>NC_040105.1:93483586-94131630 GCF_003369695.1 Bos indicus x Bos taurus | reverse complement strand
AAAAAGAAAGATATAAGCACCTGAATGCAGAGTTCCAAAGAATAGCAAAGGAGAGATAAGAAAGCCTTCCTCAGCGATCAATGCAAAGAAGTAGAGAAACAACAAAAACGGGAAAGACTGGAGATCTCTTCAAGAAAATTAGAGATAGGAAAGGGAACATTTCATGCAAAGAAGGGCTCAATAAAGGACAGAAAATGGTATGGACTTAACAGAAGCAGAAGATATTAAGAAGAGGTGACAAGAATACACAGAAGAACTGTACAAAAAGATCTTCATGACCAAGATAATCACAGTGGTGTGCTCACTCACCTAGAGCCAGACCATCCTGGAATGTGAAGCAAGTGGGCCTCAGAAAGCATCACTACAAATAAAGCTAGTGGAGGTGATGGAAATTCCAGTTGAGCTATTTCAAATCCTGAAAGATGATGCTGTGAAAGTGCTGCACTCAATATGCCAACAAATTTGGAAAACTCAGCAGTGGCCACAAGGACTGGAAAAGATCCAGTATTCGGATCCAATCCAAAGAAAAGGGCAATGCCAAGAATCCTCAAGCTATTGCACATCTTGCACTCATCGAACATGCTAGTAAGTAATGCTCAAATTCTCCAAGCCAGGCTTCAGCAGTACGCGAACCATGAACTTCCAGATGTTCATGCTTGGTTTTTGGAAAGGCAAAGAAACCAGGACCAAATGCCCACATTCACTGGTTCATGAAAAAGCAAGAGAGCTCCAGAAAAACATCTATTTCTGCATTATTGACTATGCCAAAGCCTTTGACTGTGTGGATCACAATAAACTGTGGAAAATTCTGAAAGAGATGGGAATACCAGACCACCTGACCTGCCTCTTGAACAACCTATATGCAGGTCAGTAAGCAAACAGTTAGAACTGGACATGGAACAATAGACTGGTTCCAAATAAGAAAAGGAGTATGTCAAGGCTATATATTGTCACCCTGTTTATTTAACTTATATGCAGAGTACATCATGAGAAACACTGGGCTGGAAGAAACACAAGCTGGAGTCAAGACTGCCGGGAGAAATATCAATAACCTGAGATACGCAGATGACACCACGCTTATGGCAGAAAGTGAAGAAGAACTCAAAAGCCTCTTGATGAAAGTGAAAGAGGAGAGTGAAAAAGTTGGCTTAAAGCTCAACATTCAGAAAACTAAGATCATGGCATCTGGTCCCATCACTTCATGGGAAATAGATGAGGAAACAGTGGAAACAGTGTCAGACTTTATTCTTGGGGGTTCCAAAATCACTGCAGTTGATGACTGCAGCCATGAAATTAAAAGACCCTTACTCCTTGGAAGGAAAGTTATGACCAACCTAGATAGCATATTCAAAAGCAGAGACACTACTTTGCCAACAAAGGTCCATCTAGTCAAGGCTATGGTTTTCCCAGTAGTCATGTATGGATGTGAGAGTTGGACTGTGAAGAAAACTGAGTGTTGAAGAATTCATGTTTTTGAACTGTGGTGTTGGAGAAGACTCTTGAGAGTCCCTTGGACTGCAAGGAGATCCAACCAGTCCATTCTGAAGGAGATCAGCCCTGGGATTTCTTTGGAAGGAATGATGCTAAAGATGAACTCCAGTACTTTGGCCATCTCATGCGAAGAGCTGACCATTGCAAAAGACTCTGATGCTGGGAGGGATTGAGAGCAGGAGGAGAAGGGGATGACAGAGGATGAGATGGCTGGATGGCATCACTGACTCAATGGACGTGAGTCTGAGTGAACTCCGGGAGTTGGTGATGGACAGTGAGGCCTGGCGTGCTGCAATTCATGAGACTGCAAAGAGTCGGACAAGACTGAGTGACTGAACTGAAACTGAACAAAATTACAAAGATATACCCTTTGAAGTCAATTCCATGTGCAGCAATTTTATCCAACAGACACACTTGCACATGTATGAAATAATTTATATAATTCAAACATATTCATTAGAGTATAATTTAATAATGATTGGAAATAACTCAAAAACTCAATTTATAAGTTATATGCTTAACTTGTACTACATCCATACAATGAAATACTACAGAGACAACAAAAAGAATGAGGCAGTCCTTTATGTACAAATATGAAACAAAAGGGATTCTCTTGTGGCTCTGTGGTCAAGAATCTGTCTACCAAAGCAGGAGACACAGGTTTAATCCCTGGGTTGGGAAAATCCCCTGGAGAAGGGAATGGCAACCCACTCCAGTATTCTTGCCTGGAGAATCCCATGGACAGTGATGCCTTGAAGGCTATTTTCCATAGGGTAGCAGAATTGGATACAACTGAGCAACTGAGAACACACACACACAGGCAAAACAAATGCCAAGATACTAAGTCAAAAAAAAAATTCAAGAGACAGGAAAAGTATGTATAATGTACAGTGTTGAAAAAGATCATTTACACAGAAATATACTATACACATCTGGAAGGATATTCAAGAAACGGAAGATGGCTGTTCTATGATAAGTGTCCACATGGAGTTCCACTTCCAGGATAGGATCACGAGGAATTCTGTGGAACTACTCACCAGAAAACAGGCAAAGTTGGCAAAGACTGGTTTTATAAACCCAGGATTTAAAGTCTCTTGAAATTATCCTAATGACATACAAAAAAATATAAAAATATTATTCAACAAGATCTACTAAAATTCCATAAGAATAGCAGTGTAAGCCATTGGTCCTTCCTAGTTAGCGTGGCAGATAAATCAGGGCTGTAAATATTTACAATAAAAATGAAGATCTCAAATTGATAATCTAATTTATTGCCAAGAAACCAGAAACAGGAGAGCAAACTAAACCCAGAGAAATAAAGAAAGAAATAATAAAGATCAGAGCAGAAATAATAGAAATAAAAAGTATATAAAGAGAGAGAATATCACACTTCCTGATTTCAAAACTTACTACACAAGTTTCAAAATAAAATAATGTGTTACTGGCATGAAGACAGACATATAGACAAGTGTAAATGAAACAGAGAGCTCAGAAATAACCATCATGGATATAGTTAAATGATCTTTGACAAAGGTGTCATGGCCATTCACTGGGGAAAGAAACAGTCTCTTTAACAAATGGTACTGGGAAAACTGCATCTCCACATGCAAAGGAATGTAGTTGGATCCTTTATACCATATACAAAAATTAACTGAAGGAAGGGAAGAAAATGGACTAAACATCTAAAACATAAGACTAAAAAACTATATGGATTTCTATATCAGTAGAAACTATATTTTTCAATGGATTAGAAAATCCATAGGGGGAAAGATTTTATGACACTGGATTTTACGATTTCTTAGGTATGACACCAAAAGCACAAGCCAAAACAGACTACATCTATATCCATATATACATATCCAAATGGCATTATATCATGCTTAAAACGTCTATGCATTAAAGGATGCAATCAAGCAAAATGAAAAGGCCAACCTACAAAATGGGAGGGAAATATTTGCAAATCATATATCTGTAAATAATTAATATCCAGACTTCTATATAAAGAATTCCTATAACTCAAAAACAAAAAATCAAATAACCCAATTAAAATAACAGCAAAGGACTTGTAGATATTTCTCCAAAGAAGATAAACAAATGACCAATGAACATATAAAGAGATGCTCTGCAACGCTAATCATTATGGAGACGTGAACCAAAGCCACAATAAGATGTCACTTCATACACATTAAGATGGATATTATGATTGCTATATTTAAATGGATAACTGACAAGGACCTACTATATAGCACATGGAACTTTTCTCAATATTATGTGGCAGCCTGGATGGGAGGGGAGTTTGGGGGAGAATGATACATGTATGCTGCTGCTAAGTCACTTCAGTCGTGTCCGACTCTGTGCGACCCCATAGACGGCAGCCCACCAGGCTCCCCCGTCCCAGGGATTCTCCAGGCAAGAACATTGGAGTGGGTTGCCATTTCCTTCTCCAATGCATGAAAGTGAAAAGGGAAAGTGAAGTTGCTCAGTCGTGTCCGACTCTTATCGACCCCATGGACTGCAGCCTACCAGGCTCCTCTGTCCATGGGATTTCCAGCAAGAGTACTGGAGTGGGGTGCCATTGCCTTCTCCAGAATACATGTATATGTATAGCTTAATCCCTTCACTGTTCACCTGAAACTATCACAATATTGTTACCCCAACAGAAAATAAGTTTAAATTTTTAAAAAGATGGTTATTATGAAAAAAAACTAGGAAATAGTAAGTACTGGTGAGGAGGATATGGAGAAATTGGAATTCTTCTGCACTGATGATATGAATGTAAAATTCATATGAAAATAGAATGCTGTTTCCTCAACAAAGTAAAAAACAATTACCATATGATTCAATAATTCCACTTCTGTGTATATATTCAAAGGAATTGAAAATAAGAACTTGAAGAGAGAACTTTACATGCATGTTCATAGCAGCATTATTTACAACAGCCAAAGCTGGAAGCAAGCTAAATGTTCATCAAAGAATAAACAGATAAACAAAATGTGGTGTATACATACAATGGAATATTATTCAGCCTTTAAAAAGGATATTTCAAAACACTGCTATAACATGGATGAACCTTGAAGACATTATACTAAGTGAAGCAAGCAAACATATGATTCTACTTATATGAGCTACCTGGAACAGTCAAACTCACAGAGACTGAAAGTAGAATGAAGGTTACAAAGGCTGATGTGAGGAGGCAGGAGGGAATAGGGAGTTATTGTTTATTAAGTACAGAGTTACAGTTTTACAAGATGAAGAATTTTAATGCCAGTGACTATATACTTTAAAATGGTTAAGTTTTATATCATGTATTTAATCACAATTTTTAAAGCTTTTAGTTTTTAAGTAGAGAAAAATCAATGACACTAAAAGTTTGTTCTTTGAGAAGATCAACACTGACAAACTTTTGGCTAGACTAGGGAAAAGATTCAAATTACCAAAATCAGGAATGAAAGGGGGAAAACATTACCAACTTTATAGAAATAAATATTATCAAAACAACAAGAACCTATTGTATAGCACAGGAAACTATATTCAATATCCTGTAATAAGCCATAATGAAAAAGAAAAGAAATTATTAAAAATAAAAGTTATTATCAATAAATTAGATAAATGATATAAAATGGACAAATTCTAGAAAAATAAATGTTGAAAGTGACTCAAAAAATTGAATATCTGTATAGACCTATGACAAGAAAAGCGGTTGACTAGTAGGGGACACATGCATCTGTGGCTGATTCATGTCGACGTATGGCAAAAACCACCACAATGTTGTAAAATAATTATTTTCCAATTAAACATAAATTAATTTTTTAAAAAACCTTCCCAATAAAAATGCCTATGACCAGATCGCTTCATGGGTAAAATTTACCAAATATTTAAAGAAGAATTAATGTCAATCCTTCACAAACTTTTCCAAAGATTAGGAGAGAGAATATATCCTAACTTATTCTTTGAGGCCAGAATTAACCTGAAACCAAAACCAGACAAAGACATCATGAGGAAAAACCAATATCCCTATCCACCACAATTTACTGGGAGACCAAATTTGAAGGAAATTATGCTAGGTGAAATAAGTCAAACACAGAAGGACAAATACGATAAGATACCACTCATATTATGCATCTCAAATAATCAAACTCATAGAAGCAGAGAGAGTAGACTGGTCATTGCCAGGGGCTGAAAGGAGAAGGAAAAGAGGAAGCATTAAAAAAAGTACACGTGATAAACTAAAAATTAATAAATTAAGAGTTCATCAAAATTTAAAACTTCTGTCCTTCAAAAGATACCAAAAAATGAAAAGAAACCCACAGACTAGGAAAGAACTTTTGCAAATTATATATATATATATATATATATATATATATATATATGATTTGTAAATTATATGATAATCAACTGGAATTTAGACTATAGAAATGAGTCTTACAAGCCATTTAGACAAATAACCTAATTTAAAGAAACGGGCAAAGGTATAAATAGACATTTCTCCAAAGGAAATATACAATGGGCAATAAGCACATGAAAAGATGCACATCAATAGCAATCAAAAAGCACATCAATAGCTATCAGGGAAATGCAAATTAAAACCACAATGAAATACTACTTCACAGCTTCTAGGATGGCTAGAATAAAAAAAAAAAAAAAAAAAACCCAGACAATAACAAATCTTGAGGAAGGTATGAAGAAAATGGAATCCTTACACACTGCATACCCATAGATGAACCTTGAAAACATTAGAAAGAAGCTAGTCACAAAAACCCATATATTATTGTATGAGTTCATCTTTATGAATTTCCAGAATAAGCAAATCTATATAGATATAAAGTAGATGAGTGTTTGCCTAGGTCTAGGGAATAGGGAAACTGGAGTGTGATAGCTAAGGGACAAGGGGTTTCTTTTGGGAATAATAAAAATATTCTAAAACAGATTATGGTAATGGATGCAAAGCTCAGTGAATATACTAAAAGCCACTGAAGTGTATACTTTTAAATTGGTGAACTGTACTGTATTTGAATTATATCTTAATAAAGTTGTGAAAAATAAGAAGAAACAGAAAAAAAATTTAAGTGCCCATATCTTTTAGGGACATAGAATCAAACATTTATGTAAAATTGTGTAACATTTGGTATTTGTTTCAAACTAACTGGGTCAGGGGAAAGTATGAAACTGGATGGGAATAAAGACGAGCTGGGTCTACAGGGGCTCATTATACTATACATTCTCTCTCTTTTTGTATTTTAAAATTTACAAAACATGGGACTTCCCTGGCCCTCTAGTGGTTAAGACTCCACGCTTCCACTGCATAGGGCACAGTTCAGCAAACTAATCCAATATGCCACACAGTGCAGCCAAAACAGAAAATAAATAAATACAATTTACAAAATAAAAAAAGTTATGTTTAAAAAAAGTAATACAGGGGTATTTTAATAAAGGGAATGCCAAAGTCGATGGCAAGGTTAAGCCAAAATCTAGAAGATGAGAGCCCAGAGGGGTAAACCTAATATTCAAAGTCACTCCTGGCCTAAGGGAATTTGCCAATCCAAAGGAGTCACCTGCAAAACTGAGCTGCATCTCCACTAAGGGGTCATGAAATCAACTCAATGGACTTCAACAAGTATTTTAAAAAAAATTAGAATAGAATGGAATGGAATAAATCAGAGTATGTTATACACAGTGGCAAACAAACAAACAAAAACCTGAGCTGCACTTCCACAACCTCCAAGGGCTAAGGTAACTAAAGTCAAAGCAAAGGGTTTGCCGAAAGTGGGAACTCTCATAAGCTAACATTCACTTTAAACTAGAAACCCAAAGGGTTACCCTTCAAGGTAACAGTTCACCAGAAATAAATTAGCCTTCTCACAGGCTTGCAGTCTGTCCACCAATCATGTAAGGAATCTCAATTTGCATCAGGTTAGTGCCAAAGAGGGAGAAGGAAATGGCAACCCACTCCAGTACTCTTGCCTGGAGAATCCCATGGACAGCGGAGCCTGGTAGGCCTGCAGTCCATGACATGACTAAGCGACTTCACTTTCACTTTTCACTTTCATGCACTGCAGAAGGAAATGGCAACCCACTCCAGTGCTCTTCCTGGAGAATCCCAGGGACGGGGGAGCCTGGTGGGCTGCCATCTACGGGGTTGCACAGAGTCAGACACGACTGAAGCGACTTAGCAGCAGCGCCAAAGAGCATCCCTATGCTTGTATGCTTAGTCATGTCCGACTCTTTGTGACCCTATGGACTGTAGCCCACCAGGCTCCTCTGTCCATGGTATTCTCCAGGCAAGAATACTGGAGTGGGCTGCCATTCCCTTCTCTAAGAGTATCCCTAGGTACATGCAAGAAGCAAATGAAAGTTCTCTCTGCAGGAAGATATCATTCTAGTTTTCCAATTCTTTCTACAAATGATAGTCCAGGTGCCTATCACAAAGTTGAAAGTAAACAGGACACACAAAGAAATTAAGCAATATGAGGAAGAAACAGTAAAAGAAGGAGGCCGCAGAGACAGACACACAAAACTCCTGATAATGGAATTGTAAGACACAGATTACAAAACAATCTTGGACTTCCCTGGTGGTACAGTGGATAGGAATCCACCTACCAATGCAGGTTCAATCCCTGGTCTGGGAAGATCCAACATGCCCTGAGAAACAAAGCCTGAATGCCACAACTACTGAGCCTGTGTGCTGCAACTACTAATGCCTGCACGCCTACAGCCTGTGCTCTGCAACAAGAGAAGCCACCATAATGAGAAGCCCACGTACCACAGCTAGAGAGGAGACCCAGCTTGTCTTAGAGAATGCCTGTACACAGTAATAAAGACCCAGTGCAACCAAAAACAAACAAATTATTAAAAGGGTAAACCAAAACACTTTTTACTAAGTTTAAAGAAACAAAACACTGGATGAACAAATCAAGAAGCAATAAAATGGCTACCTAAAAAAAAAGGCTCCCTAAAGATAAAGATAGGATGGAGGAAATAAGGATGAAATTCCTATAGTTAAGAATTTGGTGGGGGAGGAGCCAAGATGGCGGAGGAGTAGGACGGGGAGAACACTTTCTCCCCCACAAATTCATCAAAAGAGCATTTAAAAGCCGAGTAAATTCCACAAAACAACTGAATGCCGGCAGAGGACATCAGGCACCCAGAAAAGCAACCCAAGTCTTTGAAAGGAGGTAGGAAAAAATATAAAAGACAAAAAAAGAGACAAAAGAAGGAGGGACGGAGTTCCATCCCGGGAAGGGAGTCTTAAAAAGAGAGAAGTTTCCAAACACCAGGAAACCTTCTCACTGCCGAATCTGTGCCGAGCTTTGGAAGCACAGAGGGCAACATAACAGGGAGAAAAAATAAATAAACAATTAAAACTCGCAGATTGCGAGCCCTACAGTAACTCCCCCAGTGGAGAAGCAGCGCAGACGCCTGCACACGCCATTAGCAAGCCAGGGCTGGGCAGGGAGGCGCGGCACGGGCTGCATCGCTTAGAGTAAGGACCTGGCCTGAATACCCTGAGCGCTATCTGAGTGAAATAATCTGGGCTAGCAAACCAGACTGTGGGATATCTATCACGCAAAAAGCCAGCCCTAACCTAAGACACCACCAGGCCCGCGCATGGAACAAAGGACTGAACAGAGATAGTCAGCTGCAGACCTTCCCCCTCCGGTGACACGAAGCCAGAGCCAGAAAGGGGCAATCGCAGCCCCAGAGAGACATTATCTATAAAACTGTAAGCAGGCTTCTTTGCTAACTAAAACTTCTTGGGGGTCTGGACGGTCAACATCTCCCTGAGAAGGTGCGCCAGTTGTACACCTAGACAACCGAGTGGCGGGGAGGCGTAAGTTGCAGCAATCGCGCTCGCTAAACACCTCATCACCTGAGCTGCTCGGACCTGGGAAGGGCACAAAACGCAGGCCCAACCGAGTCTGCACCTCTGAGGACTACCCGAGTGCCAGAACCTGAGCGGCTTGGACCTGGGAGGTGCAGGCAGCCCAGGGCCGGCCACCGATGGTTCCCCGCGGAACAACGTAGAGCCTGAGCAGTGTGGGCAGGGAGGCTACACGCGCCGTGAGCGGGGCAGACCCAGCGTGGCTGAGGCACTGCGAGCACACGCCAGTGTTATTTGCTTGCAGCATCCCTCCCTCCTTCCCCACAGCGCGACTGAACAAGTGAGCCTAAAAAAAAAAAAAAAAAAAAGTGTCCTCCACCGTCCCCTTTGTGTCAGGGTGGAAACCAGACACTGAAGAGACCAGCAAACAGAAGAAGCTATAACAGAGGGAACCGCCTTGGAAGCTACAGGCAATAGATTAAAACCCTGTGGTTACTACAGACTACACAGGAAGGGGCCTACAGATCTTGAGAAATATAAGTCGGACCAAGGAACTAGCCAAAAATGAGCTGAACCCACAATACTCACAACAAAACCAGAGAAAGTCCTCGATATATTTTTACGATCATTCTTTTTTTTTTTAATTAAAAAAAAATTTTAAGTCCTCTATTATTCCTTTAATTTTCACTTTTACAACATATTACTTTGCAAATAAAAAAAGACCCTATTTTTTTTTCTTCAGCAAACTTCATATATATATTTTTTAGAATTTTTTGACCTTGTTTTTTTTTTTTTTTTCCTTCTTTTTTTAACATTGTATTTTTGAAATTCCAAACTCTAGATTTTTAATTTTAGCTTTTTGGTATTTGTTATCAATTTTGTACCTATGGTTTTTTTATAATTTCTGTGACTTTTTTTCTTTTTCTCTGTTTCTTTCTCTTCTTCTTTTATATAACATTGTATATCTGAAATTGCAAACTCTACTCTAGATTTTTAATTTATGCTTTTTGGTATTTGATATCAATTTTGTACCTGTATTTTTTCTTTGTAATTTTTGCGACAATGTTTGTTTTTGTTTGTTTGTTTGTTTTTCTCTCTTTCTTTTTCTTCATCTTTTTTTTTTAACATTGTATTTTTGAAATTCCAAACTCTACTCTAGATTTTTAACTTTTGCTTTTTGGTATTAGTTACCAATTTTGTACCTATATTTTCTTTATAATTTTCGCGACCTTGTTTGTTCGTTTTTTCTCTCTTTCTTTTCCTTCTTCTTTTCTTTAACATCGTATTTTTAAAATTCCAAACTCTACTCTAGATTTTTAATTTTTGCTTTTATGTATTTGTTACCAATTTTGTACCTTTAAGAACCCAATCTTCAGTACCCACTTTTCACTAGGAAATGAGATAACTGGCTTAACTGCTCTCTCTCCCTTTGGACTCTCCTTTTTCTCCACCAGGTCGCCTGTGTCTCCTCCCTAACCCCTCTCTACTCCACCCAACTCTGTGAATTTCTGCGTGTTCCAGACGGTGGAGAACACTTAGGGAACTGATTATTGGCTGGATCTGTCTCCCTCCTTTTCATTCCCCCCTTTTATCCTTCTGGCCACCTCTGTCTCCTTCCTCCTTCTTCTCTTCTCTGTATAACTCCGTGAACATCACTGAGCGGTCCAGTTGTGGAGTGCACATAAGGAAGTGATTATTGGCTAGCCCACTCTCTCCACTATTGATTCCACCTCATCTCATTCGGGTCACCTTTAACTCCCTCCTCCCTCTTCTCTTCTCCATGTAACACTGTGAACCTCTCTGGGTGACCCTCACAGTAGAGAAACTTTTCATCTTTAACGTAGATGCTTTATCAGTGGTGCTGTACAGAAGGAGAAGTTTTGAAACTACTGTGAAAATAAGACCAATAACTGGAAGCAGGAGGCTTAAATCCAAACCCTGACTCCAGGGAACTCCTGACTCCAAGGAACATTAATTGACAGGAGCTCATCAAACGCCTCCATACCGACACAGAAACCAAGCACCACACAAGGGCCAACAAGTTCCAGGGCAAGACATACCAAGCAAATTCTCCAGCAACAAAGGAACACAGCCCTGAGCTTCAAGATACAGGCTGCCCAGAGTAACCCCAAAACCACAGACATCTCATAACTCATTACTGGACACTTCATTGCACTCCAGAGAGAAGAAATACAGCTCCACCCACCAGAACACCAACACAAGCTTCCCTAACCAGGAAACCTTGACAAGCCACCTGTACAAACCCACACACAGTGAGGAAATGCCACAATAAAGAGAACACCACAAACTGCCAGAATACAGAAAGGACACCCCAAAATCAGCAATTTAAACAAGATGAAGAGACAGAGGAATACCCAGCAGATAAAGGAACAGGATAGATGCCCACCAAACTAAACAAAAGAGGAAGCGAGAGGGAATCTACCTGATAAAGAATTCCAAATAATGATAGTGAAATTGATCCAAAATCTTGAAATCAAAATGGAATCACAGATAAATAGCCTGGAGACAAGGATTGAGAAGATGCAAGAAAGGTTTAACAAGGACCTAGAAGAAATAAAAAAGAATCAATATATAATGAATAATGCAATAAATGAAATTAGAAACACTCTGGAGCCAACAAATAGTAGAATAACAGAGGCAGAAGATAGTATTAGTGAATTAGAAGATAGAATGGCAGAAATAAATGAATCAGAGAGGATAAAAGAAAACGAATTAAAAGAAATGAGGACAATCTCAGAGACCTCCAGGACAATATTAAACGCTACAACATTCAAATCATAGGGGTCCCGGAAGAAGAAGACAAAAAGAAAGACCATGAGAAAATACTTGAGGAGATAATAGTTGAAAACTTCTCTAAAATGGGGAAGGAAATAATCATCCAAGTCCAAGAAACCCAGAGTCCCAAACAGGATAAACCCAAGGCGAAACACCCCAAGACACATATTAATCAAATTAACAAAGATCAAACACAAAGAACAAATATTAAAAGCAGCAAGGGAAAAACAACAAATAACACACAAGGGAATTCCCATAAGGATAACAGCTGATCTTTCAATAGAAACTCTTCAAGCCAGGAGGGAATGGCAAGACATACTTAAAATGATGAAAGAAAATAACCTACAGCCCAGATTATTGTACCCAGCAAGGATCTCATTCAAGTATGAAGGAGAAATCAAAAGCTTTTCAGACAAGCAAAAGCTGAGAGAATTCTGCACCACCAAACCGGCTCTGCAACAAATAGTAAAGGATATTCTCTAGACAGGAAACACAAAAACGGTGTATAAATTCGAACCCAAAACAATAAAGTAAATGGCAACGGGATCATACTTATCAGTAATTACCTTAAACGTAAATGGGTTGAATGCCCCAACCAAAAGACAAAGACTGGCTGAATGGATAGAAAAACAAGACCCCTACATATGTTGTCTACAAGAGACCCACCTCAAAACAGGGGACACATACAGACTGAAAGTGAAGGGCTGGAAAAAGATTTTCCATGCAAATAGGGACCAAAAGAAAGCAGGAGTAGCAATACTCATATCAGATAAAATAGACGTTAAAACAAAGGCTGTGAAAAGAGACAAAGATGGTCACTACATAATGATCAAGGGAGCAATCCAAGAAGAAGATATAGCAATTATAAATATATATGCACCCAACACAGGAGCACCACAGTATGTAAGACAAATGCTAACAAGTATGAAAGGAGAAATTAACAATAACACAATAATAGTGGGAGACTTTAATACCCCACTCACACCTATGGATAGATCAACTAAACAGAAAATTAACAAGGAAACACAAACTTTAAATGATACAATAGAACAGTTAGACCTAATTGATATCTATAGGACATTTCATCCCAAAACAATGAATTTCACCTTTTTCTCAGGTGCACATGGAACCTTCTCCAGGATAGATCACATCCTGGGCCATAAATCTAGCCTTGGTAAATTAAAAAAAACAGAAATCATTCGAAGCATCTTTTCTGACCACAATGCAGTAAGATTAGATCTCAATTACAGGAGAAAAACTATTAAAAATTCCAACATATGGAGGCTGAACAACACGCTGCTGGATAACCAACAAATCACAGAAGAAATCAAAAAAGAAATCAAAATTTGCATAGAAACGAATGAAAATGAAAACACAAACCTGTGGGACACTGTAAAAGCAGTCCTAAGGGGAAAGTTGATAGCAATACAGGCATACCTCAAGAAACAAGAAAAAAGTCAAATAAATAACCTAACTCTACACCTAAAGCAACTAGAAAAGGAAGAAATGAAGAACCCCAGGGTTAGTAGAAGGAAAGAAATCTTAAAAAATAGAGCAGAAATAAATGCAAAAGAAACAAAAGAGACCATAGCAAAAATCAACAAAGCCAAAAGCTGGTTCTTTGAAAGGATAAATAAAATTGACAAACCATTAGCCAGACTCATCAAGAAACAAAGGGAGAAAAATCAAATCCATAAAATTAGAAATGAAACTGGAGAGATCACAACAGACAACACAGAAATTCAAAGGATCATAAGAGACTACTATCAACAATTATATGCCAATAAAATGGACAACGTGGAAGAAATGGACAAATTCTTAGAAAAGTACAACTTTCCAAAACTGGACCAGGAAGAAATAAAAAATCTTAACAGACCCATCACAAGCACGGAAATTGAAACTGTAATCAAAAATCTTCCAGCAAACAAAAGTCCAGGTCCAGACGGCTTCATAGCTGAATTCTACCAAAAATTTAGAGAAGAGCTAACACCTATCCTGCTCAAACTCTTCCAGAAAATTGCAGAGGAAGGTAAACTTCCAAACTCATTCTATGAGGCCACCATCACCCTAATACCAAAACCTGACAAAGATCCCACAAAAAAAGAAAACTACAGGCCAATATCACTGATGAACATAGATGCAAAAATCCTTAACAAAACTCTAGGAATCAGAATCCAACAACACATTAAAAAGATCATACACCATGACCAAGTGGGCTTTATCCCAGGGATGCAAGGATTCTTCAATATCCGCAAATCAATCAATGTAATACACCACATTAACAAATTGAAAAATAAAAACCATATGATTATCTCAATAGATGCAGAGAAAGCCTTTGACAAAATTCAACATACATTTATGATAAAAACTCTCCAGAAAGCAGGAATAGAAGGAACATACCTCAACATAATAAAAGCTATATATGACAAACCCACAGCAAACATTATCCTCAATGGTGAAAAATTGAAAGCATTCCCTCTAAAGTCAGGAACAAGACAAGGGTGCCCACTTTCAGCATTACTATTCAACATAGTTTTGGAAGTTTTGGCCACAGCAATCAGAACAGAAAAAGAAATAAAAGGAATCCAAATTGGAAAAGAAGAAGTAAAACTCTCACTATTTGCAGATGACATGATCCTCTACATAGAAAACCCTAAAGATTCCACCAGAAAATTACTAGAACTAATACTCCACCAGAAAATTACTAGAACTAATCAATGATTATAGTAAAGTTGCAGGATATAAAATCAACACACAGAAATCCCTTGCATTCCTATACACTAATAATGAGAAAACAGAAAGAGAAATTAAGGAAACAATTCCATTCACCATTGCAACAGAAAGAATAAAATACTTAGGAATATAACTACCTAGAGAAACCAAAGACCTATACATAGAAAACTATAAAACACTGGTGAAAGAAATCAAAGAGGACACTAACAGATGGAGAAATACACCATGTTCATGGATTGGAAGAATCAATATAGTGAAAATGAGTATACTACCCAAAGCAATTTATAGATTCAGTGCAATCCCTATCAAGCTACCAACAGTATTCTTCACAGAGCTAGAACAAATAATTTCACAATTTGTATGGAAATACGAAAAACCTCGAATAGCCAAAGCTATCTTGAGAAAGAAGAATGGAACTGGAGGAATCAACCTACCTGACTTCAGGCTCTACTACAATGCCACAGTTATCAAGACAGTATGGTACTGGCACAAAGACAGAAATATAGATCAATGGAACAAAATAGAAAGCCCAGAGATAAATCCACGCACATATGGACACCTTATCTTTGACAAAGGAGGCAAGAATATACAATGGAGAAAAGACAATCTCTTTAACAAGTGGTGCTGGGAAATCTGGTCAACCACTTGTAAAAGAATGAAACTAGAACACTTTCTAACACCATACACAAAAATAAACTCAAAATGGATTAAAGATCTAAACGTAAGACCAGAAACTATAAAACTCCTAGAGGAGAACATAGGCAAAACACTCTCTGACATACATCACAGCAGGATCCTCTATGACCCACCTCCCAGAATATTGGAAATAAAAGCAAAAATATACAAATGGGACCTAATTAACCTTAAAAGCTTCTGCACATCAAAGGAAACTATTAGCAAGGTGAAAAGGCAGCCTTCAGAATGGGAGAAAATAAGAGCAAATGAAGCAACTGACAAACAACTAATCTCAAAAATATACAAGCAACTCCTATAGTTCAACTCCAGAAAAATAAATGACCCAATCAAAAAATGGGCCAAAGAACTAAATAGACATTTCTCCAAAGAAGACATACAGATGGCTAACAAACACATGAAAAGATGCTCAACATCACTCATTATCAGAGAAATGCAAATCAAAACCACTATGAGGTACCATTTCACGCCAGTCAGAATGGCTGCAATCCAAAAGTCTACAAGCAATAAATGCTGGAGAGGGTGTGGAGAAAAGGGAACCCTCTTACACTGTTGGTGGGAATGCAAACTAGTACAGCCACTATGGAGAACAGTGACGAGATTCCTTAAAAAACTGGAAATAGAACTGCCTTATGATCCAGCAATCCCACTGCTGGGCATACACACTGAGGAAACCAGAAGGGAAAGAGACACATGTACCCCGATGTTCATCGCAGCATGGTTTATAATAGCTAGGACATGGTAGCAACCTAGATGTCCATCAGCAGATGAATGGATAAGAAAGCTGTGGTACATATACACAATGGAGTATTACTCAGCCATTAAAAATAATACATTTGAATCAGTTCTAATGAGGTGGATGAAACTGGAGCCTATTATACAGAGTAAAGTAAGCCAGAAAGAAAAACACCAATACAGTATACTAACGCATATATATGGAATTTAGAAAGATGCTAACAAAAACCCTGTGTACGAGACAGCAAAAGAGACACTGATGTATAGAACAGTCTTATGGACTCTGTGGGAGAGGGAGAGGGTGGGAAGATTTGGGAGAATGGCATTGAAACATGTATAATATCGTGTATGATACGAGTTGCCAGTCCAGGTTCGATGCACGATACTGGATGCTTGGGGCTAGTGCACTGGGACGACCCAGAGGGATGGTATAGGGAGGGAGGAGGGTTCAGGATGGGGAACACATGTATACCTGTGGCGGATTCATTTTGATATTTGGCAAAACTAATACAATTTGTAAAGTTTTAAAATAAAATAATTTTTTTTTTATTCCAGAATTTTATTTTTTATTTTATTTTTTTAAAATTTTATTTTTAAACTTTACAATATTGTATTAGTTTTGCCAAATATCAAAATGAATCCGCCACAGGTATACATTTGTTTCCCATCTGGAATCCTCCTCCCTCCTCCCACCCCATACCCTCCCTCTGGGTCATCACAGCAGGATCCTCTATGACCCACCTCCCAGAATACTGGAAATAAAAGCAAAAATAAACAAATGGGACCTAATCAAACTTAAAAGCTTCTGCACATCAAAGGAAACTATTAGCAAGGTGAAAAGGCAGCCTTCAGAATGGGAGAAAATAAGAGCAAATGAAGCAACTGACAAACAACTAATCTCAAAAATATACAAGCAACCCCTACAGCTCAACTCCAGAAAAATAAATGACCCAATCAAAAAATGGGCCAAAGAACTAAACAGACATTTCTCCAAAGAAGACATACAGATGGCTAACAAACACATGAAAAGATGCTCAACATCACTCATTATCAGAGAAATGCAAATCAAAACCACTATGAGGTACCATTTCACGCCAGTCAGAATGGCTGCAATCCAAAAGTCTACAAGCAATAAATGCTGGAGAGGGTGTGGAGAAAAGGGAACCCTCTTACACTGTTGGTGGGAATGCAAACTAGTACAGCCACTATGGAGAAAAATAAAATAAAATTGAAAAAAAAAGAATTGAATAATTAGAATGTATCTAAGACAGAATGGGTAATATTAGTTACTCTTGAAATAAAAATATAAATGTTTGCTTGGAATTTTATAGCTTTTGGACACATATACTTTATTAAATATATTATATATTATAATACTTAATGTACTATAATATGCAACCACAATCTCATGTATCTTTGGGTTTGTAATTATGTCTGGAGAGAGAGAGATTGTTAAGAAGAAAAATAATAAAAGCTGGATCAACTGGAAAAAAAAAAAGAATTTGGAATCATTTAAATGTTTTATATATTCCAAGAATCAAATTAAATAAAAAATCAGATAAACAATAAGTTCCTACTGTATAGCACATGGAACTATATTCAATCTCCTGGGATAAACCATAATGAAAAATAAAATAAGAATGCATGTATGTGGATAACTGAGTCAGTTTGCTGTACAGTAGAAATTAGCACATCATAAATCAATTATACTTCAATAAAAAAGATTTCTAATGATCAAATAAAAAGAAAAAAGCAATCTCTAAAACATGAAAACAAACTGAAACAAATGTACCTAATTGCATATAAAACACAGTATATGCAATGTACATTTTTCATAGGATTTAGTCCAGGAGCAAAAACTAAAAATATTTCAAATTTCATCCAGTCTCATTATTAATAGTAATATATCATTAATTGAAACAAGTTTTTATGTACTGTATGATAAATCAGGCAAGTTATTATGAAAGGAAAAGAGAAAAAGGAAAGAATATCAGAAAATCACAAAACTATACTGCCTCTGTCTACTTGAAAACAAATTTTTATTCAATTATTGAAATCAATATGTTTTTGAAGGTCTACCTATTACTTTTTTCACCATCTGGTCCTTGACTACATTTTAAAACATCATCTCCTACCATGCTATAGCATACTCTAGTGACTTTTGAGGGCTTCCCTCGTATCTCAGCTGGTAAAGAATCCTCCTGCAATGAAGGAGACTCTGGTTCAATTCCTGGGTCGGGAAGATCCCCTGAGAAAGGGATAAGCTACCCACTCCAGTATTCTTGGGCTTCCCTAATGGCTCAGACAGTAAAGAATCTGCCTGCAATGCAGGAGACCTGGGTTTGATCCCTGGGTGAAGATCCCCTGGAGGAGGGCATGGCACCCCACTTTCTTGCCTGGAGAATCACCATGGACAGGAGACTGGCAGGCAGCAGTCCACAGGGTCCCAAAGAGTCTCAACTAAGCATAGCAGTGACTCTCAACTCGTGTTGTATATCAAAATATTTATATCAAAAAAGTAGATTCTGGATATCACCCCAGTTAGTAAATCAAAATGTCAGGGTGCAAGTAATCAAGCACATATACTTTGGAAAAGTACCCTGGGTACTTCTGCTGCTGAGTCAGGTTAGAATACCTGCTCAAGCCCTACAATTCTGCTTAAATTCCTCAAATACAGCATGCTCTGACAAAGGGCAAACCACATCCAGTCCAATGCCTGTTTCTGTAAATAAACTTTTATTGGAATGCAATTATGCCCATTTGTTTACTCACTGTCTATGGCCACTTTCATGCTGCAACAGCAAGGTTGAGTAATCTTGACAGAGACCATGTGGCCTGCAAAGCCTGAAATATTTACAGTCTGGTCTTCCACAGGAAGAGTTTACTGCCCCCTGTTCTATTTTTGCACTTTTCCTCAAATATCACTCCTGTCTTGACAAGCTCATGCTCATCCTTCAAAACTCCAATCAGCATCATTTCTGTAAAGCCTGAGCTGGGTCAAACACCCGTGTATTTTTTCATTGTTCTCTGTACTTTCCCTATATTATTCATCATTCTTTATTGTAAGATGTCTGTTTAATGACTGCCTCCTCGACTGGATTCTAAGCTCTATAAGGGCAATACTTAGATGTGTCTTGTTCACCACAGTGCCTGGTTCTTGCATGAATATATTAAACAATTATTCAATGACTATCTTTCCCATTCTATACATTTTTTTCATTTTGTTAGATTTCTTAATGCTCTAGTCTGTTCAGGGAATTGTGAATCCAGAGTCTATCAGTGTATTTGTAATTCCATCCTGTTGTGTCATCCACACACATATGATATGCATACCATTTGAGGTAAGTCACTCACAATGTTGAAAATTACAGGGCTGGTGATAAAGTCCTAAGAAGACCCCTTTGCCTACATACTGATATCAACCCATTAGATCAGCAGTCTTTGGCTAAGACTTCAACTCTAATTATAATATTGTCTAGCTTACATTTTCCATCTTGTCTAGAAGGATTTTACCAAAGCTTCAACTTCTCTGTACCCTTTTCTTACCTGGCACCACCTCTACCCAAATAGAATTGAACTAATATTCCCTACCCCTATTTCTCACAATTGTACTTCTCATTTCACCTAACTATATTGCAGTAATGTTCACAAATCTGTCTCTGCCACAAACCCAAGCTCTTTGTGGGTAGAAACTAACTTTGAATCCCCAGAGCCTAGCACAGTAACTAAAAGATAGCTGATACTCAAAAAGTATGACTGAACACATGTCTTGCAATTCAGACACACTAAATTTATGAAATGTCCTATTTGTGCCATCATGGTACTCCCACAGAAAATCTAAAAACTGTTTAAATATTCTTACCTGTAGCAGAAAGGAAACAGTATAACTCAAAAAAGCAGGATGATGGACTAAATTTAAACTTTTTTTATACTCTGCTACTGAAGCATTTCCTAAGACTTCAGGGTCAATATATAATCCTTTCTGGAAGGGTCTGGATGTCCACAGGCAACCAACCATCGCTGTCAAATACTGATTAAATTCTTGATAGGTCTTGCTGCTGAAGCTGAACTCTGATTTTGTCTATTGGGAAAGGAAAAAAAAAATTGTCATTATCACCTATTCTCCCTTCGTTTTTATTCCCAATAGATCTTATATCTCTACATTGGTGACTTAATACAGAGATTCATCATCCATACCTTGTGTACAAACTCATTTTTCTTTGCAGCAGTCAAATTTTTATGATACCTAAAAGACAGAACAAACAGAATAAAACTTTTACCATTAAATGCCTTTCCTATGTAAATATAAACAAAAGTTTACATTTTAAATGTAAATATATGTACATACACAAATATCCAGCTGTCTAGTTAAATATTTTTTTCCTTTTGTGGTACATTTTCCTCAAAGAATAAAAATTGACAGAGGCTCAAATATTGAATTGTACACTTAAGATATGCCCTTGACTCTGTAAATCGTATTTTAGTAAAAAACAAAAGGCAATGTTTTTAATGTTTCAGTATTAAAAATAAGAGTCTCAAAAGCAGCTACTGATACATAAACATTTTCTTAATGTGGAAAAAAAGGTGCAGTAGACAGGCTAAAGGGAAAACTTAAAAATATAATTTTTTCTTGACTGAGAACTATTCTAATTAGCTTTTGAACATTTCAGTTCAGTTCAGTTCAGTTGTTCAGTCATGTCCAACTCTGCGACCCCATGAACCGTAGCACACCAGGCCTCCCTGTCCACAACTCCCGGAGTCCACCCAAACCCATGTCCCTTGAGTCGGTGATGCCATCCAACCATCTCATCCTCTGTCATCACCTTCTCCTCCTGCTCTCAATCTTTCCCAACATCAGGGTCTTTTCAAATGAGTCAGCTCTTTGCATCAGGTGGCCAAAGTATTGGAGTTTCAGCTTCAAAATCAGTCCTATTTAAACCTTAGCATAATCTTACAAGTTATGCCAAAAGAGTCTACACTTATGGCCTAAAAAGAGCAATTTCAGTCCATAAGTGGAAAAATTAGAAGGTATCAGAAATTTAATACTTACAGTTTCATATAATTGGTAATAGCTCCCCTTTATCTCCCAGAAAATGTTCTTTTTACCAAAGAAGCTATGTAGACTTAAACCAGTTGTTAGTTGTCAGTAAATGACTAATTTTTCTTTGCAACACAGCAACAAGAATTAGCAATGCTGAGTGCAACATTACCACTGCACAAAAAGATCCTTAACTATAAATTCTTTTATTACACGTCCCTCATGTTGACATTTTAAGAACACAGTTAAAATAGTTCCACATTGGAAGGTCATTCCCAAAAGAAAGCCAGGTTTCCTATTTCCAAAGGCCCTGGCAAAAAATAGATAACAATCTTATTGTTCTGAATATTTTACTGCATTATATATAATAAGCTTGTATGGGTGTGTGCAGTCGTGTCCGACTCTTTGAGACCCCGTGGGCTGTAGCTGCCAGGCTTCTCTGTCCATGGGATTCTCCAGGCAAGAATACTGGAGTGGGTTGCCATTTCCTTCTCCAGGGGATCTTCCTCATCCGGAGACTGAACCTGCATCTCCTGCAGCTCCTGCATTGCAGGTGGGCTGCGCCACCCGGGACGCCCATATAATCTTACTGTAGTATATTTATATACTTTATTTTATAGCTGGAAAATGAGGATGGAATTATGATATAAAAATGGGGAAAAGGCTTCATACCTGTCCATAATGTAACACAGTTGATTCAGGATACTGGAATCCAGGCTGAGGAGTACAGGATAGAAGACCCCAGGAGGAAACAACACCACTAATGGAAGGTTATAATTTATATATATGTCACACACCTTTTGGGAAGAATGATAACATCAGTATATAAATTATTCCTCAGAACCCCTCAACAAACTTCACCCAAAGAATCATTACTAGAGAATAAACAATAACAATAGGGATGGTCCTGCCTGATTCATAAACAGAATAGGTAGCCACAACTTTTGCTTAAAAATGTACCTCACCAAACAGTAACCTTATGATAGAGGATTATTTCTTGGAGGTTTTATTATTAAAATCTCTTTTTTTCTGGGGAGAAATCTTAGAGTTAGGGAGAAAGGGGAAAGGAACACTTCTTTCTTAAGTCCTATGCATGCTAAGTCACTTCAGTCATGTCTGACTCTTTGTGACCCAATGGACTGTAGCCCACCAGTTTCCTCTGTCCATGGTATTCTCCAGGCAAGAATACTGGAGTGGGTTGCTATGCCCTCCTCCAGGGGATCTTCCCAACCAGGGACTGAATCCACCATCTAGTATGTCTCCTGCATTGACAGGCAGGTTCTTTACCACTAGTGCCACCTGGGAAGCCCTAGGTGGGCTTAAGTCCCATAAATACTGATTTATCACATTAGTTAGCTGTCAACCTGGAAAACAAGCAAGCAATCTTCTAACCAAATATAATACAACTAGGTATCAGTGAAGGGAAGAAGCCAGGAAAACCGAGATTAGTGGGTACTTCCTAGAAACAGTTCTGCCTAGGCTGAATACTACAAAACAACAGAAGAGGACCAGAATCATAGGTACTGGCAGAAATAAGGCAGCTGAAAGCTGGGGGTAGAGAGCTAAGGAAACAGCATATTTTTTTTTTTTTTTTTTTTTTTTTACCAGGGGTTAAAGATCTATAATGGATGAGCAAAAAGACAGACTTCTGTCTAGGGTTAGCATTACTCAGGGGAATGTCTATTAAAGTGGTACCTGCAATTCAGGAAAAAGCATTTGCTTTTTCTCCTTGTCAATTATTCAGGCCAGAATATAATCATTAACTTCAAAATTAACTATGTTTAACTTTAGTTTATTAGCTAAAATTAACTATGATAATAAGATCATAGCCCAACTTAATAGTTGTACATAAAATTTAAACAACAGCATAGTAAAGCAGACAGCTATCACAAAAATCTAAGTAGGGGAAATGGGATGTGTACTACCTTCTCATAGAAATCCAAAATAAAGTGCAGCAAGAAAGTACGGTTGCTTTCCAAGCGCACTGCAGTAGTGGACAGCCATCCTACGTAGTGAATCAGTTCAGACACAGAGTTCATGGATCCACCTAAAGTTGTCTCTCTGCAACAAGAAACCATGACATGCAGATCCATTAGCAAAAGTCCTCACAATTTCCCAGGTAAAGCTGGATTAAATATACAGTAAAAAGTTGTTGGGAATTTCAGAAAATGATCGGCGCTCCAAAGTATAACTCACTTTTTTTAAAACCACAGTGATTACAACTATACAGCCATCTAGGGAACCACTAAGACCAATTCATAGAATATCCTGAGCAACCACTCTAATATTAGTAAATAACAGAGAAAGAAAGGATTAAACTCCAGACTTTAGATAATATTACCAATGTCCAGGGACCACAGCAGTCAGCAAATTAGTTTCTAAGTACACAAATCCAAAACCAGTTTTGCCAGAATTTCTGAACTAAAAATGCTGTCGAAGTATATTCACTTTAACTGGAATTCAATTTTTAAATTGAATGAGTAAAAATTCTGGCATCTTTCATTCTTCTAGTAAAAACCAGATCTAGATATTTTATACTCTAGCCAAATCAATGAATCATGTCTCTTTAAATGACACACGGATATAATTGGTTCAATCTATCTATCCATTCACCCTTGTCCTACAATCCACTGTTGACTGGATTAGGAAAAGACTGGGAAATGTGATTTCATAGCTTTATCCTCAGACCTAGATAGCCAACAATGACTACGCACAAGGAAAAATGAATCATATACAGTCTTAGAGTTTGAAATGATGACAACTCTACCATTACCCACCACCATGACATAATTCAGTGGCAGAGCAAGCAGGAAAAGATTAAGAGACCATTCAAATAGGTGGGGATACATACAATCAGACTGTCACTTGCAAAACTGTACTTTATGATTTCTGGCAGCACTTGACAAATATGTCTGAAATAATCTGCCCAATAATGACTGCTCAAACAGCATCCTTTGAAAGTGTTTCTCTACAGGACATTACCACGGGCATTTTAGATGACACAATTCACCATTCAGCATTGCCTTCTACTCCCTACTGACTACAGCACGTTTAGCACTTCTGGCTCCTACCTACTAAAAGATGTTAGCATCCTCTTTCCAGTCACTGTGCCAACCAAAAATTCCCCCTGGAGAACCACTGCTGAGAACAGTTTCCCACCCTCCTCTCCTTGTTATCTACAACTACAATTTACTCCCTCTATGGTACATGGTCATATGATGGAGACATAGCATTACACTCCTGTCTCCAAAATGGAAGGAATTATAGAGAACTTAAGAGCTATATTTTATAATGCCAAGTAGTATTAAGATAAGCAAAGTTACCTACAATTATGTTCATTTATTTGTTTTAAGAATTTTAGAAAGCAGAGCCCCTTTTTAAATGCCCTCTCAAAATTTATGACACTAATTAAAAAGGATCCTAGGAATTTTAGAAAGTACAGAAATTGTAAATCACCTGTATTAGGGTACCTAAGACACACTGCAAATTGGCTAAAGATTATAAATGTAAATATACTATTCTTAATAGAATTGAGGTATTTGAAGAGATTAAGCATTCAAATGGAATTTCTTATGATAGGGGTTCTCAAACTTTAGCTTGTACCAAAATTCTGGAGGCATTTGTTAAAACACATATTTCTGAGCTCTACCTCCAGTAGTCATGTACGGATGTGAGAGCTGGACCATAACAAAGGCTGAGCACCAAAAAATTGATGCTTTCAAACTGCGGTACTGGAGAAGACTCTTGAGAGTCCCTTGGACAGTAAGGAGATCAAACCAGTCAATTCTAAAGGAAATCAATCCTGAATATTCATTGGAAGAATTGATGCTGAAACTGAAGCTCCAATACTTTGGCCACCTGATGCGAAGAGCTGACTCACTATAAAAGACCCTGATGCTGGGAAAGACTAAAGGCAGGAGGAGAAGGAGGTGGCAGAGGATGAGATGGTTGGATGGCATCAATGACTCAATGGACATGAATTTGAGCAAGCTCTGGGAGATGGTGAAGGACAGGGAAGCCTGGAGTGCTGCAGTCCATGGGGTCACAAAAAGTCGGACACAACTGGGCAACTAAATAGCAACAAGTTCCCAGGTTATGCTGATGTTGCGGGTCCAGAAACCACATTTTGAGAAGCACTGCTTTACAAGATACTTTCACTACTCACTAATGCTTCATTTTCTTCTAAAAGTGATCAGACATACATGATACATGGAAGCACTATAATAATGAATATGAAGAAACAAAAATTTTCCAGGCAACTTATAAGAATCTTGTTTTCTCCATTCTCATAACAAATTTGGAGATAACTATAGGGAAAAGAACACAGAGAAAAATAGATCTAGACTAATCTCACCAAAATAACCACCAAGTATTTGTGATTGAAGCTAAGGGATCCTTATGTTATAAAGTAAGAATGTGACTGATAATATAGGGAATCTGAACACTGATTAGATATTAGAACATATTATAAACTATTAATTTTTACATGTTATACTGATATCATTTTTCAACTGCTGAAATGATATCTGGGTTTTGCTTAAAAAATATCTAGTACAAAGGAGGAGAGACATGAAGGGTGTTAAAGATGAGAAAAAGTTAATCACGAGCTGGTAACTGTTGAAGCTGGATGATGCATACATAAGGGTAATAATTGTACTATTTTCTCTACTTTTGAATTTGTTTGGAATTCTCTATAATATAAAGTTTAAAAAAATAATGTTAAAAAAGAATATAGGAGAACCCAAGACTCTAGGTAGAAAGAATCAAAGCAACCTGGTTTAGGCAGTTCCTTGAAATTCAATTAAGTCTTTGACTTCCACTTTAAGGTTTTATATTTAACAATAATGAACATAATGGAAATTCAGGGCTCTTTTTAAATTATAACGTGAAATTAAATTAATGTATACAAGCAAAATATATCAGGGAAACAAAAAAATATCTTTACAGCAAAATAACAGATTTTCCTAGCCATCATCAAAATTGACTTCACATATAAGCAAGAATACATTTTATAAAGTAAGCTAAACTGAATGAAAGCCAAAGTTGCAAGTTCTAACGTTAGAGGCTTAGGGGTTGCTTTCTGATTTATATAATAAAACTTGAAGAATTAATCTTTCTCACAGGATTGTGGGGAAGGGTGAAAAGTAGAAAAAAAAAACCTTAGAAAAGTACGATTCAGTATTTACATAGAGCAATTAGGTTTCATGTCACACCGTTAAACTCCATATGCAGTTTTGCACAGATCAACTCTTGTGGAGGGTTATAAGATAACTCACAGAGGACTGTTCCTAACAGATTTCACATGGATGTCCATAGAAAGCCACAGCAGCCAATTCTGCAGTAGTTCTTTCAGACACTGAAGAATACTACACTGCAGAGGCAAAACAAAAAATCATTCAGTTACACCATAGTGTTGAGAACTAACAGACTAAACCAGAGACTTAGAGACAGAAGGGACTATGGAGACAACCACATCCAATTCAGAACCCTGTAGCTGCTGCTCCAACCTGACCGGTCTCCAAGAAACAGATTAATGCAAGTACAAGTTTATTTTGCCATTTTCTCTACAAGCTGGCCCCCAGCTTATCAGCGAGGAATAGACTCTTGTTTTTCCAAATTATATTCATTCATAATATATCACATCATCAAATATAGCATCACCCACCTCTTATCATCTCCCCTCAAAGATCCTCTTATGTTGTTTCAGATATGTGTTTCCTACTCTTTTCACCTTGGGTCTACAACTGCAATTTATTCTTTTGTTGGTCATAAAATGTATCTTCTATGACTGTGGAAAACAACTCTATAGTTTTCCTTTCTCAGGCTTTGCCTTGATATCCCAGGAACTTACTCACATATAAACAATATAGTCTTGAAACAAGTGTGCCTGGAACACTTGTAAGGATAAATTGTAATATCTACAAATTTGAAAGCAATCCACACCATCCCAAAACCTAATACATGAAATCTTTCTCAAACATCCTTAATAATTAACGGTCTAGATACTACTTGAATATGTGCAGTGATACAGTGCTCATTGCTACTTCATTGAAGAGTTCAATTAATATTTTTTTAGAAACTGACATTCCTCACATTCAGATTATAAATATGTTTGAGTTGAAATCAAACTTGGAATCATCTAAAATAATCTATTTTGGTGCTAATTTAATATGGAAAGATATTCAATATTACTATGTCATATTCAGAAAATCTCCACTCACCTACTCTATCGCATCCAGCCTCCATATTAATGGAAGGCATGAGGTTTTTATCTTTATGAGAAGGCGGCATGGGTTTAAAAAAAAGATTGAGAAGCACAGCTCTACACCACTCCTAAGTTATGGTCTCCAACTTCATCTGGGTCCTTAATGAAGCCCAGTGATCCTTTTACCATACTTCTCTTCAATCAGCTGTCTCTCTCTCCCATTTTTTTAATGGCTGTTCTCTTCACATAACACCCTCTTTAAGCTCCCTGCTCAATTCTGTCCTCTATAATGCACTTATTTTGAGAAATTTAACATTTTTAGGAAAAAGTATTTCAATTTCTTGCTCTTTGTTCAAATTATACAAATATGTCTCTATGTCCACCTATCTCTACATCCTTGTCCTCAACCTTAGAAAACAGTAGTACCTCCCAACCCCTTACCACCATTCAGGAAAATCACTCTACCTAGTCTTAAATCAATACTATCATGCTTTTTCTGAAACCCTGCACTGTCAATTATCCCCCATCTTTCCCCCATTTTCAACCTCTCTCTCTTCTCATCTGGCTCCTTCTATCCTATCTATAAACATATTCAGGTTTTTCTCACTCTGGGGACAAAAAAAAAATTACCACCTTCCCTTGATTCAAAGTCCCACTATAGCTCTCTTTCTCTATCCCTCCCTTAGCCAAAGTTTTGGAAACACAGTCAATACTCATTGTCTTGTCTTCATTTCTCATCAACTCCTCAAGCTCCACAATTTGGTTTTTATTCCACACTCCACTGAACCTGTTCACAAAGGTAGCCAAGACCTCTGTATTATCAATTCTAAAAGAAACTTTTTTGGTCCTTATCTTTCTGGACCCTCTTGGGATATGTGGCAACATTAGCCCTTCACTCCTTCTTGATAGCCTGTGTCTCTCTGTTCCTTTGGAACTACTATTCTCCTGGTTCTTTTCATACTTCTTGAAAATGTTCCTTTATAGACTCTCCTTTTCAGTGAGAATTAAGTAGTAAGTATTTCCTTGATTTCTGTCTTTGGCCCACTGTCTGTTTCCCTTCCTCTCTCCACCTCCTACTCTCAAATATGAATATATGCATGTGTTTATAAGTGTATACTTGCAAGGCTGGAACATATGAAACTGCCAATTGTTAAACAGCTTTGACCTATCAGATTAAATCTATTCAGATGGTTTAATCTAATATTTACAGATAAACAGTACTCTATATTGGTAGAATAAGAGAGAAAAATAAAGAATAACCAAGGGACTTCCCTGGTGGTCCAGTGGCTAAGACTCTGCACTCCCAATGCAGGGGCCCAGGTTCGTTCCCTGGTCAGGGAATTAGATCTCACATGACACAATTCAGAGTTCACATGCTGCAACTAAAAACCCTGCGTGCCGTAACTAAGACCCAGCACAGCCAAATAAACAAAAATAAATATTGTAGGAAAAAAAAAAAAGAATAACTGAATTAGAAGTTTGGGATAGGCAATTAATAAAGTACCATTTGACTAGGATAAACACTAATCAGGACAATATATTTTTTCTGTAAATGTGGCCAACAATAAATGATTTAAGGTGAAAAAAATTACAAAGGAACATTACTTATACTGTCACTCTTTTAGAATAGGAATAACCATTCTATAAGAAAGTGGCTCTCAAACTTAGATAGAACTCCTGTAAACCACAGTGGTCTTTTTTTTGGAGAACACTTCAAAATAGTAACACATTTCAATTTTATTATATAAGGTTAGAACAATTTTATTAACAGAAAATGACTATTATAATACATAGTGTGTACTCAATATATATTTGAGAAATGAAAAAGTGTATCTACAAAACGATCAACCACAACAATCAAACTAAGTATGCTTAAGTTATTTCCTAGTTTGTTTTTAATACTGATTTGCCACCTGTTCATTCACTTCATCATCTGCCACAAGTGGAAACAGCTCAGGAAAATGATATGTGACAAAACCTTAAAAACAGAAAATTCTACACATTAACTTTGATTTGAGTAACGGAGCATCTCAGGTCCAGGTTCAAGTGAATCCTATTAAAAAAACTACTGTTGTAATGTGGGTTTGAAATTGTGTACCACCAGCCATAGACTAAGACAATTTTTTTTTACCTTGAAAAAAATAGATGATGTAAAGAAAAGCCGTGAAAGATGGTCAAAAAGAAGTGGCTTCATCTCTAAAAATCAGAAAAGAAAAACATCATTCAATTCTTTTAATTAACATTACACTCAATTAAATGGCTCCAAATTTTCATGATACATACCAGAGAAGCTACTAAAAGGAATCCAGCTCACAAGTTGAAGGAACTGTGATCGACAACAGAGGCCATCCCAGAGAGGAAGGCTCTTATACAGGAATGCTTCACAGGAATAAAACCCCTCCTATAACACAAGTTGATGGTAAAATCTTACGTGGAGCTCTTCAGTCATAACTATACTCAAAACAACCAATTTATATTGTGCAATAGTTGTTTTACTCTTAATTTTTTTGTCATAAATATAATTAAAAGCCTTGGGTTAGGTATCAGACTTTCTCCTAAAAAGAACCAGATGATTAATATTTGAATACTTTAACATCTTTATCAACATAGTTTTCAAATACCATAAAACTTCACCAACTAAAAATAAGGTAAGAAATCAAATTATGAAATATTTTTCAAGATAAATGAAACTATTATTTTGGAGTACATGCAGACACTTGAATAGTCCATAAAGTTGCACAGTAAGTCTGGAATTTCAATAGGAGCCACAGACCAAACCTGAACTCTGGGCAACACCATCTGGAGAGGGCTGAGTGTCTAGCTGCTTGTGTTTTCACCAGTGAGTAAGGATCCAGGGCTTTCCCTTTTAATTCTGTCATCCTGAGTCTTAAATAGTGGCATGCACCAAGACTCTATTCTGCACCTTCTTTTCAGACATGAATTCTCTGAACAATCACGTCTATAACACAGCTAAAACCATCACCTATATCATGAGGAGTCTTACATTTCTGCATTTCCAGCCCAAATCTCATTCTGATCCCTAGACTTATTATCTAACTGCTTACTGAACCTCTTAGATATTCCACAGGCATCTTTTAAACCAAATACATCTTTCCTTCTTAGCCTGCTTTTCTTATACTCCCATCATCATCCTCCCAAGCAGAAAATCTAAAAATTCAACCTAAATTAATTCTTTTATTCTCACCACCATTATCCATACCCAACTTCTAATTCAATGGTTTCATATAAAATCCTTAAGATTTATTCAACAAACATTTATTGAGAATCTCTTTTTTTTTAAATTTTGCACCAGGTACCAAGTTGAACACCCATACATGAAGAAAAGTTAGACATGGTTCCCACCTGTCTGGAGCCCATAATGTGTGGAAAAACAGATGCTTCAAGATACCACAATACAGGAAAACACAGAAGAGCCAAGGGAGCACAAAGAACAAACATCTAACCCAGATTGAGTAAAGGCTTCTTGTCCATGCTGATACCTGAGTAGCAGCTTAACAGTACAACTCAGGGTTACCCAGGCCAAATAATTAACTGGCTTAACATATTCAGCAATCAAAAAAATGCTTGTTGATTGTAAGAACATAGGGTCACTGCTTGTGACTAACAGGGAGGGAACACAGCCCTACCCATCAGCAGAAAATTGGATTAAAGATTTACTGAGCATGGTCCTGCCCACCAGAGCAAGACCCAGTTTTCCCCACAGCCAATCCCTCCCATCAGGAAGCTTGCACAAATCTCTTATTCTCACCCATCAGAGGGCAGACAGAAGAAGCAAGAACTACAATTCCACAGCCTTCAAAACAAAAACCATAACCACAGAAAGCTAACTAAAATGATCACATGGATCACAGCCTTGTCATGGCAAAGGGGCTTGCATGATTCAATGAAGCTATGTGCCATGCCGTGTAGGGCCACCCAAAACAGAAGGGTCATGAGGTGGAGAGTTCTGACAAAACATGGTTCACTGGAGAAGGGAATGGCAAGCCACTCAGTATTCTTGCCTTGAGAACCCATGTATAGTATGAAAAGGCAAAAAGATATGACACCAGAAGATGAACGCCCCCAGGTCAGTATGTGTCCAATATGCTACCAAAGAAGAGCAGAGAAATAGCTCCAGAAAGAATGAAGAGGCTTTGGGCAAAGTGGAAACAACACCCAGTTGTAGATGTGCCTGGTAGTGAAAGTCAAGTCCAATGCTATAAAGAACAATGTTGCATAAGAACCTGGAATGTGAGTTCCATGAATCAAGGTAAATCGGACGTGGTCAAGCAGGAGATGGCAAGAGTGAACATCAACATTTTAGGAATCAGTGAACTAAAATGAATGGAAATGGGCAAATTTAACTCAGATGACCATTGTATCTACTACTGTGGGCAAGAATCCCTTAGAAGAAATGTAGCCCTCATACTCAACAAAAGCATCCAAAATGCAGTACTTGGGTGCAATCTCAAAAATGACAGAATGATCTCAGTTCATTTCCAAGGCAAACGATTCAATATTACAGTAATCCAAGTCTATGTCCCAACCACTGATGAAGAAGCTGAAGCATTCTATGATGACTTACAATATCTTCTAGAACTTACACTAAAAAAGATGTCCTTTACATCTTAGGGGATTAGAATGCAAAAGTAGGAAGTCAAGAGATACCTGGAGCAACACACAAGTTTGGCCTTGGAGTACAAAATGAAGTAGGTCAAAGGTTAACAAAGTTTTGTCAAGACAACACATTAGTCATAGCAAAAAATCTCTTCCAACAACACAAGAAACAACTCTATATATGGACATCACCAGATGGTCAATATTGAAATGAAACTGATTATATTCTTTACAATCAAAGATGAAGAAGTTCCATACAGTCAGCAAAAACAAGATCTGGAGCTGACTGTGGCCCAGATCATGAGCTCCTTATGGCAAAATTTAGGCATAAATTGAAGAAAGTAGGGAAAACCACTAGGCTATTCAGGTATGACCTGAATCAAATCCCTTATGATTATACAGTAGAAGTGAAACATAGATTCAAGGGATTAGACCTGATAGAGTGCCTGAACAATTGTGGATGGAGGTTTGTACACTGTACAGGAGGCGGTGACCAAAACCATCCCAAAGAAAAATAAAGCAAGAAGGCAAAGTAGTTGTCTGAGGAGGCCTTATAAATAGCTGAGAAAAGAAAAGAAGTGAAAGGCAAAGGAGAAACAGAAAGATATACCCAACTGAAGGCAGAGTTCCAGAGAATAGCAAGGAGAGATAAGAAAGCCTTAAGTGAATGATGCCAAGAAACAGAGGAAAACAATAGAATGGGAAAGATTAGAGATCTCTTCAAGAAAATCAGAGATACCAAGGGCACATTTCATGCAAGGATAGGTACAATTAAAGGACAGAAACAGCAAGGACCTAACAGAAGCAAAAGAGATTAAGAAGAGGTAGCAAGAATACACAGAAGAACTGTACAAAAAAGGCCTTAATGGCTCAGTTAACCACAATGGTGTGGTCACTCACTTAGAGCCAGACATCCTAGAATATGAAGTCAAGCGGATCTTAGGAAGCATTACTACAAACAAAGCTAGTGGAGGTGATGGAATTCCAGTTGAGCTATTTCAAATCCTGAAAGATGATGCTGTTAAAGTGCTGCACTCAATATGTCAGCAAATTGGGAAACTCAGCAGTGGCCACAGGGCTGGAAAAGGTCACTTTTCATTTCAATCCCAAAGAAGGGCAATGCCAAAGAATGTTCAAACTACCACACAATTGCGCTCATTTCACACGCTAGCAAGGTAACGCTCAAAACCCTTCAAGCTAGGCTTCAGCAGTATGTAAACCAAAAATTTTCAGATGTACAAGCTGGATTTCGAAAAGGCAGAGGAATCAGAGATCAAATTGCCAACATCTGTTGGTTCACAGAGAAAGCAAGGGAATTCCAGAAAAACATCTACTTCTGCTTCATTGACTACACTAAACCTTTCATTGTGTGGATCACAACAAACTGTGGAAAATTCTTAAAGAGATGGGACTCCCAGACCATCCTACCTGTCTCCTGAGAAACTTGTATGCGGGTCAAGAAGCAACAGTTAGAACCAGGCATGGAACAATGAACTTATTCAAAATTGGGAAAGGATTATGTCAAAGCTATTTATCAACACCCTGCTTATTTAACTTACTTGCAGAGTACATCATGTGAAATGCTGTGCTGGAGGAATCACAAGCTGGAATCAAGATTGCCAGGAGAAATATCAGGAACTTCATATATCTATATGATACCACCCTAATGGCAGAAAGTTAAGAGGAACTAAACAGCCTCTTGATGAAGGAGAAAGGGGAGACTGAAAAAGCTGGCTTAAAACTCAACATTCAAAAACTTAAGATTTTGGCATCCAGTCCCATCACTTCATGGCAAATAGATGGGGAAAAAGTGGAAACAGTCACAGATTTTATTTTCTTGGGCTCCAAAACCACTGTGGATGGTGACTGCAGCCATGAAATTAAAAGACACTTGCTCCTTGGAAGAAAAGCTATGACAAACATAGACAACATATTAAAAATCAGAGACATCACTTTGCCAACAAAAGTTGGTATAATCAAAGCTATGGTTTTTCCAGTAGTCACGTATGCATGTGAGAGCTGGACTGTAAATAAGGCTGACTGTGGAAGAATTGATGCTTTCAAATGTGATGCTGGAGTAGACTTGAGAGTCCCATGGATTTCAAGGAGACCAAACCAGTCAATCCTAAAGAAAATCAACCCTGAATACTCATTGGAAGGACTGATGCTGAAGCTCCAATACTTTGACCACCTGATGCAAAGAGCCAACTCATTAGAAAAGACCCTGATGCTTGCAAAGTTTGAGGGCAAGAGAAGGGGGCAACAGAAAATAAAATGATTGGATGGCATTACTGACTCAATGGATAGGAGTTTGAGCAAACTCCAGGAGATAGTGAAGGACAGGGAAGCCTGGCGTGCTGTAGTCCATGGGGTCGCAAACTGTTCAGACACAACTTAGCAACTGAACAACAGTCACCTTGTGAGATTTTTCTTACTGGCCAATTCAATTAATTTAATGCATTCAGTTACATCTTCAGTTTGTTCTCTTAAATTACAGACCTCTTTCTCTGTTTTTGTGTGTGTGTCAGCCATGCCATGTGGCTTGTGGGACTTTAGTTCCCTGACCATGGATTGAATCCGGGTGTTCAGCAGTGACAGCATAGCATCCTAGCCACTGGACAGCCAGGGAATTCTCTAGATCTTTTTCTCTTATTTGGATAATTTAACAACTTCTTTCTTCACAGCCAACAGTACAAAGATAAACGTCAGTTCAATTGGCTCTATCTATAATGAATTTTGAGCTTCCCAGGTGGCACTAGTGGTAAAGAACTCGCTGGCCAATGCAGGAGATGCAAGAGACACAGGTTCGACCCATGGGTCAGGAAGATCCCCTGGAGGAGGGCATGGCAACCCACTCCAGTATTCTTGCCTGGGAAATCCCATGGACAGAGGAGCCTGGCGGGCTACAGTCCATGCGGTCTCAAAGAGTTGGACACAAATGAAGCAGCTTAGCACACACTCATGATGAACTTTGAATTGAGCAAATATTGTTTACAAAAGATGTCAAGCACCAATGAAAAGGTTTTCAATGAATATCTAAATAAATTAAGAAGTGATGAAGTCATGGAACTCTGCTCAATGTTATGTGGCATCCTGGATGGAAAGGGAGTTTAGGGGAGAATGGATACATGTATATGTATGGCTGAGTCCCTTTGCCATTCACCTGAAACTATCACAACATTGTTAATTGGCTATATACCCCAATACAACATAAAAAACTAAAAAAAAAGAGAAGCAGTGATATAAGAAGGAAACAAGCAGAACCTTACTTGTAAGAAGCATTCTGCCCTGAGGATAGTGTCCAGGAAGTTGGCAAATTCTTTTCCATGATCATAATTATTCACCTTGTACCAATTACACTCTAGAACAGAAATATTAAGCATAAGGCTCTGGTTGCACAACAGTAAAAGCTAAACAAAACATCACCACAACTCTAAAGTGACAAATAAATGATAAATATAAACAAGCTATCAGTCTCATACATCTCAGCCAACTCACACTGGAGACTGTAACATATACATGGAGATGATAGTTCAATGTTCCTCAAGAACTTGGTAATACAGGGAGAAAGCTTATAGTAAAAAAAAATAAAGTGGTAAAAGTCATATATAATGAATACGGTTAGCTTTATGCCACACAGTAATCCAAAAGAATGTAAGTACATGAATTAAAAGCTTGAGAATGGCTAAATTTCAATTAGGGTGAACTGGGGGTAATCTAAGAGTGGTAGAACTTTAGTGAGTGGAAATTTAACTGTATCATACCCTATGTAAAGAAAGACTGAGTAGGAAAAAGAGAGCTATGCTGGAACTGACTAATACTGACCTTAAACACTCGAAGAGTCAGGATTTGCTTATCCAGGAAAGAAATAATCTGGTGAACACAATACTATTTTTAGAGAGATTGACTCCCTCAGAGGAAATGAAATGATTGGGTTTTACTATGGCCTGGATGAAAAACTCTCTCACTTCCCTTTCCTTCAGTTCAATAATTAAGAAACCTTCTGATGACTAATGTGGCTCCCATATACACTGATAGCAGAGAAGAGCTATTCTAGCCAGCAAACATGAACATTTTGGTCACCAGTAGGAATTACTTCTATCATGAAATAATAAGTTGACATTCTGGCTTACACAATAGTCTCAGAGTTTGGTTAGCATTAATCTGATGATTCTGCAGGCTTAACAGCAAGTTTCTGAACATACAAAAGATAGAGAGGCCTTGGACTGTGACAGTCATCAAAGTGGAGGCACCCAGCGAGTTCTGGTGACCATGCAGTAGTGTTTCTTTAACAACATATCTCCTTTCTTACTTTCCCTTGAAATTAGAACAATAGCAGCATTCAGGCTCTGAATATATGATCATCAGAAAAAATTATTATAGCTTATGAAGGCTCCTCCTGTCTAGACATCATCATTCTTTTAAAAGAAACCTATTTCTAAACCATCTTGCTCCTTCTTCATTCATCTAACACTTAAAAAGCATCAATTTTTACCTTCTTGTAATGTTTGACTCAACCAGTGATAGAGCCTCAGTAAGACTGACTCATCTCTGACACAGTTAATATAGTGAAGTAGCAGAGAGCTGTTCAGCACTGCGCCCATCTGAGAAGGCAGCTGCAAAGACAGAAAAATTAGTCAACTGTAAGTATATAAAAAGGACATCAGAGCAACACGGAAATCATCAGATAAGAAATACATAACAAAAATAAAGGCCATGAAGATCAAATGGATTATGTAAATAAGCATGTGGCCCAGTTATATACCTCTAAGCAATGAATGTTCTGTAAGAGTTGAGGGAAGCTTTTAAGCTGTTCCAGTGGAAATGACCCATTGCTACTGAGGTAATCAGAAAGATTCATCCTTTTTTTTCTGCTTTCTTTACTGTAGTTACAGGAATTTAGCACTGGTATAATTGAGTGAGAATTCCATTTCTAAAAAAGAAAGATAATGAGACAATCAGTGGATCAAACAGATTACAAACTATAAATGTAAAAGCACTTATTAAGGTGATCTAATGAATGGAGTCTGAATGTGGTTTGCATAGAATCCTAATTAAAGTAATTAAAATATACTCAGACATCTGTAATCTCTTCCAATATCTGAAACCTTATGGTTTGAACCTAACAATAAAGAAGGCTGTGGAAGTTACTTGGGGTTTTAAATACTTACTCTTTTTATAGGATAGACGTTAGTTAACATCAACTTTAGAGGTTCTGAAGGAAATCCTGGATTCCTTGGCTTCAGAGCAAGTAGAGCGGTCTTCCACAGATTCTCTGAATTCTTAAAATAGATCTGCAAATTTGAAACCAATATAATATTGTAAAGTTAAAAAAATAAATAAATAAATCCAAGAAAAAAATAAAAGAAAAAAAAAGTACATGAGAGGAGGTATCCATAAGTTAGAACGGTATAAAATCTAAAACTTTATTAACTGAAAATAAATTAATTATGAAATATTTTGCACCCATGCAGGTTCATTTAAAGTATAATCAGGAATCTATTAAGAACATTGAATAGAATCAAAACGAAGTGTTAACCCCTAAAAAACTTCTCAGAAGCAACACTACAATATTAAATCTTAAACAGCATGCTATAAACATTTTAGTCAAAATCTATAAATTAACTTACTCAAAATAACATATTTCTATCCAAATATGACTTATCACTCCTTAATCCCTTACCTTCTTTCTCATAGGCAAAGATACAGAAATCAAAGTAGGAACAAAGAATTTATACAGTGACAACAAAGCCTGGAGATGAGGCTGCATTCCCTGAAATAAAATAAGAGTTTTCAATTCTGTGGCCAATAAGAAAAAAAGAGTAACAATAAAATAAAAAGATTAAATGAATACTCAGATCCTAATTTTATTATGTGATATAGCTATAGGAAGATGCTATAGAAAATCGAGGAACAGAAACTCAAACATTTAAATCAACTATGATAAAGCAACCCTCACCGACTTGACATGTTCTCTTTTATGATCTTTTCCCATATTTTACTTCTTCCCTATATTTTCTCTCTTCTCTGCCTGATTAATATGAAGTAAAATTAAATTTAGACAAATCATTATTATTACTATCCTCAGAGAGCTATCAGAATATACTGCATGCACTCAAAGAACCGAAACAGGAAGCTATAAATCAGGAAAGTGAAAGTGGTAGTCGCCCAGTCTTGTCTGACTCTTTGTGAATCCATGACCTATACAGCCTACCAGGCTCCTCTGTCCATGGGATTTCCCAGGCAAGAATATTGGAGTGGGTTGTCATTCCCTTCTCTGGGGATCTTCCCAACCCAGGGATCAAACCCAGGTATGCATTGTGAGTAGATTCTTTACCATCTGAGCTAACAGGGGAGCCCCTAATAAAACAAAAACAATCACTGAATTGTAAATACCAACAGGAAACCTCATACTGGAGAAGCACAAATGTGCACACGTATTTGTGTTTTTCATGAAAACTGAATGCCTCTATGTAGGTCATGCAGGCTTCAATAATTAGGTATAGGCACCACAACTTCCCTCAGTTTCATACCCAAAGCTTCTGTTACCTGGCAAGTATAGTGGAAATAACAAGGCAAGAGGGTTGTAAGGACAAGAGATAATGGTCAGGATATATACTGAAGTTTAAGCATCCAGAGAAGAATGCTTTCCTAGATCACAGCCACAGAATAAATAAGCTAGTCACTTTAACAAAATAGTCATTTTTTATTACTCCCTAACACTTAATTTCCAGCCATACCAACCCAATTCCATGAACAGTTGCTGCTATTTGATATCTACCTGGCTTTTGCTCATGCTGTTCCCTGCCATGAGTGCCTTTCTTTTCCTTCCTGGCCTAGTTAAATTCTACTCACCATCATCACTCGTCCCTTGACCCCAGTCTAATTCTGATTTTTATTTTGTTGACTCAGCTCCCCAGGCAATAAGTTTCTTGAAGATAATGATGCATTCAGTTTTACATCCCCAAAGCCTAGCTCCATACCTAGCACAGAGTACACTGGCTAGAGTACTTACCATTTTGGCCTGAAGATCAAGCAGTTTTCTCACACGAAATGGTTTGACTAGTGAAGGTAAAGAAAAGAAGTTTGTGGTTCAGAATAAAAAGAATCATTGTCCATGTAGCTTCTCCTTACAACACATTAAGACTATAATTACCCTGCTCAGTTAAGCCATTAAGCAGATGCTCTCAGGTAAAAGTACTAAAAAGCAATTTCCCACAAAACCTTGCCATAGAACTAATGCTAATAATTAAAACTTTATAAAGGCCAATACAAATGCTAATTCCACAGAGTGAATGTAATACAATTGGAATGAAAATACTCACCGTTCTCTTTTTGGTAAGTAAATATAACAAATGGCAGACATAAGGGCACTGTCAAAATATAAAAATTAAAAGAAAAAATGACAACATATCTTGAAGACAGCAACAATACATTTTCCTTAAATATCAATCCTACAATGATTAAGTAAAAAGGCTTCAGGACTTGATTGAACAATAGTTTTAATTAGCACGTCTTTATGCTATTTAGGGGCTTCCCGAGTGGCTCAGCTGGTAAAGAATCTGCCTGCAATGCGGGAGACCTGGGTTGGGAAGATCCCATGGAGAAGGGAAAAGCTACTCACTCCAGTATTCTGGCCTGGAGAATTCCACGGACTGGATAGTTCATGGGGTCACAAAGAGTTGGACATTACTGAGTGACTTTCACTTACTCACTTACATGATTTTTAAAGTTATTTTTGGAATATAACAATGCAAACAACTCGAAAACCACAAACAGATTCTTCTACCTAACAAAAATTCATGTATTCCTTCTAGTGCGTGTGTACATGCTAAGTTCCCTCAGTCATGTCTGACTCTTTGCAACCCTCTGGACTGTAGCCTGCCAGGTTCCTCTGTCCATGGGATTCTCCAGGCAAGAATACTGGAGTGGATTGCCAATTCCTTCTAGCAGTCCACAGCTATTTAGATACAAACTTAAAACTTTTATCCTGATTTCCCACTTAAAAGTATTTTCCCATGTTACTTGGTCTTCAAAATGATCATTTTAAATGATCTTAATATTCCAGTGAATATACCAGAATTTAATTAGCCATTTAGACTTCAGTCTGGCAAAATAGCACACACTCAATAAATTTGAACTTAAAGTACTAAAGGATTGGTTCCTTATACCACATCATTTTGAGTGACCACTTGTTGAGGTTTTATTCTAGATGAGAGGTCAGCAAACTATAGTTCACTTATTTTTGTAAATCAAGTTTTACTGCAACACAACTGCACTAACTCATTTATGTATTGGCCATGGCTGCTTTCCTGCTACAACAGCAGAGCTGAGCAGTTGTGACACAAACTGAGTGGCCTGTAAAGCCTAAAATATTTACTTCCTTTTCTTTATAGGAAATTTGCTGTTATTTGTTCTAGAAGAAAACAGAGGAGAGTATCTTCATGACCAGAGAGTAGCAGTTCATTTTTCCCATTAAAAAAAGATAACCATAAAATAAAACATTAAAGAAAAACCCCAATAAATCAGAGTTCATGAAATTAAGAATATCTGTTTATCAGACAAGAAAACAATATTCTATTGGAGGGATGGGTAAACAACAACCTGTGGATCAAATTCAGCCCACTGCTGGTCACTATGAATAGTTTTATTGGAACACAGCCATTTGTTTTTGTTTGTAGCTGAGTTTGCACTGCACCAGCAGAATGAGTACTTGTGACAAAGACAGTATGACGCTCAAACCTAAATATTTACTACTTGGCCCTTCAAGAAAAACTTTGCCAGTACCTGCTTTAGAATATAGGAAATTGAAAAAGTAAATTATTAAAGGGGGCGACAGAGGATGAGATGACTGGATAGCATCACTGACTCAATGGACATGAGTTTGAGCAAACTCTGAGAGATAGTGAAGGACAGGGAAGCCTCGCACACTGCAGTCATTGGGATCACAAAGAGTCAGACACGACTTAGTGACTGAACAACAATAACAAATTATTAAATGGGACTAAAGAAGCAGCAAAACCCAAGATTTTTTTAAACAAAGTTATATTTTGGTAGTTATGACTCTATACTTTAAAGTACATAATTCCATATTGCCACTCCTCTACTTAGAAATGAGTTGATAAAGACTGAACATACTTATAAGAAGTATGAATTTAGATATAGGATCTTCTTTTTAAGGGAAGAATACATATTATGACCAAGTTGCCATATTCTACACAAAATATAGTAACTTTCTGTAAAAAAAAATTCACTGCCTCACATCCTTAGGATATGAAGCATTGAAAGCTGAAGTGTTAGTCACTCAGTCATGTCCGACTCTTTGTGATCCTATGGACTGTAGCCAACCAGGCTCCTCTGTCCATGGGATTCTCCAGGCAAGAATACTGGAGTGGGCTGCCATTCCTTCTCCAGGGGATCTTCCCAACCCAGGGATCAAACCCAGACCTTCTGCATTGCAGACAGATTGTTTACTGCCTGAGCAACACAGGGAAAGCTGTGAACCATTAGCAATACATGTTGGGTATAAAATGAGTGCCAACCTAAGCTCCAGTATTCTATCTGACACTGTCCTTTAATCATAGCACCTAGAAAGGAAAAAATTCATGTGCATCTGAGACTTTACAATTGCTTTGCTGACAAATAGTTAGCCACCGCATCTCAGTCACTACAGAGTCAAGCGCCCATCAAGTTGTGACTTTTTATTTTTACTTTTTGGCTGCACCACATGACATATGGGATCCTAGTTCTTGATCAACGATTGAACCCACACACCCTGCAGTGGAGTCTTAACCAGTGGACCACCAGGGAAGTCCCAAGTTGTAACTTTTTTTTAATGCTTTTTATAGTTAGGATCCTTATTTCTTCTGGGTGATACTTATACAAATGTGTTCAGTTTATAAAAATTGATTGAACTGATTGAGCCCACGTCTCTTTTGTCTCCTGCATTGGCAGGCAGGCTCTTTACCACTGGTCCCACCTGGGATACTTCAATAAATATTTTTAGGAGAAGAAGAAAGAAAAAAAAGGAAGCCCCCTTCTCACCTGCCATGCTGAGCAAGAAACTCTTTAGTCAGCATCATGAAAACTACTCAAGCATACTGAAATTATTTGACAAACATTTATGAATAGATCTTATTCATTCATTCATGAAAGAAGTATTTATTAAGCAGTAGATAAAACAGACAAAAAGACCTGCTCTTATGAAGTTTACAATACTAGATATTTTGGTTATAAAAGGTTCAGTCCCTGCCTGAAAGAACGCCTAAGTATGTATCCAAAAGAATTCTAAGCAGGGACTTGAACAGACACTTGGATGCCAATGTTCACTGCAACATTATTCATGTTAACCAAAAGGTAGAAACAATCCAAAAGTTCATCAACAGATAATGGTGTATACATACATGAGAATATCATTCAGTCATAAAAACAAAGTTCTGACATATGCTATAACATGAATGAACCTTGAAGACATGTTAAGTGAAAGAAGCCAGACACAAAAGAACAAATACTGGATTATTCAACTTATATAAGGTACCTAGAATAGGCAAAGCATTATGCTTTCAAGTAAAAAGTAAAGTAAGTTAAAAGAAGCCAGTCAAAAATGACCCCACACTGTATGATTCTATTTATGTGAAATGTCCATAATAGGCAAATCTCTAAAGACACAAAATATATTAGGAGTTGCTTGCATGCATTCATACAAAGTCGTTTCAGTCATGTTCAACTCTTTGCGACCCCATCGACGTAGCCCACCAGGCTCTTCTGACTATGGGGATTCTCCAGGCAAGAATACTGGAGTGGGTTGCATACCCTCCTTCAGGGATTCTTCCCAACCCAGGGATTGAACCTGCATCTCTTATGTCTCCTGCATTGACAGGCAGGTTCTTTACCACTAGTGCCACCTCAAAAGCCCTAGGAGTTGTTTAAGAACCTCTAAACAGAAAGACAGGGGTGATAGCTAAAATGTATGAGTTTTTTTTTTTTTTTTTTTTTTAAGTGTAAGAAGGTCACAATAAAGCAAGCCACATGAATATGTTGGTTTCCCAAGGGGTATAAGATTTTTGAAGTGACAAAAATGGTCTACAATTGACTCTGCTCATGGTTGCACCTATCTATGAACATACTAAAACCCAGTAGATTTTACTTTGAGTGGACTGTATGGTATCTAAGTTATCTCACAAAGCTGCTTTTAAAAAGTATTTAGAGAGAAAAGAAACAACATATTACAATTAGACTGATTCCACAACAATGGAAAGGAGGTGCCAGTGGAATAATACTGTCAATGTCCTGAGAGAATTTAACTGTCACCCTAGTGTTCTACACACAGCAGAACCAAATTTCTTTTTTTTCCTACATATACATATATCTGTTCTTTTAAAAATTCTTTTCCTGATTAGGCAGAACCAATTTTCAAGAACATGGGCATAGTAAAAACATTTTTAGGCAAAGACAGAGTTTACCATCAAAGATTCTACTCTCAAACTGGGGCGCTATGACAACCCAGAGCAGTGGAATGGGGTGGGAGGTGGGAAGAAGGCTCAAGAGGGAGGGGACATATGTATATCCATGATATATGTTGATGTATGGCAGAAATCAACACAATATTGTATTATTCTTCAATAAAAATTAAAAATAAAAAGATTCTACTGAAAGAATATTCTAGGGATTTCCCCAGTGGTCCAGAGGTTAAGACGCCGCACTTCCACTGCAGCGGGCACAGGTTTAACCCCCAGTTAGGGAAGTTCTATATGCTGGGTGGTGCAGCCATAAAAGGAAAAAAAAAACCTAAAGAAAATATTTTCAGAGGAAAATAATCTCAATTAAAGGTCTGAGATGTAAAAACAAATGATGAGCAAAGAAACTGGTAAATATGTGGGCAAATCTAAACAAATATTAATTGTGAAGAAAATAATAATGTCTACTACGTGTGTATGTGGAGGAGGATGGTGAAGAGTCAGAACTAAAATCAGATAATAGTGTATAATGTGGGAGGGATGTGATCAGAGTTAAAGCATTCTAGGGCCCTGTATCTTTCAAGATGAAGATAAAGATATTGGTTACCTCTAGACTTTAAGAAAAGCCTTAAAGATTTCAACTGAGAAAATTATAAAAAGTTATTAATTCATTAAAAAATAAACCCATTACATGATAAATGACATATTTTATGAAAAATAACTATATCTTCCAAACAAAAGAAAAATAGTAAGAAGGATGACTTTTTATATATTTTACATTTTATACTATATACGCATATTAAAATAGGTACAATAACAACACCACACACAGAGTATGTAATTTCCAACCAAGAATGGGGGAACAGCACAATCAATCCAAAATAAGAGGGATGAGGAAAAGAATCAGAAAAAAAGCAGATCATTTAGAAAGCTCAAAATAAGAGATCTCAGGGCTCCCCTGGTGGCTCAGTGGTAAAGAATCCACCTGCCAATACAGGAGTTCCACTCTTGATCTGGGAAGATTCCACATGCCATGGAGCAACTAAGCTCATGCACCACAACTGTTGAGCCTGTGCTCTAGAGCCTGGGAGCTGCAACTACTGAAGCCTGTGCACCCTAGAGTCTGTGCTGCGCAACAAGAGAAGCCCACATACCACAATTAGAGTAGCTCCTGTTCCCTGCAACTCTAGAAAAGACTGCAGCAATAAAGACCCAGCACAGCCCAAAATAATAAAATTAAAAAATAAGGTATTCCTACTTATTTCTACAATATCAATAATCACTACAAAGGTAAATAAACTAATTTTCCAGGCAAAAGTGAAAAATCATTAAACAGGATTTAAAAATAAAATCTGTGCTACACTAAGTTGCTTCAGTCATATCCAACTCTTTGCAACCCTACAAACTGTAGCCAGCCAGGCTCCTCTGTCCATTGGATTCTCCAGGCAAGAATGCTGGAGTGGGGAAGTGTCTAAGACATGAGGGCAAAGGAAGATTTTTCAAAAAACCAAAAGACAGAAATACACCAAGCAATGTTGTTGCTGTTCAGTCGGTAAGTCGTATCCAACTCTTTGTGACCCTATGGACTGCAGCACACCAGGCCTCCCTGTCCCTCATTATCTCCCAGAGTTTGCTCAAGTTCATGTCCATACCAAGCAATATACTAGCCAAAATAAAGCCTGAGTTGACAATGCCCAAGTTCATGTCCATACCAAGCAATATACTAGCCAAAATAAAGCCTGAGTTGACAATGTCAATATCAAACAAAATGACTAAAACAAAAAGCATTTTAACAAAACGCTACTCATGATACAGGTTTGACTCAGCAGGACAATATGAAAACTATAATTGTGCCTTTACCTAATAATAGACTCAAAATATATAAAGCAAAATTTGACAACTTTTTAAGGAAAAACTGACAAGTCTGCCTTCTGAGTGGGAGATTTTCAACATATTTCACTTGGTAATTAACAGATGACCAGCAACAGGAACAACAAATCCATAGGATATGGAAAATTTCAATTCCAATAACCTTCATTCCCTTACTCTAGTCTTCAACAACTCACCCCACTGTCACTCTAAATCCTGTCATCACATTGAACCAGTTCCCCCCTGCAAACTTAAATTCCAATGCTACAACTTATATCATTCCAGTTTTTAATCCTAATACATGCCTTTAATGTCACCAAGGCAACCTGAAACTCAGCTGTTTGTGCTCCCAATCTGCTCTCTTATGTCTTCACCTTCTCCCTTTTCTCTCTAGACTTCCTGATCCATTAGCTCAGTCACTCTCTTGCCTTCGTGTCCCACCCTGGAGGAACTACGACCCTTGACATTAGCAACATCACAAATTCGTGCTCCCTAAACTTAGAGTTGGACTGTGAAGAAAGCTAAGTGCCGAAGAATTGATGCTTTTGAACTGTGGTGTTGGAGAAGACTCTTGAGAGTCCCTTGGACTGCAAGGAGATCCAACCAGTCCATTCTAAAGATCAGTCCTGGGTGTTGATTGGAAGGACTCAGGCTAAAGCTTAAATTCCAATACTTTGGCCACCTCATGCGAAGAGTTGACTCACTGGAAAAGACTCTGATGCTGGGAGGGATTGGGGGCAGGAGGAGAAGGGGATGACAGAGGATGAGATGGCTGGATGGCATCACTGACTCGATGGACGTGAGTCTGAGTGAACTCCGGGAGTTGGTGATAGACAGGGAGGCCTGGCGTGCTGCGATTCATGGGGTCACAAAGAGTTGGACACGACTGAGCGACTGATCTGATCTGATATGATATGAGGCTTATAGTTAACTTATGTGCTAAGTTGATTTGGTCATGTCCAACTCTTTGCAACCTATGGGCCATAGCCCACCAGGCTCTTCTGTCCATGGGATTCTTCAGGCAAGAATACTGGAGTGGGTGGCCATGCCCTCCTCCAGGGGATCTTCCAGACCCAGGCACTGAACCCGGATATCTTATGTTTCCTACATTGGCAGGCAGGTTTTTACTACTAGTGCCATATGGGAAGACCAATAGTTAACTTACTTTTACTCATATTTGTACCTCCAATACTAGTTCAATGACTCTCACATTAGTAAATAAATGTTCATTGAGTGAATTTCTACAGGACGTAACCTCAAACTTTGTACATCTAAAGCCAAACATATTATGTTCCTTTTAAAACTACCTCCTTTTCCACAAATTTCCTTTTATGGTCAAAGGTACCATCATTTTGCATCATGCTGACTTACAAACTCTATCTTTATATCGTGACCTTTCCCTTAATCCAGTTTAGGTACTAGATTATGTTAATTCTTCCTTTACAGTTTCCTTTAAGATTTGTCCCTTCAATTTTTCATACCCCTTAATCTCTGATAGTGATTCTCAGACTTTTTGGTGTCAAAACTCTTTACATTCTTAAAAATTAGAAGATCCCCAAAAGCTTTTGTTTATCTGGTTTATAGCTGTTGATATTCACCATATTAGAAATTAAAGTTAGGAAATTTTTTTAATGTTTAGTAACTCATTTAAAAAATAAACTCATTACATGCTAAACATAAATGAAAAATAGCTATATTTTCCCCAAAAAAGGCTTAGTGTGACATAGTTTTACATTTCTACAATCTTTTATTTTTTTTGAAAGAATATAATTATTTATTCTTAATATTTCTTATATTACATCAAGTCATTTCTACAATCTCTTTAATGTTTTTAACTTAATAGAATATAGACAGATACTCTGCTTATGCATTAAATGTAACAATACATTGTTATGATTGAAGTACATGAAGAAAAGTTAGCCTCACACACATATGTAATTGGAAAAGAAGGAATATTTTAATAGCCTTTTCAAAAAAATTGTGGATATTAGTCTTTGATACTTCACCAAACTAATAAGTAGTAGTCTCTTAGGAAATAGCTGCAATGTGGATTCTGAAATATTATCAATGAACTCTTTGTACTCTATTCCATTAAAATTCATTGATATATCTTACACTTTGGATGGCTTTTACCCATACATAATTTCAAACGAGATCATTTGGAAATTAGTTATACCTATCTCCCAAATGTTGACATATTTCATTATATAATTATTAATATAATTATAATATAATTACAGTCATTATATAAAACTAAAAATCACAGTCATTAATATTCTCATTCTCATCAGCAAAGTCTTTTAAGTATTGGGAAGCTGTCAAGTTCACAATGACAAATACAAATTTTTCAAACTTGTCATTTTTGCTTAAAAGCTCAAATTTTACCATTTGCAACAAATAGTGCCAGTTGTTTTCTATGAAATGACCAGCTCACTTTGTTCATTTTCAAGAAAACATCTGCCAAATACCAAGTCTGAATAACCAGTTTATATGTCAGTCATTCTTTGAAGTAAAAATGGTATTCCATGGAAAAAAAGCAGCTAGTTTGGCTTACAATTCAATCACACAGAGTTCCTTTCCTCATGACAACTGTTGTGCTTTAATATGCAGAAAGGATTTATTTATACTTCCCATTTCATCATACAGAATATTAAAGATATGTCTCACAGGTTGAAGTTTAATATAATTAGTGAATTAATCTTTATTGCTTCATTTGGGGCATTATTAAGTAAAACTTGCATTTTTGTTTTTTACTACAGTAAAGAACACAACAAACCCTACTATAGTGCAGACTCACTGCCCTGAGTGTGTCAGCAGTTTTATCCATCATCAGTGCAAATGTCAACACAGTGAAAATAGCTACCAACATCTTGATATCACTATAAAGATAATTTTAACCTCTGAGACCTCCTGAAAGTTTCTCAGGAAGCATCAAAGGATCCACAGAGCATATTCGAGAATTGCTAGTTTAGGATATCATCATCATGTCAGTCTCCTAACTAGTCTTCCTGATTCTAGCTTCCATCCTAATTCATAATGTTTGGCATTATTAGATACAACTTCCTACAATGTTGCTTTCAACATGTTCTGTCCCAAGTTTTTCAGTGATTTCCCCACTGGATAAAGTTCAAATTTCTTACCATCATATTTAAAGACCACTACAATTTTTCCTCACCCAATCTTTTCAGCCTTACCACCCACCACTGCCCGACATCAACTGTAATTAAGTCAGTCTGATCTATTTAAGGTTTCCTAAAACACAATTTACAACTTTTGCTTGAAATATTCCTGTCATATCAAACATCAAATCTCAAATCCTACTCCACCTTCATGGCCCAGTTCAATGCCCACATACTTTATGATGCTTTTTCTAATCACTCTGGTTTACAGTGTTCTTTTCTTCCTGGAAGTATCACAGCAATTACTATCCTCACATTAACATACACTGTCTTTGATAATAGAACTTATGTGTTGTCATTTAACTTTATGTGCTTTTCTTAGTCTCTGAAATAGATTACAAACCCCTGGAATATAGAAACTCTCAGCTAATCTTTGAATCTTCTACACTGTCTCATATAATGCAACATAGTCAATTTTTGAAAATGAAATCAATAAATTAATTCCCTCCCTTCCCCAAAGCAAGAGAAGTTCTGTTAGATGAATGGTTCACACGGTCTGTGAACTACTGATGGTCCTTGAAAGACTTCCAGGTGGACAGTAGATTGATTTCTTAGTTATTAATGCTTTCAATGGGACTAATTATGCTATTTAATCAAAATCAGTCCACTGGCATCTCATGAAAAGTAATCCTCTCCTTCTCATTAATTCTGATGAGGTTTTCACAGTGTTAATCAAGAAACTGTAGAATAAGTGACCCAAAGGACCCTGTTGAAGTGGTTTAAAAGGGAAAAGATGGCAATCATTGCTCTAAATCAGCAAAGAGACTCCAATGTGAACTCAATTCTATCTGTAACAATTATTTCCTTAAAAGAAGATAAAAAGCAAATGTGGGGAAAATTTCATTTGTTAATCTGAGAGACGGGTATAATGGTGTTCATTATGCTACTCATTACACTTTCCTGTTTCATACATTTTAAAATAAGTAAGGAAAGTTGTTGGCACTTTGAAGCACATATGGTGCATCGATATACAAGCACGTACCACTGATCAATGCATAATGCTGTTCAATTTTTACTTACCAGTGCATCATCTTGCAATGAAGCAAAAAAGAAGCCATAGAGCAAGTTAATTTGCTCCTTGTGATCAATGAAGTCAAACATTGCAACCAGCCAACGATAAAAAAGCACCTATTGAGAAACAAAATGCTTATCTTTAGAGAAATAGAACTGGCACAAAAGAGCTTAATTACCCCCCTCAGGACTGTTTTAGAAGCCTCTAGCACAAAGGATAATAGATTTTATTTCTCAGTAAAAATTTATATTTGAACAGAGTTCTTACATCAAGCTATATTGTTCCAAAACTACAAGCTTTGCACAAAAGGCCACTGCCATTACCTCATAAGTGGCTCTTCCTTGCCAGCCCTTAAGTGGCTCTGAAGGACTTATCATCAAAGTGTTTAAAAATATTACCTTGGTGCTACCAGAACACTTGCCAGCACAAAGCCAGGAGACTGCCTTAACCACAGAATCTTCTGATATTAGAGTTGCTGGAATCATACACTTGAATATCCGAGTGTTTACAGCACTCCCTAGAAAGTAGACAAAGTCCAAATTAAACTACATTTTAGGGTCTTGATTGTCCCTTCACTGTAATTAACTCTTGGTCCTAAAACTTTCACTTTACGTTGAAGGCAATAAAGTAATATTCAATAACTCTTATGGCGAAGGCAATGGCAACCCACTCCAGTACTCTTGCCTGGAAAATTCCATGGATGGAGGAGCCTGGTGGGCTACAGTCCATGGGGTCGCTAAGAGTCGGACACGACTGAGCTACTTCACTTTCACTTTTCACTTTCATGCATTGGAGAAGGAAATGGCAACCCACTCCAGTATTCTTGCCTGAAGAATCCCAGGGAAGGGGGAGCCTGGGGGGCTGCCATCTATGGGGTCACACAGAGTCGGACACGACTGAAGAGACTTAGAAGCAGCAGCAGCAGCAATAACTCTTATCATCATTACAAAGCATAGTTTGAAACAAAAATGTACCTTTAACTTCTAATATAAACTATAAAGCAAATTCTTTGGCTCTAATATTTCTATCTAACAATGGAAGATGAATACAGGATCTCTTCTTGGAAGGATGAAAATGTTTGGACATTAGATAGTAGTGATAATTGCCCAATTCTATGTGCTGTGCTTAGTTACTTAGTCATGTCCGACTCTTTGCAACCCCATGGACTATACAGTCCATGGAATTCTCCAGGCCAGAATACTGGAGTGAGTAGCCATTCCCTTTTCCAGGGGATCTTCTCAACCCAGGGATCAAACCCAGGTCTCCCACATTGCAGGTAGATTCTTTACCTTCTGAGCCACCAGGGAAACCCAAGAATACTGGAGTGGGTAGCTTATCCCATCTCCAGGGGATCTTGCTGACCCAGGAATTGAACCAGGGTCTCCTGGATTGCAGATGGACTGCATTGTAGGCAGACCTGGGAAGCCCACCCAACTCCATGGATATGCTTTAAAAAAAAAAAAAAAAAGAACAAAACCAACCCCATATGCTTCCAAAGGGTGAATTTTATGGTATGTGAATTACATCTCAAAAATAGTGTTTTACTCCTAGGAAAATTTCAAGGACTTTTTAAAATGGCATAATAGATTCTGATTTATTTAAATCTCCTGTAAGACATCTTACATCAGCTGCTACATTTAAGAATAGATAGATTCATTTGTATTCTCCATCCACGCCCCCAAAATGGAAAGGATACCAGAATGAAACAACTACCCTATTAGCTGGTAGTATTGTCATTCTATATTGGTCCAGTCTTTCCATCATTCTCTGGCTTCCATGCTATTCTCCCATCTGCTAATAGAAGTGATGTGACCAGTAGCTTTGTCTTAATATACACCCTATATCAGCTTCTGCTTATTAAGGCTTCAATAATTTTATATATACATACATTATCAATTTTTATATTTAAACATTGTTTTATTTGCGTTATACTGTGGTGATCAGAACCATTCACTGAAAAACTAGTGTTCTCAACTTCTCATACAAGTAGAAGCCACAACTGTATCTTGGATACATGTGTTTTTAACCAATGTTTTAAAGGCATTACAGTGTGGTAATCACATCCATTCAGTATAACACTGTTCTCAATTTCTCCCGAGAGTAGCATTCTTAGAAATATACAGGTCTTTAAACACTGTCTTAAATGTACTATAGCATGGTGATCACATCCATTCACTAAGATAACACTGTTCTTAACTTCACCCATAAGTAGCATTCTCAGAAAAGTCTTATACATGTCTTTTATTTTCCTACAGGTGCAGACCTCTTGTTTTTTTTCCTTAGTAAAAATTGTTTATATTTAAGATGCACAACATGATGATATGATATAATCAGCCCTCCATATCCTCAAGTTCCACATCTGTGAATTCAACTAAACACACAAAGTATTCCTAAAAAATATTACATAAAGTTCCAAAAAGCAAAGCTTGAATTAGGCATACACAGGCAACTATTTACATTGCATTTACATTGTATTTACATTGTATTTACAGTTGTATCATTGGAAAAGACTGATGCTGGGAGGGATTGGGGGCAGGAGAAGGGGACGACAGAGGATGAGATGGCTGGATGGTATCACCGACTCGATGGACATGAGTTTGAGTGAACTCTGTCAGTTGGTGATGGACAGGGAGGCCTGGCGTGCTGCAATTAATGGGGTCGCAAAGAGTCGGACACGACTGAGTGACTGAACTGAACTGAACATGTAAACACCTGGCAGATACTGTATACCTATTATAGTAAAATGACTACTATAGTAAAGCTGATCAACATTTTATTTCCTTACATAGTTACCATTTTCTTCTCTGTGATAAGAGCACCTAAAGTCTATTCTCTTGCAAATTTCCAACATTCTATACAATATTACTAACTTTAGTCATCATGTTCTCTAGATTTACTTATCCCACATAACTACAACAATGTGTCTCATCAATTTCTACCCCATTATTTTGCGTTGAAAAAAGGAAGCAGTGATGGCAGGTAATGAATCATAAGAATAAAAATCTCTGCTTTCCACTCCGTGATTTCTTGTTTTTACCTCTCTTCTCCCCTATTCCCATCCCCCAATTCTTGTACAGTTTATAACAGTCTGACTACTAATACTCTATACATATACCAAATTCAAGGGGAGAATTCTATGTTGAATAGAATATTGACTCTATTCTTACTTCCCAGTAACTTTTTAATTACTAAAGAGTACAAAGTCCCTTTGTACCTAATTATGACATTTCTAGCAAATGCATTTCAACTTAGCAAAGGAGTTACATACAAAGATCTAATAGTGATGGGGGATATTATAGAAATAACAAAAAGGAGAAAAGCAATTAAGGAGGCTACCTTTAATATCTCCAAATTCCAGCTTAATAGAAAAATGAAATTAGACTAGAAAGCTAGATTATTTTACAAATTGTTATATACAAGTTTCAAAGCCTGAGGCATGCATTTTTAAAAACACATGCATTTGCTACAAGACCTAGCAAACATCACGAAAACCTAATTGTTTATTTCTGAGATATCATAAAAGAAAAGAGAAATTCCAAAGTAGAAAACATCTGTATATTCTATACATGTTTTAAGGGGAGAAGGAATAGATAAAATTGTCCTCGAGGGACACTAATTAGGTAAATATGAATTCATGGATATTTGTTAGAAGCAAACAATCTGAAACCACTTATAAGAAGACCAATTTTATTAGGTCAAATTTAACTTTCTAGGAAAACAGAGAACACTAATCAGGTAAAAATAGAGAACTAAAATACCCAGAAGTCATATACTGAATTCAGCTAGTCATGCATTATTTCTTTAAAATACACATACGTACCCTTGCAAATGGCAACCCACTCCAGTATTCTTGCCTGGAGAATCCCATGGACAAAGGAGCCTGGCAGGCTACAGACCATGGGGTAGCAAAGAGTCGGACACAACTGAGGGACTAACACACACCCTTGCAAACATGATAGGATATGCACAAAGGTACCCAATATGCAAAATGGTATATTAAGTATCCAATTTTGACAGTTGTCTTAAAGAAAAAAAGTAGAAAATCTGATAGCAGTGTGGTGCACTATAAACACTAGAAGGGGAATAAGGAGACCAGAGTTCCCTGGTTCTAGCTCTGAGATGAAGCAAGTCTCTTTAACCACTCTGGGCTTCAGTTGAAAATGAGAATGTTCAAGAGCTAAAATACTCTCTAAGTCTAAATTTGGATGAGGATAGGTTAAAAGGTTCTTAAGTGAAAAGAATAATGGACAGATACTATTTCTTTCTAAGATTCCCCCCACCCCCATACAAATGAACTTAGAACAGAAAAGGAAGCATTTACTCCAAAGAAAAAGCATCTTAACGGTTAAAGCCACAGACAATGGAATGGAGACAATATCAACAGCGACTTATTGTCACTGATAAGTGAAACTAAAGGCAATAAAGAACACTGCTGCTGCTGCTAAGTTGCTTCAGTCGTGTCTGACTCTGTGTGACCCCATAGATGGCAGCCCACCAGGCTCCCCCGTCCCTGGGATTCTCCAGGCAAGAACACTGGAGTGGGTTGCCATTTCCTTCTCCAATGCGTGAAAGTGAGAAGTGAAAGTGAAGTCGCTCAGTCGTGTCCGACTCTTCAAGACCCCATGGACTGCAGCACACCAGGCTCCTCCATCCATGGGATTTTCCAGGCAAGAGTACTAGTGATCTCTTAATGTGCCTTCCAGCAACACTAACTATTATCTACCCTTCCTAACAGAAATACTAAAAATCGCTTCTAAGCATTTGGTAACAAGAATCCATTTTAAAAATAAAAATGTGATAACTAGCCATTTTCAGCATATGCACATAGCAACTTTTCGTTAAGGTAGTTTCAACATACTGAGTGAAAGTGAAAGTCGCTCAGTCGTGTCCGACTCTTTGCAACCCCATGGACTATGCAGTCCATGGAATTCTCTGGGCCAGAAAACTGGAGTGGGTAGCCTTTCCCTCCTCCAGGGGATCTTCCCAACCCAGGGATCAAACCCAGGTCTCCAGCATTGCGGGCAGATTCTTTACCAGCTGCACCACAATCGAAGTTTGGACATAAGAAAGGTCCATTTGTATAATCTTAGATTGGTTTTATGAAGAGAATAGGAAAAATATACAGTTCTTTAACTGCATCTGATTCCAATCAACAATGTAATTCAAATTCTGAAAGGCAAAACTAATGCTGAAAAATTTATCCCTGTGACATACCAAATTTGCCACTGAGTGCCACACTTAATAGAATGTCGATTCCTTCTGGAGCTAACCCATTCTTCCATGCCACATTTTCCACAGTTTTCAAGTGTTTCTCTTTATTCTGTGAAGTTTTAATGGGACCTGAAAGAGGAACAATAGTAAACAGTGAGGACTTTAAAACTCTCTCACTCCTCAGCCTCAACAGTTACAATTAGACTACTTCAAAGGAACAGCTTTATGTAAAAAAAAGTCTTTCTAAAAACCCTTCAAAGCCCTTACAACCCTAGAATATTTGACAGCAGGAAAACTGAGTCCTGCCCTGGTTTCTTTGCTCTAAACTAAATAAAGCACCAAGACTAAGGTGTTTTCAATAACTAAGACAGTGGTTCACAAGCTTTCCTACACATTTGAATCACTTAGAGAGCTGTTGAAAAATTCCAATGCCCAAGTTGTGTCCCATACTAATAAAATCAGAAAATCTAAGAGTGGATGCCCGGTACCAGTGGTTTCTAAAGATTCTCGGGTAGGGGATTTCTCTGGTGGTCCAGTGGTTAAGAATCTGCTGTGCAATGCAGGGGACTCGGGTTCGATTCTCAGTCAGGAAACTAAGATCCCACATGCTGCAGAACTACTGAGACCTCGTGCCACAACTAGAGAGTCTGTGAAACGAAAGACCCCACATGACACAACAAAGACCCCGAGTACCTCCCGTGACAAAGCTGCATCCATGATGCGGTCAAATAAATCAATATTAAAAGAAAAAGATTCTGAGGTAATTTAATCCCAGTGTACAACAGTTTGAAAACCACTCTGCTGGAACCTTCTTTGTTGTTGTATCCCTAGTACCTAGCATACTGATATGTAGTTAAGTGCTCAATAAATGTCCATTAAATAAACAAAAATCATGAATGAGCAAAAATATGCTTTCCTTTAAAAATCCTTACCAAAAGAGTCTAGAAATTTTTCACAGGAACAGGCCTTACACAAGGAAAACAATCTCTTACCTTTCTCAAAGTATCTCAATGCTATCTGCAGAGCATTTTCTGCTTGATCATCAGCGCCTTCATAATCTTCCACAGTATTGTTCTGTCCACATTTTGAGATGCTCTTTGAGTCATTTAGGTCCTCTTTTACTCTCCAGGCCGAGAGTCTAGTCTGATAGCTACTACTATCCTGTGAAGTCCTCTTTCGTGCCCAAGAGTTAATTTTCTTTTGAGATGACATTACTGCACATGTTCTATACAAAAACAAGTGTCAAGGTGTCACTAACCAGCCAAACAGTCCCTCCCTTTTTACTCCAAAGACAGGGACCACACCTATCTGTACTCCCCACATTTAGTACAGAGTACCTAGCATACAAGTACACAATAAAAGACGACAGCAATCCAGGCAACAAAATCTATAGGTTAACCTTCTCAAAAAGCCCTTTGACTTAAAGAGTAACAGAGAGAAACAGCTCTCCAAGGTAACATTCACCAGCTGAATTGGCCCTGTGGGAGGGGGGAAAAAAGATGGTAAAAGTACAGGGAACATAACAAATTCTTCTAAAATGGCTATATCACATAAGTGAGTCTAATACTAATTCATCTCATGAACTCAATGTTACTTTCTCCACTCCTATTTCTCTCCACTTTGCCTTGATTTTGCTTTTAATCTTTAATGCTGCCTGCCTTGTCAGTGCAAAGTTTGATTGCCAAACTAAGGATTCTCAGAACAGAAACATGCCTCGCTAATTCACTTATTCAGTAAATAATTACTAAGCATCATCTATATGCCAAGCACAGTTCTACTTATCAGGGATAAAAAAGTCAAGGCCTCTGCTATAGTGAAACTTACAGGGGGTGGGATGGGAAGGCACACGAGTCAATAAATAAGTAAATAACTAATAGTGAACATAATATACAGTGGTGTGATTAAAAAAAGGGGGGGTGAGGTGACAGTGACAAGCTACTGTGGAACAAGTGTTCAGAGAAAGCCTCTCTGACGTGACCTTTAAGCTAAATTCAAATGCCAGGAGGAACCAACTATGTTAAGATCTGGTCAAAGAGTATTTCATGGAGAGGAAAGAGCAAGACATACTAAGATCTTGAAGCAAGGTCTTTGTGTGTTAAAGAAACAGCAACACCACCAGTAAGAGGTGAGGATGAGTAGTGGCATGAAAGAGGTACAGAGTAGTGGGAGACAAAGTCAGAAAGGCAGACAGGGACTGCTACATTGGGGTTTGCCAACCAAAACAAGGAGTCTGGATTTTAAGTGTCATAGGCAACTAACTATAAGGGGAAGGGAAGAGTGTCAGAGAGGAAGTGATACCATCTGATTTATGTTTTAAGATCGTTTTAGCTGCAGCGCAGAGAACAGAATGTCAGGGGTCCAGGAGTGGAAACAGACAATTTAAAAAGTTTAGCAAAGGGCCAGAAGAGATGTGACTGTGGTCTGAACCTGGCCTAAAGTGTAAACAGTAAGAGAGACAGATGATTGCATTCGTGAAATGTTTTGGAAGGAGATTTATCAAAGCCGTAACAAAAGAATTGGATGTAGGGGAAAAGAGAGAAAGCCAGAATGACTTCTAAATTTGGGGCTGCAAATGGGAAAAACGAAAGGAATGGCCATAATGACACTCAACGCCACCTCCCTAGAACAGATAAGGCCGGAGCAGGAAGGAGAGCAATATGTGTGTCTAGACCACCAGGAAGTTCCAGGTTGCCAGTTGTTTCCTCGGGTCCTACGTAAAAAGGGCGGGCGACCAGCTTCTGGCCCCTTCTGATGGAACCTTCCCATCGCTCCCCAAGAACTCCCCTCTCACAGCCTGTGTCAACAGGAAGCAAACCTGGCCGCGACCACGGACCCACTGGGCAGATTCCTGGTTTAGGGGAAACCCGACACCTTGGAGGACTGCCTTGCTCAGAAATCAGGAGATTAATTCTCTTCGGTACCTGGGCTCCCATTTTGCTGTGTGTCTAAAAGTACCTCACCTCGTACACTCCGCGATCCCAAATCCTCCGGGTTCCACCTCTCGGATTCAAATAAACGGGCCCCACCCCGCGCATGCGCTTCCGCTGGGACGCGGGAGGCGGCGGGGCGGAGCCACGTGCTCTGCTGAAGCTTGATTGGTTGAGTCACAGCTCACTGGCGCGAGGCGGTGCGCGCGCTGACGCTGACGCAAACTCAATTCCTCAGAGCCGCGCGCCACACCCGCCAGGGCCCGGGGACGCGCAGCAAGTCGGCGGTTGCTGCTGAAATCAGCTGATTGGCTGACGTTCCCCTTGTTCTAATATTGTTCGCATTCGTCACTGTGCGTAAAACAAAACGATTAGTGTCTCGGTTCTTGAATTTAACAAGACCACTTATAGTGATCCTTTTGCTCAGGCTGATTCCAAATGTCGGGACTTTGTAGAAAAATATGAAACTGCAAACTTCTCAATAAAGGCTGTTCTCCCTTGCTGGGCAAGAGAATTAAGCTAAAGGGCCTGAGACCTCTGAAGCTGTCTCTAGGAGGTGAGAGGAAAGGACAGCTGAATCGGCCTTCTTTTTACCGAGAATGGGCATGTATACCTTCGAGGGTTTGCTGGAAACGGCGTCTTGTACGTAGCTGGCCAATCAAAATGCAAAGGTTCCTAACTTTGAGGAATCGATGGACTTTACAGACACTGGCTAAAACAGCAACAAGGGCTTAGTCTGAGACCTGAGATTAGTCCCTGGCTTAATCTTCTTAGAGTGGGGAGTGGCGAGAAAAGATAAAAATTTAGTGACTCTCACAGATTTTTTTGAGGCCAAAAAAACCCCATAAACTGTAGGCAAAACTGTGGGAGGAAACTTTGCAATCTTAGGGAGAGATGAAGAATCAGATTATGTTGATGTATTTGGGAAAGACTACAGCAAAAATGTGGAAGTTGGACTGTGAAGAAAGCTGAGCGCCGAAGAATTGATGCTGTTGAACTGTGGTGTTGGAGAAGACTCCTGAGAGTCCCTTGGACTGCAAGTAGATCCAACCAGTCCATTCTAAAGGAGGTCAGTCCTGGGTGTTCTTTGGAAGGACTGATGCTAAAGCTGAAACTCCAATACTTTGGCCATCTCATGCGAAGAGTTGACTCATTGGGAAAGACTCTGATGCTGGGAGGGATTGGGGGCAGGAGGAGAAGGGGACGACAGAGAATAAGATGGCTGGATGGCATCACCAACTCGATGGATATGAGTTTGAGTGAACACGGGGAGTTGGTGATGGACAGGGAGGCCTGGCGTGCTGCAATTCATGGGGTCGCAAAGAGTCGGACACGACTGAGCAACTGAACTGAACAGCAAAAATGGTTATTTGACACATCTTACATGGTTTTCAAAGTACTTTCAAGAACTCGTGTTTAATCATGCATGAGAACGGACTTCAATATTTTCTATGATAGCTGCTCTTCCTTATCTAGTAAAACTGAAAAATTCTTGAGACACATTTTCATAATTTTAATCATTTCATAGACTCATATGTAAATTGGAAAGAATTTAAGCCTTCAATCACCTTGTTTTGTAAATGAAATTGGGGCCCTGAGTGGTAAAATAATTTGCCTAATGTGACAAGTCTGTGGCACTGGAATTTGTGCAAGTTTGTGAGTACATATATAGTGAGACACGCTGGCTCATCTTTATTTATTCATCTGCAATTTTTTTTGTGTGAAATCATTCTTCAACCTTCCCTTGGCACCACCAAACCTGGGAATTGTATTGAGATCTTAATTTTGTGGCTTTCTGTTTCATGTGCTGACATCACAAAATTGTGAGTGAACCATTTAAATGAGATTAGAAAGTTTGTAACCTCACTAGTATATTATTGTGCTCCCCCTTGTCTTTATTTTCCTCCCACATCCACTCAAAAATAAAACAGCCTGAATCCCATGATATGACACTTTCTTTCTAGACTTTCATTATTTGTCCAGACTATTTCCTCCAAACTTCAAAAATGTTTATTTTGAAAGAATGAGAGAAATAAGACAGAGAGGTATCAATTAACAAGAACAATGACACTGAAGAAAATACATTAATTTGTACTCCCCACACACAACACCCCCACCCCTTTCCCCATCCCTGGCACAATGATATTTAAACCATCAGAGCACATCTAACAAGGAGAAGCAGCAGTATATAATGAAGAAAGCAAATTTTCATACTGCTCAATCCGACTAACCCATATTGAATGTCCTTCCCCCAGCTAAACTCCACCCACTGAAAGAGGTGTAGTAGAGGAGACAACCATGGGGGTAACTTGGATCTCTGCTTACACTAGCAAAGTTCAGTGAAAATTCAGTAAGAATAGTGAATCTGATTGGCAGGAAAGACTGGATACAGCTCCTCTGTCAAATTTCAGATGATTGAAGAGAACAGCTAGAGTTGGAGATTCACAGACTTGTAACAGGACTAATCTTTGCTCCCTCAACTGCAACAGTGGAGCAGCTGCCAAATCCTGGTTAGCTGCTGAGAATAGTGGAAATGAGGCAGCTTTTGGCTTAAGAAAATCCAAAACAGATGTCTGATAACAAGTTTATTGTTTCAGTTTCAAACTGTGAATAAAGGAGCTTAGTAGGCTGGGCTCCAACAAAGGCAAGGTGAAACTTCCAATTTTATCACTTGAAGAATTAGACTATCTACTGACTGCATTATTTCCCTTATTTTAATTAAACTCAATATGGAGTATTTACAATTTAAACAACTTTTAAAGTAGAGGTTAATTCATTTTACATGTAACTCAGTGTCTCAAATTGAAGGAACTTTTTCCTAAAGCGGGAGGTTTAAGTTTTCAGCTTAATCTAATGAGGCATCCCTGTATCCCATGGGAATACATAGTTTGTTTTATACCAAGAAGTAAGTGGGATTCTCTTTATAGGAGATTTGTTTTATTCTGCCTTTACTAGAATCAGTCTATAAAGGAAAGGATACCTATGCAGGATTAGTTCAAGATCAGAGCCTTTTCCTTCACACATGCATGCGAACACACACATACACACACCCACACCCACACACACACACACACAGAGTAAGTAACGTTTACCCACACATAATCTCACAGTCACATGCTTGCTGGAATCCATCTCACAAATACACTTCAATAGTTAGCCATATACATGTACATGCAGCAAGATGTGAGAGTTGCCCCAGAGTGATTAAAGGTGGTGCACACACGTCTATGTGGGGAGGTCATTTTAGGGTATAGGTGTACACAAGCCAATAGGACCATCAACTTGCAGGTTATATGTGTCACTTTTCCCCCAAGATAAATAAATCAAATGAAAAACACACACTGACATCTTCCTGGGTGTCATGGAGGCAACTGCCTGGAAGGTCCATTTTTTGCACTTCTGGTCTCCTACGACAATTTCATTTTGCCCTGAGGGGCCTTCTCGTATAAGGACGGCTGCTCCTCGGTATTCCCGTCACTCCCCGCATTCCCTGGAGGCGAGGATTTCTTCTCAGAAGACCGGTCTTCAGGCTTGCGGGCAATCAGCAGGCGGCAGGTGAGCAGGATTCCAAACACCAGGGCATGGGCGTAGCGTTTGAGAGGATCACCGACTAGCTGGTGGAAGAAGAGGACCGCCAACACCAGCAAGAGGAGGAAAAAGTTGGCCACATCTTTGGGACGCCCAGGCACAAGAGTCATGACAATGCCACAGGCCACCTCAAGAGCACCAATGCTTTTGCGGAGGAGAATGGAATTGATCCCCATTTTCTTCAGCAGAGGGAGGGCTCGCACATAGCTCTTGTAAGCACGTTTCTAGAGTGGAATATCATAAAGAAATAAATCGCTGCATTAACCATGATTTTACCATTAGAATGAAGAGCACACAAGCAAGGTCCTTCTTCTCCACTATTCCCTTTCCACACCAGTCAAGGGTGTCCTGTTCTTTATCTACCATGTCCCCTAAATAAAAATCTTATAATAAAGGGAAAAAAGCAAGCAATCTGCTGAGATCCTTGTGATTTAATCCTTAGTAACACCATCAAAGGTAACAGAATTTGACTTTATAGTTTAAAAACACTTTTTTTTCTGCCAAGCGTGAGTGTCAGCAATGGGGATTTGGGATCTTAGTTCCAGACCAGGGATCAAACCCAGGCCCCCTGCAGTGGAAACACCCTTGAAAAAATTTTTTTTCTGATTATAAATCATAAACAACATTAAGAATTTAGAAGAAAATTCATTGGGCCCATGAAAACTGGTACAGATTAGCCATATCCACATTTTCCAGTGCCTGCTGCTACTGCTGCTAAGTCACTTCAGTCGTGTCCAACTCTGTGTGACCCCACGGATGGCAGCCCACCAGGCTCCCCTGTCCCTGGGATTCTCCAGGCAAGAACACTGGAGTGGGTTGCCATTTCCCTCTCCAATGCATGCAAGTGAAAAGTGAAAGTGAAGACACTCAATTGTATCTGACCCTCAGCGACCCCATGGACTGCAGCTTTCCAGGCTCCTCCATCCATGGGATTTTCCAGGCAAGAGTACTGGAGTGGGGTGCCATTGCCTTCTCCGTTTCCAGTGCCTACTTTGTCCAAACGCAGATGCATATGAGCAACAACAAAAATGAAACAAGACAATAAAGCCTCACTAATTTGGACTTCCCTAATTTGGAATTTTTGATAATTCAAAAAATATCTGAGTCGGAGTTTACATTTGTGAAATCTGTAAATTTTTTTTTTAAGTGTGCTAAGCAAATAGAAAAATTTAAATGTATGCAAATGTTAGCCCCTTATATATCTTTAAGATATAGTAAGCCAAAAATCATTCTTATGGTCATTGACATAAATCCCTGGGCTTTTACAAGGCACTGATTAATTTTAATTCAGTAAACACTTATTGAATACCTATTATGGATTATGTGATGGAGATATAGAGATGAATATAACAGGGTCAAGAAACTGTTGTTCTAGTAGGGGGAAACATGCATAAAAACATCATGGAAGCAGCATGGTTAGTGGTATATAATAGAGTACTGTATAAGGTCTAATTGTAGCCCAAAGGCAGATATCATGGAACAAAGAAGGGAGGCACTGGTTATATTGCAAATAATAGAATTTTACTGACCTTAGAGTAATAGATAATAATATTTTTCACTATTCAGATGGACCCAATCCTCATCTTATAGTAAATTGATGAGATTTTATCAAATCTGTTTTTTCCTGGTTTTGCCCAGTACTTTGTTTTCATGAAGCATCCATTAATTCATTCAATATTTATTAAGCGCCTCCTTGTGCTAAGCATTGTGCTTGGTACTCTGGATACAGATTTCAATCATTCAAAACCTTGCCTTCCTAAAGTTTGCATTTATAGGAAGAAAAGTTATGGAAGTACATAAATACAATGTAGCATTATGGTCGTAGGTACAGTGGAGATGCACTGGAGTGGTCAAATTTCCCTAGATGGGGACTGAGAAAAGCTAGAATGTAATCTTAAAGAAAAGCAGGTGTTTGCAGAATCAATAAGGGAAGAGCAGTACAGGCAGAGGAAGCTAGATGAGTAAAGGCCCTGTAGGACATAATAGACTGGTGTATTTCAAACACTGCCCCAGCTCAGCATAGGTTGGGGGAGGGAGAGGTAAGGGGGAGACATGAGACAGAGACGACAGATATGAATCAGATCATAGAGTGTTGCATTGTGGAGCTGGACTTTATCCTATAAGCCAAGAGAACAACATAATTTGCATTTAAGGAAGATCTCTCTGGAAGTAGCATCAGGGATGGATTGGGAGAGGTATGCCGGGAAGTGAGGAGATCAGGTGAGAGACCTGGACTAGAGTAAGGACAATAAGGATAGAGGGAAGGGATGGAGTCAAGGATACTTTGAATGCAAAGTCAATAGGAATTGATGTTTTATCAGATGTGGCCACGGAGGGAAAGGGAGAAGTCAAGACTGCATACGGAAGAAGAGGGGGAAGAGGCAAGAAGGAATGAGGAACTCAATTTGGAGTTTTTTAGTTGAAGTTATCTCTAAGACATCTCTAAGTGGAGCTGTCTCATAGGCAACTCAGTAATAGAGATCTGAGGTAAAGATACAGAATTGATAGTCATCAGTATTCCCAGGTAGAATGTATACAGTGGGAAATTTTGTGTGACAGACATTTTAATAAGGGGAGAAAGAAGAGAAATCCACAACATAGACAGAGGCAAGTGTGGTTAGAAAAGTAGGAGGCAACACAGGAGAGATAGGGTCATAAGGGCCAAGAATTTTAAGAAGAGAATAGTCAAAAGCACCAGATGCAAGACAAATATTACAAGAATCAGGCAGAAAGCCAACTTGACCTGTTGGGAGCATCTGGTGCTTAGAATAATGTTCACACACTCTAGTTTGGAACGAATGTTAAGTCATTTCTCTAGTGAATGCACCTTTATTTCATGGACTAATTATCATGAGTGGCACAAGATAATCCTTTATGAGTACTGTTTTAAGATCCATGGTTTAGATTTTTTTAAAAAAAAGCATGGGTTTGGATTCAAACAAGCTTGGCTTCAAATTCTATCTCTGTTACTTTCTAGTTGGGTGCCCCCTGGGCAAATTACTTGCTTCTCTGAGTCTCATTTTCCTGAGCAAAGCTGGGACTAAGATGAAATGAGTTAGGCTATGTCCCCTGAGTACAAAATTTAAGAAGGCACCAAAACACTCATTGATTAAGGTTAATAATATCCACACACACAAAAAAATCACAACTTTAAACAGAAGCAGGATCCAATTTTGCACTTGTATGACCCTGCCTCACACCTCTTCCTAACACTGGCCCTGTCAGATCCTGTCTTAGTTGTCTTTATTTACCTTTATTCACCTCTGACTGGTTTGATCTCCTTGCTCACAGCATTCTCATTTTTGGTGATCTGATCTGACTCTTGAAGCTTCCAAATAATTTGGGTTCCTTGGTAGCTCAGATGGTAAAGAATCTGCCTGCAATGTAGGAGACCCAGGTTTGATCCCTGGGTTGGGAAGATCCCCTGGAGAAGGGAATGGCCACCCACTCCAGTATTCTTGCCTGGAGAATCCCATGGACAGAGGAGCCTGGCAGGCTACAGTCTATGGGGTCACAAAGAGCTGGACATGACTGAGCAACTTTCACTTCATTCACCTCTAGTCCCTACCCTGTTACTGAGCATATAAGAAAACTCAAAGTATCAGTCCTTCCTCCTCCTTCTCATTTTAGGTTAAATCAGGGATTTTCGGAGAGAAATTAGGAGAGGTTGACCAGTAGGAAGAGTAAAACTCTGGGTTTAACTGAGCTAGACACATATGGATCAGAGTTGAGTCAAGGGATAGGGCATCTGGTGGTTTCCTCTCACTATTAGCCTAGATGCCACCTGCTAACTCTCTGTCTCTCTACACTCTAGTGATGGTAGCAGGGGACATGAGGGGAAGAAATCTAGACCCAAGAGTTTTTCTTATCACTCTGAAGGTTGGACTTTTTCTAATTAGCAACACAAAGCTCCCCAAGAGGCAGATCCTAAATCCTAAGTGTAACCTTCTAACATAATAAACACAGGAAGCAGGATGATTTTCTTACAATCAGTTCAGAGCGAAGATTTCTAGATGGTGACTGAGTGGCTTCTGGAAACATTCCTTTGTTTTGCCTAGGGCTAACCACCCATCATTGAAGAATAGATTTTTATCTACACTATAGTAGAATCTTTAGGCCAAATTCCAGGTCTTTAAATCAAGTTCCTATGGCCTCGATGAACGCTTTTCTCTCCATTTGGTATAACTCCATATTACTTTTTCAGTTTATCTAACCTCTGGAACTGCAGCTGTGGATATTTGTATGCAGCAGTTGCCTCTTTCTTTCCTTCTTTTCTCAAGAGGAAACTGCATGTGGATAAGTCATTTCATCACATCTTTGGTTCAAAGCTGAGTAGGTACAGATAGCGTCTCTTCTCCAGGACTCCAGACAGTGAATGTCTAACTTGTTAGAGATGGGACTCAGCTTGGATAGGGTCTTGACAGTATAGGAAGCCCTTTATTCTTTCTCCTGTGGAACAGGATAGAGACATCAAAAGTATCCTACTATTGCCAGCCCCCACAAGACTTGGGCCAGGTCACCTCAATTCTAATAGAAGGGTCACATGTCTATAGTAATTAGATCTCTAAAGACTTTAATTGTTGTGACAGTAAGAATAAAGAGTTAACTGAGTCACTCTCTCAAAAGGCTCTCCCAGTTCACTTTGTTAGGTCTGTTTCTTTCTTGCAGACTTTGTATAGGTCTGTTTCTTTTTCATTGCCATGACCCAGACCCTGTAACCATAGTTTCCTTATAGTAAAAGGAGAGAGAAGGGTTTAGTCAACTTTTTCAAATACCTTTAGTCAAAGACAGTCATCCAGAAATATCCATATTAGCTAAATTCCAATTCTAGTTTTGCCCCTAAATTGCTTGGAGAAAATTAGTTAAGTATTGTATTACCTCAGTTTCCCCCCTTTTGAAATTAAATGAGCATTTTGGAGATTTGGTCAAAGAATCATAACATCATAGCATCAACCAAGGGCCACATACACATATTTTATCATTACTGAAGCACACAATTAGAAATCCATATATTTGCAAGCCACAGTAATTACTTTAATGATAATAGCAATGTTTCAAGCCCGTTCATTTGTATAGTATGAGATGGTATGATTCAGACATGAATCAAACGTATATGGAACCTTTCTTTAGTCATATCTTTTTGCTTCTTATCATTTAGTCTTCACAACACTCCAGGGTTCATGATCTCATATTAATTACATTAAACTTGAACACCTCACAACTGTCTAATAATACTCATCTTCGATTACAGTTAACTACCCATCCAAGCCAGCTAACAGGACAAAATGGGAAGAGAGGGCAAATAATTTGTTCCACTTTAGTTCACTTATACCAGTTAGGCAAACGAAAAAAAATTTTTTTTGGCTAATATACTGTATAATTCCATTTATTTGTTGCTGTTCAGTCTCTCAGTCATGTTTGATTATTTGCAACACCACGGACTGCAACATGCCAGGCTTCCCTGTCCTTCACTATCTCCCAGAGTTTGTTCAAACTCATGTCCATTGAATCGGTGGTGCCATCCAACCATCTCATCCTCTGTTGTCTCCTTCTCCTCCTGCCTTCAATCTTTCCTAGCATCAGCGTCTTTTCCAATGAGCCAACTCTTTGCATGAGGCAGCCAAGTAAAAACAGAAAAAACTAACTTATATTGTTGGAAGTCAGGATTTATGCAGGGAGTGGATGTAGGTACTAATGGGAAGGGGCCATGAGGTTAGTTTCTGGGATGCTGGTCATGTTCTATTTCTTGATCTAGGTTACACAGGATTCTTAAAATTCCTTGAGCTGTACGCTTAGGTGTACATTTCAGTATGTATGTTATACTTCAATACAATTTATAGGGGAAAACTATATGAAAGCAGAAGAGAGCATTGACAAAAATATATTTTGGCTAAAAACCTCAGTCTGGTTGCTATATTAGATCATAAAGGCTACATAAGTGCTGAAAAATTAACTGACTCAAGTATGATTTTCCTGAATCTCTGTAGGGAAAAAAAAAGCCAAAGAGATGATAGATCATCTCTTAAATGCAATAAAAAGCCATCACATGCGTAATTGCCAAATATCATGTGAATAAAAACACCTTTTAAGCAGTTCTACTTTCCACTATCATATAATGCCCACCTAAAAAGGAAGCTGCAAGCCTGACCCTACTAACCAGAGTGGATCCCTCCCAGATTGCATCTAAGGGGAGAAGGGTCTGACTTCCACTCAGTCAAAAGTCGCTCTAAAACAAGCACAGTTGTTGGCCATTGGAAGCTACAAGCTCCCTGGCATAAATTCCAATGTAGTTTAGCTTAGGCTAGCTAGCTGTGTAAACTAAGCAAAGTCACTTCACATCTCAGGGTCAGTCGCCTCTCTGAGGGAATAAACATATTGTACCACCTCAAAGAACAGTCTAAGCATTGGTAAATTACTATCTTATTATGTAGTTGGAATGCAATTAATAGTGTGATTGGAAGCATAAAAGATCACCTGTGGACATTAAATAAAACCCTGGGGAAATACTGAAGGGCATTTAACTACAAATAAGCAAATCATTCAAATCAACAACAAACCTTCCCTATGAGGGGCTGCAAAGAAGCGGCAAAGACTTGCTGCGTCTTCTTCAGGGTCAAAAATCCTTTGGCTTCAATGTGACAGGATTTTTGGTGTTTTCTTACTGTTCCATTTGTGGCCCTTTGGGCGTGCAGGATAGAACCACTGCTAGTGAACCCCTGCTACAAAGAGCTGAATACCAAATAGAGAGCAAGTCAACCATTCATATGTTAAACTGCCTAACAGCATTTCTGTACTGTCTCCCAATTCCAAGTGAATTAATGAAGGCACTTAGTCAAGGGAATGGTCGGTCGTGTTGCATTCACGTGGGATTTAGAGTACTCTATAGTGACACTTGCTAAATTGGAAGGAGGTATGGAGTGACACATACCAAACAGGCTATTCAAGAGAGGCATCCAGAAATTCTGCACGAGATCCACTATGCACTACCCAGCAGCAAGTGTAAGGTTTTCTATATTAGCTGATTGCATAGAGGTCTGTTCACCAACACATGTAAAAATAGCAACCTGCTCTTTTAAATGCCTGATTTCAATCCCTTAAACTGGTCCTTCAAATTAGTCAGGAAATCACTGCATAACATAGTGTCAATTATATCATCACCTGAACCCAGAGCATTTCTTGAACACCTACCATATTCATATACTGTACTATATTCTTCCATATGCAACCTCAGTTAATATTTACAACAGCCTCCTGTGGTAGGTATTATCCTCATTTTACAGATGAGGAAACTGAGGCAGACGCTTCAGGAGTGTCAGGTCTTGAACCCAAACCAATATGACTCAAAGTCTGTACTCTTTCCACTAACCTTTCCTGGCTTCCCCAGTAGAGACAGGAAAGAAGTTCATATCCATTTGTCTGTCTAGTTTTTAGCAGTGATTCTCCATGGACGGGATAACACCTAAACAGAATACTAATGGCTTTAGAACAACAACAACAAAAAATAGTTGACAGAAGAACAAAAAGAAAATCCAAATTAAAAAAAATTGGTTTCAAAGTAAAATGAAACCCCAAAATATGGGATTGGGACAGTTGAACTGGTACCAAAAAAGGAGAAAGAATGTGCCACATATTTTCAAGAACCGGTCGTAAGTTCTGACATCCAAAAAAGCAGTTGTAACCATTAATGATTCCTCTACTGGGAATACTGAGTCACAGATTTGGTTTCTAATCTCTGCTCCAGCAGCAGCTTAGCCTAGCATCTTGGATAAGTCATTAAACTTGCCTTGTTTCTGTTTATCCATCAATAAAATAAGCATAACTTTAAAAAATGAATCTACCTCACTGAGATGTTTTAAAGAACAATCATAAACAATAACAACAACAACACCTTGAGATTTTATATAAAAAGCCATTGCAGTCAATACCTGACTAACTCCATCAATGCAGAGGAATCACTCCTCAATGGAAAACAGAAAATCCCAGATCATTATCCCAGCTGATCTCTGGTTGGAGTCCTGAGGGGCTGTAACCTGCTTCAAAGAGGCAAGAAATGACTTCTGAACTGCATCATCAAGAGCCAACCAGAGAAATCTGAAGGGTGGTGACCAGCCAAGACAATGCTACAATGACTCATTCATTCACCAAGCCATTCAATGAATATAAACTGAGCACCTTCTTTGTACTAGAACTGAATTGTCCCCACTTTCTATGGGTTCAACAATAAAGCTAGGCTGGCCCAGGCACAATGCAGTGGGCCCTATGCCAGAAAGCCATCTCTAGCCTGGGGCCTAATACTCAATACAGGAGAGAACTCTGGACAAGGGCAGTCTGAAAATTCTCTTTAAGCTTCTTAGTACTGTGATGTTTACCTCCCAGCTATAGTTCTTCCATTTCCTCCAGATGCCCTTAAGCACAGAACTGTGCGTGCAAGCACACACGCACACACACACACACACCGGCTTCCCAGGTAGCTCAGCTGGTAAAGAATCCGCCTGCAATGCGGGAGACCTGGGTTCAATCCCTGGGTTGGGAAGATCCCCTGGAGGAGGGCATGGCAACCCACTCCATTATTCTTGCCTAGAGAATCCCCATGGACAGAGGAGCCTGGTGGGCTACAGTCCATAGCGTTGCAAAGAGTCAGACACACACATACACAATCATTCTGTACTGCTGTATTAGATTACACCTATTTAAATATCTTCCTTTGTATGATATGGAATCTTCATATATTCTGCCTTTCACTAGACTGTAACAGACAGCTCCACTCCCTGGGAAGAAACCTACTGTAAACCCATTTGTGGCTGATTCTCCTCCTGAGTGCCTGCCAAGCTGATCGGAAGCTTCCCGGTGACTCCATCTTAGTTGGATTGCCTGCAGAACCTAACACTGTACTTAGGGTGCAGCTTGGATGGCCTCTAAAGCAGCTGAGCAGGGTCTAGGGAGACAGGGAGTACACTGAGGAAGGGTACTATGTCCCTATAAAAGGGAAAGCTTAAATATACCTAAGGCACACACACACACACAAACATATAAATGTATGTATATATGAAAAGGAAAGAAAATCAAGAGCATATGCATTTATTTATAACCTAACGCCAAACTACTACTGCCAAGATAAAAATATAGTGGCAATTCCCCTCCACCCTTTCCCTCTGCCTTTGGTGGCTTCTGCTACCCCACCTCCTCTCCCCTCCCCTCTTCTCCCCAATGCAGGCTGTCTTGGATACTCATTTTGACCTGATTTCATTTCCATCTGGTCAAATGTTATGGGAGGAGGGAAAGCGGGAAAGAGAAATGCATTAGGATTTGCCACTGGGGCTAGCCCTTGGCCCTTGAGTGTTAGCTGCCCTCCCTGACCCCAAGGTGATCCTGTGATGAGAGAGACATGGGAAACACAAGCTTAAACCTTGAGACTGAAGCCAGAGGTTCTTGCAAACATTTCCGAGTATCTATGATTTGCCAGGCTCCATCCATTTGCAGCTCATGGTTGAGGGGCTCTGGAAGGCTCCGCAGTGAGCTCCATGAGAGCGATTTATTCCTGTCAACTGTCAGCGTGTGGGGCTATTCCTCCTTGCCTCAGCCCTAATGGGGAGTCCCTCTTGCCTCTTCTCTCCTCCTTTTTCTCTCCTAAGCTCCTTTCCTTCTTGACCTTGAGAGCCCAGTAATGGGTTCCCTCCCAGGACTGGCAGTCTGGCAGAAGCAATGAGAAGCAGGTTCTCTTCAGCTGGGGTGGGGTAATGAAGAAGCAGAGTGACTGGAGGAGAAGCGAGAGAGCAAGAAAGTGCTGGAAACATCCCCTGTCATCTCCTTCCTACTCCACAGCCTGGGAACAAGTCCTCTTCACGCCCAGCTGGGGAGTGCAGCCCAGCCCCCAGGTTGCAGAGGAGATGTTTTGGTCAGTCACCTTCAGGTGATTTGAACTCTGCAGAGGGGAAACCCTGCAGAGGGCCTGGCCTTGGGCATCCACAGGAGCCAAGATGGGGATTATGGACTATTTTGCGGGAGGGAAAAAGCAGACTGCAGATTAGCCCAGAAACAACACAAAATAAAACAAAACATCCAGCTTTCCCTTGAGAGAAGAAGAAGCAGGGTTTCAGTGACCTTTATTTGGGCCAAATCTGCTTTTGTCTCGAGGATATAGACACACGCCCAGGCAGCTAGGGGAATACCATCCGCTCCCCATCTGGGATGAGGGATACCATCTCTGCCCCTAAAAATTGCTTGTATTAGTAGCCCATTCGCCCTCAGCTCTTTCCTCCTTCCCTTTTGTTCTTCCCCAAGATAAATAAACTCTCCAGCTTGCTAAACTCTTAGCTCCAAGGGAAGCAATCAGACTTGCAGACTGGTTGCCCGGACTTTGGGTGTGCTGGAAGGAGGAAAGGGCTCCTGCCAGTGACAGGTGTTACGCAGGTCTCAGCCCTCGGGTTTACTTGGGGGTGGAGGGTTTACTTGGGCAACCCCTCCCCCAACTGGCATTCAGTGGCTCCCAAACAGTTGTTCCCAGCTAGCCCACAAACGATCTCCCTCTCGTCCAGCTGCTCCTTCCCAGCGCAAAGTTGTTGGGGAGAAGGGAGGGTCCGGGGTGGGGGTAGGGGTGAAAGGGCTGGGACCTTGGACCAGGGAGGAAAGAAGGGGAGAGGTACTCTCCATCCCTTCGGAGTGCGCTCCTCATCACCCGTTAGCTTCACTTACCATCTCACTGTAGGCATCCTTGCTGAGCCTGGGGGTCAACTTGATAGTCCCCATGAAAACAAAGAAGAGTCCCAGGGCCACTGAGAGGGCCACGACGGTTACGGTTCTAGGGGATGCCATGGGGTCACCAAGGCAGGTCCGGACTAATTGTTCTGCTTTGCGCACCCTCTGGTCTAAAGCGCAGGCATTTAGCGCAGAGAGAGCTAAAGGGACACTGCGGAGGCAGCAGGCAGCTAGAATGACAAAGGGAGAGGAGGGAGCTCGAGAGAAAAATTGAGAGATCGAGATTCAACCTCTCTCACTACAACAATCGCTGGGTCCTAATGCCCTACGGTTGCTCCTCACTGGCCGGAAAGCACAGTCTCGAAATTAAACGAAGTCCCAAACTGAGGTAGAAACTTCAGGTCTTAAATGGGGAAGGTTATGTTGCGAATTCAGTCCCCGGGCTGCCTCTGAAATGAGGAATGAAGGAAGATCATTCTATCACTTTCCCCCAGGAGCGCTTTCGATCTCTCTAGTTCTTTAATTATTCACTCTCACTTTTCAGCCTCTCTCCTCTCCACTTTTCCTTCCTCTCTCCTTCTCTCCCCTTTTCCTTTCCCTCACCAAAACATGAGTCCTAGGAGTTGCTAGTTTCTGCAGTAGGTAACACTCGAGGATGAATCTGCAAAGTTTTCAGGCTTGATTGTTGCCAAAGAAAGCTTTATCTTTCTCTTCCTCCAAGTTTTTTCATGGCTCCTATTGCTCAGTGGTTAATTTCAGAGTTTTAAAAGTGACATTTAAGGCCCTCCACATTTGGACCTCTGCCTCTCTTTGGAGGTTTGTGTGTGTTCAGTTGTGTCCAACTCTTTGTAACCCCATGGACTGTAGCCCACCAGGCTCCTCTGTCCATGGAATTTCCCAGGCAAGAATACTGGAGTGGGTTGCCATTCCCTTCTCCAGGGGATCTTCCCGACCCAGGGATCAAACCCCCGTCTCCTGCTTGACAGGCAGATACTTTACCAATGAGCCACCTGGGAAGCCCCTTTGGAGGTTTATCTTCCAACAACCCCCACTGCCACCCCGTCTCCTTTCTACTCATGGTCCCATCCAAGCTGAGATGTCCCACCTCCCCTACATTTGCTTTCCCTGCTCCGTCACTCTTCATTAGCAATCAGCCTTTTCTTCAGTGCCACCTCCTCCATAAAGACTTCCCTGATGCACTCCCAGCTGGATATGATTTCTCCCTCTGACTTCCTGTTCTAGTAACCAATATTTATTGGCTGTTAACTAAGTGCTAGACACTGCCTTTGACTTGTATTAACTAATTTCGTCTTAACAACATCAGTGAGCTAGATGAGTTCCCATCTTATGGATGTGACATTGAGGCAAAGGGAAGTTAATTAAGTAACTTGCCCTACAGAATTCAAACCTGGGCAGTCATTTCCAGAGCCCAGGTTCTCAACCATTCATCTGCTGCCTCTCTATATAATATTTTGCATCATAAATATGGCGCTTACCTGATACTGAATGTTGTAATTACACACACAGATGCAACTTTTTGAGAGGCAGTGTTCATTAAGAGAGAACAGTCTGGAGTCAGACCCAGAAGGTCCAGGGTTTCAATCCCAACTCTACCACTAACTGTAAACTTGGATAAGTCACTTATCTGAGCCTCCATTTCCACATTTATAAAATGTGAATGAAAATTCTACTTCAAAAGTTTGTTGTAAGAATTTTATGTTCATAAATTGCTTAGCACAGTGTCTAACACAATGAGACCTCAATGGATGTGGTTCTTTTCTTGCTTGTTCTGCTTTCCTAATCCACACCACAACTAGCTATGATTGTAAGCATTTAGATGGTAGGAATAGGACTTACCTGATGGTCCAATGGTTAAGAATCCACCTGCTAATGCAGGGGACACAGGTTCTATTCCTGGTCTGAGAAAATTCCACATGCTGCAGGGCAACTAAGCCTGCACGCCCTAGAGCAAGTGCTCTGCAACAAGAGAAGCCATAACAATGCGAAGCCCGTACCTGCAACTAGAGAGTAGCCGCCACTCGCCTCAACTAGAGAAAATTCACGTGCAGAAACGAAGAGCCAGCACAGCCAAAAATACCTAAATAAATATATATATATTTTTTATTTTTTATTATTTTTTAAAATTTTATTTTATTTTTAAACTTTTTAAAGGTAGGAACAACTTCTGCATATCTCCCACAATACCTAGAACAACCCCTGTTGTGCACCAGAGCCTTATATATCTTGACTGGGAAAATTTTGATGAATTTAAATGCAGCTATTCTGGGGAGTGGGCTTCCCTGGTGGCTCAGACAGTAAGGAATCCACCTGCAATGCGGGAGACCTGGGTTCGATCCCTGGGTTGGGAAGATCCCCTGGAGGAGGGCATAGCAACCCACTCCAATATTCTTGTCTGGAGAATCCCCATGGACAGAGGAGCCTGGTGGGCTGCAGTCCATGGGGTCAGAGTCAGATACAACTGAGCGACTAAGCACAGCACAGCCCGTTCTGGGGAGTTGTAACACTTTAAGCTTTAGCCATCATTTATATCTTATGGTGGAAGCATTTTTGACTCTTTTCTGATTATGATTCAACCTATAAATTAGTGAGTGACTGCAACGTACATAAAAGTTAAATAGGCACTGTGACGGTGACGGTGAAGTCGATCAGTCGTGTCCGACTCTCTGCGACCCCGTGGACTGTAGCCTACATGGCTTCTCCGTCCATGGGATTCTCAAGGCAAGAATACTAGAATGGTCTACCATTTCCTTCTCCAGGGGATCTTCCCGACCCAGGGATCAAACCCGGGTCTCCCGCATTGGAGGCAGACGCTTTAACCTCTGAGCTGCCAGGGAAGCCCAATTAGGCACTGTAGGAATACACAAATAAATGAGGCATAGATCCTGCTCCCAATGGGCTTGTTGCATAGTGGAGAGTAGGATTTGTTAGGAGAAAATTTCTTCATACATAAAGAACCGGAAAGAATAAACCAAAATGAAATGTTTGTCTTGATAATTTGTTTTCCAAATGTCCTACATTGAACATGGCAGTAAAATGAGTACTTAGGGAAGTCCATCCACATAGTTGAGTAACTGATTAAAAAAAAAAATATATATATATATGCTATTTTCCTTTCAAATTACATGATATTGGGTATAACACTATTAATTATAAAAATGTATAAAATACTGAATAATAAATAAAATCCTGAATAAGGAAAAAGTTACTCATGATTCCAGTGTGCAGAGATAAATATTCTTAATATTTTGATGGGTTGATATTTTCACTGACATTTTTCTTAAATACCTGTCTATGTACAAAATATTTATGAATTAGTTTTTCAAAATTTGGTCCTACTATAGAGTCAGCTTTATGCCCTGCTTTGTTTTTAACTTGTTAGCATTTTTTTCTGTATCAACAGACACATCTTTAAAAAATGATCACATAGTACTTTAGCATCTTTTGATACTGCAATTCATTTAACTATTCTCCTATTGCTAGATGTTGATGGTTGATGTTTCCATGTTTTTTCCCTGTGCATATCCTTATATATCTTTATCTGAATTCCTGAACTTTTTCTTAGGATAAATTCCTAGAAGATGATAGGTCAAAATTATGAAGTTTTCAAATATATACAAATTTAATTAGAGCTAACATTTACTCATCAGTTAGAGGATACCAGGCACTATGCTAAGTGACTTGCAAGTACTGTGAGATTAGTACTATCAGTTGTCTCCATTTTGTGAATGAGGAAACTGAGCCAGGAGGGAAACATCTCAAGTCTAGAGCATGGCTTCCACCTGTTAGGGTACTCAGGCCTGTATTGTTCCTCAGTTTGTTGTTGCTGCTTCTTTGATTGGGCATTCCAGGTGGGGCTAGTGGTAAGAACCTGCCTGCCTACTTATACAGGAGATCTGGATTCAATCCCTGATCAGGAAGATGCCCTGGAGAAGGGAATGTCTACCCACTCCAGTATTCTTGCCTGGGAAATTCCATGGACAGAGGAGCCTGACAGGCTATAGTCCATGAGTTCACAGAGTTGGACATGACTGAAGCTACTTGGTGTGCACACTCCTTTATTTCATTTAAAAGATATGAATATTTAAAAGACTCTTGGTACATATTAATAAAGTGCTTTCCAGGAAAAAATTGGACCCTCTGATCAGCAACATAGAAATATATACACATTACACATCAGATCTGGACCAAGAGTATCAGTGTGGTTTTCATCTTCACCAATTTCACTGTGTAGAATTTTGTATTTCATGGATTATTAGTGTGTTAGAACATTTTCATAGATTTATTAGTTGTATGCATGTCTTCAGTTTATGTCCTCTTCCATTTCTATTTTGAGTGTTAGTGGGTTTTGATTGATTCATAAGAGCTCTTCTTTGTCAATAAATTTGGTAGAGTCAAATCTAGGAATCTTTTTGTGATTTTATTCATTGATTTTTGCCTAGAAAATTCATCCCAATCTCAAGAATAAACATTTGTCTATATTTTCTTAAAGCAGTTCTAGTTTTTCATCTTTTTTACATTTAATATTGTTGACGAAATCTGTGCTCATTGGTCTGTGATGCTTCTTTTTCTTTTTGAATTGGAAGAAAATTGCTTTACAATGTGATGTTGGCTTCTGCCATATAACAATGCAAATCAGCCATAAATTATTGTATATCATCAGGTTCTTGTTTCGTTTTAGGTCGGTCTCAAGGCTTTCTGTTCAATCCTACTGATTTTGTTTGCTGATTCTTGTGACAGTATGTGCAGGCATGCGTGCTAAGTCATTTCAGTTGTGTTCGACTCTTTGTGACCCCCATGGACTGTAGCCTGCCAGGCTCCTCCGTCTGTGGGGTTCTCCAGGCAAGAATACTAGAGTGCATTGCCAGGCCCTCCTCCAGGGCATCTTGCTGACCCTGAGATCAAACCATTGTCTCCTGCATTGGCAGGTGGGTTCTTTACCACTAGGACCACCTGGGAAGCCCTCTTGTGACAGTACTGTATTTTAAATATTATAACTTATGTATACATTTTAATATCTTATAAGCCAAGTCTCTCATCACTATTATTCTTTTTCTAAAATTTCTTTGCCATTCTCCCCTCTTTATTGTTTTATGTAAACTTTAGAATCACTTTATCAAGGTAAAATAACTTTGAATTTTGACTTGATTGAATTAAACACATAATTAATTTTAAACCTTGATATCGTACAAAATTTAGCTTTCCCATCCAGAAATATGGTATTGATTTCCATTTATTCAAATCCTAGTTGCTGAGAGATGTACAAATATCCTTGTTTTCTCTGTGTAGGGCCTATACTTTTTAAAAAGATATTCCTATGGATTTTATGCTTTTCTTGTCATCATGAATGGATTTTTTCCTCCATTATACTTCTAACTAGTTGTTGCTGACTTATAGGAAAACTATTGATTGGTATTCAGCCACTCTGCTGAACTCTTCTGAACTCTTGTTAAATCTATGGGTTTCGATTGATTCCCTTGGGTGTTCTCTGGATAGACAACCAGATCATCTGCAAATAATGATGATTTTTGTCTCCCTTCCAATACTTACACCTTGTTTCTTTTTTATATCTTCCTGCTTTAGCTACAGACCAGCTTCTTACATTTGCCTGGCCTGGGGCAAGAGTACAAATGGAGGCCAACTTACTGTGTGTCGAGGAACCAAGGATTGGAACACAAAAAGAAGCATGAAAGCCAATGCTTGTTACTACTGGGAAACAATCATCATTATGAAAGAATCTATTGCTATTGAGAGAGGAAGGACTTGACAAGTTAATTTGTCTTTTCTCTTACTAAGCACTTCTGCTACTCAAATTTTCCCTATACACCAAACAGTGTCTGACATCAGTGGCAGCATAACTCACATCATGGCATTTGGATGCATTTGCCTTTTATTTCAAGTTAGTAAAGAACTATCATTTATTGAGGACTTGGCATGTGTCAAATGCCATTCTAAGTGCTTTACACATGTAAGCTAATTCATTCCTTATGGCAACCCTAAAAAGTAGCAACTATCATTGTTAGGCTTTGACTGATTATGCAATTTGCTCAGTCACTTGCCTGTAATGTCCCTGAGGCGGCATTTGAAACCAAGGTAGGTGTGAAACCAAAAGTTCATTTTGTTAACAACTACTGTTTTGCTAACTTCTGTTTTATCATTTGTCATGATATTGGCTGTTGGTTTGAGATGGATATTTTTTATTTGGCTCTGAATGTGAAATAGAATACTAGATTTTTCGCCTTGAACTTGAAACTGAGCTGAGATCTTATACCTTGTTCCTTCAAAGAGGTAGACATCTTTGTTATTTCTTAGGGCTTGAGAAATTCTTTTCTTGATCCATCTCATTCCTTACATGCTAGCACTTAAATATTGGTAGGTTTTTGCTCCAACTGTAGAGGTCTCTGAATGGTGACTGCCTAAGGCATTGCAAACTCACAAGCCTGCAGACAGTGAAGAGTTAACATAAATGTGTTAATTGGTGAGACGTTAGGCTGCAGATACTAAGTTTTTATATTGTGACCTCCTCAATGCTCTGGAAATTTGGGGGTGACTACTAATGAGGGCACCAATTATAGCACAGATCACTCACATTCTTTTGGTGGTTCTCAAAGAGTAGTTTGAGAACCTCAAGTGATCCATTATTTCCTTGAGGTATTTTGTGGGCTGATCTCTTAGAGGATTAATATTATTTTGTTTCTGATTTGCTTTTACTTGCATCTTATCCAAAGAAGTGTCATTTCCCCTATTTGTTATGGGAGAGGTTTGCTGTGATGTACAGTAGATGTCCTGCTGAGTCATTTGCCTTGTTATAGTGGTCCTGATTGAAAGACTGAGAGTCACAGCAGCATGTGTGCAACACCCACACCTCCCATAGGGTCACAACATGATGACTGGCTCTGTAGACTGAAGTGGGATGCCTTAATTTTATCACTGGCTACCAGCCTGGCATCCTGCAGTCCATGGGGTCGCAAAGAGTGGGACAGGACTTAGTGACCGAACAACAACCATCTTGACAGCAATCATTCTGTGTTAGGCACTGTATCATTACAGTACATTACATATGCCAGCCCATTCAATCCTCCAAATAGTCCTATGGAACAAGCCCAGTGGATTCAGTCATTATGGGGGAAATTGAGGCTCAGAGAGTTTAGGTCATTTGCCCAAGATCATCTTTTCCTAAGTGGCACAGTTAGAAATGGAGTCTGAGCCACAGCAGAGCCTATATTTTTGGATCATTATTGATCCTTAACCTTGACTAGCATTAAAATCACCAGGAAAGGGGTTTTTAATGCATATTAGTGGGGCTCAGAGGCCCTGATATTCAGTCCCTCCCTGAATATTCACTGGAGGGACTGATGCTGAAGCTGAAGCTCCCATACTTTGGCCACATGATGCGAAGAGCCGACTCATTGGAAAAGACCCTAATGTTGATTGAGGGCAGAAGGAGAAGGGGATGAGAGAGGACGAGATGGTTGGATGGCATCACCGACTCAATGGACATGAGTTTGAGCAAGCTCCAGGAGATGGTGAAGGATAGGAAAGCCTGGCATGCTGCAGTCCATGGGGTTGCAAAGAGTCGGACACGACTGAGCAACTGAAGAACAACAACAGAGGCTTCTCAGGTTGTGCTAGTGGTAAAGAATCTGCCTGCCAGTCTGGGAGACATAAGAGATGTGGGTTTGATCCCTGGGTTGGGAAGATCCCTTGGAGAAGAAAATAGCATTCCATGCAGGTATTCTTGCCTGAAAGAGCCCTCTGGCAGAGGAACATGGCAGGCTACAGTCCACGGAGCTGCAAAGAGCTGGACACTACTGAGCCCTTGAGCACCAGCAGCAGTGGGACCCTCGACAGAGACTGATTTAATTTGTCTGAGGTGGGATCTCCAGCAATGGTATTTTACAAAGCTGTTCAAGTGCTTCTAATATGCATCTACACTAATGAACACTGCATTCTGCTGTATTAAAACTCAGCAGCCTCAGCTGTATCTCAGGAAAATACGAGGCACGTGGTGGCAAAAGTGAAAAGAGAAATAAGGTCATGGTGGGGTGAGTGTTATGTTCAATATGTGCCTCTGTTTGTCTACTGTAGGCAACAGACATTCTTTATAAGGTAGGTGTGAACAACCAGCTCTGAGGAGAGCTTTCACAGTAATGGCTCTTTCCTCAACTTCACAAATGGTGCTAATCAAGCCGCTCCACAGCCTTGAACTGAATGTGTGAGTTATATCAAAATCCCAACTGACAGGTAGCTATACTGGGCAAATACTGAACTTCCTCTTTAACTCTTCAGCTTACTTCCAAAGGAGAACCAAGATCACACGGTACATGCATCAGGCTTCCATAACTGTCAGGACTAAGAAACTGAACCTAACTCAAGATATGTCTAGCTGTTTCCAGAAATATTATATTCTATGAGGGCAGCCAGTGCACTGTTTTTTCACCCTTGGTGGTGTCTCTAGCCAGTTGTCTGGTCTTCCTGGAGAGGCAACTGAAACCTGAGATCAGAACATCCCCAGGACCCCTGAGTACTGAGCCATGAAGCAAACACAAACCACCTACAGCTCTTTTCAGCTCTAGGCTCTTCTGTTCTTGACCAGAGGCAGTAGAGTACAGAGTGCAGTTCCTCTGCTCCAGCAACGCCAGCATCACTTGGGGATGTCTTACAAATGCACGTTCTCAGGCCCTGCCCCCAGACCTACTGAATCAGAGTCTCTGGAAGATGGAACCCAGCAATCTGTGTTTTAAGGAGCCCTCTAGGGCATTTTGATGCATGCTAAAATTTGAGAGCCACTGGCCAAAAGTTATAAGATTAAAAGTGGAGATGTGGCATCAGACTGTTGAATTCAAGTTCTGGTTCCATCACTTACAGTGTGACCTTGGGCAGGTTATTGATGCTTCACTAAGCCTAAGTTATCACATCTGTAAAATAGAGTTGCTAATTTTCTTCTCTGTAAAATAGGTACTTACACAGAATGATGTGTATAGAACACAGAGCACAGTATGAGGCACAAAGTAAGGATTCAATAAATGTTGGATACTTTGGCTCAGTGAGTAAAGAACACACCTGTAATTCAGGAGACACAAGAGACTCAGGTTTGATCCCTGTGTCAGGAAGATTCCCTTGGAGGAGGAAATGGCAACCTACTCTAGTATACTTGCCTGAAAAATCCCAAGGACAGGGGAGCCCAGGTGGGCTACAGTTCAGAGAGTTGCAAAGAGTTGGACACAACTGAGTGACTAAACACACACACACACACTCATTTTTATATGGGCTGTTCTGGATGCAGTAAGTCCTTTACATAGAAACCTTCACATTGAGAATTTTTAAAGATGCAAACATAAGTTCGCATGTCCAAATCCACAAGTTAGTTCACATGTCTGGCGTACATTGTCATATGTGTGCATCCTTTACTAAGTGGTTGTGCTTTTGTGCACTTTACTGTACAGTAATATCTAGAGTACAGTAGTACAATATCTCTAATTCAAGCTCCAGATGTCTAGAAGCAAGCATAAAAACAGTGGTGATGTAGCTGGTACTACTGTACTTTTCAAGGTATTGTACTGTAAGATTAAAATGTTTTATTTATTTTTTGTGTTTGTTTTATGTATTATTTGTGTGAAAAGTATTATAAACCTATTACAGTATATACTATATAGCTGATCATGTTAGTTGGATGCCTAGGCTAAATTTGTTTGACTTACAGACTGGACTTACGAACGTGCTTTCAGAATGAAACTCATTTGTATGTAGGGGACTTACTGTAATCACCTTTCATTTCCAATATGACTGGGTTCCCTTGGAAAAGATCCTGATTATAAGATCATAATGGAGAAGGCGATGGCACCCCACTCCGGTACTCTTGCCTGGAAAATCCCATGGATGGAGGAGCCTGGTAGGCTGCAGTCCATGGGGTCACGAAGAGTCGGATACAACTTAGCAGCAGCAGCAGCAGCAGCATAAGATCATAAACCTAGTAGTGTATCTTAACTCAGTGAAGTGAGTGAAAGTTGCTTAGTCATGTCCAACTCTTTGTGACCCCATGGACTATACAATCCATGGAATTCTCCAGGCCAGAATACTGGAGTGGGTAGCCTTTCCCTTCTCTAGGAGATCTTCCCAACCCAGGAATCAAACCCAGGTCTTCCCCACTGCAGGTGGATTCTTTACCAGCTGAGCCACAAGGGAAGCCCAAACAACTCAGTGGGGATGGGGCAAAAAGTATTTCATCTACCAGTTTCTTCAGCGATTCATGGAACATAAAAGTGGGGGTATGACTCAGAAGCAATCTAGTTCTACCATTCCATTCAACCTAATAATGGCTCTTAAAAGAAATCCAGGCACACAGCATCAGGCAAGAAAGTAGAGATGAGTGTCTGTGTTATTGAGGGTTTACTGAGGACGGCAATTTGGAAAGGATTGAAATTTTAGCTTCTAGGTAGTTGTAGAATTTGTGCCCTTGGTGCTGAGTCCCAGGCATAAAGCCAAGGCTCATGTACTGATAGCATTCCAATGTAGAGCAGGACATGGAATAGGTGTCCCCATGTTATTTCTCTACATCTAGCTCTAAGGGATGAGCTGTCAATGCTGGAATGCTATTGACATTGAATTGCAAATTTCAATGCTATATAAAAGCAAAGGGTTGAGACCTTATTAAGTGAGAAAATGAACATTAGCACCACCCATGTAAATGTGAGGTAGTAAATATCTGTGTTACCCTAGAAACCAGAACATAAAAGTAGCTAGGTAGTTTGGTGACAGTTTCCAGGGTAATTCCTCCCACCTCCAACATAAGAGCTTTCCTATTATGTTAACTCTTTTTTTTTTTTTACATGCCCACTGGACCTTCACTTGATGTTCCACTATCATCTCCTTCTCCCAAAAGCTTCCCTTTCTGACTTCCCTATTTTTGAAAGTGCCATTCTCCTAAGTACTATCATCCAAAATGCTTGATGTTTATCAGGTAATTGAAGGTCCCCCAAGGTAATGTGTATCTCCAAACCTAAGAGGTAGAGTTTAGAAAAAATTAGACACATATATCAGAAAATGATAGACTCTTCAATTGAAAAAATTTTAAAAGCTCACAGTGGATGAAACTAGCCATCTGTGACTCTTCCTTGAAGCAACTTCTTGTGAATATAATTTGCAGATATACTGCCAATGAGATTAAGATGCTTCCCAATACCTCACTTGGGAGCTACCAACCTAGAATGTAATTCATGTAAGATGAGCTGTTACCTTGGCAACTGTGACATGTAATGATGCTAGGAGGCAGTTAATAATGTAATGACAGAAGATTCTGGTAACTAGTTAGAGATGGTGGGAAAAGACCATTGGAAAGTCAGTGTTTATCCATCTTTGATCAAGCAACAGAAACACTGATCTGATAAATGTGTTACATATAACCCAGTCAAAGAGCTCCATTAAAACCATTTAGCTCCATATATTCAAACTACAAATGATTGTTAGTTTGGTTTCTCAGATACATTCATGGCTGGTAGGTATAACCTTATATAGGAGATAAGAATGTTTCTAGATGCTTGGGGCTGGTGCACTGGGATGACCCAGAGGGATGGTATGGGGAGGGAAGAGGGAGGAGGGAGGAGGGTTCAGGATGGGGAACACATGAATACCTGTGGCAGATTCATTTCGATATTTGGCAAAACTAATACAATATTGTAAAGTTTAAAAATAAAATAAAATTAAAAAAAGAAAAAAGAATGTTTCAGTCTCTAGAAACTATATTCCTCACTGGCACTATGTTGCCTATAAATCTGCTTAGTGTAAGTTAGTCCCTCAAAGTCTAAACCACTTCCCTGGGAACTGATGAAATCTAGTTCTCAGTTTCACATACTATGGGAGTTTCACTAAGATTCATCAATTCACTTTTTCTCTGATATTTTAGGTGTTTTCTCCCCTAATTATCAATGTAATGACTGTTCATTGTAGAAAACATTGGAAAGTACAGAAAAGGAAAAATGGAAGAAAAATTTTGTAAATGGTCACCCCAAGTTCACTCTTTAGAAGCAACTATTGTCTTCCAATGCATTTTTTTCTTTACAAATTTAAAATTATACTGAGTGCACGATTATTTATCCTGCCCTTTTCACTTAAGATTGCCTTCTACACACACTTTCATGTCATTATAGGCTTTTCAAAGACACAATTTTAAGTAAATTTTTTATTGACATATAACGTGCATACAGAAAAGCACACATATCAAGAGTATAACAATGAATTTTCACAAAGTGAATACGTCTTTATAACCAGCACCCAGATGAAGAAATAAAATACTATCTGCACCTCAGAAGCCTCCTCATGCCCCCTGATGGCCACTCCCTGTACCCTAAAGGGCATCCTGATTTCTAACACCATGCCACAAGCATAATTTTTAGTGTCTCTGTAATTGTCTATGGGTATCTCCTCACGGCCGCCCCTCCTGACCTTGAACGTGGAAAGTAATGCTCAAAATTCTTCAAGCCAGGCTTCAGCAATACGTGAACCGTGAACTTCCAGATGTTCAAGATGGTTTTAGAAAAGGCAGAGGAACCAGAGATCAAATTGCCAACATCCACTGGATCATCAAAAAAGCAAGAGAGTTCTAGAAAAACATTTATTTCTGCTTTATTGACTATGCCAAAGCCTTTGACTGTGTGAATCACAATAAACTGTGGAAAATTCTGAAAGAGATGGGAATATCAGACCACCTGACCTGCCTCTTGAGAAACCTGTATGCAGGTCAGGAAGCAACAATTAGAACCGGACATGGAACAACAGACTGGTTCCAAATAGGAAAAGGAGTTCGTCAAGGCTGTATATTGTCACCCTGCTTATTTAACTTCTATGCAGAGTACGTCATGAGAAACGCTGGGCTGGAAGAAGCACAAGCTGGAATCAAGATTGCCAGGAGAAATATCAATAACCTCAGATATGCAGATGACACCACCCTTATGGCAGAAAGTGAAGAGGAACTCAAAAGCCTCTTGATGAAAGTGAAAGAGGAGAGTGAAAAAGTTGGCTTAAAGCTCAACATTCAGAAAACTAAGATCATGGCATCTGGTCCCACCACTTCATGGGAAATAGATGGGGAAACAGTGGAAACAGTGTCAGACTTTATTTTTTTGGGCTCCCAAATCACTACAGATGGTGATTGCAGCCATGAAATTAAAAGACCCTTACTCCTTGGAAGGAAAGTTATGACCAACTAAATAGCATATTAAAAAGCAGAGACATTACTTTGCCAACAAAGGTCCGTCTAGTCAAGGCTATAGTTTTTCCAGTTTTCAAGTATGGATGTGAGAGTTGGACTGTGAAGAAAGCTGAGCACCGAAGAATTGATGCTTTTGAACTGTGGTGTTGGAGAAGACTCTTGAGAGTCCCTTGGACTGCAAGGAGATCCAACCTGTCCATTCTAAAGGAGATCAGTCCTGGGTGTTCATTGGAAGGACTCATGCTAAAGCTGAAACTCCAATACTTTGGCCACCTGATGTGAAGAGTTGACTCATTGGAAAAGATTCTGATGCTGGGAGGGATTGGGGGCAGGAGGAGAAGGGGACGACAGAGAATGAGATGGCTGGATGGCATCACCAAGTCGATGGAAGTGAGTTTGAGTGAACTCCGGGAGTTGGTGATGGACAGGGAGGCCTGGTGTGTTGCGATTTATAGGGTTGCAAAGAGTCGGACACGACTGAGTGACTGAACTGAACTGAACTGAATCGTCTATGGACAGACCATATTTTATGTAACCATTCCGTATTCTTCTAATGTTGGACCTTGAAGATGGTTTTTTATTTTTAACTTTGAGACCCTCTGGTCATATATCTTTGTTCACATCTCTACTTCCTTAAAATAGATGCTTAGAGATGGAATTTCTGGGGCAAATAGTATGAAAATTTTAGAAGCTCTGGGTTCTAATTGCTTTCCAGGAAATTTGTATCCATTTACAATTCCACTAGCAATGTGCGAGAGCATCTGCCTCACTGTCTATGGACTAGTTTCAGTAACATCGGTTCTTTTTTTTCCATTAATTTTATAGATAAAATAATATTATCTACATGATATAGTTGGCATGTTCTGTCATTATTAGAGAGGTAGAACAAAGCAATTTTTGACCATTTATGTTTCTTTTCCTGTGAATTATCTCTCCGTGCCTTTGCCAAGGTCTCTGTTGGTGTCATTGGGTTTTTCTTATAAGTTTATATAGCTCTTTATGCAATAAAATAATGCTCTTTTGCCATAGTCATATATATTTTTCTGTTTATGACTGAATTTGTTAATTACATTTTTGTCATATGTAAGTTTTTCATATTTGTGTCATAAAATTTACCTACATGGTGGTTTTTCCCACTGCTAAAGTTTCAGTTCAGTTCAGTCGCTCAGTCGTGTCCAGCTCTTTGCGACCCCATGAATCACAGCACGCCAGGCCTCCCTGTCCATCACCAACTCCCAGAGTTCATTCAAACTCACTTCCATTGAGTCAGTGATGCCATCCAGCCATCTCATCCTCTGTCGTCCCCTTTTCCTTCTGCCCCAAATCCCTCCCAGTATCAGAGTCTTTTCCAATGAGTCAACTCTTCACATCAGGTGGCCAAAGTACTGGAGTTTCAGCTTTAGCATCATTCCTTCCAAAGAACACCCAGGACTGACCTCCTTTAGAATGGACAGGTTGGATCTCCTTGCAGTCCAAGGGACTCTCAAGAGTCTTCTCCAACACCACAGTTCAAAAGCATCAATTCTTCAGTGCTCAGCTTTCTTCACAGTCCAACTCTCACATCCATACATTACCACTGGAAAAACCATAGTCTTGCTAAAGTTTTCCTATGTCCAAATTTCAGAGGTATAATCATCTATATTTTAGGGCTTTTATGATTTGATTTTCTTTTGACCTTCAGTTAATTCATCTGGAATTTTGAGTTGTTGCCTGGTAGTGGGCTCAAATTTTCATGGGTATCACTGGAGTGCTTATTAAAAGCCCAATATGCCTTAGCCCTAACCCCCCTGGGATTTCGATTCTGTAGGTGTGGAGTAGGGCTCAGAAACCTACGTGTGTTACAATCATCCCCTGCTTAAGTTGCTCATGGGCTTCTGTGCACATGTTAAAACACTCTTACAGAATACAGTGTAGCCTGCCTTAGTACAAAGACTCAGCACCTCTCATCTTGATGACACAGCTCCTAGAATTCCCTTCTAGGAACATCTCATGAAAAAACTCTTCACCAGTTGCCTGTTGTTAAGGGAACTAGATCAAACCCTGCATCCCAGCACTCCAACTCCAGGCCCTTCTTTTTTATTCTATTTAATAAAAATATTTAATCTGCCAAAACGTATAAAAATACAGTAGGAGGAATTCCCTGGCAGTCCAATGGAACTAAGATCCAGCACGATGCATGGAAAAAAGGCACCACAATCTTTTCCAACCTGGCCTGCCTCCTCCTGGGCCTTGGACCTTGGACACATATGGACACATATTGCTCATTCCTGTTTTCATGTTGCAGCCCCCACCTCCTCTCAAGTGATTAAAATTCTATGCATTCAGTTCAGTTTTCATTCACTTCCTTCCTTGACTACCAGGAAGATCTGCTGCTTTCCTAGAATTACCAAAACCCACAGTTGTGTATTCTGACTTTGTGCATCTTGTCTTTCCATCAGGTCACACACTCTCAAGGGCGCAGTGTGTCTATCCGTCGTGGCCTCTAACACAGGCCAAGAGGCCAGGAAAGCACACCTAAAGAACGTGGTTAATGGAACCAAACCAGATCTCACTGCCAAGTGATTTTAATACACGTTATTTCTGAGAGCTAATGCCGTAGCCTCAGAAATTCTTTCCTTGTCCAAAATGAGAATATTTGACAGTTTTCTAGAGACTTCACTTTGTAGTGATTTGGTTTGCTGATAACAAAGTTAAGCAAAGGTTATTTTGGTTTCAGCTCTTATTTAATTTAACAATATTGCTTATCATCTATGACATGTTCATTTATTGACTTGCCAGTTGAAGAGTCTAACCTTTTCCATAATATGGGATATTTCTTTCCCCTCTTACATATGTAATGGTTTCTCTTGTAGAGTAGACCATGGTTTATCAGATTAAACATATATAAAAGTGTTAATGGCTAAATAATTACATTATAGCTTCCTTAATCTCTTTTCTCTCTGCATCCTTCAGGGTTTTCCTTTCTCAAATAGCAGACCTGCTTTAAATGAGTGCTTGGATGCTCAGAGCAGGTAGGGGTGGGGGTGACCAAAGATGCACTTTTCCTTTCAGTAGAGGAGATGGGATTCAATTCAATTCATCAAATATTTATTGAGCTCCTATTGGGCACCTGGCTCTGGGATAGACACAACAAAGGATGCCAAGATGAGGAATGATAAAGGATCAGAGGGCATCAGAAGGAGAAGAAATGGGAAGAAGAGGTGAGGAAAAGAATAGGGCTGACTTTCTGAATAAGAGAGAATTAAAAAGAGAGAGAGAAGAGACCCGAAGGTGCAGTCTCTGGCCTGGTCTCACTTACTAGCTCCGCATAGAATTAGAAACCTGAAGCAACAGTTTGAGCTCCCGTTTTGCTCAAGAGCCATTAGAGCAGTTAGCATGGCCACAATTTGAGTCAAGCACTTACCTGCTCAAGTCTTTAGAAATGGAAGGCAAAAGTCTCTCTATTTTTCTTTCCTTTTTTAGTGGATTAAATTTTTTTTTTCCATTGGGGTATAGTTGATTTACAATACTCTTAGTTTCAGGTGTACAACATAGAGACTCAAATTTTTTATATATTAAAAAATATAAAATTCCCTGTGCTGTCCAATGCATCCTTGTAGCTTATTTATTTTATACATCATATAAAGATCTCTTTTTAAAAAAGGTATATATTCACATGTGTGCACGTGTGTGTATACACACACAGTATATACAATTATTTTTGAATGATAATAGCTAATATTTGTTGAGTGTGTGCTTACTCTGTTCTTAGCACTTTGCATGTATTAAGTTTGTTAATCTTTCTCACAACCCAGTGAGATAGGTGCAATTATTATGGACATTTTTTTCAGATGAGAAAACTGAGGCACTCAGCAATTATGTAACTGGCTCAAATTCACACAGCTTATAAGTGGCAGATCTGTGCTTTGAACCTTGGTCTGGTGGACAGCGGGCTTCCCTGGTGGCTCAGGCTGTAAAGAATCCGCCTGCAATGCAGGAGACTTGGGTTCCATCCCTGGGTCGGGAACATCCCCTGGAGGAGGGAATGGGCTATGCAGTCCAGTATTCTTGCCTGGAGAATTCCATGGATAGAGGAGCCTGGTGGGCTACAGTCCATGGGGTCGCAGAGTCGGATGAGACTAAGCGCGCAAGTGCTAGCGGACAATGTTGGCTGTTAAGCGAGTTACTGGTCCATGTTTAACTTTAACTGCTGTACTCACTAGTGTAATACATTGCCTTACACATAATAGGCATATTTTGCTTTGAATAAATAAATAACTGAAATGCTGACTGTAAAGTGCTTTCATTTAAGCCCAATTACTATTAAGCATACAAATCAAGTGTCATAAAATGAGATTCGCTTTGTTGTAAATTTTATTGTGTTAAAGTAACTGTTTTTTGCGATTCATGGGGTCGCAAAGGGTCGGACACGACTGAGTGACTGATCTGATCTGAACTGTTTTTTACAGCACACACGTGTGCATCCTTCAACATTACGATTTGAGGAAACCACCAGACTCTACATCTCCCAATCTTCTATTCCATTAAGGATCTGAGGCCTGCGATTCTACCACTAGAAAACTATTCTTTCAGTTGAAAGAGTTAAACGGCAAGCACCCAGGACAGGCTAAAGGCTGTTTACACCACAGGGGGATTTCTAAGTGATTTTGGAGGTTTATCCAGGTCCACCAATGGGAGGGTGAAGAGAGCAGGCAGGGGGCAGGGTCGCGCAGAGGGGTGGGGTGGGGGGAACTTGGGCTCGGAGGCGCCGGGCTGTAGGGCCAGTAGTGCTTTAGCGGAAAGGCTGCAGAGGAAGTGCCTCAGGCAAAGTCGTGGGACGGGATCCCGAGACAGGCTGCCCGGGGGCCGGGCCGCTAGTTCCGGGCAGAAACTCCTGCGTCCTGCCGCGCCTGCTCTCGGGAACTCGCGGCGCCGTGCGCACCAGGAAGTGACTCTCCCCAGCGGCTCCGATCCGGACCTTTACCTTAGTCTTTTCGTTGACAGCCTCTGGGTTGTATTGGTTACAGAAGGTAAGAGGGGTGCCTGAAGTGTCCGAAAACCCGACTTGAATATTCCCAACAGTACAGAAAACTGCTTACTGCGCCAAACTGCCCGCCAGGCGGGGAGTGGGGAAGTTAGGCGGGGTGGGAGGGGACGACCCCACGCTGGCTGCACTTGGGCGCGTCCTGCCCTGCGTCCGTCTGTCTGTGCTCTGACCTCCGGGTTCCCGGCTCCCCTGACCCTGCAGCCCGCCAAATTTCAGTAGTTGCCTTTCCTAGTGTCTCTTCTTGTTGGGCTTCTTACGGACTCGGTGGGCAGAACTTGCCCAAGAGGAAAGGGATGGAGGGGCTGGTGAATGGGGGTCTCGTGGGGAAGGAAGGACCTGACGGCACGAGGGCTGCAGTCAGTTACGGATGTGGCAGTAAACCCGTCTGTCCATCTGGTTTAGCCAGGAAGCATGTCTGGGACCAGGGCAACTGAAAGAAAGGTGAATGGAGAATGTAAGCAGAATCTTTTTCCGCGGGTGAACATTTGCTCCGAGGAGATCCATGGCTCTGTGAGGATCAGACCTACTACATAGTCTCTGCTTTGAACCTCTCTGAGCATTTCAGGCTGGTTCACTATTCAGCCCTGGAGACTTAGTTTACCTCCATGTCTGGGGCTTTGGGTCCTGGGTGCCCTTTCTGATAAATTCCTGAGGCAGAAATAGATTGTCACAGTCTTTTTTTTTTTTTAACCCAGGCATTTACTTAAAACAGGAAACACTGTAAAAACAAAATAGTTTTTTTCTGTGAACAAATGCCCCCTCTGTCATCAAGAAACAGATATAACTCACTTTGGTATTACTGTACTGCCTTGAAACATGTATTTCACTACAGACATTTCTGAGTATGATGAGAGGTTCTTTACCAGTAGAGATGTCTCGTTGGCACCTTGAAATAGTAGAGTCCTACTGTAGACTATATCTGATCATTTGGAGAAGGAAATCTGGAAAGACAAGGGGTACAGGGCAAATGGAGCACAGTCATTGTGGCAGTCAGGAGGGAAAGGGACCACACTTTCCCCAAAAGTCTAGATGTTATGGGGGTAGAGATAGCTGTCTTCAAATACCTCAGCTCCCCTGCCAACCCCACTAAGGCATGCAGCTTCCCTCTTCCTTCCTTGCCAGCTGGAGGGACAGTGCCCCTTTCCTGGATGAGCACTGCTCCCTCTCTCTGTAGTGGGGCCTCCTCAGTGCCCCCCTCCAAACCATTCTTTATTTTTTGTCTCCTGCACCTTCACTCACTTCCTCTCTCTGGCTTTTGTTTTTCCTTATATCAAGTACACACATGTGTCTCACCTTGGAAAAAGGTCTCTCACAGGTCACACATTTAATAATATTAACAGATGGTCCAGAGTGAGCCTTAAGTTCAACACACAACAGCAAGCACTGAGGTTAGGAAAGTTTGTGTGTGTGTGTGTGTGTTTTAATTAATTAATTAGGCTGTATCAGGTCTTAGTTGTGGCATGTGGGATCTTTCGTTGCAGTGTACCGATTCTCTAGTTGTGGCACATGGGCTCAAATAGTTGTGGTGTGCAGGCCCCAGAGTGCATGGGTTTTAGTAGTTGGAGCACGCAGGCTCTGTAGTTGTTCTGTGCCGGCTTAGTTACTCCGAGGCATGTGGGATCTTAGTTCCCCGACCAGGGATTGCACCCATGTCCCCTACAGTGGAAGGCTGATTCTTAAGCCCTAAACCACCAGGGAAGTCCCTGTGTGCTTTTTTTTAAGTTTCCACATAATTGTTTTTGAGCTTTCCATGTGGCTCAGTCAGTAAAGAATCTGCGTGCAATACAGGAGACCCACATTTGATCCCTGCATTGGGAAGCTCCCTGGAGAAGGGAATGGCTACCCAGTCCAGTATTCTTGCTTGAGAAATCCCTTGGACAGAGGAGCCCGGCGGGCTACAGTTCATGGGGTTGCAAAAAGTTGGACCCGACTTAGTAACTAAACAACAACAATAATAGTTTTTACCCTCACAGCACTCACATGCATTGTTACATCTTGCCAGGTTTGCAGGTTGGACACATAGAGGCACAAAGAAGTCAAGTGACACACTTTGAATCAGAGCCTGAGGCAGTATGGTGATAGATGTTGAACACCTGCTGTGTTAGGCCCAGTCCTGAGTGCTTTCAATATATGAGGTCATTTAATTCTTACCACCCAGGACTGATCTCCTTTAGAATGGACTGGTTGGATCTCCTTGCAGTCCAAGGGACTCTCAAGAGTCTTCTCCAACACCACAGTTCAAAAGCATCAATTCTTTGAATGAGATGGCTGGATGGCATCACCGACTTGATGGACATGAGTTTGGGTGAACTCCGGGAGTTGGTAATGGGCAGGGAGGCCTGGCGTGCTGCAATTCATGGGGTTGCAAAGAGTCGGACACGACTGAGCAACTGAACTGAACTGAACTGAAATGAATTCTTACCACAACCCTGAAAGGTAGGTGTTACCAGTTCTCGTTTTATAGATGGGGACACTGAGCTTCATAGCACTTAAGTAACCTGCCCAAAGTCATAGAGCTAGTAAGAAGCAGAGCTAGGGTTTGAACATGAGCCCACAGCCCATGTTCTTAATCACATGCCCTTTTCTGGGAATTGGTTGAAGTATGTTCATTTCCAAGGAAAACCACTCAGTATCACAGTAATCCAAGTCTGTGCCCTAACTAATAATGCTGAAGAAGCTGAAGTTGAATGGTTCTATGAAGACCTACAAGACCTTCTAGAATGAACACCCAAAAAGATGTCCTTTTCATTACAGGGGACTGGAATGAAAAAATAGAAAGTCAAGAAATACCTGGAGTAACAGGCAAATTTGGGCTTGGAGTACAGAATGAAGCAGGGCAAAGGCTAATAGAATTTTGCCAAGAGAACACACTGGTCATAGCAAACACCCTCTTCCAACAACACAAGAGAAGACTCTACACATGGCCATCACCAGATGGTCAATACTGAAATCAGATTGATTATATTCTTTGCACCCAAAGATGGAGAAGCTCTATACAGTCAGCAAAAACAAGACCGGGAGCTGACTGTGGCTCAGATTGTGAACTCCTTATTGCCAAATTCAGACTTAAATTTCTTTCTTAAGTTAAAGAAAGTAGGGAAAACCACTAGACCATTCAGGTATGACCTAAATCAAATCAGGTCATTGTACAGTGGAAGTGATTATACAGTGGAAGTGAGAAATAGGTTCAAGGGATTAGATCTGATAGACAGAGTACCTGAAGACCTATGGATGGAGGTTCATGACATTGTACAGGAGGCAGGGATCAAGACCATCCCCAAGAAAAAGAAATGCAAAAAGGCAAACTGGTTGTCTGAGGAGGCCTTACAAATAGCTGTGAAAAGAGACGTGAAAGGCAGTGGAGAAAAGGAAAGAGATACCCATTTGAATGCAGAGTTCCAAAGAATAGCAAGGAGAGATAAGAAAGCCTTCCTCAGTGATCAATGCAAAGAAATAGAGGAAAATAACAGAATGGGAAAGGCTAGCAATCTCTTCAAGAAAACTAGAGATACCAAGGGAACATTTCATGCAAAGATGGGCTCAATAAAGGACAGAAATGGTATGGACCTAAGAGAAGCAGAAGATATTAAGAAGAGGTGGCAAGAATAAACAAAAGAACTGCATAAAAAAGGTCTTAATGACCCAGATAATCACAATGGTGTGATCACTCACCTAGAGCCAGACATCCTGGAATGTGAAGTCAAGTGGGCCTTAGGAAGCCTCACGACGAACAAGGCTAGTGGAGGTGATGGAATTCCAGTGGAGCTATTTCAAATCCTGAAAGATGATGCTGTGAAAGTGCTGCACTCAATATGCCAGCAAATTTGGAAAACTCAGCAGTGGCCACAGGATTGGAAAAGGTCAGTTTTCATTCCAGTCCCAAAGAAAGCCAATGTCAAAGAATGCTCAAACTACCGCACAACTGCACTCATCTCACACACTAGTAAAGTAATGCTCAAAATTCTCCAAGCCAGGCTTCAATAGTACGTGAACCATGAACCTCCAGATGTTCAAGGTGGTCTTAGAAAAGGCAGAGGAACCAGAGACCAAATTGCCAACATCCACTGGATCATCGTAAAAGCAAGAGAGTTCCAGGAAAACATCTACTTCTGCTTTATTGATTACACCAAAACCTTTGACTGTGTAGATCACAACAAACTGTGGAAAATTCTTCAAGTGATGGGAATATCAGAGCACCTTACCTGCCTCTTGAGAAATCTGTATACAGGTCAAGAAGCAACAGTTAGAACTGGACATGGAGCAACAGACTGGTTCCAAGTAGGGAAAGGAGTATGTCAAGGCTATATATTGTCACCCTGCTTATTTAACTTCTATACAGAATACATCATGAGAAACGCTGGGCTGGAGGAAGCACAAGCTGGAATCAATATTGCTGGGAGAAATGTCAACAACCTCATATGCAAATGACACCAACCTTATGGCAGAAAATGAAGAAGAACTAAAGAGCCTCTTGATGGAAGTGAAAGAGGAGAGTGAAAAAGCTGGCTTAAAACTCAACATTCAGAAACTAAGATCATGGCATCTGGTCCCATCACTTCATGGCAAATACATGGGGAAAGAATGGAAACAGTGACAGACTTTATTTTTTGGGACTCCAAAATTACTCCAGATGGTGGCTGCAGCCATGAAATTAAAAGATGCTTGCTCCTTGGAAGCAAAGTTAGGAGCAAACTAGAGAGCATATTAAAATGCAGAGACATTACTTTGCTAACAAAGGTCCGTTCCAAAGCTATGGTTTTCCCAGTGGTCATGTGTGGATGTGAAAATTGGACTATAAAGAAAGCTGAGCACCGAAGAATTGATGCTTTTAAACTGTGGTGTTAGAGAAGACTCTTGAAGAGTCCCTTGGACTGCAAGGAGATCCAACCAGTCCATCCTAAAGGAAATCAGTCCTGAATGTTCATTGGAAGGACTGATGCTAAAGCTGAAACTCCAATACTTTGGCCACCTGATGTGAAGAAATGACTCATTCGAAAAGACCCTGATGTTGGGAAAGATTGAGGGCAGGAGGAGAAGGGGACGACAGAGGATGAGATGGTTGGATGGCATCACCAACTCAAAGGGCATGAGTTTGAGTAAACTCAGGGAGTTGGTGATTGACAGGGAGGCCTGGCGTGCTGCAGTCCATGGGGTCACAAAGAGTCAGACACAACTGAGGGACTGAACTGAACTGATATTAACACCTGAACTCTGGGCCAACTTACATTCATCCTGTTAGAAATTTAACTCCCCCGCCCCCCCCCGAATGCTTCCATGTTCTGACAGTTACCTTCTTTAGTACTTTGTAAACATACAAAATGTTATATGGCTAAATATTACAGCATGCCTGTCAGCATCCTTTAAATTACCTAGTGATCATGCATACTAATTTTGTGGTAATACAGAGAGCCATGGAAGAATCTTTGTTAATAAACCAATTCCATAATTAAACTTTAAATATATTTCATTCTGAATTAAAGTATGACTTAACATGAAATCCAAGGTAGAGGGCAAGGGCAAAAAAGTTATTTCATGACAGATCAGTGAGGTGTCTGAGTCCATTCACGTGTCCTGGGTGTTTAAAAAAGTTACACATCAATGATCATGCACCATTAGGTAAATAGGCAACAAAACAGTCTTGTGTTGGGGAAAAGGGATTACTTCCTCTTTCCAAAGTGAGGTCGTTCACCTGTTCTAACTCTTCCAGTTTTTGATTCATAGTTACTCCCACTATTCTTTCCCCCTCTGCTCCCTTCTGTTAATATTGCCACCCCCACTCAGTCCAATACTGTGTTTAAACCTTATGACAGTTGTAATTAACATGTACTGAGTTTCTCCCAGGCACTGGACACTGTGTTCTGAGCTTTACAAACATCATCTCTATTTAACGTTCTGTTAAATGCTTTTTATTAATTATCCTTTATTAACCTTTGCAGCTACTCTATAAGGTAGATGCTGTTATTATTTGCATTTTGCAGATGAAAAAGAGGAGGATCAGAAAGAATGATTAACCTGCCAAAGGCCACCTAGCTAGTAGGTGGTGGAGCCAGGGAATTGCCCAGGTCTTCCTGACTCTAGGGTCTGCATGCCTAAGGTCTCAAACTTTCTTTTTTCCCTACTGCCTACCATTTCCCATTGCCTTATTTCCTATTTTTCTTTGGACTCAGACTTACTGAATGGGTCAGTGCTCTTGCCAAAAGTCATCTCCTTTGGCCACCAAGCTCTGTAATCCCCTGATTCAACTGGGTCAACAGCATCTCATCTTGCTTTCCAAATATTGCCTTTCTCCCAGGTTTTGTCATTTTGCTCTTCTCTTTGCTAAAAGCTCTTTTTTAATCTTGTAGACACTTGGCCAAATCTCTCACCCTGACTTCTCTCCTGAATTGTACTGCTTCTCTACTTACTTGTTAGATGTTTCCGCTTGGATGTTTCCCTGTCATTTCAAACACGTGCCTCAAACACGACTTTGCTTTTTATTAACCTCCGAGTTTCATCTTAATTTTTCTATGTAAAGGCTCCATCAGCTCACAGTCGGCTTCACAATAAAGTCCACATTTTACTCAGGCATTAAAGTTCTTCCAGGGCTTCCCTGGTGGCTCAGAGGTTAAAGCATCTGCCTGCAATGTGGGAGACCTGGGTTCGATCCCTGGGTTGGGAAGATCCCCTGGAGAAGGCAATGGCAACCCACTCCAGTATTCTTGCCTGGAGAATCCCATGGACGGAGGAGCCTGGTAGGCTGCAGTCCATGGGGTCGCAAAGAGTCAGACAGACACGACTGAGCGACTTCACTTTCACTTATCTTCCAGATAACCCTTTGGTGGAACTTTTCAACCTGATTTCCTCTGTTCCCTAAAATGAACTACCATTTTAGCCAGACTGATCGAGCCACTGTCCTCCAAATACCTGATTGACCTCCCTGCCATCTTTTAAGACCTAGTGCATGGTCTGCTTACTGTGAGAAACCTTTCCTGAGCACTCATCAGGAACCAGGCATAGGGTGTTATTTCATCTTTTCCTGTGTCCATGCTTGATCTCCTAAATTACTCAATAGATTATGACCTTTGTAACCCCTCTGGTATCTAGTGTGGCACAGTGCCTGGCACATAGTCACTACTTACTAAATATTAGTTGATTGATGGGTTGTTTAGTAGGAGGGTAGAATGGAGAGGGACTGGCCACAAAAGTGTATCCAGAGAGTTGAACCCTTTTCTGGAGGACAGATAATATTTTTTCCTCATCTTTTTATATTGGGAGCCATAGCCAGTGCCTGGAGTGCAGTAATTGAGTTCAGCCAAGCAGTGACTCTGTGCCAGGCACTGTGCTAGGTGCTGGGTAAAGTTTCTAAATGAATGAAGGACTTTTGACGTTGTGCCTCTGTTTCCCAACTTCTGTTTGTCCACCTTTCCTGCTGGTGAATTTCAGTGTTTCTGTGGTTGTCAGGTATTAAGAGTCCCAGTGCACAGCCTAAGATGCTTCCTCTCCAGAATGGGTCTCTTCTCTAAACTGGGGCTGTTCCCCTGGTATGCCAGAAAACCTCCAGGTTGGTCACAGCTCTTTCTGGGATCAGCATGGAAGGAAAACTTCACCCAGGTGATAGCCAAGAAGCATCAAAGAGGACAGGAAAGTCAGAAGAAACCAAGACATCTTGGGCCACTAGATGATTCCTGGCAGGAAAGGTAAGGCCCTTCCCCTTAACAAGTCTGAATCTCTGGGCCTGTTGAAATTCTGTAGGCTTGATGTGCAATGTGGTGTTGCAAGGATTCAGAGGGCACCTCAGGTAGGATACCCAGGACAAACTGAAAACATCTAAGGAATACTGGCAGAAATGCTTTGGGATTGCAGAAAATACTCTTCTTGCCTTTACGTGTGTTTTTGGCAGAAAGGGGATATTAAACTGCAATCCTCTGTCTAAAAAGGTCCAGGATAGGTCTGCTGAAAACAAGGGACTTGGAGATGAGATGGATTAGAAATGAATAGTCCCACTGCAGTCATGCAAATACAAATATACCTCATTTTATGCAACAACTGTATTTTCTAAATCAAATTATATTTTAAAAGCGTTAGGGAGGTGAGCTATTTAAAGGAACCCAACAGTGAAGCCTTTTTGTAATATGATTAATTACCTCCTGATAAATCTGGATTTTTCTTATATTAGGTTTGCCCATCTGTTCAGCTTTGTTAAGCAGATAGCACCAAAATGGGCTCTCCTCCCAGACTCTTATCTCCCCGGGGGCCTGAGAGTTAGGTCTTCTGAATGACAAGTAAAATGCCGGAGCAAATGGCGGCAGGAGGTACTTTTGTGGAGTAAGAGGCTCAGTACATATTTAGATAATGAATTAGGTACCTGGTTTATTTTATTCAAGGCTGGCTGATGTTGTGATGCCACTCTGGAGGCTGAGCTATGAAGAACAGCTCAAGGTAGGGACCCAGCGCAAGTCTTCACTACTCCATTCCATCAGGTACTAGACTTGTAGGAAGCTTGGCTGGACAGCTCTACCCAGATGCCCCAACAGGTCCTTAAAAAAGCAATATGCTAATGAATCTGAAATTTTCACTTTAGGCCAGTTACGTCTTCCAAACACTAGAGCCTTATATCCAAATGCCTGTTTCCTTTCTTCCTTGATTTTTTTTTTGTGTGTGGTACTTATAGCTCTGTGTATGTGTGTAGCAACTATTCTTGCTTCATATATAGCTGTACTTTCCAACACAGTAGCCACTAGCTACATGTGGCTATTTAAATTTAAATACAGTCAATTCTGCTCTAATGCTTGTTTTGAAAATGAAAATTTGTTCCAACAGATTGAGGTCTTAGGGAACAATTTGAACATAATGCAGATTTCATGTTTGCTTAGGAATGACTTCATCCATAAGAAATGCAAGATAAAAGGGTATCCATACCTAGCTGAACTGAGCTGGGTATGAATTCATAAAATGAACACGTGTACACATATCATACATCTCCTGGCTTCCTCAGTTCACTGAGAGGTTATGAGCCACACCCATTCACATCTGCTGTGAGAACTTTCTGTTCCGCCCACATAACCCTCTTTTCACCATCTCATGTCTCACAAGTGGACAGCCACTTCCACAAGCAAGTTTCAGGTCTTTGTGGTAATGTGCCATCCCATTTATGCATTGCTTAACCATTTAACATGCAGAAAACTGTGTTGTTTTTATTAGTTTCCTACATTTCCTGTGAGTGTAACTAATAAAGATTTGGAATGTGAGTGTGCAACCCCATTTTCCCATGAGCCCTGTGATTTGTTTGGAGTATTGTGCATAGTATGGAGTAAGAATGCTTGTCATACATGATAGCAGAGCCAACTGCTATTAAAATGAAATAAGATGAAAAATTCAGTTCCTCAGTTGCATAAGTCACTTTTCAAGGGCTCAGTAGCCACCTGTAGCTAGTGTAGGCTGCCATATTATAGAGAACATAACACCAATAGAGAACATTTCCATTATCACAGCAGGTCTACTGGACAGCACTAACATATAGCTGAAATGTTCAGTCTGAAAGGTCAGATAGAACGATGAGTTTACACAAGAGCTCACTTAAACTTCTCCCAATACCATGTTAGATCTGTGGCTGTCCCATCATTCTGAGTTCCTTATCTGCTGAGACCATGACCCAAGGACTCATGGGACTACTTTCTCTCATCCTGTTTGTTTTCTGTTCTTTGAGTTGATACTGCTGAAGTTGTTTCATTGCTTATGTTCTTTTGCAGGTGAAATTTGAAGCTCAGAAGAAAATTTTAGAGAGACTAGAATTTTACCTCCAAGGGCTAAATGGAGTCAATATGACAACAACTGGACCCAGATCCAAGGGGCTCTGCTGTTTTCTCCATCCTATTATACCTTCTGTAAGTCCGTACTTCCCTATCCTTTATCTACTAAGTCTCCTTAATAGCTAATAATATCAGCCAGTACTTAACTGGGCACTTGCTGGGGACCAGGCTCTATGCTAAGTGAGTAACATGCATCATTGTCTTGTTTTACTGTTTCCAGTCACACTGAGGGTAGACACTATCATTTTACAGATGAATACTTGAGGCTCAGTGATTTTATTATTTTTGTCTATTTAAAATTTTTACTTTTTGGCTGCACTGGGTTTTTGTTGCTGCACACAGGCTTTCTCTGGTTGCAACAAGCAGGGGACTATTCTTTAGTTGTGTTGTGTGGGTTTCTCATTGTGGTGGCTTCTCTTGTTGGCAGAGCATGGGCACTAGGGCATGCAGGCTTCAGTAGTTGTGGTGCATGGGCTTAGTTGCTCCATGCCATGTGGAATCTTCCTGGACCAGGGATCAAACCCATGTTCCCTGCATTGGCAGGTAGATTCTTAACCACTGCAGCACCAGGGAAACCCAAGAGATTAAATAATTTGCTGAAGGACACACATCTAGAAAGTGCCAGATCTAAGGTTTATACTTAGGTCAATCTGATGCAAAGCCACTTTTTCAACAATTACACACTGCTACCTCCTTAGAAAGATCTCAGACTTTGGAAAACTTATAATGAGGCTGCAGAGAGGCAGAATTTACTTTGTGGCAGAGGTTGACAAACTATGGCCCAAAAGCCACATCTGCTCTGCTGCTTGACTTTGTAAATAAAGTTTTATTGGAACACAGCTGAGCTCACTTGTTTATAGATTATCTGTGGCTACTTTTGCACTGCCATGGCAGAGTCAAATAGTTGGGATAGGGACCACACAGCCTGAAAAGCCTAAAATTATTTACTATTTGGCCCTTTATTGGGCTTCCCAGATGGCTCAGTGGTAAAGAATCTGCCTTCCAATGCAGGAGACGCCAGAGACATGGGTTTGATCCCTGGGTTGGGAAGATCCCCTGGAGAAGGGAATGGCAAACCACTCCAGTATTCTTGCCTGAAAAATTCCATGGGCAGAGGAGCCTGGAGGGCTATGGCCAGGGGGTCACAGAAAGTTAGACAAAACTAAGCACACATGCACACTTCCTTTATTGAAAAAGGTTTTCAGCTCCTGCTTTATGGAAAGATTGGATCTCTTTTTCTTCTATACAGTGTCTATGGAGTGCTTTTATCTTCTCAGCCATGGACTTTCATGTAGTCGTATCTCCTAATCAAGCATCTTTTATTTTTTTCTCATCCAGAGAACACTCTTTCATTCTTTGTATTTTGTCCTGCTTGGTTTTAATTTACCTGTTGTCCCTATCCTGTCCTTCTGCCTTCTCCAGCCTGTCATTGATGGCTACTGAAATAAGTCCACCTTCTCTGTGAACCGAGGTCCAGGTGGCAATCCAAAGACTGTGGGGTACTACCTGGGAACTTGGAGAGGTCAGCTGAAGCATGTGCCTAGTAGAAATAACAAACCAAACACTGAAAGGAAAGGGGAGATTGCAGAGAACAGTGTCTGTGGGAGTGGAGAGGAGTGGGAAATATGGTGGATTTAAAGGAGATGGTTGAATTTGAAGCCTTTGATGCCCCATGGACTGTAGCCCCACCAGGCTCCTCTGTCCATGGAATTCTCCAGGCAAGAATACTGGAGTGGATTGCCATTCCCTTCTCTAGGGATCTTCCCAACCCAGGGATTGAACCTGGGTCTCCTGCATTGCAGGCAGATTCTTTACCATCTGAGCCACCAGGGAAGCCCAAAGGAGAAGGTTGAATTGGAAGCCTTTGATTTAGAGCATGATCACAAGGTTAATTGGAGATGTGGTGTGTATAGATACACAATGGAATCTTACTCAGCCACAAAAATAATGAAATTATGCCATTTGCAGCAACGTGGATGGACCTAGAGATTATCGTATTAAGTGATATAGTTCAGTTCAGATCAGTCGCTTAGTCGAGTCTGATTCTTTGTGATCTCATGAACTGCATCATGCCAGGCCTCCCTGTCCATCACGAACTTCCGGAGTCTACCCAAACCCATGTCTATTGAGTCGGTGATGCCATCCAACCATCTCATCCTCTGTCGTCCCCTTCTCCTTCTGCCTTCAATCTTTCCCAGCATCGAGGTCTTTTCAAATGAGTCAGCTCTTCGCATCAGGTGGCCAAAATATTGAAGTTTCAGCTTCAACATCAGTCCTTCCAGTGAACACCCAGGACTGATCTCCTTTAGGATGGACTGGTTGGATCTCCTTGCAGTCCAAGGGACTCTCAAGAGTCTTCTCCAACACCACAGTTCAAAAGCATCAATTCTTTGGCACTCAGCTTTCTTTATAATCCAACTCTCACATCCATACATGACCACAGGAAAAACCATAGCCTTGACTAGATGGACCTTTGTTGCCAAAATAATGTCTCTGCTTTTCAATATGCTGTCTAGGATGGTCATAACTTTCCTTGCAAGGAGCAAGTGTCTTTTAATTTCATGGCTGAAGTCACCATCTGCAGTGATTTTGGAGCCCAGAAAAATAAAGTCAGCTATTGTTTCCATTGTTCCCCCATCTATTTGCCATGAAGTGATGGGACCAGATGCCATGATCTTAGTTTTCTGAATGTTGAGCTTTAAGCCAACTTTTTCATTCTGATCTTTCACTTCCATCAAGAGGCTCTTTAGTTCTTTACTTTCTGCCATCAGGGTGGTGTCATCTGCATATCTGAGGTTATTGATATTTCTCCCGGCAATCTTGATTCCACCTTGCGCTTCTTCCAGTCCAGCGTTTCTCATGATGTACTCTGCATATAAGTTAAATAAGCAGGGTGACAATATACGGCCTTGACGTACTCCTTTTCTTATTTGGAACCAGTCTGTTGTTCCATGTCCAGTTCTAACTGTTGCTTCCTAACCTGCATACAGGTTTCTCAAGAGGCAGGTCAGGTGGTCTGGTATTCCCATCTCCTTCAGAATTTTCCACAGTTAATTGTGATTCACACAGTCAAAGGCTTTGGCATAGTCAATAAAGCAGAAATAGATGTTTTTCTGGAACTCTCTTGCTTTTTTGATGATCCAGCGGATGTTGGCAATTTGATCTCTGGTTCCTCTGCCTTTTCTAAAACCAGCTTGAACATCTGGAAGTTCATGGTTCATGTATTGCTGAAGCCTGGTTTGGAGAATTTTAAGCATTACTTTACTAGTGTGTGAGATGAGTGCAATTGTGTGGTAGTTTGAGCATTCTTTGGCATTGGCTTTCTTTGGGATTGGAATGAAACGTGACCTTTTCCAGTCCTGTGCCCACTGCTGAGTTTTCCAAATTTGTTGGCATATTGAGTGCTGCACTTTCACAGCATCATCTTTCAGGATTTGAAAGAGCTCAACTGGAATCCCATCACCTCCACTAGCTTTGTTCGTAGTGATGCTTCCTAAGTGGCATAAGCTAGACAGATAAAGAAAAATATATTATATTGCTTATATGTGGAATCTAAAAAAAATAATACAAATGAACTTATTTGCAAATCGGAAATAGACCCACAAACACAAAACAAATTTGTTATTACCAAAGGGGAAAGTGAGGGGAAAGGATAAATTAGGAGTTTGGGATTAACATAGACACACTACTATATATAAAACAGATAACTAACAAGGACCTAATGTGTAGCACAGGTCCTTGTGCTATATATTAAACTCTACTGAATATTCTGTAATAACCTGTAAAGGAAAAGAATCTGAAAAAGAACATATATATGTATGTGTGTATATGTGTATACATGTGCTGTACATGTGAAAATAACACAAAATTGTAAATCAACTATACTTCAGTTAAAAAAGACATAAAAAACCAAGGTTAATTGGGGATACTTTTTGGTGGGTAATCATTCTATTATAGTGCTAGCAATCAACCTCCACCCCCAGCTTTCTTCCTCTAAAAACCATATGCCTGAGACCTAGTAAGCATTTCATCAGTGTTAATGCTGGTACTGTTGCTCTCTCATTATCATCACTGTTGTCATCATTGTCGTCATTATTGTCTTCATTTTATGTTGCTTTCTGTACTAACAGCGGTCTCCTGCTTATTAGACAGATGCCCTTTCTATTTCACATCCCTAAATCCCTGAAAATCAGAGCTTTCTGTGATAAATCTACCTTAAAAGAATTGATAGGGAAGGTGAGTTCTGTGAGGGAAATCACAGTGTCATATTTCTGAGACTTAATTCTAGTATCCATTCCCAGATTCCATTCCTGAACTTTCCATTTGCCCATTTTCAATAAATTCACTTGAAAAACCATGTTTTTATATTAGTCACACTGTTTAATATCCATATGCCTTAGACTACAGTTCATTAGGGCAGGCACTTGGGTTTCTTTTTTTCCCCATGTACTGAATTAAATGAGTATATGACGTCAGTGTTCTGTTATTCACTAACAGAAAAGCAAAACCCATTACATTTTATTTCCCTCTTAAAATCTGAACAGAAAGCATACCTTGTCATATCATGCATTTGTGGCAGGAGAGAAAATATTGAGAACTAGCTCTGTTAAGAATAGGTGTTTTAATGGCTAGACCAGGAAGCAGGTTTTTCCTCTGAAAAATGGCCTTGAGCATGAATTAGGTACTTTGCTTCTTCACATCTGCATATGCCTCTGTGGAGGAGAGGATTTGAGTTGCCAGACATTTTCTTCTAAATTATCTTTTAGGAAGAAACTGTGTAAATCAAATTCTTTTTCTTTCCATAGACAGGGATGTAGTCTGTGTACGGTCTAACCATCGGAAAAACATCCCCGAGAAACACAATCAAGTGGCACAGGTAATAAGGAACAAAGAAAGGCTGGTTGAAGATGACCCCGGGCATTGCAGTCTAACTACAGCAACCCTGACATTTTAATAATAGAGCCACATCTAGTGCTGCAGGGGAGGAGGGGTTCTGTTCTGAAAGTGTACCTCTTAACGTCAGAGAGAACATTGCTAGTGTTTCATTTCAGAGAGGATGGAGAGGAGGAGAGAGAACTGCATCCATTATTGCAAATGTCAAATGTCCAAACAATTTAATAGGGGGAAAATTTAGAACAGAGAGGTACTGATGAGGACAGGATAGCAAGTAGCGTGTGTCTGAAATAGTGGGAAGGCTAGTGTTTTCAGCAGAACAAGGTTGAAAAATATGATGAGAAATGTGGGAGTGGGCATAAGACATCTACATCATGACATTTTTACATCCTTCTGTTTCATGTACCCATTATTTACTGAGTACCTACTATGGGTCAGGCACTGTGGTACGTGCTGGGGATCCAGGGGTGACTCAAACATGGTACCTGCCTTCCTGGAACTTAAAAAGGGAAAAGCCTTACTTATGAGGACTAAACAAGACTCCCAACTGAGATACTTGTTCCCTATTTATACTTACTAGTATCCATCAGCTTTATGAGACTTGGTGGTTCCTTCTGATAGGACACATCTTGGCCTCAAAGATTTCCTGGCCAGGACATAGCTCTCATCATAGGATCATTTTCCAGAAATCTTCCTACATGACCCTTATCAGCGTCTTCTCCCATTGTATTCAGTGACTATTCTAAATTCTTACCTCTCCTTGAATTTCCTATCCCATCACGTTTACCCTTGCTTTTGACAGATGGCTGTGCCTGGTTCTTCACTGGAAAATTAAGACCACCAGATGAGAACTCTCTTAGCTACTTCCCCTACCATCTACCAATTTTGCTGAAACCTTACCCCGCTTTTTCCTCCTATCTCAGTGAAATGCTCTCAGTTCTCCCTGTCCAAGGTTGTTCTTCTTGAAACACCATCTTGGACTCATCTCTCTCCCCAGGATCCTTGCTCCTTCATTACATTCCCTCTTTCTCCTATATCTTTACCTCTTTTTCCCCACCTATGTAAGCTCTTTTCTTTCAGTTCATAAGCATGTTCAGTATTTTTCATCTTTTTAAAAAAAATCTGATGGTTCTTGCTTCTGCCCCCAATAATCCCTAGAAATCAATCTTTCCAAAGTTACCAATGACCTCTGTTTTGCCAAATTTAATGGAAACTTTCTGCCCCTAACTTATTCAACTTTTCTCTGCCTTTGGCACCACTTCTTATTCTTATTTTCCTCCTTGGGAACACTGTTTTTGTTTGGTTTCTATGATACCATTCTCTGATGGGTTTCCTCCTGTTTCTCTGGCCAAAATCTCTTAGTCTTTCTTATGGGATCTTTTTCTCATTTTCTGTCCCATGGTAAGTGTTAGTATCCTCCAGGACTCTGCCCTTGGCCTTGTTTTTGAATATATTCATGGGAGACTGAACACCCCTATAGCTGATGATTGGAATCAGTCAGTCAGTTCAGTCACTCTGTCGTGTCCAACTCTTTGCGACTCCATGGACTGCAGCACACCAGGCTTCCCTGTCCATCACCAACTCCCAGATTTTACTCAAACTTATGTCCATTGAGTCAGTGATGCCATCCAGCCATCTCATCCTCTCTCATTCCCTTCTCCTCCTGCCTTCAATCTTTCCCTGCATCGAGGTCTTTTCAAATGAGTCAGTTCTTCACATCAGGTGGCCAAAGTACTGGAGTTTCAGCTTCAGCATCAGTCCTTCCAATGAACATTCAGGACTGATTTCCTTTAGGATGGACTGGTTGGATCTCCTTGCAGTCCAAGGGACTCTCAAGAGTCTTCTCTAACACCACAGTTCAAAAGCATCAATTCTTCAGTGCTTAGCTTTCTTTATAGTCCAACTCTCACATCCATACATGACTACTGGAAAAACCATAGCTTTAACTAGATGGATGGATGATTGGAATGACCACCTATAAATTGACAACTCCTAAACTTACATTTTCATTCCAGCTCCGTCTTGAGCATTGTCCTGCGGAGCTCTTCAAGTCAGCATTGGCCCACATTAAGATTTCTCAACCTCTACACTATTTACATTTTGAATTGAATAATTACTTATTGTTTGGGGCTGTTAGGTGTGCTGTAAGATGTTTACCAGCATCCCTGGCCTCTGCCCTTAGGGACCATCAATCCGTTGTGACAACCAAAAATGTTTCCAGATATATTTTGTGCAGTACAATCACTTCTGGTTGAGAACCATTGCCCTAAACTAAATATATCCTCTTCTCTTTCCAAGTGTGCCCTTTTTTTCCTCACCTTAGTAAATGGTAGCAACATGTACTAGAAACGTACATCATCTTTGACTTCTCTGTCTTTTTTATGGCTGGGCCATGCAGCTTCCAGGATCTTAGTTCCCCAGCTAAGGATCAAACCCATGCTCCCTGCAGTGGAAGTGCAGAGCCCTAACCACTAGGCCAGTAGGGAATTCCCCTAGATTCCTCTGTCTTAATCCCACTTCTTCCTCAGCCGCATCTAATTATCTCCAAGTCCTTTCAGTTTTCCTTTCCTTTTTTTTTTTTTGGTGCTGTGGGGCAGTGATGGGGGAGTTTTGTTCTTATTTTGTTTTTGGTTTTGTTCTTATTTATTTACTGGGTTCAGTTTTTCTTTCTAAAAATATCTTGACTCCACCCTCTTCTTTCTATTTCCACCACCATTATCACTATTATTATTACTACCACTCCAGTCCAAGCTTCCATCTTCTCTCAGACTGCTACAATAGCTTCTAAATTGGTCTCACTATTATTTAGGGTCTGTTTGTTATGCATGTATGCGTTCTTAGTCGTTCCAGTCTTGTTAGACTCTTTGCGACCTATGGACTGTAGCCGGCCAGGCTCCTCTGTCCATGGGATTCTCCAGGGAAGAATACTGGAGTGGGTTGCCATGCCCTCCTCCAGGGGATCTTCCCCATCTGGGGATTGAAGCTGTGTCTCCAGAATTGCAGATTCTTTACCCACTGAGCCACCTGGGAAGCCCCTATATTGTTAGGATTCTATAAATATTCACTCCTGTGCCAAATAGATGTATTAAGATTTTGTTTCCTTTATTGTATGTACTATTTTTTCTTTCATTTTGTATTATGGAAAGTTACAAACATATTAAAGTATAGAATGATATAACAAACCACATATACCCATTAACAAGCTTCAATAACTATCAACACGTGGCCCAACTTGTTTTCGCTGTCCTCTCACCCACTTTCCACTAACCCCTTTGGATTTGATTGAGGCAAATTCTAGGCATTGTATTATATAATATGCTAATACTGCAGCTTGAGTTTTAACAGAAAGGACTTAAATTTTTAAACATAATTTCATACTCTTGTCACACCTGAAAATAAGCATTTATCCCTTAATATCATCAAATACCTAGTAAATGTTCAGATTTGGCACTATATTATCTCATAAAAGGGGCTTCCCTGGTGGCTCAGATGGTAAAGAGTCTACCTGCAGTGTGGGAGACCTGGGTTTGATCCCTGGGTCAGGAAAATCCCCCGGAGAAGGAAATGGCAACGCACTCCAGTATTCTTGCCTAGAAAATCCCATGGATGGAGGAGCCTGGCAGGCTATAGTCTATGGGGTTGCAAAGAGTTGGACACAACTGAGTGACTTCACTTTCTTTCTTATCTCAAAAAACTTGATTGTTATAGTTGGTTTGTTCAAACCAAGATTCAAGCAAGATTCAAGGTATACACATTGCATTTGATTAACATGTCTCTTTAGCCTCTTAATTTATAAGTACTTTTCCCAATTAATTTCTTTGTCCCTGCAGTTTACTTTTTAAAGAAACTGGTTTGTTTTCATGTGGAGATTCTCACTTTCTGGATTTTGCTGATTGAATCTTCTTGATATCATTGAGTATTCTTCCTCTGTCCCCTGTATTTACTATGAGCTGGTAGATGTAGAGTGTTTATCAGAATCACGTTTGATTTTTGGCAAGAATGTTTTTATACATAATGTCTAATGGGCTGTCTTTTGGTGATGTTAAGATTGAACTGTTGATTCAGGTATCATCAGTCTCATCCACTCATTGAAAAGTTCCCTGTCAGCTTTTCACCTAATGGTTTAGCTGTCTTTGGTGATCATTGCCTAGATCCATTATTTCAGAAAGGGGTTGCAGTGTAGTGATATTCTAAATCTATCATTTATTAGTAAAAATCCTTATAGAAATAACTTTTCCCTACCAATCCTTTGATTACTCTAAGGTACTCTTACAAGAAAGGCAGGATAAATCCTTGTTTCTTTGTCCTTCCTCAAAAGATGATCAGTTAAATGTGTTTGTTTTGGTACCATTATGAATCATAAATTTTTTTAGCATACTTGATGTATTTTAATCTACTACAGCTAACTAGAGTTTTCTTGGTACTCAAAATATTCCATTTTTGGCCAATTGAAACCTCTTTAGGTTGCTTATGAACCCTAGATGGCCCTGATAGTTCTAGAATGGTAAGATATTTCTAGCACACCTAGTCCATTTTCTGTTTAGGAGCTGAAATCAGCCATTTCTTCAAGGAATCCTTGTCTCGTTTAATGGGAAATGGTAGGGTGCTAGGTGGGTGCTTATTTATACTAAGTTGGTCATATTTCAAAGCCTCGTAAGTGGACAGTGCTAGGAAATATTTTTTAAAAGAGAAAATATATCATGTATTTATAGCGATATACCCAAATCAAATTAAAAATTACAGAGTTTTTACTTAAATCCTTTGATTTTATATTTTTATCTCCTGTCTCTTACAGTAAAAACTTTAGTCCTGACAACATTAGTATAATTACAGTTGACCCTTGAACAAGTTCACAGTTAGGGGTGCCAACCCCAGTGCAGTTGAAAATCCACCTCTTATCTGTGATTCTTCATCTGTGGATTCAATCAGCCATGCATCATATAGTCCCTGTAGTACAGGTTTAGTGAAAAAAATCCTCCTATAAGTGGACCTATGCAGTTCAAACCCATATTGTTCAAGGGTCAGCTGTACCTATTTATTCTATACGAGTTTTTATGTACAATTTCAGAACAATCGTACTAATATTACTAACAAATGGTTACTGAAAAGAGTTCGAGATCTCTGTCCAGTTCTTTTTGTCAAATTATTGTGATTGTGAAGGAATTCATCTCTTTGTAGTTACATCACCAACTTGACACTTAATACATGGGTTGGTTTTTTTTTTCCCCTCATTTTGCTTGCTTTCAAATTATAGGGATGGATTTTTTTTTTTTTTTTACTTTTTCCTTTTGATTGAATTTTTAAAATAATTTTATAAGATATTTACATGGTTTCAAAGTCAAATCTACAAAATGAAGGTGTATTTAGAGAGTTCTAGCTTTCACCTCTGACCCGTCTACCCAGTTTGCTTCCTTCGTCTAAGGGTGACATTATTATTCACTTTTATTTATTTGTGAAAAATGGAAACACATTTGTATCTCCCCCTTTCTTAGCTAAAAGGTAGCTTAATGTGCACATGGTTCTGTATCTTTTTAAAAAATTAATTTATTTATTTTAGTTGGAGGCTAATTACAATATTGTAGTGGTTTTTGCCATACATCAACATGAATCAGCCATGGATGTACATGTGTTCCCCATCCTGAACCCCCCTCCCACCTCCCTCCCCATCCCATCTCTCAGGGTCATTCCAGTGCACCAGCCCTGAGAACTCTGTCTCATGCATTGAACCTGGACTGGTGATCTGTTTCACATGTGATAATATACATGCCTCAATGCTGTTCTCTCAAATCATTCCACCCTGGCCTTCTCCCACAGAGTCCAAAAGTCTGTTCTTTACATCTGTGTCTCTTTTGCTGTCTCACATATAGGGTCATTGTTACCATCTTCCTAAATTCCATATATATGCATTAATATACTGTATTGGTGTTTTTCTTCCTGACTTACTTCACTTTGTATAATAGGCTCCAGTTTCATCCACCTCATTAGAACTGATTCAAATGCATTCTTTTTAATAGCTGATTCCATTGTGTAATATTGTAATATTCTACTGTGTATACATACCACAGCTTTCTTATCCATTCCTCTGCTGATGGACATCTAGGTTGCTTCGATGTCCTAGCTATTGTAAACAGTGCTGTGATGAACATTGGGGTACATGTGTCTCTTTCAATTCTGGTTTCCTCAGTGTGTATGCCCAGTTTTTTTTTCCATTTAATAATGTACTTTGTTTTTTTAAAAAAAATAGCTGCTTAGTTTTATATAATGTGATGAATTTTAAAACTTTTGGTTTCATGGCTTGATTAATTACATCATTTTCTCATTGGCTTAGTTTTCTATGAACCTATTGCTTTTTGTTTCTTCTGAGTGCTCTAAGAGCTCTGTTGAACATTCATCAATATTATCCATATGGTCAAAAACTTGAGTTTAGTTTTTTTCCCTGAAGAGCTTTTTTCTGGAGAATCCATGCTAGGCTCCTGAGGGCTTCTGCTGGACTGTTACCTTGGGACTCCTTTTTCTGTTCTCTTCCTGTCCTTCCCCCTGTTTCTGAGATCCTCTATGTCTTTTTCTGGTTTACATCCTTATTTGGCTGGAATACAACCTCCATTAGCTTCCTGAGGAAGGATTCCCAGGAATAAGAGTCTTTGCATGTCTATAAATGTCTTCATTCTTTCCTGACATGTGATTAAGAGTTTTTCTAGATTTCAAATTCTAGATTTGAATCATTTTCTTTTATAAATTTGAAGACACGGTTTCATTGTCATCTGACTGCTAGTGTGGTGTAAATCTAAATGCCACTTGAAGTTCTATTTCTTTGTAGATAATCTCTACCCTCTTTTTTGGTCTAGAAGCTTTTAGGAAATCTGTTTATCCCTGAAACTTCATGACCATGTGGCTCTTCTTTCACTCATGGTGGTGGGCACTTTGTAGCCTTTTTTAACCTGGAAGCTAGTATTTTCAGATGTAGGGAATTTTTCTGTGTTATTTCTTTAAATATTTTTTATTTTTATTTTCTGTCCATGCCACTCAGCTCATGGGATCTTAATTCCCTGACCAAGGATTGAACCCTGGCCTCTGCAGTGAAACCGCCAAGTCCTAACCACTGGACTGCCAGGGAATTCCCTATTTTTATTTTATTTTTTGAAGTATAGTTGATTTGCAATGTTGTGTTAGTTTCAGGTATACAGCAAACTGATTCAGTTATACATATATATTCTTTATCATATTCTTTTCCTTTATAGGTTATTATAAGATATTGAATATAGTTCCTTCTACTGTATAGCAGATCCTTGTTGCTTATCTATTTTATATATAGGAGTGTGTATAAGTTAATTCCAAACTCCTAATGTATCCCTCCCCCAATCCTTCCCCGTAGATAAGTTTGTTTTTATATCTGTAAGTCTATTTTGTAAATAAGTTAGTTTGTATCATTTCTTTGAGATTCTGCATATAAGTGATAGCATATGATATTTATCTTTTTTCCATCTGACTTAATATGGTAATCTCTAGGCTTATTCTGGAATGTGAAGTCAAATGGGCCTTAGGAAGCATCACTAAGAACAAAGCTAGTGGAGGTGATGGAATTCCAGTTGAGCTCTTTCAAATCCTGAAAGGTGACGCTGTGAAAGTGCTGCACTCAACATGCCAGCAAATTTGGAAAACTCAGCAGTGGCCACAGGACTGGAAAAGGTCAGTTTTCATTCCAATCCAAAGAAAGGCAGTGCCAAAGAATGCTCAAACTACCGCACAATTGCACTCATCTCACACGCTAGTAAAATAATGCTCAAAATTCTCCAAGCCAGGCTTCAGCAATACATGAACCATGAACTTTCAGATGTTCATGTGGTTTTAGAAAAGGCAGAGGAACCAGAGTTCAAATTGCCAATATCTGATGGATCATGGAAAAAGCATGAGAGTTCCAGAAAAACATCTATTTCTGCTTTATTGACTATGCCAAGGCCTTTGACTGTGTGGATCACAATAAACTGTGGAAAATTCTGAAAGATATGGGAATACAAGACCTCTTGATCTGCCTCTTGAGAAACCTGTATGCAGGTCAGGAAGCAACAGTTAGAACTGGACATGGAACAACAAACTGTTTCCAAATAGGAAAAGGAGTACATCGAGGCTGTATATTGTCACCCTGCTTATTTAACTTATATGCAGAGTACATCATGAGAAATGCTGGGCTGGAGGAAGCACAGGCTGGAATCAAGATTTCTGGGAGAAATATCAATAACCTCAGATATGCAGATGACACCACCCTTATGGCAGAAAGCGAAGAGGAACTAAAGAGCCTCTTGATGGAAGTGAAAGAGGAGAGTGAAAAAGTTGGCTTAAAACTCAACATTCAGAAAACTAATATCATGGCATCTGGTCCCATCACTTCATGGCAAGTAGATGGGGAAACAGTGGAAACAATGGCTGACTTTATTTTTTTGGGCTCCCAAATCACTGCAGATGGTGATCGCAGCCATGAAATTAAAAGACGCTTACTCCTTGGAAGGAAAGTTATGATGAACCTAGACAGCATATTGAAAGGCAGAGACATTACTTTGCCAATAAAGGTCCATCTAGTCAAGGCTATGGTTTTTCTAGTGGTCATGTATGGGTGTGAGAGTTGGACTAGAAAGAAAGCTGAGTGCCGAAGAATTGATGCTTTTGAACTGTGGTGTTGGAGAAGACTCTTGAGAGTCCCTTGGACTGCAAGGAGATCCAACCAGTCCATTCTGAAGGATATCAGTCCTGGGTGTACTTTGAAAGTAATGATGCTAAAGCTGAAACTCCAGTACTTTGGCCACATCATGCGAAGAGTTGACTCATTGGAAAAGACTCTGATGCTGGGAGGGATTGGGGGCAAGAGGAGAAGGGGATGACAGAGGATGAGATGGCTGGATGGCATCACCGACTCGATGGACATGGGTTTGGGTGAACTCCAAGAGTTGGTGATGGACAGGGTGGCCTGGCGTGCTGTGGTTCATGGGGTCGCAAAGAGTTGCACACAACTGAGTGGCTGAACTCAGCTAGGCTTATCCCTGTTGCTGCAAATGGCATTATTTCATTCTTTTTTTAATGGCTGAGTAGCATTACATTTTATACATGTATATACTGTATCTTTATCCACTCATCTGTTGCTGAACATTTGCATTGCTTCCATGTCTTGGCTATTGTAAATAATGCTGCTATGGACAATGGGGTGCATGTATATTTTCAAATTATAGTTTTATCCAGATATGTGCCCAGGAGTAGGGTTGCTGAATCATATAGAAATTCTAATTTTAGTCTTTTAAGGAATCTCCATACTGTTTTCCATAGTGGTTGCACCAATTTACATTCCTACCAACAACGTAGTAGGGTTTCCTTTTCTCTACACTCTATCCAGCATTTACTATTTGTAGATTTTTTGATGATGGGCATTCTGACTGGTGTGATATATTATTTTTTAAATTATCTCCTTCCTCTCATTTTATATGTGCTGTCTCTTCTGCCTGTTATTTAGACTTTGGACTTCACAAATTAATTCTGTAGTCTGCTACTCACTCCTCTTCTATTTGCCATCTCTTTCCCCTTTTGTTCTTTTTATGAAATTTTCTTGACATAAATGCCAACATTTTTATTTTTTTTTCCTACTACCTTTTAATTTTCAAAAGCTTTACTTGTTCTCTCATTGGTCCTTTTGTATAGCATATTCTTTTTGTTAGTAATATACGTATATATATATATTGTTGTTGTTGTTCAATTACCAAGTCATGTCCGTCTCTTTGTGACTCCATGGAAGCATGCCAGGCTTCCCTGCCGCTCACCATCTCTTGGAGTTTACCCAAGTTGATGTGTGTGTATATATATATATATATATATATAATTTTGCTTTTTCCCCCTGTTCATTGAATTATCTGCTTCCTTTAGGAATATTTTTTCTTGTTTGTTTTGGGCACTGTCTTTTGCAATGGAGGCTTTAATCAAATATGACTTCATATTTAAAAATGAGGCCTTAAAAATTGATTGGCAATTCATCTTGAATGGGTTTGTTGATTCTTAGCTTCACTGCTGGTGCTTATGGGTGGGGGCCCATGTCTCTGTCTTGGGAGATCATTACTCTGAGACTTTTCAGTTTCTTGAGAGAATTTATATTGAATTTTCCAGTGTCCATTGCTCTGCCACCACTCTGCCTTGTATTTCCAAATTCAGAGCTTTTATGTGTTCATTTTCTCCTGAGGAAAAAAGAATCCCCAATCTCCTGCTATAGAAGGATAGAGGTTTTCAGTAGGATGAGGTTATTTACCAGTTTTATGTCCAGACTTTCAACTAAATCCTGTTTTTAGCACTATACCTTATTCCACCTCTGCCTCCTACAATACCTTGCACTTCAAGTTTCAGTCTTTCCAGCTTGGGTGGAGCAGATAAGCTTTATATCTCATCAGATCCCCCTTTGTAGGTAGTCCAGATGTAGCTTCCTTCATCTTGCTAAGTCAGTTGCCACTACAGTCTGCTTTGCATCTTTTAAAACTTTATTTAGTTTGCTCTTGTTGTCTTCTCTCCCATTATCTCTGTTCTTTCTTTCATTTATTCATTCAGCAAGTGCAATTGAGTACCAAGTGCCAGGCACTATTCTGGGTGCTTAGAATATAATAATGAAGAAAATATCCCTTCCCTTGTGGAACTTACATTTTAGTAGGGGGAGACAGATTTTAAAAAATAATAAAGTAAATTATATAATATATTAGAATGTGATAATTATGGCTGTGGTCTGAATGTTTATGTCCCTCCAAATTTTATATGTTGAAATCCTAACCCTCAGGGTAATAGTATTAGGAGGGTGGGGCTTTTGGGGGGTACTTAGATCATGAAAATGGAGTTCTCATGAAAGAAATTGTGCCCTTATAAAAGAGGCCCCAAAGAACTAGGTTGTCCCGTCTGCCATGTGAGGTTACAGTGAAAAGACACCTATCACTGAGGAAACTGTCACCAGACACTGAATCTGCCAGTATCTTGAGTTTGGATTTCCCAGTCTCCAGAACTGAGAAATTTTTGTTCTTTATAAGTCACTTAGTTTATGGTGATTTTGTTTTAGCAGTCCAGACAGACTGAGATAAATGCCATGGGAAGCCTACAGCAGGATAAGGAGGATGAGAATTCATAGGTTTGGGGGAAATATTGGTTGTAATTTTAAATGGGATCAAGGCAGGCTTCATTGAGAAGCCTGAATACTTGACATACATACTGATACTTTTACTTGAGTAAAGCAGTTTTCAACTGGGCGTGTTCAGTTCAGTTCGGTTCAGTCGCTCAGTCGTGTCCAACTCTTCACGACCCCATGAATCACAGCAAGCCAGGCCTCCCTGTCCATCACCAACTCCCGGAATTCACTCAGACTCACGTCCATCGAGTCAGTGATGCCATCCAGTCATCTCATCCTCTGTCGTCCCCTTCTCCTCTTGCCCCCAATCCCTCCCAGTGTCAGAGTCTTTTCCAATGAGTCAACTCTTGGCATGAGGTGGCCAAAGTACTGGAGTTTCAGCTTCAGCATCATTCCCTCCAAAGAAATCCCAGGGCTGATCTCCTTCAGAATGGACTGGTTGGATCTCCTTGCAGTCCAAGGGACTCTCAAGAGTCTTCTCCAACACCACAGTTCAAAAGCATCAATTCTTCGGTGCTGAGCCTTCTTCACAGTCCAACTCTCACATCCATACATGACCACAGGAAAAACCATAGCCTTGACTAGACGGACCTTTGTTGGCAAAGTAATGTCTCTGGTTTTGAATATGCAATCTAGGTTGGACATAACTTTCCTTCCAAGGAGTAAGCGTCTTTTAATTTCATGGCTGCAGTCACGATCTGCAGTGATTTGGGAGCCCAAAAAAATAAAGTCTGACACTGTTTCCACTGTTTCCCCATCTATTTCCCATGAAGTGACGGAACCGGATGCCATGATCTTCGTTTTCTGAATGTTGAGCTTTAAGACAACTTTTTCACTCTCCTCTTTCACTTTCATCAAGAGGCTTTTGAGTTCCTCTTCACTTTCTGCCATAAGGGTGGTGTCATCTGCATATCTGAGGTTATTGATATTTCTCCTGGCAATCTTGATTCCAGCTTGTGTTTCTTCCAGTCTAGCATTTCTCATGATGTACTCTGCATAGAAGTTAAATAAGCAGAGTGACAATATACATCCTTGACATACTCCTTTTCCTATTTGGAACCAGTTTGTTGTTCCATGTCCAGTTCTAACTGTTGCTTCCTGACCTGCATACAGATTTCTCAAGAGGCAGGTCAGGTGGTTTGGTATTCCCATCTCTTTCAGAATTTTCCAGGTTTATGGTGATCCACACAGTCAAAGGCTTTGGCATAGTCAATAAAGCAGAAATAGATGTTTCTCTGGAACTCTCTTGCTTTTTCCATAATCCAACGGATGTTGGCAATTTGATCTCTGGTTCCTCTGCCTTTTCTAAAACCAGCTTGAACATCAGGAAGTTCACGGTTCACGTATTGCTGAAGCCTGGCTTGGAGAACTTTGAGCATTACTTTACTAGCGTGTGAGATGAGTGCAACTGTGCTGTAGTTTGAGCATTCTTTGGCATTGCCTTTCTTTGGGATTGCAATGAAAACTGACCTTTTCCAGTCCTGTGGCCACTGCTGAGTTTTCCAAATTTGCTGGCATGTTGCCTGCAGCACTTTCACAGCATCATCTTTCAGGATTTGAAATAGCTCCACTGGAATTCCATCACCTCCACTAGCTTTGCTCGTAGTGATGCTTCCTAAGGCCCACTTGATTTCACATTCCAGGATGTCTGGCTCTAGATGAGTGATCACATCATCGTGATTATCTGGGTCATGAAGATCTTTTTTTGTACAGTTCTTCTGTGTATTCTTGCCATCTCTTCTTAATATCTTCTGCTTCTGTTAGGTCCATAACATTTCTGTCCTTTATCGAGCCCATCTTTGTGTGAAATGTTCTCTTGGTATCTCTAATTTTCTTGAAGAGATCTCTAGTCTTTCCCATTCTGTTGTTTTCCTCTATTTCTTTGCATTGATCACTGAGGAAGGCTTTCTTATCTCTTCTTGCTATTCTTTGGAACTCTGCATTCAGATGTTTATATATTTCCTTTTCTCCTTTGCTTTTTGCTTCTCTTCTTTTCACAGCTATTTGTAAGGCCTCCCCTGACAGCCATTTTGCTTTTTTGCATTTGTTTTCCATGGGGATAGTCTTGATCCCTGTCTCCTGTACAATGTCACGAACCTCATCCATAGTTCATCAGGCACTCTATCTATCAGATCTAGGCCCTTAAATCTATTTGTCACTTCCACTGTATAATCATAAGGGATTTGATTTAGGTCATACCTGAATGGTCTAGTGGTTTTCCCTACTTTCTTCAATTTAAGTCTGAATTTGGCAATAAGGAGTTCATGATCTGAGCCACAGTCAGCTCCTGGTCTTGTTTTGGTTGACTGTATAGAGCTTCTCCATGTTTGGCTGCAAAGAATATAATCAATCTGATTTTGGTGTTGACCATCTGGTGATGTACATGTGTAGAGTCTTCTCTTGTGTTGTTGGACGAGGGTGTTTGCTATGACCAGTGCATTTTCTTGGCAAAACTCTATTAGTCTTTGCCCTGCTTCATTCCGTATTCCAAGGCCAAATTTGCCTGTTACTCCAGGTGTTTCTTGACTTCCTACTTTTGCATTCCAGTCCCCTATAATGAAAAGGACATATTTTTTGGGTGTTAGTTCTAAAAGGTCTTGTAGGTCTTCATAGAATCATTCAACTTCAGCTTCTTCAGTGTTACTGGTTGGGGCATAGACTTGGATTACTGTGATATTGAATGGTTTGCCTTGGAAACGAACAGAGATCATTCTGTCGTTTTTGAGATTGCATCCAAGTACTGCATTTCGGACTCTTCTGTTGACCATGATGGCTTCTCCATTTCTTCTGAGGGATTCCTGCCTGCAGTAGTAGATATAATGGTCATCTGAGTTAAATTCACCCATTCCAGTCCATTTCAGTTCGCTGATTCCTAGAATGTTGACATTCACTCTTGCCATCTCTTGTTTGACCACTTCCAATTTGCCTTGATTCATGGACCTGACATTCCAGTTTCCTATGCAATATTGGTCTTTACAGCATCGGACCTTGCTTCTATCACCAGTCACATCCACAGCTGGGTATTGTTTTTGCTTTGGCTCCATTCCTTCTTTCTTTCTGGAGTTATTTCTCCACTGATTTCCGGTAGCATATTGGGCACCTACTGACCTGGGGAGTTCCTCTTTCAGTATCCTATCATTTTGCCTTTTCATACTGTTCATGGGGTTCTCAAGGCAAGAATACTTAAGTGGTTTGCCATTCCCTTCTCCAGTGGACCACATTCTGTCAGCCCTCTCCACCATGACCCGCCCGTCTTGGATTGCCCCACGGGCATGGCTTAGTTTCATTGAGTTAGATAAGGCTGTGGTCCTAGTGTGATTAGATTGACTAGTTTTCTGTGGGTGTGTTAGTTGCCTAAAATGGGTAGCCCTTTCCTTCTCCAGGGGACCTTCCTGACCCAGGAATCAAATCCGGGTCTCCCAAGTTGTAGGCAGATTCTTTACCATCTTTTATTTTTTCATAGGAGACATTTAGCAGTGTTAGAGAAATTTTTGGCTGTCACCACTGGGGGGTAGTTGTGCAGTGCTGCTGGTATCTGTCTAGTTAGTAGAGCCCAAGGATGCTCTTAAACATCCTGCAATGCAAGGAGTTGACAATAATGCCAAGGTTGGGAAGCTTTGGAATTAAGACTTAAAGAAAATGAGGGTATCCGCCATGTGGAGGTGAGGGAAGACCATTCTAGGCAAAGAGAACAGCCATGGCAAAAGCCCTAAGGTAGGAGTGTGGCATGCTTTCTGGAGGAACTGAAAGTACACCCAGAAGAGGAACAGGAGATGAGGTAAGATGATTAATATGGGCCAGAACATGTAGTACCTTAGAGGTCGTTGTGGGGACTTTGGCTTTTATTCTGAGCTATTGGAAGTTGCTGGCTCAAGATGAGGACTGCAAATTAACCATAGGGGCCATTGGTGACTACAGCAGAAGCTGTTTTGGTGGAGTAGTGGGGACCTGATTCAAGTGGGTGAACAGAAAGTGAGGAATGGGAGGCAGTGAGTATAGACAATTCTTTTGAGAGTTTTGATACAAAGAGGAACATAGAGATGGAACAGTGGCTGGTGGGGAAAGTGGGGTCGAGAAGGTTACTTTTCTTTTAAAAGGTAGGAGAGTAAGAAAGGCATGCTTGTATATTGATGGGAATCATCCCTTAGTGAGGGATGAAAATGACGTAGGAGAGAAAGAAGGGAGAATTGGTGAAGCAATGAGTTTAAAGAAGTTTATGTTTTTTATTCCTCTGTTTCATTTTAGTGGGATTTTTAAGAGGAATAGTCTGTTATTTTAACTAAAAGGCCCTTTCACTCTTAAAAAATTATTTTATTCAGGTATAATTGACATGCAGCATTGCATAAGTTTAGGATGTACAGTGTGTTGATTTGATGTATTTATGCAGTTGACCCTTGAACAACACAGGGATTGGGCACTGACATTCTGCAGTTGAAAATCCACCTATAACTTTATAGTCAGCCCTCTATATCCTTGGTTTTCCCATATCTGGTTCCAGATCTCGAGTTCCACTAACCCCAGATTAAAATAATCACAGATAGTGTAGTACTTCTTTACTGAAAAAATCCACATGTAAGTGGGCTCACATAGTTCAAACCCATGTTGTTCAAGGGTCAACTGTATATTGTAATATGAAACTTGGCATTCCCATGTAAGAATAAGAGTTTCAGCCTCTATTTTGTAAATAAACAAACCAAGGCCTTGGCTCATACAGTGGAGAAGCTGTATTTCATATTTACTTACCCATTATCTTCCAGGTCAGATTCAGTTTTTCAGTTCCCATCCTTCTAGGACCTCAATGACATTTGAATTTTGCCTCCAGAAAACATTAATTTCCAACCAGCAAGTAAACAGAAGTTGAACCAGTCTTTTAATTTTTTTTTTTAACAATTTAAAGAATATTTACTTTTTGGCTGCATTGGATCTTAGTTGCAATTCATGGGCTCTTCATTGCATCATGCAGGCTCAGTAGTTGGGGCACTTGGGCTTAGTTGCTGTGTGGCATGTGGGACACTAGTTCCCCGACCAGGGATTGAACCCATGTCCCCTTAATTGGAAGGTGAATTCTTAACCATGAGACTACCAGGGAAGTCCCCGAACCAGTCTTTCTTTAAATCACCAACTTCAAAATTTGGGAAAATATGTTCAGTATAGTTAAGCATCTTATGTCACATTTATATGAAATTATAGCAAAAGTAATCAAGTGCACCCTTAATTGATTTTTACCCTTTCAGGCAGTACTGGTTTCTGGTGTAACTCTCCTTTCCATGCACAATTTTGGGTTTGTTTGAAAACAGAGTGGACCCCAAACACATGGATTATGAAAACAAGAGGACCTAGTAAATCAGATAATGTGTCCTGTTGTCATAGCAACTGGCTTTTGTTTGAAGGTTGGCTTTAAGGATTTTTGGTATCTCAGCAACTCAATCAGCACTGCTTTTGACCTTTGTTTACCAGGACAACGTGAAGGATCTGACTAAGCTATGGTATAGTTGGCACCTGGTTGCATGAAGAAATACAGAAACAGTGGGCTTACATTAGGAGGTTATAATAAAAATGGAATTATAGCAGCTTAGTAGTATATTAGGAATTGCTGCTAGGAGGAATTCACAGAAATGGAAGATTATTGTTTGCCACATTATGCATACAATAAACTACATTCTACATACAAATTCTACATACAAATACCTTTCCTGTTCTTTCATATCTTCTCTCAATAATAATTATTGAGCACCTGCTGTATGCTAGACTCTGGGTACAGTTCTGTGTCTTCATGGAGCATACTGTTTGAGCTACAATGGGTAGGATCCCTCTGTAAGGTCATAGGCAGGGATCATATTTCTTATATCACTGCATTAGTTTGCTAGGGGCGCCATAACAAAATACTGCACAGACTGGGTGGCTCAAACAACATAAACTTGTTTTCTCATAGTTCTGGAGGCTGGAAGTCCCAAGATTAATGTGTCAGCAGGTTTGGTTTCTTTGGAGGCCTCTTTCCTTGGCTTTCAGATGGCTGCCTTTCTGCTGTGTTCTCATGTGGTCTTTCCTCTGTGCACATGTGCATGCCCAATGTCTCTGTGTATCCAAATTTCCTTTTTGTATGGAGATAACAGTCAGATTAGATTAGGGCCCACCCTAATTGCCTCATTTTAACTTAATCACGTCAGTTTAGCTCATAATACTGTATCCTCTGGATCCTCAAAATTCATGTTCTTCTCATATGCAAATACAATCATGCCCATCCCAGCAGCCCCAAATTCTTAACCCATTCCAGCATCAATTTTTAAGTCCTAAATCTTATCTAAATGAAGTATGTATGAGAGATACCAATCAAGGTATAAGTCATCCTGGGCTTCCCAGGTGGCTAGACAGAGGAGCCTGACAGGCTATAGTCCATGGGGTCGCAAAAAGTTGGACACAACTGAGCAACTGAGCATGCATGTGCAGCCCAGGAAGCCCTCACCCACATTGGGCTTCAGCTGGCATAGTGGTAAAGAATCTGCCTGCAATGCAGGAGATGGGGATTTGATCCCTGGGTCGGGAAGATGCCCTGGAGTAAGAAATAACAACCCTGTCCAGTTTTCTTGCCTGGAAAATTCCATGGACAGAGGAGCCTGGCAGGCTGCAGTCCATGTGGTCACAAAGAGTTGGACATGACTAAGTGAGCACACACACACATAATTCATCCTAAGACAAAATTTCTCTTTAGCTGTGAACCTGTGAAATGGAACAAGTTAACTGCTTCCCAAGTATGGGAAGCAGAGGATAGTCATTCCCATTCCAAAAGGAACAAATTGGAAACAAGAAAGGGGTCACAGGTCCCAAGCAAATTTGAAGCCTAGCAGGAAAATTCCATTTTAAGGCTCAAAATAATCCTCTTTGGGTTAATACTGTCCTCCAGGCCCACTGGTGTGGTGGGCCCACTTGGGTGGCAGCCTTGCCGACTGAAACCACCAGGGTTCAGACACCCTAATGGCCTCATTTTAACTTAATCATCTCTTGAAAGACCTCATCTTTAAATCTAGTCACATTCTGAGGTACTGAGGGTTCAACATTTGAATTAGAGGGGAGGTATGTATTTTAGCCCATAGCAGTCACTCAGTATGAGTAATCAGCTGTCAAACTTTGTTAGTTTTGCCTATGTAATAATACTGTTTTCTTCCAATACTATGAAGTACTCCTTTGACAGTCCCCATTGGAGCCCTGCCTTCTGTTTCATGAAGGTGGGTACTGGTGTGAGCTCATAGTCTGCACCAATAGCCAAGGGCACACAATGGCCATCATCATTTTTCATCCCCAGGAATTAACGTAGAGACTCAAGGAATAACAAGGGGCAGCTTCTATAGTAATCCTTACTATCAGTATGCTTTAGTTGGTGTTGAGAGGTTTCAGGGTAAATAGCAGATACAAAGCATCCATGGAATGTTTGTATGCGTTAGAAGGGTTAGGGATGGTGATGAGGAGGAGATGGCCAGGATTCTCTTAACCATGCTGCTGGCATAATCAAACCAAAGGGACAGGCTCCGTTACCAAGTTATCACGGAAGGACTCTTAAGGTTTTTCCCAAGAACTTTGCCCATGTGTTGGGGGCCAGAGTGAGGTACTCCGCCCATGGCAAAGGTCATGAGGAAGGAGGCTTGACATACGCAAAGGCGGGATCGAGCCTCAGGAGTCCCCCTGGAAATCCTCGAGCATCTACCCCCATAACCAGAGCCTGCCTACTTTACTACTTTGTGCTCTTACCTACACCTCTGACTTTACGGGGGGCTGTCCCCCACCACCTCTTTCGGAGAAGGAGTTAACCTAGAGCTCCAGTCAATAAAAACTCTTGGGTGTGACAAGAGTGTTTTAACCTACAAACTCCTCTGAAGGTTCTCTAGCCTGCCTGACAGGCTCGTCCGGCCACATATGATTGCTCACAGCCTCCCAACCGTGAGAGGCACGAGATGCTTTAAACCTTCTAAAAACAGGTTCCTTAGAAAAGTTAGAAAACTATTAGTATAAGTATAATGGGCTGATTAGAAATTGTGTTGGTGAAGGGTTTTTCATTTGTTGAGCCAATGTTTGTTGCTAAGTCTCCACATCCCCTGCCCTTACACACATTAATGAATATATAGAAGAAATAAGTATTAACCTTTGATATTAATCACGTTAGACCTTAGGCTAAGTAGATTCTTTCCTTAACTAAAACCCACTACACCCTCACCCTGTAGGAATGTAACTTTACTTGGGTGGCGTCTGTTTTGAGAATAATCAGCCCTGGAGAAATAAGTGTCCTGATTGACTGACCGCTGTCACAAGGAGAGGGTCGTAAATTGTCAGCAGGCCCCCCTGGCCAGAAGATGATGTAACACCCCTAAGACCTCTGTATACATTTGTGTGAAGCACCTGACTTTAATAAAAGTCAGGACTGCTGTCCCCACGTGACTTTTGTATAACATCTCAGTGTATAAAAACAGACTCTGGAAAATAAAGAATTGGGATCAGTTTCTCGAAATACTGGTCTCCCCATGTTGCTCTCTCTCCCACTCTGGCTGAGTCTCCATCTGGAGCGCGGAACCCACCATGCTTACTAATTATGCCTGGGCTTCTAAGATCCGACCTGGGAGGCCTCAGTGTCTCCTCTCCTTCGGGAGAATGGAAGGACGCCTGCGGCCTACGTAAGTGGTGCAAACTTCTTGTCTTGAAGTTTTATTGGTCTCCCGCTTAAACCAAGCTACTCAGCCTCTTTTCTCCACTGAATTTTCCTACTGAGCTATCCTTATTCTATTACTCTTTATATCTTTAATTAATATCTAATTGAAGCTATTGTATCCTGATCTTCGCCTACGCCGTCTCTCCTTCGAATACCCTGGATCAGCCGGGGCTGGTCCCCGGCACCCATGGAAGTTATTAGGTGCTCTACCAAATTCAAAAAGCCAATTTAATAGAGACTAGAATATAGAGCTCCAGTGGCTCAGATGGTAAAGAATCCACCTGCAATGCAGGAGACCTGGGTTTGATCCCTAAGTCTAGAAGATCCTCTGGAGAAGGAAATGGCAATGCACTCCAATATTCTTGCCTGGAGAATTCCATGGACAGAGGAGCCTGGAGGGCTACAGTCCAAGGGGATCGCAAAGAGTCAGACATGACTGAGAGACTAATACTTTCACTTTTTTTTCAGAATATGGTCAGAATTTCATAATCCACATAATACTTTTACATTTGTAATACACTTAGAACTTTCAAACATTCCAACATTAAAACATTCTTATGTGATCATCTCAAGTAATTTGTGAAGTAGACTAGAGAAGGAGAGGGCGGCATAGAGGTACCCAAGGCCAGTAAATAAATGCCAAGAGCCGACTCATTGGAAAAGACCCTCATACTGGGAAAGATTGAGGGCAGGAGGAGAAGGGGGTGACAGAGGATGAGATGGTTGGATAGCATCATCGAATCAATGGACATGAGTTAGAGCAAGCTCTGGGAGATGGTGAAGAACAGGGAAGGCTGGCATGTTGCAGTCCATGGGGTTGCAGATTCAGACTCGACTTAAGATACTAACAACAACAACAACAGAATAGCAAGGCTAAGGTTGAACCTACATCATTGATTCCTGGCCTTTTAACTCTATAGCTCAAACATTGTTTATTTTCATATGTCCTTGTGTCAAGCTAATGGATAGGGCTCTCTGTAGAGATAACAAGAATTTTAAAACATTTGGGACTCGAAGAAAGGATTTAGTTACCATGGTCATTCTCTTCCATGCCCTTTCTTTCCTTTCTCCTAGGAAGCATGTCTTCTGAGGTGGCATTTGGATGGGTGGGTGGGATATTTGAAACAGAGAAGTATGAAGCGAATTGAAAGGTCATTGTTTACTTGAAATGGAACAAAACCTTAGTTTAGCTCCTTGGTTACAACAAGAATAAGTGTCACAGTTTCTTTAGAGAATTATTAAAGACGCTCAAACCAGAGAAAGTGCCATGTCTATGGCACTTTAGGATTTGTCAAAACCCAATAAGCAAAGCAACGCTTCTGCTGAAATGTGAAAGTAACATTTTTTTTGGTTCTACAGAACATTGTTTTATGTTAAGTGTTATTTATAATAGGATTTGAGAAATGTACCTTCTTGTCTGACTGCTGCAGGGCTGATTACCATAGAGCTTGAAGAGAAAATTATCAGAGATGAGTTTTTGCTTGACTCCTGATTTTGTGCTCTGGGCATGAGGAGTTCTCTGTTCAGGAGGAGCTCTCTGTTCAGAAGGAAGCTGTAAAGGAGTTTTTCACCAAAGGGCCAGGAGCAGTCTGTGACTTAACATCACTTTACCTCCAGGAAAGGTAAACCTGGGATAGCCCCACAGCAAGCCAGAGGCTGATGGCTTGGTATATCCTGGGTTGTGGATTAGTGAGGCAGAGCTGCTGATGGCTGAGTGACTGCATGTACCTCCATCCCCTGAGAGGGGAACACCAGCATAGCTCTCAGGGCCATGCCATGGAGGCTTTGTCTCCTAGCTGAGATGCTGGGGGCTCCTTCTCCAGCCAACCACAGAGATAGGTTGGCCTGCCATTCCAAAGGGCTGTCTTCTTTTATTCTTTTGTAGCACAATGACCCATTACAGCCATCAGCAGTCCCCCTACTAGCTCCTCTTTGGGGACCCCCACATCTTTGAAGATCTCCTAGGCTTGAAGTTCTGCATGTCTCTGGATGCCTTTTTCCAGGTCAACACTGCTGGTGCAGAGATGCTGTATCGGACTGTGGGCGAGCTGAGTGGAGTGAACTCTAACACCATCCTCCTTGACATCTGCTGTGGAACTGGCAAGTGGCAGCCCAGGGCAGAATCTGCATGCAGCTTATCTCCCTACCGTCTACCCTGCACCCAGGGCCCTTGCAGACTGGGAGGTTGTGGTAGTGGTATAGGCATAAGCTCACTGGTCTCATACCCTAAAATACCCTCCTCTTATTCTCTCCTACTTCTTCAGGTGTGATCAGCCTCTCTGGCCCAGTATACCTCCTAGGTCCTTGGGATTGAGTTGGTGGAGCAGGCGGCAGAGGATGCCCGGTGGACAGCAGCCTTCGACAGTACACTGCTTACCTTCTGGGGAGAAATTAAGAGTTGTTGTTGTTCCTCTGCCGTGGGAAAGAGCGTGCACTGTATCCACGACTGTGGGGAGGAAGGGAAAGTATTCTGGAGTGGTCAGAGTTGGATCCTGATGGTTTTCCAAAAGAGGTCCCAATAACTAATCTCCCCCCCTTTTATTTTTAAATTGAAGTATAGTTGATTTATGTGATGTGAGTGAAAGTTGCTAAGTCGTGTCCGACTCTTTGCGACCCCATGTGCTGCAGCCTGCCAGGCTCCTCTGTCCATGGAATTCTCCAGGCAAGAATACTGGAGTGGGTTGCCATTTCCTTTTCTAATAGTTGATTTATAGTGTTGTGTTAGTTTCAGGTGTATAGCAAAATGATTCATATATATATATATATATATACACATACATATATATTCATTTTTAGATTATTTTCCCTTATAAATTATTACGAAATATTGAGTGTAGTTCCCTGTCCTAAACAATAGGTCCTTGTTGGTTACCTATTTTATATATAGTAGTATGTATCTGTTGATTTATCCCTCCTGAATTTATCCCAAACTCCTAATTTATCCCTCCTGAATCATTCTTTTTTTCTATCCAGAAAAAGCCTAAAGAAAGGAATAAGCCTAGTTGATAGAAAGGGAACTTGGCAAAGCTTTAATATAAAAGAGCCTTCTTGACATTAGACTTACGAGGCATCATAACATAATACAGTCAGTTTCAAACTATTTTTAGCAATAAGATCTTTTCTTTGAACAAAATCTTCTGCCAAATGCAACATAGAAAAAAGATTTTATCTCCCCCTCTACCTCACCCCCAGACAGTTCCTGAGGCTCTGTGTGAAAGCCTCCAATACAGCAGAAGGAGCACTTGAGTTATAGTCAAGGTTTTCTTCTTGGTATAGGTCCTTAAATACTGTGTGAGTTGCTGAGTTGTAAAATAATACATTTAGTCTCTCAGGTGAAAGTCTCACTGAGATACTGCAAGGGAAGTGCATTGGAAAAAATGAAGCAGGTCTAAAGCATTTCTTTCATTGTTAGGCAGAAATATGCTAGATCCAATGGGAAGATCCCTGGCTTCTGCATGTTTCCATAAAGCTGAAGTTCCCCACCCCCAACTGCTGGGCTTGTTCTTTTTTTTTCATTTATTTATTTTTATTTGAAGGATAATTGCCTTACAATATTGTGTTGGTTTCTACCAAACATCAGCATGAATCAGCCATAGTTTTGCCCATGTCCCCTCCCACTTGAACATCTCTCTCACCTCCCTCCCTGTCCCACCCCTCTAGGTTGTTACCAAGCCCTGGTTATGGCATGTGGGCCTCTCTCTTGCAGGCATCACCAACTGTTAATTCCACCCTGGTCAAGCAGAGATTTTGCCACAGCTACTAAAGTCAAAGGAAGATGGGCAGTCAATTGTTGCTGTGGTGAACCCAGCCTGGGCAGGACTGTGTAAGGATGACTAGCTTTCCTGTTACAGAGCAAGTTAGGCGTTTCCATGATGTCCACCAGCTTTGGTTCTTCACATCTACACCTTGGTAAGGCTGCTCTTAGTGGGCTGGCTCTGAACCTGCTTCTCCTCTTTATTCCTAACCAGTCCTGTGTGCTTACCAGTTGGGAGTTTGTGATAACCTGGACCATGATAGTTTAATTATATTAATAGCAACATGTTTCCTCCTTCAGACTACCAGGTGGTTCAAGCCAATCACAACTGCGGGGCCATCCACACTCTAGTTTTTATTTCCTACAAGCCCCATGGTGAAACCACAAGGAACATCATTGAGTGAGTCTTGACTTCATTTTCAGATTATCTTTTCCTGATGATCAAAGTAATCCTTAATGTTATGTTTATTGTGCAGAATTTGGAAAGCATAGAGAAGTGAAAAGAAATAAAAAAGTCATTATACTATCATCAAGTGTTAGTTATGGGGCCAGATCATGGATGAGGCAAGTAAAGCAACCCACATTGGGTATAAAATTTAAGAGGATACCCCAAATCTTAATAATCAAGACACATTTAAAAATTATTTATGTATTTATTAATTTTTGGCTGCACTGGGGTCTTTGTTGCTGTGCTGGGGCCTTCTCTTAAGACAGAGCATGGGCTTTAGGTATGAGGGCTCAGCAGTTGTGGTGCACAGGCCCAGCTGCCTTGAGGCATGTGGAATCTTCCTAGACAAGGGATCAAACTGTTGTCCCCCTCGTTGGCAGACAGATTCTTAACCACTGGACCACCAGGGAAATCCTCAAGAACATTTTTAATGCAATATTTAAAAAATTAAAATTAGTCCAAAATATCTGTGAACAAAATACTAAGTTTTTTACTAAGTGAGATTCATTCCTATACTTGCTAAACCATGCCTTATTCATCTTACTCTAGTCCTGGCCCTACTTTCAATAAAACTTTATTTATAAAAGCAGGCAGCCAGTCTGCAGGTCATAGTTTTACAATTTGATTTTCCAGATTATTGTATGAAGATATCATTTGTCTTGATTACTGAGTTTGGGGCACCCTTTTGCATTTTGCACCCACAGTGAATGCCTCCTGCTTTATTCCTAGTTCTGACCCTGGTCAATTATTTTGATCTTTGAAATGTTCTTTTCTTGTAATCTATCTCTCTCTCTCTTTTTACATAAGTAACATAACTTCTTTGTAATATTTAAACAATGTAGGTAATCATAAAGTACAAATGAGGGAATTCCTTTGCAGTCCAGTGATTAGGACTCTGTGCTCTCACTGTCAAGGGCCCGGCTTCACTCCCTGGATGGGGAACGAAGATCCCACAAGCTGTATGGTGTGGCATAAATAGATAGGCAGACAGATAAATTAAAGATGATGTACCTAGATGAAAGTGCAAATTAAAAGGAAATAAATTGAGCTTTCAAGTTAGTGAGCTAGAAAAAGAACAGTGACGTTAAGAATAACTGAAGGAAGAAATCACTAACATTTTAAAATTCCAGAAATTAATGAACTACAAAACAAAAAACCTATAGACTTCAACAAATAAACCGAAGATATTATTGGAAGAAGAAAATGAAATAGATAAGTAAACCTAATCAAGAATATAGTCTTAAATGAGAAAAAGAGTATAACTATAGGCATGAAGGCATTTTTAAAAATTTAAAGAAGTACTTTGTATAACTCCCTCCTAATACTTTGAAAACCTAGGTGAAATGGAAGATTTTTGAGAAGAATGCAAAGGCTAATATTAATTCTAGAAGCTATAGTAAACTTTAACATACCAGTACCCACAAGAAAAAATTAAGAAAGTAGTTAAAGAGCTTCTTCTACCCAAAATAAAGTCATGAAGCCCATATATTTTCACACTCTTATTTCCTTCTCTTTTCTTGAATACTCTTCCAGTTGTCCTTTATTTTCATTATACAGTTTAAAAATGTTTATATATATATTTATGAAGATGGGACCTCAAATCACTGAGGAACAAATGAACTACTTAATAGATTAGATGGTGGTTGACAACTGGGAAGCCAAAGCAAAAAAAAAAAAAAAAAGATTGGATCCATATCTCATGCTGCAGACCAGGATAAATTATAGAAGAGTTGAAGATTTAAGTGTAAAAGGAGGAAATCATAAATATACCCTAGGAAATCAGAGAATTATTAAAAATAATCTTGAAGTGTAGAAACCCTAACTATGAAAATTCAGAAGCCATATAATAAAAGGTTGTTAAGTGTGGCTACATAAAACATAATTTCCTTTGTTACACAATACACAAAAATGATTTCAAAATGGATTTAAATAACTAAATATAAGAACCTGAAACATGGGAGTACATCTCTTTGACCTTGGGTTAGGCAAAGCCTTCTTAGAAATAACATCAAAGACCTAAGGAACAGCTACAAGAATGCGTGTGTGTGTGTGTGTGTGTGTGTGTGTGTGTGTGTGTGTGTGTAAGTGTGTAATTGAACATCATCAAAGGTAAAAAAAAAATAACTTTTTGTGCTACAAATGATACCATCAAGAAAGTGAAAAGAATCCACAGAATAACAGAATAGGAGAAAATATTTGAAAAATCATTTACCTGATAAGGGACTGGTGTCCAGAAGCCAGGTACAGAAGATCACATAATATATGATTTCATTTATAGGAAATGTCCAGACTAGGCAGATCTCTAGAGACAGAAAGTAGATTTGTTGCCTAGGCCTTAGAGTCGGAGAAGGCAATGGCACCCCACTCCAGTACTCTTGCCTGGAAAATCCCATGGATGGAGGAGCCTGGTAGGGTGCAGTCCATGGGGTCGCTAGGAGTCGGACATGACTGAGAGACTTCACTTTCACTTTTCACTTTTCATGCACTGGAGAAGGAAATGGCAACCCACTCCAGTGTTCTTGCCTGGAGAATCCCAGGGATGGGGGAGCCTGGTGGGCTGCCATTTAAGGGGCCGTGCAGAGTTGGACATGACTGAAGTGACTTAGCAGCAGCAGCAGTAGGCCTTAGAGTGGGGCTTCCCTAGTGGCTCAGCAGTAAAGAATCTGTCTGCTAATGCAGGAGACTCTGGTTCGATCCCTTGGTTGGGAAGATCCCCTAGAGAAGGAAATGGCAGCCCACTCCAGTTTTCTTGCCTGGGAAATCCTGTGGAGAGAGGAGCCTGGTGGACTACAGTTCATGGGGTTGCAAAGAGTCAGATACGACTTAGCGACTGAACAACAACAGGGCAGAGGATCGGGGGTTTGAGGAGAAATGGGGAGTGACTGCTAAGGAGTTAATGAAAATATTTCAAAATTGATTGTTGTTATAGATGCATAACCCTGTGACTATACCAAAAACCACTGAACTGAATAAATGATTGTGCTTTATGGTATCTGAATTATATTACAATAAAATAGTTTAGAAAATCAATAACTTGCTTGATAAAAAACATCAAAAGCAAAGAGAGGAGAAAACATACAAACTGGAAAAAATTTGCAGTTCATATCACAAAGGCTTTTTTCCTTAATTTAGAATAAACTCCTGGAAATAGATAAGAAAAAACACAATAGCCTAAAAGGAAAATGAATGCATGATATAAAAAGAAAACATAAATGTGTTTATGACCCACGAGAGGAAGTTCAGTGTCTTCCATTACAGTGAAAATGCAAATTAAAACTACCCTGAGATACCATTTTTATATCTTAGATTGGCAATTTCATAAATTTGATAATGTACTGTTGGCAGTACTGTGGGGAAACACAAATCCTAAAAATTTACCAATCAAGGTGTAAATTAGCACTATCTCTATGGAGGGAAATTTAGCAATATGGATTAAAATTATAAATGTGTACATACCCTTTGACACAGTAATTCCATTCCTGAGGCTTTGTCCTACAAATATACTGACATACATTGATTGATTGATTGCAATATTGTTAACAGCAAATGATGAAATAGCCTAAAAGCCCCATCAGTGAGGAACTAAGTTAAATTAAATATGCTACATCCCATACAATCGAATACCATTTTTTCCTAACTTCCTGGCCCTCAGTTAAGTTCAGTTCAGTTGCTCAGTCATGTCCGACTCTTTGCGACCCCATGAATCACAGCACGCCAGGCCTCCCTGTCCATCACCAATTGCCGGAGTTTACTCAGACTCATGTCCATCGAGTTGGTGATGCCATCCAGCCATCGCATCCTCTGTCGTCCCCTTCTCCTCCTGCCCCCAATCCCTCCCAGCATCAGAGTCTTTTCCAGTGAGTCAACTTTTCACATGAGGTGGCCAAAGTACTGGAGTTTCAGCTTTAACATCATTCCCTCCAAAGAAATCCCAGGGCTGATCTCCTTCAGAATGGACGGGTTGGATCTCCTTGCAGTCCAAGGGACTCTCAAGAGCCTTCTCCAACACCACACTTCAAAAGCATCAATTCTTTGGCGCTCAGCTTTCTTCACAGTCCAACTCTCACATCCATACATGACGACTGGGAAAACCATAGCCTTGACTAGACTGACCTTTTTTGGCAAAGTAATGTCTCTGCTTTTCAATATGCTATCTAGGTTGATCGTAACTTTTCTTCCAAGGAGTAAGCATCTTTTAATTTCATGGCTGCAATCACCATCTGCAGTGATTTTGGAGCCCCCCAAAATAAAGTCTGACACTGTTTCCACTGTTTCCCCATCTATTTGCCATTAAGTGATGGGACCAGATGCCATGATATTAGTTTTCTGAATGTTGAGCTTTAAGCCAACTTTTTCACTCTCCACTTTCACTTTCATCAAGAGGCTTTTTAGTTCCTCTTCACTTTCTGCCATCAGGGTGGTGTCATCTGCATATCTGAGGTTATTGATATTTTTCCCGGCAATCTTGATTCAAGCTTGTGCTTCTTCCAGCCCAGCGTTTCTCATGATGTACTCTGCACATAAGTTAAATAAGCAGGGTGACAATATATAGCCTTGACGTACTCCTTTTCCTATTTGGAACCAGTTTGTTGTTCCATGTCCAGTTCTAACTGTTGTTTCCTGACCTGCATATAGGTTTCTCAAGAGGCAGGTCAGGTGGTCTGGTATTCCCATCTCTTTCAGAATTTTCCACAGTTTATTGTGATCCACATAGTCAAAGGCTTTAGCATAGTCAATAAAGCAGAAATAGATGTTTTTCTGGAACTCTCTTGCTTTTTCCATGATCCAGCAGATTTTGGCAATTTGATCTCTGGTTCCTCTGCCTTTTCTAAAACCAGCTTGAACATCTGGAAGTTCACAGTTCACGTATTGCTAAAGCCTGGCTTGGAGAATTTTGAGCATTACTTTACTAGTGTGTGAGATGAGTGCAATTGTGTGGTAGTTTGAGCATTCTTTGGCATTGCCTTTCTTTGGGATTGGAATGAAAACTGACCTTTTCCAGTCCTGTGGCCACTGCTGAGTTTTCCAAATTTGCTGGCATATTGAGAGCAGCACTTTCACAAGAGGGCATCAGAGGGCAGACACACTGAAACCATAATCACAGAAAACTAGTCAATCTAATCACACTAGGACCACAGCCTTGTCTAACTCAATGAAACTAAGTCATTCCCGTGGGGCCACCCAAGACGGGCGGGTCATGGTGGAGAGGGCTGACAGAATGTGGTCCACTGGAGAAGGGAATGGCAAACCACTTAAGTATTCTTGCCTTGAGAACCCCATGAACAGTATTAAAAGGTAAAATGATAGGATACTGAAAGAGGAACTCCCCAGGTCAGTATGTACCCAATATGCTGCTGGAGATCAGTGGAGAAATAACTCCAGAAAGAATGAAGGGATGGAGCCAAAACAAAAACAATACCCAGCTGTGGATGTGACTGGTGATAGAAGCAAAGGTCTGATGCTGTAAAGAGCAATATTGCATAGGAACCTGGAATGTCAGGTCCATGAATCAAGGCAAATTGGAAGTGGTCAAACAGGAGATGGCAAGAGTTAACGTCGACATTCTAGGAATCAGCGAACTAAAATGGACTGGAATGGGTGAATTTAACTCAGATGACCATTATATCTATTACTGTGGGCAGAATCCCTCAGAAGAAATGGAGTAGCCATCATGGTCAACAGAAGAGTCCGAAATGCAGTACTTGGATGCAATCTCAAAAACGACAGAATGATCTCTGTTCGTTTCCAAGGCAAACCATTCAATATCACAGTAATCCAAGTCTATGCCCCAACCAGTAACACTGAAGAAGCTGAAGTTGAACAGTTCTATGAAGACCTACAAGACCTTTTAGAACTAACACCCAAAAAATATGTCCTTTTCATTATAGGGGACTGGAATGCAAAAGTAGGAAGTCAAGAAACACCTGGAGTAACAGGCAAATTTGGCCTTGGAATACGGAATGAAGCAGGGCAAAGACTAATATAGTTTTGCCAAGAAAATGCACTGGTCATAGCAAACACCCTCTTCCAACAACACAAGAGAAGACTCTACACGTGGACATCACCAGATGGTCGACATTGAAATCAGATTGATTATATTCTTTGCAGCCAAAGATGGAGAAGCTCTATACAGTCAACCAAAACAAGACCAGGAGCTGACTGTGGCTCAGATCATGAACTCCTTATTGCCAAATTCAGACTTAAATTGAAGAAAGTAGGGAAAACCACTAGAGCATTCAGGTATGACCTAAATCAAATCCTGGCCCTAGGTAACCACTAATCTACTTTGTCTTTATGGATTTGCCTATCCTGCACAATTCATACAAGTGAAGTTCTTTGCAAATGTGGTCCTTTGTATCTGACTTCTTTCTCTTAGCATGATATTTGTAGGGTTCATCTGTGTTGTAGCATGTAGCAGTACTTCATTCCTTTTTATGGCTGAATAATATTCCATTCTATAGATATACCACATTTTATTTATTCACTCGTGAGTTGATGGGCACTTAGGTTGTTTCCTTATTTGGCTATTATGAGTAGTATTGCTATGAATATTCATGTGCAAATTTTTGTGAGAACATATATTTTCATTTCTCTTGGGAAGATACCTAGTAGTAGAATTGCTGGGTCATATATACCTATTTTAACCTTTTGTGGAACTGCCAGACTATTTCCAAAGCAGCTAGCCCATGTTATATTCCCAGAAGCAGTATGTGAATGTTTCACTTTCTCTATATTCTTGTCAAGTCTACTGTCTGTGTTTTTTGTTATATACATCCCAGTGGGTGAGAAGTGGTATTTCTTGTGGTTTTGATTGCATTTCCCCATGGTTAATGATGTTAACCATGCATTTCCCTGTGGTTAATGGTGTTGAGCATTTTTTCATGTTTGTTGTCCATTTGTATATATTCTTTGGAGACCTGTTTATTTAGATGTTTTGCCCATTTTTCAGTTGGGTCATCTTTTTATTATTGAGTTTTAATAATTCTTTTAAAATTATAGATACAAGTTCCTTATCAGATACATGATTTGCAAAAATTCTCTACTATTGTGTGGGTTGTCTGTTCACTTTCTTGACATTATCCTTTGAAGCACAATATTATTTAATTATGATGATGTCCAGTCTGTTTTTTCTTTTGTGGCTTCTGATTTTGGTTATAAGGTATGTTACTAAGTGGAAATAGCAAGGTATTCATAATATTTTTGTAAAAAAGGGCAAAAGATGAACAGAATATTTATTTGTATTTGCTGTATATGCATAGAGAAATTGGTAAGTTTTATAAGAAACTGATAATTGAAAAAAATTAAAATGAAAAGGACTTCCCTGCATTCTAGTGGTTAAGAGTCTGCATTTCCACAGCAAGAGGCACAGTTTTGATCCCTGGTCAGAGGACTAAGATTCCAAATGTCATGCCACATGGCTGGAGGGGGGAAAAAAAAGAAACTGCTAATAGTAGTTACCTACTGTGGAGGAAAACTACAGGGATGGGAGTCAGAGGTAGGGAGAAACTTCATTATATATCTTTGCATGTTGTTTCACTTTTGAATAAAATGAAAATATTTTGCAAAACAGCAGATTAAAAATGCAATGATTTAGAGTAAGCCTTGGATTCTGCTAATGGTCAGACTGAGTAAAACAAGCAACATGGTATCAAAAAGGCAAGAAAATTTTATTTTGAAAAGATGGTATGTGCACGTGGTAGAAAAATTAAAACAATATAAAAAAGTGCTTGTGCATGTAGTTAATGAGTCTTTTTTATTCCTGGCTCCTAGTGCTTCAGATGTCACTACTCTTACTAGTTTCTTGTGTAGCCTACCAGAGATATTCTGTGTGTGTGTGTGTGTGTGTATGTGTACACATCCTTCTTTATCTCTTTTTGAAACAAGTGGAAACAGACTATAAACACTGTTCTAAAGGACCTAGAGATTATCATATTAAGTGAAATAAGTCATACAGGGAAGGACAAATATCATATGATATCCCTTACTTCAGTCAGTTCAATTGCTCAGTCATGTCCAACTCTTTGCAACCCTATGGACTGTAGCACACTAGGCTTTCCTGTCCATCACCAACTCCCAGAGCTTGCTCAAACTCATATCCATTGAGTTGGTGATGGCATCCAGCCATCTCATCCTCTGTTGTCCCCTTCTCCTCCTGCCTTCAATCTTTCCCAGCATCAGGGTCTTTTCCAATGAGTCAGTTATTCGCATCAGGTGGCCAAAGTATTGGAATTTCAGCTTCAGCATCAGTCCTTCCAATGAATATTCAGGACTGATTTCATTTAGGAGTGACTGGTTTGATCTCTTTGCAATCCAAGGGACTCTCAAGAGTCTTCTCCAACACCACAGTTCAAAAGCATCAATTCTTCAGTGCTTAGCTTTCTTTGTAGTCCAACTCTCACATCCATGCATGACTACTGGAAAAACCATAGCTTTGAAGAGATGGACCTTTGTTGGCAAGGTAATGTCTCTGCTTTTTAATATGCTGTCTAGGTTGGTCATGGCTTTTCTTCTAAGGAGCAAGTGTCTTTTAATTTCATGGCTGCAGTCACCATCTGCAATGATTTTGGAGCCCAAGATAATAAAATCTGTCACTGTTTCCATTGTTTCTCCATCTATTTGCCATGAAATGATGGGACCAGATGCCATGATCTTAGTTTTTTGAATGTTGAGTTTTAAGCCAGCTTTTTCACTCTCCTCTTTCACTTTCATCAAGAGGCTGTTTAGTTCTTCTTTACTTTCTGCCCTAAGGGTGGTGTCATCTGCATATCTGAGGTTATTGGTATTTCTCCCAACAATCTTGATTCCAGCTTGTGCTTCATCCAGCCTAGCATTTCACATGATGTACTCTGCATATAAGTTAAATAAGCAGGGTGACAATACACAGCCTTGACATACTCCTTTCCCAATTTGGAACCAGTTCATTGTTCCATGTCCGGTTCTAACTCTTGCTTCTTGACCTGCTTACAGGTTTCTCAGGAGGCAGGTCAGGTGGTCTGGTATTCTCATCTCTTGAAGAATTTTCCATAGTTTGTTGTGATCTACACAGTCAAACTGTGGGGCTTCCCCTGTGGCTCAGCTGGTATAGAATCTGCCTGTAATGTGGGAGACCTGGGTTTGATCCCTAGGTTGGGAAGATCTGCTGGAGAAGGGAAAGGCTACCCACTCTAGTATTCTGGCTTAAAGAATTCCATGGACTGTTTAGTTCACGGGGTTGCAAAGAGTCAGACAGGACTGAGCGACTTTCACACTCACACAGTCAAAAGCTTTGGCGTAAATCAATGAAGCAGAAGTAGATGTTTTTCTGGAATTCTCTTGCTTTTTCTATGATCCAATGAAATCACTTATATGTGTAATCTAAAAAGGTGATGTAAACAAACTTATTTGCAAAACAGAAATAGACTCACAGACATAGAAAACAAAATTATGGTTACCAAAGGGGTTAGCAGTGGTTAGTGGGGAGATAAATTAGGAATTTGGAATTAACATGTATACACTACTATATATAAAATGGGTCTTCCCAAGTGGAACTAGTGGTAAGGAACCTGCTTACCAGTGCAGGAAATGAAAGAGACGTGGGTTCGATCCCTGGGTTGAGAAGATCCCCTGGAGGAGGGAATGGCAATGCACTCCAGTATTCTTGCCTGGAGAATCCCATGGACAGAGAAGCCTGGCAGGCTACAGTCCATGGGGTCCCAGAGAGTCAGATGCAACTGAAGTGACTTAGCACACAGCATGCACATAAATAAAATAGATAAACAGCAATGACCTGCTGTATAGCACAGGGAACTATATTCATTATCTTGTAATAGCCTTTAATGGAAAAGAATTTTAAAAAGAATATATATATATATATTATATATTATAAAGAATATCTATATTATATATATTGTATATAATATATATGTATAACTGAATCACTTTGCTGTACACCTGAAACTACCACAATATTGTAAATTAGCTATACTTCAATTAAAAAAGTTTTAAAAACCACTGTTCTGCACCATGCTTGCCACTTAACAAAAGACTTTGGAGATTGTTCTACAATGATGTAGAATCTATATCAGTACTTATAGGTCTACTGGATTTTTTAGTATAGGCTATATAGTTTTAACTTCCATAAATATGGATCGCAGCCATTCTGACTGGCGTGAAATGGTACCTCATAGTGGTTTTGATTTGCATTTCTCTGATAATGAGTGATGTTGAGCATCTTTTCATGTGTTTGTTAGCCATCTGTATGTCTTCTTTGGAGAAATGTCTATTTAGTTCTTTGGCCCATTTTTTGATTGGGTCATTTATTTTTCTGGAGTTGAGCTATAGGAGTTGCTTGTATATTTTTGAGATTAGTTGTTTGTCAGTTGCTTCATTTGCTATTATTTTCTCCCATTCTGAAGGCTGTCTTTTCAACTTGCTAATAGTTTCCTTTGATGTGCAGAAGCTTTTAAGGTTAATTAGGTCCCATTTGTTTATTTTTGCTTTTATTTCCAATATTCTGGGAGGTGGGTCATAGAGGATCCTGCTGTGATGTATGTCAGAGAGTGTTTTGCCTATGTTCTCCTCTAGGAGTTTTATAGTTTCTGGTCTTACATTTAGATCTTTAATCCATTTTGAGTTTATTTTTGTGTATGGTGTTAGAAAGTGTTCTAGTTTCATTCTTTTACAAGTGGTTGACCAGATTTCCCAGCACCACTTGTTAAAGAGATTGTCTTTAATCCATTGTATATTCTTGCCTCCTTTGTCAAAGATAAGGTGTCCATATGTGCGTGGATTTATCTCTGGGCTTTCTATTTTGTTCTATTGATCTATATTTCTGTCTTTGTGCCAGTACCATACTGTCTTGATAACTGTGGCATTGTAGTAGAGCCTGAAGTCAGGTAGGTTGATTCCTCCAGTTCCATTTTTCTTTCTCAAGATCGCTTTGGCTATTTGAGGTTTTTTGTATTTCCATACAAATTGTGAAATTATTTGTTCTAGCTCTGTGATCCAAAAGTCTACAAATAATAAATGCTGGAGAGGGTGTGGAGAAAAGGGAACCCTCTTACACTGTTGGTGGGAATGCAAACTAGTACAGCCACTATGGATAACAGTGTGGAGATTCCTTAAAAAACTGGAAATAGAACTGCCTTATGATCCAGCAATCCCACTGCTGGGCATGCACACTGAGGAAACCAGAATTGAAAGAGACACATGTACCCCAATGTTCATCGCAGCACTGTTTATAATAGCCAGGACATGGAAACAACCTAGATGTCCATCAGCAGAAGAATGGATAAGAAAGCTATGGTACATATACACAATGGAGTATTACTCAGCCATTAAAAATAATACATTTGAATCAGTTCTAATGAGGTGGATGAAACTGGAGCCTATTATACAGAGTGAAGTAAGCCAGAAGGAAAAACACCAGTACAGTATACTAATGCATATATATGGAATTTAGAAAGATGGTTACAATAACCCTGTGTACGAGACAGCAAAAGAGACACTGATGTATAGAACAGTCTTATGGACTCTGAGGGAGAGGGAGAGGGTGGGAAGATTTGGGAGAATGGCATTGAAACATGTAAAATATCATGTAAGAAACAAGTTGCCAGTCCAGGTTTGATGCACGATACTGGATGCTTGGGGCTAGTGCACTGGGATGACCCAGAAGGATGGTATGGGGAGGGAGGAGGGAGGAGGGTTCAGGATGGGGAACACATGTATACCTGTGGTGGATTCATTTTGATATTTGGCAAAACTAATACAATTTTGTAAAGTTTAAAAATAAAATAAAATTAAAAAAAAATAAAAATAAAATGTATTCCAATTGAAAAAAAAAACTTCCATAAATATGTCATTTAACTTGTCTGTTGCTAATTAATTTTAAGGTTGTTTCTACTTTATTGTTATCATAATGTTAGTGAATGTCCTTGTACATATATGTTTGTGTATTTGTGCAATGACTGTATATATTGGATGAATAAGTGTATGTGATGATATATATATATTTGAGATAAATTCCTGATGTGGAATGTCTGGGTTAAAGGATATATACTGTTAACATTTTCATGTATTTTCTAACAGAGCTCTAGAATCAACTTATCAAAAATATTCTTGTGCTTGTGATTGGAAGTACACCGAAGTAATTAATTCATTTAAGGAGAATTGAAATTTTTACAGTATTTTTTCTGTTCAGATATGTGACCTGTCTCTTAAATTACTGTAGGCTTATGTGATTCTTGAAATTTTTTTCCAATATAGGTCTTTTTTCTTAAGTTTAATATGACACTGTAAAGTTTTTCATGCTATTATGAAAGGGACCTTTTTCATGAATATTTGCTAACTGGTTATTGGAGATTTTGGGTCAAGCTACCTATTCTTTTATTTGCTTTATACATTTTCCAGTTGATTCTCTTGCATATTCTTGGTAGCTGGTCATGATTACCTTATAAAAACAGTTTTGTCTCTTTCCTTCAAATACTTTTTTCCCCCTCATTATATTGGATAGAAGATGTTCCCATGTAGGAATGATAGTGCATATCTTGTCTTGTTCCTTATTTTAATAGGCAGTGCTTGAAACTACTGAGTGTTAGCCAGGGAAACCAGAACTCTTCTTCTTTGTTGGTTTGAGTGTAAATTAGTACAACATTTGCAATTGTTATTTATTGATTGATTTTGGCTGTGCTGAGTCTTCATTGCCGTGCAGGCTTTCTCTAGCTGGAGCAAGTAGGGGCTACTCTCTATTTGTGATGTGTGGGCTTCTCATTGTGATGGCTTCTCTTGTTGCAGAGCACAAGGCTCTAGGGTGCAGGCTTCTGTAGTTTCATTGTGCAGGCTCAGTAGTTGTGGCACGTGGGCTTAGTTGCTTCAGAGCCTGTGAAATTTTCCCAGACCAGGGATCGAATCCATGTCTCCTGCATTGACAGGCAGATTCTTAACCACTGGACCACCAGGGAAGTCTAATAAAACATTTTTAAACAACTGTTTGGTCATACATATCTTAGGGCCTTAAAAACATACAGACTCTACTTAAAAACATACAGTTCTACTACATAACTAAAAATGTATGCAAAAATTTTACTGTCAGAGTATTGATGAAGAGATTTTTTGAAATAGCAAAAGGTTAGAAACAACTTATATTTCCAGTGGCAAGGAATTAGATAAATAAGCTACATTACATTTATTTAATGAAATACCATATAGCCAATAAATAAGAGGTAACTACATATAATATAGTGGAAAGATGCTCATGATACATTATTACTTGAAGAAATTGTTGTAAAGCAATATGTATAATATGTAGAGTGTGATTCCACTTTAAGACACCAATTTAAATGTACATACTTGGGAAGATATATCCTAAAAATTTAGCAGCAGTTATTCTTCACTGAATGGTGAGCTTATAGGTGAATTTTTGTTCTAAATTTTCAATAGAGTAAGTCAGTAATATATATTAATTACATAGTGTTTGCAGATTATACAAAAATGTGTGATGCTCCATTTACCATTGAACCCCTACTTTGTGTTACACACTAAGAACACAGAGATGAATAATAAGCAGTTTTGGCCTCATTTCTACCCTTAAAAAGATTATACACTCCCATGAGGAAGATGGTTAAGAAAAAACAAACCCAGGTAGTTACATTAAATATGATAAGTGCTATTATAGAGAGAAACATGGGGCTGTGGGAACACAGAGCAAGGGCTTAAATTATAAGCAATTGGATTCCTGTAGTTTCTCCTTGGTTTATTAAACTGATACTAGGATTGCTTTCTATAGCTTGTGCTGTCCTCCAGACTCCACTAAGAAGCTCCTTGGCAAGCCTTTCATCCTGAGACAAGCTGTGCCTGTGGATCTATTCCCCCACACCCCTCACTGCGAACTGGTGCTTCTCTTCACTCGATACGCAGCCTCTTACAAGCCTGTCGGCTCTTTGTTAAGGTTGAAGTGTCAGTAACTTCCAGGTTTGGCATATTGTGACATCACAGACCCTGAAAACATTACTGAGGAAACCAATCTTTGGATCTTGAGCAGGAAGAATAAGTGGGCCTCCTTCCCGAGGCAGATTTATAACCTTAGTTTTCAGGTTAACTGGCTCTCATGCAAATTTGCCTGGTTGTGACCATTCTTTGGATGTGGATCTGGACTATTCCTTCCTTTTGCTGTCAGCCTGTCATGGCTTGCTTGATCCCAGTTTATAGCCTGTCTCCTCCGTCTGGTTCTGCCTGTGGTGGGGTGACAATTGAGCTTTTCTCTGTATGTGGTCATAATTTCACATTGACTCAGATAGATGTGTTCTGCATTCATGAGGTAGCTGTGGATTAGAATTAGAAACAAGTCTAGCTTTTTCAAAAAGCAGAGTAAGCTATGAAGTGATTGCAGAGTGGCTGTGTGATCTCAGTAGAGCTTCATTCCTTTGGGTTTTTTAGGCTAGAACAGCCTTTAAAAGTGTGTTTACCCTTAAGAGCAATACCCCCAATTACCTCTCACCTATGGAAGGAGAAGTGATTGTAGTAGAGACCCTATGGGGAAGGAGAGCTTCAAAGAAGAAACTGAATACCTATAATTGTGCTATGTAGTATGGAGGCAGAAAGTTCCAGAACCCCCTAATGATCCAGTATATACTATAACAAACTGGATATTGAAACTGACATTCTCTAGTCATGATTTCTTCAACTCTGGACTTGATCTTGGATATGTGCCCAACAATTTAAAAAAAAAATTTTTTTTAATGTTTATTTTTTAAATTTTATTTTATTTTTAAACTTTACAATATTGTATTAGTTTTGCCAAATATCGAAATGAATCCGCCACAGGTATACCCGCGCTCCCCATCCTGAACCCTCCTCCCTCCTCCCCCCCCACCTCCCTCTGGGTCGTCCCAGTGCACCAGCCCCAAGCATCCAGTACCGTGCATCGAACCTGGACTGGCGACTCGTTTCATACATGATATTATACATGTTTCAATGCTATTCTCCCAAATCTCCCGACCCTCTCCCTCTCCCACAGAGTCCATAAAACTGATCTATACATTGGTGTCTCTTTTGCAGTCTCGTACACAGGGTTATTACAGAATTTTGTGGTTTTCTGTCATACATCAACAAGAATCAGCCATAGGTACACCCATGTTCCCTCCCTCCAAGACCTCCCTCCCATCTCCCTCGCTATCCTACCCTTCAGCCTGTTAGAGCCCCTGTTTGAGTTCCCTGAGTCATACAGCAAATTCCCATTGGCTATTTACATATGGTATTGTAAATTTCTATGTTACTTTCTCCATACATCTCCCCTTCTTCCTCCTCTCCTCCCCCCATGTCCATAGATCTGTTCTCTATGTCTGTTTCTCCATTGCTGCCCTGAGAATAAATTCATCAGTGCTATCGCTTTAGATTCCATATATATGTGTCAGGCAATGGCACCCCACTCCAGTACTCTTGCCTGGAAAATCCCATGGATGGAGGAGCCTGGTAGGCTGCAGTCCATGGGGTTGCGAAGAGTCAGACACGACTGAGCGACTTGACTTTCACTTTCACTTTCATGCATTGGAGGAGGAAATGGCAACCCACTCCAGTGTTCTTGCCTGGAGAATCCCAGGGACAGGGGAGCCTGGTTGGCTGCCGTCTATGGGGTTATACAGAGTCGGACACGACTGAAGCAGCTTAGCAGCAGCAGCAGCATACAGTATATATATTTCTCTTTCTGACTTACTTCACTGTATAATAGGCTCTAGGTTCGTCCACCTCATTGGAACTGGTTCAAATGCATTCCTTTTTACGGCTGAGCAGTATTCCATTGTATATGTGTACCACTGCTTCTTTATCCATTCATCTGCTAGGTTGCTTCCATGTTCTAGCTATTGTTAATAGTGCTGTAGTGAATATTGGGATACATGTGTCTTTTTCAATTTTTGTTTCCTTAGGGTATATGCCTCAGAGTGGGATTGCTGGGTCATACGGTGGTTTTATTTCTAGCTTTTTAAGGAGTCTCCATACTGTCTTCCATAGTGGCTGTATCAATTTACATTCCCACAAGCAATGCAAGAGTGTTCCCTTTTCTCTACACCCTCTCCAGCATTTATTGTTTGTAGACTTTTTGACGGTGGCCATTCTGACTGATGTATGGAGAAGGCAATGGCACCCCACTCCAGTGCTCCTGCCTGGAAAATCCCATGGATGGAGGAGCCTGGTGGGCTACAGTCCATGGGGTCGCTAAGAGTCGGACACGACTGAGCGACTTCACTTTCACTTTTCACTGTCATGCATTGGAGAAGGAAATGACAACCCACTCCAGTGTTCTTGCCTGGAGAATCGCAGGGACAGGGGAGCCTGGTGGGCTGCCGTCTATGGGGTCGCACAGAGTCAGACACGACTGAAGTGACTTAGCAGTAGCAGTATTCTGACTAATGTAAGGTGGTATCTCATTATAGTTTTGATTTGCATTTCTCTAATAATGAGTGATGTTGAGCATCTTTTCATGTGCTTGTTAGCCATCTGTATGTCTTCTTAGAAGAAATGTCTTTTCATGTCCCTTTCCCACTTTTTGATTGGGTTGTTTGCTTTTCTGGCATTGAGTTGTATGAGCTACTTGTATATTTTGGAAATGAATCCTTTGTCAGTTGTTTCATTTGCTGTTATTTTCTCCCATTCTAAGGGTTGTGTTTTCACCTTGTTTGTAGTTTCCTTTGCTGTGCAAAAGCTTTTAAGTTTAATTAGGTCCCAGTTGTTTATTTTTGTTTTTATTCCCATTACTCTAGGAGGCGGGTCATAGAAGATCATGCTTTGATTTCTGTCATCGAGTGTTCTGCCTATGTTCTCTTCTAAGAGTTTAATAGTTTCTGGTCTTACATTTAGGTCTTTAATCCATTTTGAGTTTATCTTTGTGTATGGTGTTAGGTAGTGATCTAATTTCATTATTTTGCACGTGGCTGTACAGTTTTTCCAGCACCACTTATTGAAGAGACTGTCTTTGCCACATTGTATATTCTTACCTCCTTTGTAAAAAATCAGGTACCCATAGGTGCATGGGTTTATCTCTGGGTTCTCTATCTTGTTCCATTGGTCTGTATTTCTGTTTTTGTGCCAGTACCATACTGTCTTGATGACTGTAGCCTTGTGGTATAACCTGAAGTCCAGCTCCGTTCTTCTTTCTCAAGACTGCTTTGGCTATCCGGGGTCTTTTGTGTTTCCATATGAATTGTGAAATTTTTTGTTCTAGTTCTGTGAAAAATGACATTGGTAATTTGATAGAATTCACATTGAATTTGTAGATTGCATTTGGTAGTATAGTCATTTTCACAATATTGTTTCTTCCTACCCAGGAACATGGAATGTTTCTCCATCTGTTTATGTCATTTTTTTTTATTTCTTTGATCAGTGTCTTATAGTTTTACATATACAAGTCTTTTGTCTCCCTAGGTAGATTTATTCCTAGATATTTCTCTTTGTTGCAATGGTGAATGGGATTGATTCCTTAATTTCTCTTTCTGATTTTTCATTGTTAGTATATATCCTATATACTAACAATGCAAGTGATTTCTGTGTATTAACCTTGTATCCCGTGACTTTGCTGTATTCACTGATTAGCTCTAGTAATTTTCTAATAGTTTCTTTTGTGTTTTTTATGTATAGTGTCATGTCATCTGCAAACAGTGAGTTTTACTTCATCTTTTCTGATCTGGATTCACTTTATTTCTTTTTCTTCTCTAGTTGCCATAGCTAGAACTTCCAAAACTATGTTGACTAATAGTGGTGAGAGTGGACACCCTGGTCTTGTCCCTGATTTTAGAGGGAATGCTTTTAGTTTTTCATCATTGAGAATAATATTTGCTGTGGGCTTTTCATGTATGGCCTTTACTATGTTGAGGTAGGTTCATTTTATGCCCATTTTTTGAAGCGTTTTTTTATCATAATGGATGCTGAATTTTGTCAAAGTCTTTTTCTGCATCTATTGAGATGATCATATGCTTTTTATCTTTCAGTTTGTTAATATGGTGTATCACATTGATTGATTTGTGTATCTTGAAGAGTCCTTGCATCCCTGGAATAAACCCAACTTGATCATGATGTATGAACTTTTTAATGTGTTGTTGAATTCTGTTTGCTATAATTTTGTTGAGGATTTTTGCATCTATGTTCATCAGTGATATTGGCCTGTAATTTTCTTTTTTTGTGTTTTCTTTGCCTGGTTTTGGTATCAGGGTGTTTGTGGTCTCATAGAGTGAGTTTGGAAGTGTTCCTTTCTCTGCAATTTTTTGGAAGAGTTTCAGAAAAATAGGAAAATTATGTTTTGAATCTTAACAGCCTAATTTAATTAAATTTAATAATTTAAAAATAGTTACATTATGTTTTGTGTCTTAACAGCCTAAGGACATGTAACTTAGCAAGCACTGTCTGATTTACAAAGTGATATCAGGTCACCTAGTGTTTCTAATTCTTGTCAACTGTAAATACCTCTAGAGAAGCCTCTTTGTAATAAAAATACGGCTTTTAAAGCTACTGTGTGAAAGGAAAAAGCGAAAGTCACTCAGTCGTGTCCGACTCTTTGCAACCCCATGGACTATACAGTCTGTGGAATTCTCCAGGCCAGAATACTGGAGTGGGTAGCCTTTCCCTTCTCCAGGGGATCTTCCCAACCCAGGGATCAAACCGAGGTCTCCTGCATTGCAGGCGGATTCTTTAACAGTTGAGCCACAAGGGAAGCCCCATTGTATGAATATCCATATAAAAATGTAAGAAGGAAGTAGTCTCAAATGATAAAGAGTGTTGACTAATGGTAGTCAAATAAGTTTTATTTCCATTTCCCTATTTCTCATTTTATGAAAATAATATATGTTTATATATTATAGGCATATATTTCCATTTCCCCATTTTTATTTTATGTAAATAATATTAGTATATTATTTCTTTTTTAAAAAAATTTTCCCCAGTTGTTTATTTTGGAGGTGATATCTTTCCTCTTTGTTTTTTTTATAAATTTATTTATTTTAATTGGAGGTTAATTACTGTACAATATTGTATTGGTTTTGCCATACATCAACATGAATCCACCACAGGTGTACACGTGTTCCCCATCCTGACCCCCCTCCCTCCTCCCTCCCCGTACCATCCCTCTGGGTCGTCCCAGTGCACCAGCCCCAAGAATCCAGTATCATGCATCGAACCTGGACTGGCGATTCATTTCATATATGATATTATACATATTTCAATGCCATTCTCCCAAATCATCCCACCCTCTCCCTCTCCCAGAGCCAAAAGACTGTTCTATACATCTATGTCTCTTTTGCTGTCTTGCTTACAGGGTTATCATTACCATCTTTCTAAATTCCATGTATACGCATTAGTATACTGTATTGGTGTTTTTCTTTCTGGCTTACTTCACTCTGTATAATAGGCTCCAGTTTCATCCACCTCATTAGAACTGATTCAAATGTCTTCTTTTTAATGGCTGCGTAATACTCCATTGTGTATATGTACAACAGCTTTCTTATCCATTCATCTGCTGATGGACATCTAGGTTGCTTTCATGTCCTGGCTATCATAGACAGTGCTGTGATGAACATTGGGGTACACGTGTCTCTTTCAGTTCTGCTTTCTAGCTTGAGTGACTGAGTAGATTGTTATATTCATCAAGATTGAAAATACAGAAGCAAGAACGGGTTTGGAGGAAAGATGTAAAGTACATAAATTAGACACTTTGAGTTCAGATTACCTAGAAGATATCCAGGTAGAATCTACCTTGTAGGCAGTTGAATATGAGAATGAGAAAGATAACTCTGACTTCCAGTTTACTTATTTTCTCCTTCTTTGTTCCCTATCTGCTAAATGTAAACTGGAAGTCAGAGTTATCTTTCTCATTCTCATATTCAAGTGCCTACAAGGTAGATTCTACCTGGATATCTTCTAGGTACTCTGAACTCAAAGTATCTAATTTATGTACTTTACATCTTTCCTCCAAACCCGTTCTTGCTTCTGTATTTTCAATCTTGATGAATATAACAATCTACTCAGTCACTCAAGCTAGAAGCCTGGGAATTACATCTGAGTCCTTTTCCTGTACCCTCTGCCTACATGCAGCTGGCCACCAAGTCTCCATCCTGCAGGTTACATCATCTTGCACCAGGTTATTATTGAAAGGGCCATCTTCCCAACTTGTGCTGCTGTATTCATGCTTGCCCCATCCATTCCATTCTCTGTAACCAGAGTGAGTTTTCTAAAATGCCATTCTCATTGTTTCTCCAGTGCTTGAAATCTGTCTGTCATGGGCTTCTTGTTTTTAAAATAAAGTCCTAAATAAAATAAAGACCCTTCTTCATAGAGCCTCACAGCCCTTTCTTCATCTGGGTAGCCTCATTTTTCTATATACATTGAGTTCCTTTCCTTGAAAAAAACAAATTTCTTCCATTCTGGTCCTACTACTGTTTCCTCAGCATGGAATGTGCTTTTTTCTTTTGGCTAACTCATTTTTCTGTTTTTAACTTAGCTATTCCCTGAGGAATATCTAATGAATAAATACAGGATTAGTTGTAGATAATCAGCTTTGTGCTAATTGTGTTAGTATACATTGTGTAAGTAATATGATTTTAGAATTTGTGCTTTCATCATTTTTATAATGCAAACTTTTAAACATACAGGAAAGTTAAAAGAATAAGTATTGGGTTGGCCAAAAAATTTGTTTGGGTCTTTCTGGAATATCTTATGAAAAAACCTGGATGAACTTTTTGGCCAAGTCTGGTACACTGTAGTCCATGGGGTTGCAGAGAGACACCACTGAGTGACTGAACTGATCTGAATACAATGAACGGCAGTATACCCACCACCAGGATTCAACAAATGTTAGCATTTTGCTAAGATAAGGATCTTGCACCAAGTGTGTATCAGTGCACCACATCCTTCATTGAGGAAGTTTCATTTCCAGAAATATGTCAGGCAGATTAAATACTGTGCTTAGTGACATGGTTCACTTACATCTCTGGGCTGCCTGAGTAGTACTGCTCTATATTCAGATTTCCCCAGCTGTCCACCGAATGTCTTTTATGGTCGGTTCACATGTTGCATTTGAGTATGGTCTCTCTTTAGTGTCTTTTAATCTAAAACAGTTTGCCCACTTTTTGTTAATGGCATGGACTTTTAGAGACCAGGTCTACCCCACTTATGAATCTGTCTGATTGTAGTGTGTGTGCCCAACCGTCCTGGTTTGCCTAGGATTCTCCTGGTTTAACACTGATCCTACATCCTGGAGAGTCCTCAGTCCTGGGCAAACCAGGATGGTTTGTTTTCTTAAGAAAAACTAAAGTGTTTAGCTTTCCCTTCCAGCCCCTGAATTTCCTATAAACTGGAAATTGTTGGATTTAGAGGCTTGATTGGATCCAGTTTTTTTTTTTTAATTTATTTTTAAATGGAGGATAATTGCTTTACAATGTTGTGTTTACAATGTTTCTGCTGTACAACAATGTGAATTAGCCATAATTATATATATATATCCCCTCCTCATGAATCTCCCTCCCCCTTCCCATCCCACCCCTCTAGGTTGTGACAGAGTGCCAGGCTGGGCTCTCTGTGTTATGTAGTAGCTTTTCCATTAACTATTTTACACCTGATAGTGTGTATATGTTGATTCTAGTTTCTCAATTCATCCTACCCTCTCCTTCCCCTACTGTATTCACAAGTCTGTTTTCTACGTTTGTGTTGCTGTTCCTTCCCTGCAAATAGATTCATCAGTACCATTTTCCTAGATTCCATATATATGCATTAATATCTCAGCTGGTAAAGAATCTGCCTACAATGTAGGACATCCCAGTTTGGTTCCTGGGTCGGGAAGATCCCCTGGAGAAGGGATAGGCTACCAACTCCAGTATTCTTGAGCTTCCCTGGTGGCTCAGACAGTAAAGAATCTGATTGCAATGCAGGAGACCTGGGTTCAATGCCTGGGTTGGGAAGATCCCCTGGAGGAGGGCATGACAACTCACTCCAGTGTTCTTGCCTGGAAAGAATCCCTATGGACAGAGGAGACTGGTGGGCTACAGTCCATGGTGTCACAAAGAGTCGGACACAACTGAGTGACTAAGCACAGCAGATGATTTTTTTTTCCCTTTCTGACTTAGTTCACTCTGTATAACAGGATCTAGGTTTATCTACCTCACTAGATTCAGTTTTGATAAGAATGCTTCATAAATATTCTGCATACTTCATGTAGCCTCCCATTAAGAGGTACACTGACAACTGTCCACTCATAGTAAAGGTGGTGGTTAAGGTCGTGGCCCTCAGAACTCTGTATGTAATTTTAATTTTCTCTTCCTAATTAACAATAAATCTGGGCTTACTTTGGTACCATGTGACTGTCCTGTTCCTCAGTTACCTCTCACCTAAAAAATTCAGCATTATTGTTTCCTGACTCAGTAATTTTTTCTTCTAATTTTTAAAATCTATTTTCTGATTTAATTGGGGTTACAAAATGATGTCTTTCTAATTCAGTCATCCAGTCTACATTTGTTAGCTGGGATTCTTCTGTAAAGATGAGCTTTTTCTTATCCACAGGATATCACCCAAAAGGGCCAGGTAAAAGCCAGATTCTTTCCCCTCAAATACCAATTTTCAGAGCAAGTTGATATAATAGTTACTTTCAGTAGTGGAGAGGTAGATTTATTTGTTTTTTTGGATATCACTTAATTCAGTGTTACTTAAATTTAATGTTTTCCATCCAGTTCTGTCATTTTCTTTGTAATGCTCAAATTTTCTCCGGTTTGGCCAATGGGAGTCCCTTTAGTCCTTTAGACATGCTTCCGTGAGTCTTTGATCACTAACTTAAATTCTGACAGACAGTTCCTGGGTTTGTCATACATTTCTCTGCCTTAGTCCTGAAATCAGCCGTTTCCAAGGAGCCCTGATCCCTTTTATTAGAGAATGGTATTTAGAAACCAAGATCTGGATGCTGGATGTTAAAAGCAAAATCTAATAGTATTGTATTCCAGTCTGTGAGCTGCAAAATGTAACTGTAATGACCAACTCTCCTGATTTACTTTGAATCTGGGATTTTCAGTGCTAAAACCAGGAGCATCCTAGGCAAACCAGGACAAGTTGGTCACCCTAAATTGGTCACATTGATTTTTATTATTATTTTTTCTTGAAGTATAGTTGATTTACAGTTCACGTAGTTAATACCTAGTAAAGATTAAGGGAGAATAGTAGAAATTGGGGGTTGTGGACCAGTAGTAGCTAAAGTACCTCTAAATTCTCAGGAAATTCAAGGGTTTATACTAAATGATCTCTTGCAACTGTAAAATATCTAGGTCTAGGATAACAAACTTCAGTGCACATTAGTATCACCTTTAAAAATACTGATCCCTGGACCTCAGATATTCCAGTTTAATTGGTTTAGGGGGGGGACTCAGGCATCTGTATTTTTAAAATGAACCCCCCACCCCCGGTAATTCTCATGTGCAGCCAAGGCTGAGAACCAGTGGTCCATATGGGGCTCTGCCTTTCAAGGTATGGTCCCTAGACCAATAGCATTGGCATCACCTAGGAGCTTGTTTGAAATGCAGACTTCCAGGTTCCACCCTAACTGGATTAGAACCTCTGAGGGTGAGACCCAACTTTCTGTGTTTTACTGAATGTGTGTGATTCTAATGTACACTCAAGTTTGAGAACCACTGGTTTAGAATGACAGTTTGCAGCCTTGGTTGTGTCAACTGAAATAAAAACACACAACCTGTGAGCTGTGAGTTCAGTTTTATTTGGGGACTTACTGAGGGCTATAGCCCAAGAGAGAGCCTCTCAGATAGCTCCGAGGAACTGCTCTAATGAGGTGGCCGGGGAGAAGTCAGCATTGTATGTAATTATGGAGGAGGGGGTATGAGTGATCAAGCACACATCCCAGTAGAAGGTTGCTGCTTGTCATGAGGAACAGATATCTCAGTTAATGATTTTAGTGCTTTTATGGGTATGGGAAGATGCAAAAACCTGAGGACATAAAATTTTTTCCTGAGAATATCTAACTGTATCTCCTTTTTTTCAGGAGCACAGAGTGCCTCATTCCTGACCTTTGCCCTGAATTCCTTGAGGGGTACTTTAGGATGGATGGTGGGCAACATTCTTTGTTTTATGGTTGCAACATTAGAATCATCTGGGGACCGTTTTTTTTTTTTAAAGCAATTTTTACTTTTAAAAGTATTTTTAACCAAGGTATGTGTTTTAATTTTTATTTTTATTGGAGAGTAGTTGGTTTACAATGTTGTGTTAGTTTCAGGTGTAAAGCAAAGTGATTAAGTTACACACACACACACATATATATACACATACATATGTGAAAGTGAAAGTTGCTCAGTCGTGTCTGACTCTGCGACCCCAATTACTATACAGTCCATGGAATTCTCCAGGCCAGAATACTGGAGTGGGTTGCCTTTCTCTTCTCCAGGTGATCTTCCCAACCCAGGGATCAAACCCAGGTCTCTTGAATTGCAGGTGGATTCTTTACCAGCTGAGCCACAAGGGAAGCCCATACACACGCACACACACACACATATATATTCTTTTTCAGAATCTTTTCCCATATAGGTTATTACAGAATATAGAGTTCCCTCTGCTATACAATAGGTTTTTGTTGATTATCTATTTTACATATAGTATAAATATACAGTGTGTATATGTTAATCCCAACCTCCTAATTTATCCCTCTCCCTCACCTTTCCACCCGGAGACATTTTAAAACAGATTTCTGGGTGTCATCCCCTCAGAGATTCTGATTTAATTCACTTTGGGTGTGGCCCTAGCATCATTGTTTTAAAACCTTCTCATATGGCTCTAATGTGTAGGTAAGGATGAGAATCATGTGCTAGGGTTTCTTTTTTTTCCCCCTCCAAGCCCAGCATTTGGCTTGATGAGTAAAAATGCACATCAAGTTGCAGATAAAAACTAACTAGTTGATGTATATGTATAACAGATTCACTTTGTTGTGCAGCAGAAACTAACACAACATTGTAAATCAACTATACTCCAATAAAAAAATTTTTTAAATCTAACTAGTTGGGTAATGTGTAGGCCAAATAACTTGCTTTTGTGGTTTCTCCTTGTCTATATCCATGCAGGGTCTCTGAGCACTGGTTTTCAGTCCTTTGCAAAGGTTTTCATCCCTTTAAAGCACTTCCTTTCCCATTCTCTCTGCAGTTATTTTGGTAGGTGTGATAGGGAGTCAGGCATAGAACCTTCAGTTGCTAGTGGTCCTAGATAAGCCTTAAAGTTGACTCGCATACATGACAAGAAAAGGTGAGCTCATTTTATTGATATTAAAATAGGACAATTATTCTAAGAGTTTGTCCTCAGCCTGCTTCCTACCTGGTGTCTAGAACTGGCTTCTCATTAGGCTCATCTTAGAGTTACTGAACCTCTGAGTGCAAATTTTACCATCGCCTTTATTACAGCTGTGAAGTTGCACCCACAACCATGCTTCCCAGTCTTGGCTGCACATTGAACTACTTCTGGGAGCTTTTCAGAAAATCCTGGTTTCTGGGACTTGGGCGCTACCCCTAGATCTTCTAATTTAATTAGTCTGGGATGTGGCCCAAGCATCACAATTTTTAAAATATTCCCTGAACGTGATTCTAATGTGAAGCCAGTGTTGCTTACTTGCTTGCTTGCTTTCTAAGTTACTTCAGTCCTGTCCAACTCTTTGTGACCCTGTGGACTGTAGCCCACCAGGATCCCCTGTCCATGGGATTCTCCAGGCAAGAATACTGGTATGGGTTGCCATGCCCTCCTCCAGGAGATCTTCTTGACCCAGGGATCGAATCCGCATCTCTTACATCTCCCACATTGTGGATGGATTCTTTACTGCTGAGCCACAGAGGAAGCCCACAGCCAGGATTGCATGTGTGTGCTAAGTTGCATCAGTCATATCTGACTGTGCGACCCAATGGACTGCAGCCTGCCAGGCTCCTCTGTCTGTGGGATTCTCCAGGCACGAATACTGGAGTGGGTTGCTGTGCCCTCCTCCAGGGGATCTTCCCGACCTAAGATTCGAACCTGTGTCTCTTCTGTCTACCTGCATTGGTATGTGGGTTCTTTACCACTAGAGCCACCTGGAAAGTCTGCAGCCAGGGTTGTGATCTTCCAAAAAGGGCCATTGTTCCCAAATTTGTCTGCACATTAAAATCCCCTGGGGCTCTTTTAAAACTTCCAAAACCCAAGCCACACCCCAGATAATTAAATCAATTCAATCTCAGGATGGACACAGGCATTAGAAATTTCAAAGTTTTCCCAATGAGTCCCATATGCATATGCAGTGCCATATGCAGCCAGGATTGAAAACCACAGGGTTAGGATATTTGATGTTTGGATGTTGGGAGAGAGGAGAGAATAATTGTCATTTGCTGAGATTTAAGACTTTCAGCCCTTCATTTTTAAAATCACATTTCCAGTTTATAATTTACAGGGTCATCATTGTCATTTTTCTGAGAAATATATTTCAAAATGGCATGCCATAAAGTACAGTCATGAACCAATTGAAGCCGCCTTAGAGCTCACCAATTATTGCAAGTGCAAAGGACAGTTGAAATGGAGTATAATTATTATGTACCAGACCTAAAAATTTCCATCAGCTGATTTGATTTCATCGTTATATGCATTTGCATATATGTTTTTCATCAAAGGAGACTAAGTGGGTGGGGAGGGATGCTGACACCTAGCCCAGAGCCACAAAATGGAAGAATATGTCAATATCCTCTAGTCCATTTCTGTCAGAGATCCTCAGGGTACACGGAGGGAATTTAAATATATAAAGGTGTTGGGATTCACTGTTTGCATTTACTGCTCACCTTGTAACCAATCCAAGGAATACCTAAGGAGAAGAGAGCGCTGTTATTTAGCTATTTTAGGGTCCCTCTCCTTCAACTAGAATAAGATTTGAGGGAATAAGGACCGTTCACTATTCTATTTCTGTCCAGCACCCAAGCCAGTATATGAAATGCTGCAGGTGCTCAGAGCAACAATATAGCATACTGGCCAAGATGACCAGCTGTGGAATCAGGCTGACCTAGTCTTGAATTCTGGCTGCATCACTTTTACATGCTGTATGACTTTGGGTGAGTTACTTAACCTCTGTTCCCTGCTCCTCTATCTGTAAAAGAATGGTAATGGTACTTTCTTCATGAGATTGTTGTGATTTATTCAGTGAAACAGTATTTGTGAAGCACTTTGCAAATTGCCTGGCACCTAGTTTGCATGGATTAAGGGGGGAATTATTCTTAATAATCCAATTATTCGTTGAAGGAATAAATGGATATCATAGCCTCATTTCCCTTTCCTCTCTTGAGATTAGCAAAGAGTCAAAATAACCTATTCAATTTGGTTTCTTTAAGATTTCAGTACTTCATTTCAGGCAAACAAAACCAAACACACATCGGAGAGAGTCCCTTCTGTGCTGGTGTGGGTGTTTCTCAGCATTTATGTTACAGTCAAATATTACAGCTTCTAGTTAGACGTTTAACTACAATTTGAAGAAAAATGACACATAGGAAACAGATAAGGCCATCCGCTCATTTTGTTACCCTCATAATATTGGTTGCTAAAATAACCCACTTGTCAAATCCCTTTGTACTACTGTGAGAAGTGCTGATGTAAGACATGTTTTCTGAAAATAACCATGATGAGAGGTGTCACAAATTCAGAGCTTGGGTACAGAAGTAATAGAGTTCCCTCATGAGTTTCTTAGAATAGCTCAGGATCATAAATTGGCCAGACACTTACTGGCTTACCTGTTTCACCTCCTAAAAGGAGAATAGTTTCTAGGTTTTTTTTTTTTTTTTTTAAACTAAACTATTATAATCACTGCATAGGATCCTGGATTAGACCCTGCACAGAAAAAGGACATTATTGGAGAAACTGGTGAAATCTGAATTAAGTCTATAGTTTAATAAATAGTATTGTGCTAATGTTAATATCATAGTTTTGATCAATCTACCAGAGTTATATGCATCTTAATGTTAGGGGAAGTTGGGTGAGGGGTTTATGGGAACTCTTCATACTATATTTACAAATCTTCCATAAATCTAAAATTTCAGAATACAAAGTTTTTTTTTTAATAAAGAAAAGACTACACATAGTCTTTTAAAAACTAGATGTACTGATTGAAAGCTAATTCTAAAAAAACCCAAGTCTGGGCAGGGCTTGAGGCCAGGGCTCCAGAAGGAGAATAGTGCTTACCCAGATACCCATATATGTGCTAGATGTTTGGCTAAGTGTAATAAGCACTACCGGAGACAAGGGTGGGGCTGGGGGAAAGCATTTAGCAATTCTTCTTCAATGAGGGATTTCTGGAAGCCTATCCAAAAATAGTTTCTTTCTCTCCTTATAAGCTAGCTTAGTTCAAAACACAGCAATCCCACTTAAAAGAGGTCCAAACACATGTTTCCTTAAACTCCCATATTGGAGCTTTGTGGACTAGGTGTTTTGAAGGAATTTTTCATTGGAGTGCTAAACCTGAAATGGCGTATATGTGCTCAGTCACTCAGCCATGTCCGACTCTTTGTGACTTCATGGACTGGAGCCCACCAGGCTCCTCTGTGGAATTTCCCAGCCAAGAATACAGGAGTAGGTTGCCATTTCCTACTCCAGGGGATCTTCGCAACCCAGGGATCAAACCCATGTCTTTTTTCGTCTCCTGCATTGGCAGGCAGGTTGTTTACCACTGTGCCACCTGGGAAGCCCATTTTAAAGCATCAGCCCCCTTAGCGTTAAATTCTTATTTATTCCCTGAATCAAATAATCTGCAGAGTTAACTCCTGTGTCACTTAAAAGGCAGATGTCTTAGTAACCTAGCATGACCAGCACAACAATTTTAAAAAGTGTATTATAATACAAGGTGTTGTTGGGGGTAGGGGTGGAAACTCAAAGGACTGTGGTGCTCTTCATTCTCTTTGGTACTTTAGGGATGAATTATTCAATGTGTGTTTTCCATAGTTCTGATCAGCATGTGTACCTATTTCCTATTGTGCTGTTTTTGTGTAACATTATTTCACATTCTGGTTCCCACCTGCACAGTGCACATAATTGGCATCTTTAATGGCTGTGTAATATTCCATTGTATCAAATAGCAGGATAGTCCTTAAGGCTGGGCTCATTTTTTTGAGCAGATATAAAAGGCCTGCTGTCTCTTAGCACCAGAGGTCTATTTTAATTCCTGGAAGTGGTGACTAGCAGGAGCGTGGGATTGCGTGGGATTCTTGAGTCATCATCGCCCAGCAGTTTGAGCACTTTGTTAACATCGCTTTGTCCACCACCAACCAGCAGAGCCTCCTGGGCTCCTGGGACCTGAGCCAGGCACTCCAGGAGCACTGGAGTGGAAGTACAAGCCCCCTGACTCCCACAGCCCTAAGCCGATATGGTCTCCCTCCCAACAGCAGGAAGTTTCTGCTGCTTTCTCTCTCGCCTGGGATAACTCCACCTGTGTTTCCCATAGAGCTTGATATAAGAGAAAAAGCCAAGGATTATTATAGTTAAAGGAATAGGCATGGGTCAGAGGTGCCATGGCTATAGTTCTTTTAGGCGCACCTGTGAAAATGAAGTGGGATGGTGGGATGGTGGGCGATAGAACACCTCTATTCTCTACACCCTTTCCTGTCAGAAATCCAAGTTTGGGCTATCCAATAAAGAATTTACAGGGGTGAATGCCAAAGCAGTGAATCCCGACTTGAGCCCTACCCCACCCATAGCCAATGGTGTTTTATAGTTAAGAATGCTAGTTGGCAAAATTCTCCTGAGTGGTGTATTTAAGTCTTACCAGTTGCAACTGCCTTGAAGATGAGTGGTTTTAATAGGATACTGGGAGGAAAGAGTGATATTTGAAACACAACTGGGATGGTTCAAGCACCAGAAGCTCAAATTTCCAGGGGATTTGTGACTAGGTTACCTGTTGTTATTCAGGTATCACTGGAACCCCTTCAATCAGGATTGGTGGAAGTAGCATCCATTACTGTGAATGCATCTGATTCTGAACCATCACTCCCCAAATCTAAAAGTAGGAGGTCAAAAAAACCCTGTTAATTCTACTTTCAGTAAGTCTGAAGCAAGGATTTCAAAGTTAAAAACCCCATTAAAAACAAAAATTTCAATTATAACATTATTCAATAATATCAAATATAGAGAAACCAATGCATAATTTATGTGTTTTTGTTTTACATACATGAAGTACAGTTTTGTTTGAATATTGAGATGTTATGTAAAAAATGTATTACCTGTTTTTCATACAATTGTCTTAACACTAAAAAGTATGTGTCTGTGTGTGTGTGTGAGAGAGAGAAAGAGAGAGAACGAGAGAGGTGGAGAAAGGAAAAGTAACAACCTATTTTGGTATTTCATGTTATTTGTAAGTTCGAAAGCTCTACTATACATATAATCTGGGGAAGGCAATGGCACCCCACTCCAGTACTCTTGCCTGGAAAATCCCATGGATGGCGGAGCCTGGTAGGCTGCAGTCCATGGGGTCGCTAAGAGTCGGACACGACTGAGTGACTTCACTTTCACTTACCTGTTCTTGGTTTCCATATCCAATCCCAAATCATCACAATTCTTCCTTAACTCTTAACAGTATCCTGAATCTCTGACCCATGTTCTGCAGATCATACTGGATACCAACCCTACTGATTGCACACTAGGATGGGTAGTAACAGCATATGAAGAGTGGTGACAAGATTTCAGGAGTAAAAACCATTCAGAACACAGCATCTCTACCTATACACATGGAATTCTCTAATCCAAAAGCCCAGGCCTGTCTTGCAAGACGAAATGGACAAGTACCCAGAGCCACATAGGGCTTGTTGAATGATGAGCCAGGGTCATATATTTAAAGTGTCTCTGACAGGAGCTAGACTTTAAAAGTCTTGGAGGAGGCAGGCCAAGACCTTGACAATGAAAGGAGAGAAACTCCAAGGCAACCATTTGCCTGAAAGAATATTTGCCCCCAAGGCTCAAGAAGCTCTCATTAATCTTGGTCCCTGAGCTGCCACACTGAGACAGTTTGTAAGACCTTTGTTTTTTGGCAGATTTTAGGATTCTCAAAGACGAGGCTCTGGGAAGTGGTGGTTGGCAGTGGTTATAGTCACCCTGTGCTGTGCTATATACTCAATCGCTCAGTCATGTCTGACTCTTTGTGATCCCATGGACTGTTGCCCATCAGGCTCCTCTGTTCATGGGGATTCTCCATGCAAGAATGCTGGAGTGGCTTGTCATGCCCTTCTCCAGGAGTTCTTCCCAACCCAGGGATCAAACCCAGGTCTTGCAAGTGGATTCTTTACTGTCTGAGCCACCAGGGAAGCCCATGAATATTGGAGTGGATAGCCTATCCTTTCTCCAGGGGATCCTCTCAACCCAGGAATCGAACCGGGGTCTCCTGCATTGCAGGTGGATTCTTTATCAGCTGTGCTACCAGGGAAGCCCTATAATTACCCTCGATTCCCTATACTCTTTGTACTTTAGAATCTAAGACATCTCTCCTTGGGTTATCCTTTGCAGAAAAGAGGATACTTCTCCCAGTATGGAAGTATAGCTATCTGATGATCTAAGATCCTCCCCTAATCATAATAATAGTCGGTAACATTTCATGAGCTACTTATTATGTGCCAGGCACTCTGCCTAGCATTTTGGCCCTGGCTTGTCCTCTTTGATCCTCAAAATAAGCCTGTGAGGTATGTGCTCTTCTTCTTGTCTTCACTGGGGGTAATTGCCAGGTCATTCAGCTTGATAAGGAGTTTGGAAAGTATGGCAACACCCTGCAGCAACCAAATTATTCACTCAAAATAAATAAGGTTTTCCTGGCTGTATTGAGGGGATATTCTTTAAATATTTTTGATTAATAGACTTTCTGTAGGAAAATTTGGTTGACACCCAGGAACATGTATATTGTAGAAAGGAAAGTATGCCAATATATTGAAATTCAGTTATGTCAGAGGTTGTTTCAACCTAAATTCTCCACCCTGCTCATACTCATAGATAGCACTCCTAATTCCTTTTAGCCATACTTTCTTCCCCTCTTGGCCGAGAAGGTATGCCTGCCTCAGACATAATGCTGTAAAGAGCAACATGAGTGAAGAACCTTGGTTTGTTGAATTATAGTCTCCTGTCTGGTAAACTCCTCTTCAGTAGAGACATTTGATATATCCCTGGGTTGGAATGATTGTCAGCAGAATTTTCCAGTAATATTTATTGGACAAATTGAAGGGAATGTAGGTGGGGTCAAGATGGGCTTCCCAGGTGGTGCTAGTGGTAAAGAACCCACCTCCCAATGCAGAAGATGTGGAAGAGATGTGGGTTCAATACCTGGATTGGGAAGATCCCCTGGAGGACAGCATGGCAACCACCTCCCAGTGCAGGAGATGGAAGAGATGTGGGTTCGATACCTGGATTGGGAAGATCCCCTGGAGGATGGCATGGCAACCAACTCCAGTATTCTTCCCCAGAGAATCCCATGGACAGAGGAGCCTGGTGGGCTATAGTCTATAGGGTTGCACAGAGTTGGACATGACTAAAGCAACTTAGCAATTATGCAAGCACAAGTACAGATGGGTCAAGAGTGTCCAGAGAAGACCCAGAGAGGGTGTAGTATATTGGGGCAGGGAAGATAGCACATTGGCTCAGGCACACAGGAGATCTGGATTTCAGGAGCATGTCTGTCAGTGATCAGTTCTGCAGCCTTCAGCAAGTCACTTAACCTCTCTGTACCAAATGCCTAATCTGTATAACAATTGGCATTGGACTAGATGTTCTTCAAGATTGCTTCCAGCGCCATGACTTAAGCCGAACCTTAGAATCCTGTCAAAGACCCACAAAGTGCCTGAGGTGGTCCCCTTGGACTTAAAGCCATAATAAGGCATAACAGCAAATGCTGCAGCCTTAGACAGTGTCTGGCCCTCCAGATGGGGTTGTGAGACTGATGCTTATTATGTGCCAGGTTTCTCTTTCTCAGAAACAGTTATAGGCTAGTTGGTTTATACTTCCTGGTGAGACCATATAGGTAGGAGTTAAGACCATGAGTTATGGAGTTGGAACTTGGTTTAGTCTGAAGAGCAGTTCTGTCATTTCCTAATGGGTGCCTTGGGACAAATTGTTTGACCTCTTTAAACATCAGTTTCTGCCTCTGTAAGATGATGGTAGGACTGACCTCAAAGCCTTGTGAAGATGAAAGGCAGTAATGTACGTAAACCACTTAGCCTAGTGTCTGGCAGAATGGAAGTCATAGCTCACCTGGGTCTGCCACTACCATCAGTGTGCTTACTGCAGTCAACCTAATTCTTCTAACATGGGCATGATGAAGCTTCAACATTTTCCCTGGATATAGCTTTCTCTTCTGGGTAAAGTTTGAGAAAAGCTTAAGAAGATCTTTCTGGCCTAAAGTAGCTTCAGAGTCAGATCTGGGTTTGGTTCCTTGTTCTGCATCTTACAGCCTCTGGGACCTTAGGTAAGTTATTTTTCTCTGCCCCTTAATTTCTTCATCTGTAAAACAAAAACAAATACGCTGCCTACACCCATGGGTTGTTGTGAATAAAATAATGAACGTGAAGAGCTTAGTGCTATGTCTGACAACCAGAAGGCACTCAGGAAATGGGGGCTGTGGTACTGATGGTGAAAGTAGCAGCTGTAGTCATAGTGAATGATGATTCCCACCACTAACACTGCCCTCTCTGGAATGGACAGTTGAATGTTTTTAAGCTCGTACAGTTTTTGCACACCTAACCTAAATGTTAGGAGAGACATCAGTTGCTATTCCTGAAGGGACAGCAGAAGAATTGTTGCCAGGCTTCACAGACAATGGCTGGGAATTTAAAACCGAGTTGTTTTCGGAGGCGTGACTAAAAATGATTCCGTAGAGCATAATTCTCAGCAGAATACTTTACTTATGCCAGTCCCCTTCCACCCAAGAACACAAGGGGAGAAAATGTAGTTCTAAACTGACCCTATACTTCTAAGACTCAATTGCAGTTGGTTACCCTTGATATGTTGCTCACAGACTTCATCAGGAGCATTAGGGTACAAAGATCTTCTGATCTTCTTTGCCAGGGTCATCTTCATTCTTAAACTATTTCAAACTATTCATTCCCCCTAACTATTTTTGAGCCCCTTGGTGGGGATAAGATTTATTTGATGGCTCGAAGATTGATGTATGGGCACAACAGGAGTTCTAAGGGATATAATGTTAGAGTAGGTGGAATTATAGGGGGACTGTGGAGGTATTAACAGACAGAAATTTGAAAACTGAAAAATTCTAATGGTTCTGTAGATGAACCCATTTACCAAAGGAGGGATATGAGATATTTCTTTGGACGTTCCTTCATTTTTCTCTTTAGCTCTCTGTTAAAAGTCTGCTAAAAGAGAAAGAAAACAGGCATCACTGCAAACGAAGCTAGGCACAAGGCTTCCTGTCCTTCCAGGTGAGGAGGGTGTTGCCTACTTTCCAAGGGGTGTAGACTGCATCCCACCAGGTGTCCCCCTCTGCCCTGACCTCATACTTGCTCTCCCTCTTGCTCTCTTCCCTTCACCTAAGGAATACTAACCACATCAAAGGCTTCAAAGGCTTCATCAGGGATTGTCCAGTAACATGTCCTCTGAGTCCCAGGTGCCCATTCTCCTTTTTGCCCTTGGCTCTGAGGTTATAGAAATGAAAAATGGGTTTCAGTTTTGGACACAGACTTAGGAGTAGAATCAGACATCCAGAAAGACACTTCTTCCACTCTTCTGCTGTATTCCTGCCACTCAACTTTCATCCTCCTTCCCAGAGCAGCACCTCTGTCCTCAGTGTTCCTGTCCAGGTTGTCTTCATTCTTAAACTATTTCAAACTATTTATTCCCCTTAACTATTTTTGAGCCTCTTGATGGGGATAAGATTCATTTGATGGCTCGAAGATTGATGTATGGGCACAACGGGAGTTCTAAGGGATATTATGTTGGAGTAGGTGGAATTATAGGGGGACTGTGGAGGTATTAACAGACAGAACTAACAGCTCCTCTGTGTAGGTATAACAACCCAAGGCTCTGAGGTAGCCTGAAGGGCAGATTCTTTGGAGAGCAAAGGTGACATTATAAAATTGACAGTTTACCATCATGGAAACTGCGGCCAAGGAACATTTGAGATGGAGTAGCCATTAACAACAATGGGCCTTTAAATCCTCACAGCTTTCTTTTTTTAGTGCCTTTAGTGTATTGGGAAAAATCATATATGATTATTAAAAAATTTCTGATAATACAAAAATCCTAAAAAAGGTACCTTGGCTCTTCTAAAAATCACCTAGAATCTTACCCTTAGAGAAAACCACTGCTCATGTTTGGTGATTTCCCTCCAGATAGTCTATGGACATATATATATCATGCTGTACATGCTGTGCTCTGACTTTATTTTCTCCAACAAAACACCAACGGTTGTGGAAAACTTTCCATGCCAGTCAATATGTCAACATTAGCCCTTTTAAGGTCTGCATAGTATTCCATTGTATTGGTGCACCATAACTTATTTAGCCATTCACCACTGTTAGACCTTTAGCTTGTTTTCAGCTTTTAGCTGTTATGCACAATGCTGTGATTGAACAACTATGAGCATTCTTTTTTGTGTACTTGTGTAATTATCTTTGGCTACAATTCAAGACATAAAATGATTGGCTCATATGGTTTCCACAATTTTAAAGTTCTCTCTCTCTTTCTCTCTCTCTCTCTCTCTCTCTCTCTCTCTATATATATATATATATATATATATACATGCTGTTCTTGTTGTTCAGTTGCTAAGTTATGTCCCACTCTTTCACGATGCCATGGACTGTAGCCCACCAGGCTCCTTTGTCCATGGAATTTCCCAGGCACAGATACTAGAGTGGGTTGCCATTTCCTTCTCCAAGATATATATATATGGCACAAGAGACACAGATTTAATCCTTGGGTCGTGAAAATCCCCTGGAGTAGGAAATGGCTACCCACGCCAGTATTCTTGCCTGGGAAATCCCATGGACAGAGGAGCCTTGCAGGCTACAGTCCATGGGGTTGCAAAGAGTTGGACATAACTGAGCATGTGCACATGTACACACACAGGCACGCACACACACACACACACATAGAGAAAGAGAGATGGAGAGTAGGAGGGAGACAGACAACCAAACTACTCTCTCTAAAGATTGTACCAATTTGTACGTCTACCACTGGAAATCATAACCTTTAAGATAACCCTACAGCCATCCAGACAAAGATCCTGGAGCATCGTACTGGGCTGCCAGATGGTACTCTCCAAGCACTTCATCTGCTTCTCTCCTGATCACCAACCACAGCATGAAAAAAGAGTTTGGGGCTCAAAACTCACTCCTCACTTTAAATTGTGAGGAAAGGCCTTTATATCTTTTCTACCTTAACTAATCAATGTTCCAGCCTTACCTTCAAAAAGATCATCCTCAGTATATGGGGCTGGGGGATGAAAGTCATCACTTGGACCATAGCGAAGCTCGGGGGTGTTAAAAGCTCCAGCGATGATACGAGTCCCAGCGATGATAAGAGCCCCAGCGGTGATACGAGCCCCAGCAGTGTTACTAGCTCCAGCAGTGTTACCAGCTCCAGCTGTGTTATGAGCTCCACTGGTGTTACGCAGTCCAGCAGTGTTATGAGATCCATTTTCCCCAGAATATTCACCTTCCTCCATGGGTTCATCTAAGGCAAAGGTTACTGATACGTTCTTCTTGGGTCTTATTATTACACCTTCTTTCTGTATATCAGCAAGATGGAGGAGAAAGTCAATTGGTGCCCAAAGAGTTTGGAGATTGGTCCCTGAGGTAATAACATTTAATGAGCCACTTACTAGCAGGATTGACTTCAGAGGCTTAGGTTCCATTGAGTGTTGTCCTACATGCTGTCTGTTTTCTTTGGACATTCCCATCTGGGTAGCAAAGCTGGAGAAGATAGAGAGGATAAAGCCATAGTGAAAACAGATGCGAGCTCCTTAATCAAATTCAACTATCCCCCCATCCCTACCATGTGTCTTCAGACAATTAGAGGAACAACAGAGGAAGAGGACATTTAGTCTTTTTATTCCTCAAAACCTTGATCACCTCCTCTTTTTATTCTTCTTTTCTATATTCCTGTTCTGTCCCACCTTGCTGTATTATTGGAATGATCAGAGAATGGGAAGCAGAGAATGTGGAGCAGCTCCAGGATAGTTATCCATAGAATATTGCCAATAAGCTCCTTAAGGGGCCTGTGTTCCTTTTCTCCTCTGTGTAACAAACCAGAGAATATGGCATTGAAACATGTATAATATCATATAAGAAATGAATCACCAGTCCAGGTTCGATGCAGGATACAGGATGCTTGGTGCTGGTGCACTGGGATGACCCAGAGGGATAGTACGGGGAGGGAGGTGAGAGGAGGGGTTCAGGATTGGGAACACGTGTACACCCGTGGCGGATTCATGTTGATGTATGGCAAAACCAATACAATATTGTAAAGTAATTAGCCTCCAATTAAAATAAATTTAAATTAAAAAAATAAAATATATACAGTTCAAAAAAAAAAAAAAAGAAACCCTGTTTTGAAGAAACTCTACTACTGATGATTTAACTCATCCCACTCAAATTGTGCCTAGGGGAGGATGTACCTAACAGTGTTGGGATGTTTGTGGTCACTGCCTTCACCCCATTTGGGCCAACTGATCTTGAGAGACTTGCTCAGCACCTCACAGAATTCATGCTCCTCCCAGAACTCCCTGCTTATATTGAAGATTAACTCCCGCATCTATTCTTATCAGTACACCTAACAGAGACAGCTCGGTACCTGTCTGCTGGGGATCTTTCCTCAAATCCTCTAGTGCTACTGGAGGCTGCAATGGTTGGTGGCAGTGGCTGTTGGCGAGTACACAGCTCTTCATATTTCTCCCCAATGGCAGATAACAGCCAGTGCAGGCCATCAATTATAGGTTGACGGCGCCTTTGAAGTTCTTTGACAACTGAACAAGGTTCCTGTGACAAAAAGAGAAGACTCCAGCCCAGGAGCTTGGGACCTCTGGGGCCCATAGTCTCAATCACCCTCAGCACACAGGTACACAGAAGCTCTGTTGTACCTAGAGAGGCTCTTAAGACTTCCTAAGAGATACTCAACATTTACTCCTGAGAAGGTAAATGAAAGGTACAAAAGCTAGGTCCTTTAATCAAGTGTCACGTCTTGGATGTATAACCTTGGACAAGGCACACAGGGTCTCTGAGCCTTGGCTTTCTTAACCATAAAATGAGACTACTGAAACTTCCAGCTTTAAAGAGCTGTTTTACAGGCCTAATGAGAAAACAGATGCAAAAGTGCTGTGAGAGGGTGGTACTTATTATCACAGTTGAGTCAGAAATCATTACCATACTTGTGTCAGGGAGAGGCTTTGCCTGAGATCTGGCAAAGGAGACTGATTATGGGCTGTGGAAGGCATCAGCCTTGGTTGAGAGGACAAGGGAAGGGAGGGCAGGACACTTACCACTCGGCACGGAGACTTGTTCTCATTCATTAGTCTCTCCAGCAGCAGATATTCAATGATATCACCAGGTGGCAGGGCATCCATCTTATCCTGCTTGTTGGCCAGGCTAAAACCAGGCATTGGAAGATTTTTAGGGAAGAAGAGAGGATGAGTGAAACTGAGATAGAGACCAAGGGCAAGAAAAAAAAGGAAAGAGGGGGATATCCAATTCTGGTACAGTTGCTCCATATCCAGGGACTAGCTTTTAAGCCATACCCAGTAAGGTGATCCAGACATTTTTCTAGCCAGCTCTCAATGGAGGAAAGAATAGCACAAATAATTTGAATCTGAAATAATCCCCAAGCCTCATTTCTGACTTCTACACTACACCATCAAACTTTAATTAGAATTTCTAACTGGGATAGGAACAAATTTGGAGCTTTTACACCCTTCCCTAAACTCTGTTCATGCTTGAGCTGGGGGTGCTAACAAGGAATAAAAAAGGCTAAAAGGGCATGGGGAGGATTGACAGGCCGCCTGAAATATCACCCTGGAATAAGAGGTAGTGGCATAAGTCTCGGGCACTCTGCCAAGGGAGCAGGCCACTGGCATTGAATATACAACACAGGAGTTTTCTGCCTTCATCTCAGGGTCAGAGACTGAAGCCAGAAAAGAGAAGCAAATGTAGGGAGGCAGTCTTCAGGAAGAGTTGACAAATGAGTGAGGAGGGTGTGTGCATTTCCCTTTGATGACTGCCTTCAAAATTACCTTTGCACAATTAGATAATAGGTTCCCCCATGGCAGTGTCTGGTAGAAAGTGGCTCTTGAAAACAGCCCATAGAGGACTGGTCCACTACCCCTCAGCCAAAGAGGAGAGGCGGTCTAATTGGATGTGATAGAGGGACCACCTAGCCCTTCCTCTGTCTACTTCTCTTCTAAAGGCTCAGAATGGAAGGGGAAATTGGACACAAAGGTAGAGTCTTACAGTAGGATGGGTTTCCCAGCCACTCTTTCATCAGACAGCATGTTGGGTAAGATGACCTTCACTTCCTGCATGCGCTCCAAGTCACTGGAATCGAGGACAAAGACAAGCCCATGTGCCTGAGCATAGTAGTTTGGCCAGATTTTGCGGCCCTGCATGTCTCCTTTTAGGTCATAGATGGAAACTTCATAATTATCCACCAGGAGTGTGGTTGGTTCAGAGCTTGAACAACTGTCCATCCTACTCCTACTAGGGAGTTCTATGCATAGGGGAAGAGAGGATGAAATAATTTGTTAAATGATTATCTGGACCTTGATTACAGCCTGCCCTCAGAAATCCTATGGAGGTGTCCTGGCATCCTGCTCATGCTGATTCATCTTCCTAAACTAGCACTTTGCCCACACTACCCTATCCTGGCTCAGTAACCTTCCTTGAGTGCCTGTTGCTCTGAAGACAGAATACAAACTCTTTTACCTCCTAACCTGCCAGATCCATTTCTTCCCTGACTGGTATCCAGGGTCTCTGGTACCCAGCCTCTTCCTCCCTCTGCTTCTTGACTCGTGTGCCTCCCTGTCCCCCATTCCACATGCATGTCAGGCTCTCCCTTGCCCCGGGCCTTCACAAGATACTAGTCCTACTGGTTAGAACACTTTCCCACTACTCTGCTTGGTTAAAACCTATTTTGTTTTTAAAAGGTCAATTCAGATCTTGTTTCTTCTAGAAAATTTTCTTAACTCACACTACCATCCCCAAGTCCGGATAAGGTGCCTTTCTTCTGGGCTTACCACTACCACAGCACATGTATGCTTAGTCGCTCAGTCATGTCTGACTCTTTGTGACTCCATGGACTGTAGCCTGCTAGGTTCCTCTTTCCATGGGGATTCCCCAGGCAAGAATACTGGTGTGTGTTGCCATGCTGTCCTCCAAGGGATCTTCCCAACTCAGGGACTGAACCCAGGTCTCCTGCATTGCAGGCGGATCTTTTACTGTCTGAGCCACCAGGGAAGCCCATGTTACAGTGTTATAAATTCTGTGATTTATTTATCTGGGTTATAAACTGCAACAGGATAGAAACCCCTTCAGTATTTGCTATTATATATTCACAATGTCAAGCACAGAAACTGGCAGACGGGTGTTCAATAAATATTTGTTGAATGCATCTGATGAAACTCTTCTTTCCCATCCTTTCTTTAAGGCCCAGCTCAAGTACCACTTTCTTTAGGAAGCCTCGCTGACTGGCCCAGCTCTCACTTCGATCTCTAGTTAAGCACATGATGTGTTAAACTGGTCCTTCACCTCATTCTGTGCATATCCTGCCTCCCCAGTGAAAATATAAGCTCTGTGAGGGAGGGGCTCTGCATTCCCTTACACATAGTAGGTGTTCAGTAAATGTTTATGGGGCCTGTTACTGTGGAGGAGAGTATGAAGTCCTCTTCCTCTCATATCTCCTAGAAACCATGCCAAACTCAGACACCTTTGCCCTTTCAAGGCTATGGCCAGACCATACAGTCCCACAGGGCATTCCACCTCTCACTCAGCCCCCAGAGAAATGCAGTTCAGCATTTCTCTAGACACATTCCAGTCTATTAAACCGACAGCCTGGCTTAGCTCTCTGCCCACGTTAGTAGCAAGATGATTTTACAGATTCTCTACACTCATACCTGGGAGTTCTAAGACCAGAATCAGTAGCTTCTTATCTCTAGTTTCAGATTTACATGGGACATTTTCTATAGGATTGCTAGAATAAGCTGCTTAGCTGAGAAGTTAACAGGATGCTTTCAGATCTTTGGAAATGTATGACTATACACACATGTGTGTGTATACATAATATGCCTCTATATGTGTGTATATGTACATATTATTACATTTTACTATCATCTCATAGTGTCCTCTTCTGATTTTATGTTAGTCAATGATTTAATTATAGCTTTCACAGAACATATAATTTTCATTCACAATTTTATGTTATTTGTTATGTCTATATTAGACTACTTAAAAATAATAAGTGAATAGGTTAAAACTCTAAAGGTAATTTTTAAATCATGTTTTCTATATCAAAGCAAACTTTATGTTTTTTCCCTGTTATTTCTTTGTATTTGCAACCTTACCAATTCTCCAATAATTCAATCTATTGTTGGCAAACCCTAAAAACCATCAGAACTTGCTCTCTGACAATGTACATTTCTCTTATTTCCTCTATTAATTTATAAACACTCTGAGGACAGGTACTGAGTCAAATCCATCTCTATATCCCTAGCAGAATGCTACATAAAGCATAGTTTGGGGATCATCTGCTTTAGAGTTACATGGGGGTGATGGTTAAGTCCCCCCCTGTGCCAAATGAATAAGAATCCATACATTTGGGACACAAGCATCTGTATGTTTAGCAAACTCCTATGTTTAACAAAATCCCTAGGTGATTCTTCTCACCTTATATTTTGAGACTCACTGCCTTAAAGAGCAGTAGAATTTATGCCTGTCTCAGACTTACTGGTGCACCTGTTAAGATTTTTGATTCCCTGGGCCTTCTCCAGGCCCAAATCTGAACCTTCAGGTCCCCTGTGAGTTGGTCTGATTCTGATTTTTGGCTCTCAGTACCCACTCTGCACACCAGGATCACCTGTGGAGCTCTTAAAACCTATGACACTAGGCCTCATTCTTTGAGAGAGATCTGGGGTGGGGCTAAGACAGCATTTTCTTTTAAAGTTCGAAATATATATCTAGGTTTGAAACTGCTTTAAACGCCCTCACTTGCCCCATATGACCATGCCGGACAAAACAGTTATAGTGAATGATGTTGTTGATAATAATGGCTTATGTCCCAAAATATTTTATAGCCAGTGTCTTCAAATGTTTACACAAGTTACTGCTTATAGATTGGAACTTCCTCCCTAGGCTATCATCTGTTTTCAGCAATTATAAACATTTGCAGGAGCTTATAGGGGGCAAGCTATTGCATTTTGGGTACAGAGGAGTCTACTAGTCTCTGGAAGTCTTACATGGACAGAGGTAGCCTGAGATAATTCTTCAGAATGTGACATTAGTGGAAATTTGCTTCTTAGCCATAAAAACATCTCTGTGAATGAAGTTTATGAATCAGCCCCAAGTTATTCATCAACCACAAGGCAAGTTAAACAGTAACAAATTAGACTGCAAGCTCTATCTTCTAGGAATTAGAATGGAAAGCACATGCTATTCTCATAGGCAAAATAGCATACGGCTAATTACAGTTGAGTGCTTCCCTAAGATGGCTATTAGAAAGGCCTGGGGTGTTCTTAATATATTCCCAGGCCCCACCCAGACTGGATGGGAATCTAGGGGTGGTGCTGAATTGGGCTTTAAAAATTATTCCCTTTATCAGTAACCTTGTGATTTATCTTGGTTCCTTGATTTTCTTGCTGCTGCTTACCTTTTTTTTTTTTTTTTTAAATTATCATTTCTGCCAATCAGAGATTTGGGAGAGGCAGAATCAAGTTTGCTGCCTGTAAGGTGGAATACCAGGCTGAACCACTGGCTGAAATGTCAAGGTATTAAACTGGAGATTTGGTATTAAACTTGCCTGTCTCTGAACTGACACCATTTCTCAAGCTCCAACCCTCTATATGAACTGTCAAAAAGAGTTTCACGTTATTAAAATTGTTCATCATCCCACACTTGTCTCTCTTATCTAGACCAAATTCCACTTTAATTGAGCTCTGACACTAGACACTGTTTCAAACTTGCTATCCTTCCTTATCAACTACAGTGCTTTGCATAGTCACAGTTCATTCATACTGACACTACGAAAAGACCTTCAATTAGGGTATCTTGTAAAGGGAGCAGGTAACAGACATTACATAAACAGGCTGGTAACACCTGAGGAGAGGAGTATATGGTGTCTCTGTGTGTGTGTGTGTGTGTGTGTGTCTTGTTCGTGTGTGTTGGGAAGTGTTTACCTTCAAATGAGGTAACTTGAGTGCCATGAAGTAAGGGTAGGAAGGAATGATATTTCATTGTTCACTGGGACCCAGGGGAGACCTAAACTAGTATCTAATGCTCTCAGTTCCTTACGTCTCCGGAAGGCCTCCACAAGATCAGTTTTGCCTGAGTTGTGCAGTCCAATGATGATGATGGCTACATGTCTAGAAATGGAAAAGAAAAATGAGTCAAAGCCTTAAAAGTACTGTTAGTTCTCAGTCTAAAGAAAGAATTATATTCTTGGTGTTTGGGGCTCTGCCTGCAGTAGTCCCAATGCAGTCATAAAGGCACAGCCAGGTGGTAGAAGGTGGAGTGGGAACTACTCCCCAAAGCCTCCAAGGACACTTTGCTTCCCTGATTCACTTGACTTGTAGAACTGGCCATCCTCCCCCAACCCTGCCCCTAATCTTGTAGACACTACCTAGTCATGCCCCCTAATAATATATATCATAAGGATTTGTCCTGTGAGGGACTATGGCTAGGTACATTGGAGGAAATGGTGGAACAGGTCTAAGGAAATAATTACAGTATTACCTTTGGGTCTTTTCAGTTGTCTTTAGATGACACCAGCAGGAGGTCAGAAGCCGGAACATGATTCAGCTTAGTTCTTTAATATTAAGGGAAATAAGAAATCATCCCATGGTTAACTCTGAACCTAAATTAGCTTATGAATACACAGAAACTGATAAACAGACTGGGACCGTCAAAAGTCCATTATTTCATTCTGTCCAACCTTGTTTATGTCATGGTGCAGGGGAACCGATTATCAACTCTAGTGGCAAAACAGTGATTTCTTGTTAGGAATGCAACCTACACCAGCATGATGGCATTAGGTGTGGCCTATCCCTTCAGCCATAGTTCATCCCTGTTAGGAATATCTTTATTCAACCTTGGAATTGGGGATAGGGTGGAGAAATGCATTGCCTAAGTAAAAAGGGTACTTTAGACAATTGCTTCACGGTTAATCCATGTTATAGCATGTATTAATATTTCATTCCCTTCTATAGCTAAATAACATTCCATTGTACGGATATACCACATTTTGTTTATCCATTCATCAATTGATAAGATGTTTGGATTGTTTCTACTTTTTGATTCTTATGAATAATCCTGCTATATATATGTGTGTGTGTGTAGGATTGTATAAGTTTTATATGGACATATGGTTTCGGTTCTCTTGAGTATATACCTAGGAGTGTAATTGCTGGGTCATATAACTTTGTGTTTAACATTTTCAGAAAGTGCCAGATTGTTTCTATATTTTACATTCCTACCAGCAGTTCCGGATGGTTCTAATTTCTCCACATCCTCATCAACCGTCATTGTCTTTTTGTTTAATATTAGTGGGTGTGAAGTGTTTGTCTATTGGGCTGGTCAAAAAGTCCATGAGATCTTAAGAAAAACCCAAATAAACCTTTTGGCTAACCTAATGATTGTGGTTTTGATTGACTGTGTGGATCATAATAAACTGTGGAAAATTCTGAAAGAGATGGGAATACCAGACCACCTGACCTGCCTCCTGACAAACCTGTATGCAGATCAGGAAGCAACAGTTAGAACTGGACATGGAACAACAGACTGGTTCCAAATAGGAAAAGGAGTACGTCAAGGCTGTATATTGTCACCCTGCTTATTTAACTTATATGCAGAGTACATCATGAGAAACCCTGGGCTGGATGAAGCACAAGCTGCAATCAGGATTGCTGGGAGAAATATCAATAACCTCAGATATGCAGATGACACCACCCTATGGCAGAAAGTGAAGAGGAACTAAAAAACCTCTTGATGAAAGTGAAAGAGGAGAGTGAAAAAGTTGGCTTAAAGCTCAACATTCAAAAAACAAAGATCATGGCATCTGGTCCCATCACTTCATGGGAAATAGATGGGGAAACAGTGGAAACAGTGTCAGCCTTTATTTTTGGGGGCTCCCAAATCACTTCAGATGGTGATTGCAGCCATGAAATTAAAAGACACTTACTCCTTGGAAGGAAAGTTATGACCAACCTAGATAGCGTATTCAAAAGCATAGACATTACTTTGTCAACAAAGGTCCGTCTAGTCGAGGCTATGGTTTTTCCAGTAGTCATGTATGGATATGAGACTTGGACTGTGAAGAAAGCTGAGCGCCTAAGAATTGATGCTTTTGAACTGTGGTGTTGGAGAAGACTCTTGAGAGTCCCCTGGACTGCAAGGAGATCCAACCAGTCCATTTTAAAGGAGATCAGTCCTGGGTGTTCTTTGGAAGGACTGATGCTAAAGCTGAAACTCCAATACTTTGGCCACCTCATGCGAAGAGCTGACTCATTGGAAAAGACTCTGATCCTGGGAGGGATTGGGGGCAGGAAGAGAAGGGGATGACAGAGGATGAGATGGCTGGGTGGCATCACCGACTCGATGGACTTGAGTTTGAGTGAACTCCAGGAGTTGGTGATGGACAGGGAAGCCTGGCGTGCTGCAATTCACGGGTCACAAAGAGTCAGATACAACTGAGTGACTGAACTGAACTGAATGTCTATGTATGGGGCCCAGAGCTGGGGGAAGCTCTGGTTGGGTTACCAAAGTACTTAGGCTGATACTCAGATGGGCTTTGGTTAGCTCTCTGATGATTATGTGGTGAGTATGTATCTGCTTATCAATGGATAACTTAGCAGGATTCTGCAGAATCACCCACTGTTTTAGAGAACTGCTATCCCCAAATAGAGACTCGCATTTCATAGCATTTCTTATTAGAGCATTGTTCATTCCCTAGGAAATCATTCAGATTCCCATAAGGACCTCCTGGAAAATAGGTCTGGCTTACGCCCTTCCAAAGGAAAACCTGATATGTGGCCTGTGATCAAAACCAGCCTTATTCCAGCTTTGCTCATGATGCTGATAAGACCAGGAGCCTGAAACACCACTGTCTGATTGTCTGGGTTCCATGGTAGCCATCTCCCTTTAAGACAGAAGTAGCAGCTTCATGTCTGTTTCCTGATAATTGCAGAGCTTCCTAGCTTGATCTCAGACAGTCTGTATTTGTTAGTACCACTAAGAGAGGTCCAACTGGCATCACACAAATTCTTCCTTAAGAACATATCTTAAAGAAGGATAAGTAGGATAACCAAGAAGGAAAATAATTGGACTAGGGATTATCAGGTCCTTTCACTTCCAGCACCTCTCCTGGGTACTCTAGGATGAAATCATCTAAATTAAACCTACCATTTTCAGAATTCTTATCTACAGAATGGAGATAATGATATATTTTGCTTACCTTGAGGTGGTTAATTATGTATCTGATTAGAAGTTGGTTCTTTTTGAGAGGACTTAAAATGGATGTGTTGCGCCTTCTAGCTTTCTTGCCAGAGTAACACAGCTCAGTTGCCCCCTTATGCTGGCTGTCAAGGTTCTGACATATCCATGGTAACCACTGCTTGGTTTATAGCAACCAAACTCATATCTCCCTACCTTGTCTGATTATATAGCTAATTACTAAATTACTGAATTTTTAGTCATCACGTTTTTAAGTTTACAAAGTATCTACATAGAACTTACAGTGTGTCAGCACTCATTTAAGCAATCTATACATACTAAACTCATTTAGTCCTAATAACATGGCAAAAAGTAGGGGCCATCATTCACAAAAAGGTTAAGTAATTTGCCCAAATGTACCCATTTAGTAAGTGGTAATGCCCAGAATTCAAAGCCAGGTGGTCTAGTTTCAGAGACTGTGTATTAAGGGTCTCACAGGCTGTGTGAATGAGATTTTCAGGGGCCAGAGAAACTACCGCAGCTCTGGGCCTTTCCATCTTTTCTGGACAAACTGTATTGTACTCCTTTTTAAGTCAACGTTAAAATAAACTTTTATAAGAACAGTTTTAGATATACAGAAAAGTTCAAAGACAGTACAGAGAGTTCACATTATACCCTGCACCTGTTTTCCCCCTTTATTAATAGTATTGATCTAACACATATAGACTACCAGTTATTTTTCCAGCAACAATGGGTTTATTTGGAATCAACAAAGAATTACAATTTGGGGTCTGCCATCATAGCAAGTCACACACAAGTACCCCTCACAGCAAGGAGGGGGAAAGGTAGTTGGTTGGGCTATACTAAACAAAAGAGTCTATTGGGGGAATTTAGAGCTTGAAGTCAGAGAAGGCAATCGCACCCCACTCTAGTACTCTTGCCTGGAAAATCCCATGGACGGAGGAGCCTGGTAGGCTCCAGTCCATGGGGTCGCCAAGAGTCAGGCACGACTGAGCAACTTCACTTTTACTTTTCATTTTCACGCATTGGAGAAGGAAATGGCAACCCACTCCAGTATTCTTGCCTGGAGAATCCCAGGGACAGAGGTGCCTAGTGGGTTGCCGTCTCTGGGGTCGCACAGAGTCAGACACGACTGAAGCAACTTAGCAGCAGCAGCAGCAGAGCTTGAAGTATAGTGGCTTTTCATTGGCTGAGTTGTGGCAATCTCTCATTGGCTGAGCTGTAGCAATCTCTCACTGGCTGAGCTCTGGCCAGGCAAGAAATGGAAGTCTTCCTGTTGGGCTCTGCTGTTGTCATAGGGTGTGAGAGCTCCTCTTTCTGATCTCCTATTCTAATTGTGATTTTTTTATTAATTTTTACATTTCCTCCTTTTGATCTTGATCTTTCTCTGAAAGGGCTTCCCTGATGGCTCAGTGAGTGAGGAATCTGCCTGCAGTGCAGGAGACACAGGAGACGTGGGTTCGATCCCTGGGTAGGGAAGATCCCCTGGAGAAGGAAATTACAGCCCACTCCAATATTCTTGCCTGGGAAATCCAGACAGAATAGCCTGGTGGGCTATAGTCCATGGGGTAGCAGAGTTGGACACAACTGAGCACACTCTCCAGATGATCTTCCTCTGAAAGCAGTGCTGGTTAAGACTTGGGTTTTCTGGTTTCAGTGACTTTTTGTCCCTCAGTGCCAGAAACGACCTTTCCTGGGTGTGGTATTCAATGATGGAGGGAAAGCATACACACTGGAAACCTACTGAGGTCACATTTGAGTAACAAGGAAGGGTAGAAGGGACAACTCTGAGGCCACTTACTCTTGAGAGTCCCTTGGACTGCAAGGAGGTCCAACCAGTCCATCCTAAAGGAGATCAGTCCTGGGTGTTTATAGGAAGGACTGATGCTGAAGCTGAAACTCCAATACTTTGGCCACGTTATGTGAAGAGTTGACTCACTGGAAAAGACCCTGATGCTGGGGGGGATTGGGGGCAGGAGGATAAGGGGACAACAGAGGATGAGATGGCTGGATGGCATCACCAACTTGATGGACATGAGTTTGAGTGAACTCCGGGAGTTGGTGATAGACAGGGAGGCCTGGCGTGCTGCGATTCATGGGGTCGCAAAGAGTCGGACACGACTGAGCAACTGAACTGAACTGAACTTAAAGTCCATATATAGTCAAGATCATAAACATTGGAGATCATATGAAAGATTTTGCAGACAAACTTCTGACAAGCCTGATCTAACTCTCTTGGGAAAGCTGTTCTATCAGATGTTGTGTGCTTCAATTCTGGGAGCTATTTACTGTCAGGTCACCAGATGATGTGCAGGTCCACTCAGGGTGTGGTGCTTTCTCTCCGTGTGTCACATGAATCCAAGAGTCTGTTGCCTGGAGTTTCATGGCACAAGGGTTGGTTAGCAGTACCTGATAGGGGTCTCTCCAGTGAAGTTAAAGAGAATCCTTCTGAAGGTGTCTTTTCCAGTATATGAAATCTCCAGGTTCCAAGGGTGCTTAAGGTCTTCATCTTCGGAGAGTGCACTGTGAAAACACTGCTCTAGCAAAACATGGTTATTTTTAATAGAGGCAATTAGGCCTTTGCAACACTGGAATATTTCTCGTTTCATCAGCTGCAGGTTAAACAGTGCAAGAGCCAAGTGCATTGAGTGTCCTGTGACTATTTCAAAGGGTGAGAGTTTGAATTCCACAAGGGATGGATATAAGATTTAGAAGGATCAGTGGCAGTGCTTTTGGCCAATATATTTGGAGGGCCCATACAAATTTTGCCAATTGAGTTTTAATAATTCCATTAGTGCATTTGACTAAACCAGAGGATTGAGGATGCTAAATGCAGTAAAAGTGTTGTAAAACTGGCCAAACAGCACAGGTATCAAAATATCTGACCAGTAAAATGGGTCCCTTGATCGTTATGAATTGTGGGAGGATTTCCCCAGGTAGGGATAATATTTTCCAGAAAGACCAGCCATAGAAAAAGCAGTAGCCTGTCTGCAAGGGAAGGCTTAAGTCCAGTGTGAAAATATTCACACCATGACCAAAATATATTTATATCCCTGAGATGGGGAAAGTGGTATTAAATCCAATTGCCAGACCTTGCATGGTCCGTTAAGACAGTTTAAAATGTTTGGAAGCAGTAAGAACAGGCTTCCCTGGGTTGTCCTTTGGGTTAGTGGGGCAAGTGAGGTAGGCAATTTTTGCAACTTTGTAAATGTTTCCCCACCAATATTGATTCATGAAAGATGGAATTTTGTCAGTAGACCAATGATCTAATGCATGTACAACGGTTAGGAGTATAAATTTTGCAATCTCTAGTAGGACTGAGTTGTTATTTGATCTGAATCAGAGCTTTCTCTTTTTATCAAACCAAGAGTTGAATTTCCAGTCTTTTTTCTTTTTTGAGACCAATTGTTGGGCTTCTCCAGCCAGTTTTTCTAAGTTATCATTTGGGGAAATACCCCTTTGTATCATGACAGAAGTTTGACTGCTTTTGATTCCTTTAAGTGCAGCGTTCCTTATGGAACTGTCAGCAAGGTAATTTCCTTTAGCTTCCAGGGAGTCAAGATAAAAATGCCCTGGAATTTTAAGCTTAAGTGGCAGGTAAAAGTACTGCATTCACTAATGTTTGAACATAGGAGCCATTTTAAATTTTATCTCTACTGAAAGTTAGGAAGCCATGTTGCTTCCACAACATTCCCAAATCATGAGCTTCTCCGAAACCATATCTACTATCAGTATAAATTCTGGCAGTTTTGTACTTGGGTAAAGTATGAGCTTGTGTAAGATCACATAATTCAGACTTTGGGGCTGAAGTAGCCATTGGTAAAGATGCTGCCTCAAAAACAATGAAAGGAGTTGCTATAGCATACCCAGCACAGTATTTACCATGATCACCTTTTAGATAAGAACTATCAGTGAACTTTGAGAAGTCAGCATTACCCAAATTATTTTCTTGCAGGTCATCACAAGGCATCAGGATATGATCCATCAGCATTAAGTAGTGGTGAGAGACGTCACTGGTGATGGAGGGCAGAAGAGCAGCAGGATTAAGGTTATTACAACCTAAAAGAGTTACGTGAGGAACTTAACAAAAGGACTTCTTAGGAGGTGAGGTGGCTGACTGAGAAATATTGAGTGTGGTGAGAATTCAGAAGGGCTTCTACTGCATGAGGTACAAAAATGGTTGAAAGGAATCCCACCTCAATCTTTTTGATGACCTTAACCAAAAAGGCAGTGGCAGTAATGGCTCTAAGGCAAGTTAGAAAGACAACTTAGAAGGCTGCAGGCACCCAAGGTGCTTAATTGGTAACAATCTTTTTTCTAATATCCTGGCTCTTTGCAATAATAGCAGGGTAGACCTGTGCCACAGTGTACAGTTGCTGGCTTTGATACTCTGTGGATAGATGGTGGTTCTCATGTTTTTGGGTGAGTATCCCAAACGCATTATATTCCTTTTCATATATAAAACCGGAAAAGAGAACCTGATCATTGGATGCCCAAGAGTGTGTAGGTGCATCAAACTCTCCTTTAAGGCCTTAAAGACTATTTTGTCTGGTTCTTCCCATAAAATTGGGTTGAGGTTGCTCTTTAGTAAAATATACAGAGATTTGGCCATAAGAGAGAAATTTGGAATCCAGTTTGAGTAATATCCAACTAGCCCGAGAGAACCTCACATTTGGCACTTCATTTTGGATTTTTGGAAGCTTAGGACATTATGAAGCCTTCTGGATTCAGGTATAGCCCTTTTTCTGGTATCAGGTGTCCTAAATATTGAAGTGGTTTGGGAAAACTGCAATCTTCCCTTGGCAACCGTATGTCCCTCTAAGGCTAATAACTTTAGCAAGTGGATGCTGCTTTCCTGTGAGAAGGCTTGAGAAGGAGAACAAAGAAGCAAATCATCCACAAAATGCACCAAAGCAGAACCCCTAAGGAACTTTGTATCATCCAGATCAGCCTTCAGGATTTCTGAGAAATAAAGGCTCTCAGTAAAACCCCAAGGCATTACTGTACGGATGCATTGTTTTGTTTTCCAAATGAGGCCAAAAAGGTATTGGTTAGAATGCACCACATACATCAATTATAGTAAAGAATTTGCTTCTGTTGGAAATGGATGTTAGTAGTGTGTGAGTTAGGAATAAAGGGTGTTGAGGGATAAGAGTCTTGTTTATTGCTCAGAAATCCTGGACAAACTTCCACCCTCAGCCCTTAGGTTTCTCGATGGTAAAATCAGGGGATTATAGGGATTAGTATAGGGATAATGATGACTTGTTATCTTCTATTATAGGCTTTTTATCTCGAAGGCCTTCTTTCCTTACAGGGTGTTGATTCATTCTGGAGAGAAATTTGGGGGTATTTATTTGGATCTTGATGGGATGTGCACTGTGAATTTTACCAATATCAGTTGGAGATTTTGCCCATAAGGAGGGTGGTATCTGACCCAGTAGGAACAAATGATCAGTGTGTCCAGAATCAGCTGTAGTACCATCAAAGACAGAAGAAATAAAATATGTCAAAGGGTCATTTAATTTACCTGATTGACTGCTTTGATGACTACTGTCAAGTTGTAGAATTATTTCCTCCTCATGGGAGAGAAAAATTCTGGCATGATACTTCCCTAAGAAGTCTTGGTCAAATAAATAGGTAGGGGTGGAGGAACTGAGGAGAAAATGTTGTGTGTTTCTCAAAGGGCCTAGAGAAAAGAATGGCTTCAGAGATAGGAACCTTTGGAAGTTCATTAGAGAACCCTAGTATTTGAACTATCTTAGTACTCCAAGGCAGAGACTGTTTATTGTAGTGGAATTGAACACCAAAGAATGTGGCTCTGGTGTCACTTAGGACTGGAAAAAATTTACCCTTAATATGGAGAAATGTTATTCAAGATAATCAAAAGGGAGGGATTGGGAATAGCTCTTATAGTTCCTTTGACTCTTGTTATTGAGAATTAGGGGGATGTTGGAAAGACAACTTAGAAGGCTGCAGGCACCCAAAGTGTGAAAATTGGTAACAATCTCTTTTCTAATATCCTGGCTCTTTGCAATAATAGCAGAAACTAGGAGGGTTTTGTTTTTGTTTAGGGACCTCCATTTGCTTGAATTGAACATTAAGAATTTTAGCAGTTTTCCTTTTACATGACTAAGCTAGAGTGTGAGAGACCTGGGTTGCCAGATTAACTAAATCTGGAGTGGACAAAGTTTCCCATTCAATCTTGTTCCTTTTTACTAGAAGAGAAAGATCCTGTTTTAGCCCACTAATAAAAATACAGTTGCAAGCTACCCAAGTGGAATCAACATCTGAAGGAAGGTAAGAATTTTCTTTAAATACATTCTGAAGTTGATCATAATACTCATGAATAGGTTCATCAGATTTTTGTGTGCAAGTCTGAATTTTGTTCTAGTTAACAGGCTTTCAGAAAGCCTTATGAATTGCTCTTGGAAATCACTTAGTGATCGCCTAATCTCCCAGTTATAATTCTAGAGAGCTCTCAGGATTTCCCCAGTTGTGAATTTTCATCCAAATTTAGGCCTGGTCTTCACTGACAGGCATATGAACTAACTAATCTAAGTCAGAGTCGATAAGTTTGAATAACTATATTATATTCCTCACCAAATCTGTAAGGATTTCAGTTACTTTGGGAAAATCTTTGACTATGGCTTTGCAGTTCCACTTTAGTCCAGGAGATGTAAAATAATTAAGAGTATAGCCTCTGGATCCTCTGAAGGCTTAATTTTAAAGAGACGGGTTCTGATAAGTTCAGAGGAAATGGCACAGGGGAGTTTCAGAGAAAAGGGAAAGTTTGGCAAGAGAATTAGTATGGGGGAACTGAGAGTTATAGATGAGGTATCAGATCAGATCAGATCAGATCAGTCGCTCAGTTGTGTCCGACTCTTTGTGACCCCATGAATCTCAGCACGCCAGGCCTCCCTGTCCATCACCAACTCCTGGAGTTCACTCAGACTCACGTCCATCAAGTCAGTGATGCCATTCAGCCATCTCATCCTCTGTCGTCCCCTTCTCCTCCTGCCCCCAGTCCCTCCCAGCATCAGAGTCTTTTCCAATGAGTCAACTCTCCGCATGAGGTGGCCAAAGTACTGGAGTTTCAGCTTTAGCATCATTCCTTCCAAAGAAATCCCAGGGCTGATCTCCTTCGAATGGACTGGTTGGATCTCCTTGCAGTCCAAGAGACTCTCAAGGGAAGAAGGAGGATGATGCCAGAGGCAGAGTCAGAGGAAAGGAACAAGATGACACTGGAGACAGTATCCGAGATACAGAAGCCAGGGACAAGGAACATGAGGCTTTGGCAGCCATTTTGTCTTTGCTTGCTTCAGTTGATCTTAAAATCTTACATTGCAGAGATGAAATTTTAGGCTCCTGATAATGCATTATCAGGAAATAATGAAATATAGAAATAGGCATTCCATTCAGTTTTGGAAATTTTACAGATATGGCTGTCCAATTTTGTTTTAAGAAAAGTAAGTTTGGGATTTCAGTATTTCTCCATAATCCCCATTCATGTTCTCAATTGCCTTTGGTTAGGTTGGTCCATTTACTTAGAAATGTGAATGAGGAAGGACTACAGATTTTTAAACATAAAATCAGTCAGAATTCTTGTAAGGGCACCCTCAAAGTATTTAGCTAATTGGAATCACATTTCTCAGAGGTTTTTCTTTAGAGTAAAACAGTAATTTTCAAACAGCCTAAACAGCTTAAATGGACTCAAACACCCTGCAGGCCTGTATCAGCAAGTTCTAAGGGAACAGTTTAGTTTTAAAGGAGCCAGGACAAAGGCTGCTCAGCACAGCCTAATCCTGAACGAGGCAGGCTGAAGACTGAACAGCACAGTTTCAATGAAACAGCTCCTGTTCCAAAAGAAATTCAGCTAAAGGCTAGCATAGTTTCATTTGGAATAGCAGGCCAAAGTGCTTAACTCACAGACAGAATAAGGCTTTAATCCGAATAAACCTCCAGGAGAAAAATTTACCCTCAAGCCTCAGAGCTGGTGATTGAAAAAAAAAAATTTCAGTGGACTTTTTAGGTAACTTACCTATCTGCTTACTGGCCTCAGAGTCGTTGTGGGGTCTTCTCTGAATCCCTGCACTGGACACCAAAATGTTCACCTTAAACAGTTTGCCAGTTACTTCTCCAGTAAAAACCGATTTACTCAGAATCAGCAAACAATTATACCCTAGGGTCTCCAACTATGGCTGCCACAAACAAAGCCCTCCGCCTCAGCCGAAAAAGACTGTTACGGAAAGGAAGTTGCAAAGTCTAATAAGCAGACAGATCATTGGATGAATTGAGAGTTCCAAGTATAGTGGCTTTTTATTGGCTGAGTTGTGGCAATCTCTCATTGGCTAAACTCTTGCCAGGCGAAACAATGAAGTTTTTCTTTCTTCTTCCTGTTCCGGGCTGCTATTGTCCTAAGATGTGAGAGCTCCTCCTCTGACTTGTTGACTTTTTTATTTGAGGTTTCTGTTATTCATTTCTGTAACATCTCACACTAGTATGGTACATTTGTTAAAATTAAAGAACCAGAATCGATGCATTGTTGTTGCTGTTGTTGTGCAGCTGCTAAGTCGTGTCTGACTCTTTGTGACCCCATGGAGTGCAGCACGCCAAGCTTCCCTGTGCTATAGTATCTTCAGCTGCTGCTGCTGCTGCTAAGTTGCTTCAGTCGTGTCCGACTCTGTGCTACCCCACAGACGGCAGCCCACTAGGCTCCTCTGTCCCTGGGATTCTCCAGGCAAGAACACTGGAGTGTGTTGCCATTTCCTTCTCCAGTGCATGAAAGTGAAAAGTGAAAGTGAAGTTGCTCAGTCGTGTCCGACTCTTAGCAACCCCATGGACTGGAGCCTACCAGGCTCCTCCGTCCATGGGATTTTCCAGGCAAGAGTACTGGAGTGGGGTGCCATTGCCTTCTCCGTCAGTTTGCTCAAATTGATGTGTCGGTTGAGTCAGTGATACTATCTAACCATCTCATCCTCTGCTGCCCCATCTCCTTTTGCCTTCTATCTTTTGCAGCATCAGTCTTTTCTAATGAATTGATACATTATTACTAACTAAAGAACATACCTCAGTCACATTTCCTTAGTGAAGTTGCTTTTGCCATTAGTGTCCCAGACTCCACTTACTTCCAAAGTTAGTTGGGTCAACACTCTTAACCCTGCCTCCTTCAATGAAGTTGTTTTGTACATTCATAATACACATTCTGTAATAAGTTAATTTTGTGTGTCAACTTGACAGGGCTGCGGTGTGCCCAGATATTTGGCCAAACATAATTTTGGGTGTTTCTGTGAGTGTTTTTAGGTGAGATTAACTTTTAAATAGCAGAGAAGGCAATGGCACCCCACTCCAATACTCTTGCCTGGAAAATCCCATGGACGGAGGAGCCTGGTGGGCTGCCGTCCATGGGGTTGCACAGAGTCGGACACGACTAAAGCAACTTAGCAGCAGCAGCAGTAGCAACTTTTATTTATTTATTTATTTATTTTTGGGACTCAGGAAAGCAAATTGCCCTCCCTAATTTGACCTCATCCTCAGTGGCTCATATGATAAAGATTCTGTTTGCAATGAAGGAGACCTGGGTTTGATCCCTGGGTAGGGGAGAGCTCCTGGAGAAGGGATTGGCTACACACTCCAGTATTCTTGCCTGGAGAATTCCACAGACACAGGAGCCTGGTGGGCTATAGTCCACTGGGTTGCAAAGAGTTGGACATGATTGAGCTACTAAAAATCAGTTGGAGGCATGACTAAAATCAAAAAAGCTGACCCTTCACCAAGTAAGAGAGGAAAATGTCAGGCAGAAGTCTGACTGCTTTTGAACTGGATCATTGACTTCTTTCCTGCCTACAGACTCAAAGTGAAACAATGGATCTTCCTGGATTGTGAGCCTGCTGGTCTTTGGACTGGAACTACACCATCTGCTGTTCTGGTTCTCAGGCCTTAGGACTCCTCCTGGAACTAAACAATTGACTCTTCTGGATCTCTAGCCTGCCAATTCATCCTGCTGATCTTGGGGCTTGCCAGACTGTATAAATGTATAAACCAATACCTTGTAATAAATCTAAACACACACACACACACACACAGATATCCTATTGCTGGGATAGAACAGCTATCTGTTCTTGCAGCAGGACCTCCTTCTATATTATCTCTTATCTCTTGCCTCCGTTCTCTGCCTCAAATACTCTCCTCCCATTGTTCACTTTCATGCTTTATTGTCATCTCTCAATTCTCTCGTCTTCTTGTCACCTCCTCAAAAGAAGCCTTCCCTAACTCAGGCTGTTCTCCTTTCCCCTTTCATCCCTTTTATTTTTATTTTAAACATTTAATTAAAGTAAAGATACAGAAAACTACACAAAACTTAGCTTAAAGCGTTACTATAAAGTGAACACCCTAGTAACCATTATCTTATTTAATCTACATGTTTATGTTCTATTCCTTTCTTTTTTCTTCTCTTTTTAAAGTTCATCATACATTAACATAAACTTTAAAAACCTGCATCTATACAGTTTTAAGACACATAGATTGATGTATCCACCACCACCATCTATATACAGAATAGTTCTGTCACCCCAAAAAACTCTCTGTTGTTATCCCTTTATAGTTTCACCTCTACCTCAACCTCCCCCCTACCACTAACCTCTGGCAACTAATAATCTGTTCTCTGTCATTATAGTTTTGTCATTTGGAGAATGTTATATATATGGAATCATACATTTGTGATTAAAACTGGCTTTTTTAGTATCAGCCTAATGCCATCGAAATGCATCCAAGTACTTGTGTTTATTAAATACTTGGTTTCTCTTTATTGCTAAATAGTATTCCATTGTGTGGATGTACCACAGTATATTTATTCTATCTTTTGAGTAGCATTTGGATTACTCAAATAGAGCTAGAATAAACATTTATATTCAGGATTTTGTTTAATAGTTTGGATGTTTATTTAATTATATTTTAAAATTGAGGTGTAGTTGATGTATAATGTGGTTCCCTGGTGGTTCAGATGGTAATGACTCTGGCTGCAATGCAGGAGACCCAGGTTTGATCCTTGGGTCAGGAAGATCCCCTGGAGAAGGAAATGGCAACCCACTCCAGTATTCTTGCCTGGAAAATCCCATGGACAGAGGAGCCTGACAGGCTACAGTCCATGAGGTCACAAAGAATCGGACATGATGTATAATATTATATTAATTCCAGTTGTACAACATGGTGATTCAAAATTTTTCTAGATTATATTCCATTTATAGTTGTTATAAAATATTGACTATTTTCCCTGTGCTGTACAATATATTGTTGTACCTTATTTTATGCATAGTAGTTTGTACTTCTTAATTCCCTACCCATCTCTTGCTCATCCCCCCTTCCCTCTCCTCACTGGGAACACTAGTTTGTTCTCTATATCTGTGAGTCTATTTCTTTTTTGTTATATTCACTATTTTTTTTTTTTTAGATTCTACATGTAACTGATGCAATACAGTATTTGTCTTTCTCTGTCTGACTTATTTCACTAAGCATAATACTCTCCAGGTCCATCTGCGTATGCATGCTCAGCTTCTCAGTCGTGTCTAACTCTTTGGGACTCTTTGGACTGTAGCCTGCAAGGTTCCTCTGTCCATGTGATTTTTCAGGCAAGAATACTGGAGTGGGTTGCCATTCCCTCCTCCAGAGGATCTTCCTGACCCAGGGATTGAATCTATGTCTTCTGCATCTCCTGCACTGAAGGTGGATTCTTTACCTGCTGAGCCATCAGGTCCAGGGACATCCACATTATTGCATGTGTCAAATGTTCATTTTTTATGTCTGATTAATATTCCATTGTGTGTGTGTGTGTGTGTGTGTGTGTGTGTGCATATATAAGCCCATCTGGTCTAATGTGTTGTTTAAGGCCATTGTTTTCTTATTGATTTTCTGTCTGGATGATATAGCCATTGGTAAAACTGGGGTATTAAAGTCCCCTAAAATTGTTGTATTGTTGTCTGTTTCTCACTTTCAGTTCAGTTCAGTCGCTTGGTCATGTCCAACTCTTTGTGACCCCATGGACTGCAGCACGCCAGGCCTCCTTGTCCATCAACAACTCCCGGTGTTTACAAACTCATGTCCATTGAGTCATTGATGCCATCCAACCATCTCATCCTCTGTCGTCCCCTTCTCCACCCACCTTCAATCTTTCCCAGCATCAGGGTCTTTTCAGATGAGTCAGTTCTTTGCATCAGGTGGCCAAAGTATTGGAGTGTCAGTTTCAGCATCAGTCCTTCCAATGAATATTCAGGACTGATTTCCTTTAGGATGGACTGGTTTGATCTCCTTGCAGTCCAAGGGACTCTCAAGAATCTTCTCTAACACCACAGTTCAAAAGCATCAATTCTTTAGCGCTCAGCTTTCTTTATAGTCCAACTCTCACATCCATACATGACTACTGGAAAAACCATAGCCTTGACTAGATGGACCTCCGTTGGCAAAGTAATGTCTGTGCTTTTTAAATAGGTTGTCTAGGGGTTGGTCATAACTTTTCTTCCAAGGAGCAAGCATCTTTTAATTTCATGGCTGCAGTCACCATCTGCAGTGATTTTGGAGCCCCAAAAAATAAAGTCTGACACTGTTTCCCCATCTATTTGCCATGAAGTGATGGGACCAGATGCCATGATTTTAGTTTTATGAATGTTGAGCTTTAAGCCAACTTTTTCACTCTCCTCTTTCACTTTCATCAAGAGATTCTTTAGTTCTTCCTTTTCTGCCAAAAGGGTGGTGTCATCTGCCTATCTGAGGTTATTGATATTTCTCCCAGCAATCTTGATTCCATCTTGTGCTTCTTCTAGCCCAGCGTTTCTCATGATGTACTGTGCATATAAGTTAACTAAGCAGGGTGACAATATACAGCCTTGACATACTCCTTTCCCTAATTGAAACCATTCTATTGTTCCATGTCAAGTTCTAACTGTTTCTTCCTGACCTGCATACAGATTTCTCAGGAGTCAGGTAAGGTGCTCTGGTATTCCCATCTCTTTAAGAATTGTCCACGGTTTGTTCTGATCCACACAGTCAAAGGCTTTGGCATAGTCAGTAAAACTGAAGTAGGTGTTTTTCTGGAACTCTCTTGCTTTTTTGATGATCCAACAGATGTTGGAAATTTGACCTCTGGTTGCTCTCCCTTTTCTAAAATGAGCTTGAACATCTGGAAGTTCACAGTTCACATATTGTTGAAGCCTGGCTTGGAGAATTTTGAGCATTACATTACTAGTGTGTGAGATGAGTACAATTGTGCAATAGTTTGAGCATTCTTGGCATTGCCTTTTTTGGGGATTGGAATGTAAACTGACCTTTTCCAGTCCTGTGGCCACTGCTGCGTTTTCTGAATTTTCTGGTCTATTGAGTGCAGCGCTTCCACAGCATCATCTTTTAGGATTTGAAATAGCCCAACTGGAATTCCATCACCTCCACTAGCTTTGTATGTCATGATGCTTCCTAAGGCCCACTTGACTTCTCATTCCAGGTTGTCTGGCTCTAGGTGAGTGATCATACCATCATGATTATCTGGGTCATGAATATCTTTTTTGTACAGTTCTTCTGTGTATTCTTGCCACCTCTTCTTAATATCTTCTGCTTCTGTTAGGTCCATACCATTTCTGTCCTTTATTGAGCTCATCTTTGCATGAAATGTTCCCTTGGTATCTCTAATTGTCTTGAAGAGATCTCTAGTCTTTCCCATTCTGTTGTTTTCCTCTATTTCTTTGCATTGATCGCTGAGGAAGGCTTTCTTATCTCTCCCTGCCATTCTTTGGAAATATGCATTCAAATTGATACATCTTTCCTTTTCTCCTTTGCCTTTTGCTTCTCTCCTTTTAACAGCTATTTGTAAGGCCTCCTCAGACAACCATTTTGCCTTTTTACATTTCTTTTTCTTGGGGATGGTCTTGATCCCTGCCTCCTGAACAATGTCATGAACCTCTGTCCATAGTTCTTCAGGCACTCTGTCAGATTCAATCCCTTGAATCTATTTCTCACTTCCACTGTGTAATCATAAGGGATTTGATTTAGGTCATACCTGAATGGTCTAGTGGTTTTCCCTGCTTTTTTCAATGTAAGTCTGAATTTGGCAATAAGGAGTTCATGATCTGAGCCACAGTCAGCTCCTGGTCTTGTTTTTGCTGATTGTATAAAGCTTCTCCATCTTTGGCTACAAAGGATATAATCAACCTGATTTCGGTGTTGACCATCTGGTGATGTCCATGTGTAGAGTCTTCTCTTGTGTTGTTGTTGTTTCTCACTTTAGGTCTGTTATTATTTGCTTTATCTATTTAGATGCTCTTATGTTAGGTGCATAAATATTTATAAATGTTATATCCCCTTCATGGGTTGACCCTTTTATCATGATATAATGACTTTTTCTCCTTTTACAGTCTTTATCTTAAAGTCTATATTGTCTGATATAAGTATAGTTATTCTAGTTTTCTTTTGGTTTTCATTTGCATGGAATATATTTCCCCATCTTTCAGTTTCAGTGTGATGCACGCAGCATATATATGGGTCTTTTTTTTTGTATATGTACATTCAAACCACTCTGTGTCTTTTGACTGGAGAATTTAGTGCATGTACATTTAAAGTAATTTTGGTAGGTGTGTACTTATTGCAGATTTGTTCATTGTTTTCCCTGGCTGACTGTAGTTCCTCTTCTCTTGCTCTCTTCCTTTGTGATTTGATGATTTTCTGTCACCCTTTCTCTATATGTTTTGTGTATAAGTTTCTGCTTTGTGGTTACCATGAGGTTTACATATAATAACTTATAACTGTCTTTTTAAATTTATTTTTAATTGAAGGATAATTGCTTTACAGTATTGTGTTGGTTTCTTCCAAATATCAACATGAATCAGCTTTAGGTCTACATATGTCCCCTTTCTCTTAAATCTCCCTCCCCCTCCCCATTCCACCCCTCTGGGTTGTTACAGAGCCTTGGTTTGAGTTCCCTGAGTCCTATAGCAAACTATTTTAATATGATCACAACTTAAGTATGAATTTATTCCAGAACTCTATATTTTTACTTCCCTCCCCATGTTCATGATGTCACAATTTCCATCTTTTTGTCTTGTGTATCCATTGACAAATTATTATGGCTATAGTTATTTTTACTACGTCTTTTAACCTTCATACTAGCTTTATAAGTGATTAATCCAGCCCCTTTACAATATTAGATTTTATGAATTTTACTATATATTTACCCTTACCAATGAAATTTTTCTTTCATATGTTTTCCTGTTACTAATTGGTGCCCTTTTGTTTTGGCTTAAAGAAGTCTCTTAAACATTTTTTTATCAGGCTGATCTAGTGCTGATGAGCTCCTTTACCTTTTGCTTGTCTAGAAAATTTTGAATCTCTCCTTCAATTCTAATCTAAAGTTTGCTGTGTAGAGCATTCCTTGTTGGAATTCACTCATCTTTCCTTCCTACCCCTAGTCTTAGGTGACCACTAATTTACTTTCTATTGATTGCCTATTCTGTACATTTAATGTAAATGGAATCATATAATATGTAATCTCTTGTGAAAGGCTTCTTACACTTAGCATAATATTTGGAAGACTCATCCATGTTGTAGCATGTATTAGTATTTCATTTCTTTTTATTGCTAAATAATATTTAATTGCATTGAATATGCAACATTTGTTTATCCATTTGTCAGCTGATGCAGATTTTGGGTTGTTTTTATTTTTTTGGCTCTTAGGAATACTGCTGTGATGACATGATGTTCAAAATTTTGTATGGGCCTATCTTTTATTTCTCTTAATCATACACCTAGGCATGGAATTGCTGAGTTATATGGGAAACAAATTGTTAAGGAACTGCCAGATTATTTCTCAAAGCAGTTACACCATTTATAATTCCACCATCAGTGTATGAAAGTTCCACCATTGCCACTCTTTGATAGTATTTTTATTATCTATCCTTCTGATTATAGCCATCCTGTGGTGTGTGATGAGATATCTCATTGTGGTTTTGATTTACATTTCTCTGATGTCTGATGATGTTGGGCATCTTTTTATGTACTTATAGGCCATTTGTATATCTTCTTTGGAGAAGTATCTATTCAAATCTTCCATCAATTTTAAAAGTTTGTTTGCTTGTCTTTTTATTGTTTAGTGGTAAGAGTTATTTATACATTTCTGATTCAAGAACTTTATCAGGTATGTGACTTGCAAAATTTTCTCCCATCATATGAGTCATGTTTTTACTTGCTTAATGGTGTCCTTTGCAGCAAAATTTTAAAAAGTAGATGAAGTCCATTTATCTGTTATTCCTTTTGTTTTTTTGTGCTTTGGGTATCTTATCTAAGAAACCACTGCTTAATCCAAGTTCATGAAGATTTATGCCTATTTTCTTAGAAGAATGTATAATTTCATCCCTTATACTTAGGTTCAAACATTTAAAATTAATTTTCATGAATGGTATGAGCAAGTGGTCCAATTCATTCTTTTGCAGGTGGATATCCAGTTGTCCATAAAATTCTGGGCAATTTTAACACGTGTATAGATTTTTTAAATTAATTAATTAATTTCAATTGGAGGCTAATTACTTTATAATATTGTAGTGGTTTTTTTTTTAAAGTACTATATGTGCTAATATTGACTATTTTTTTTAAATTTTGTTTTATTTTTAAACTTTACAATATTGTATTAGTTTTGCCAAACATCGAAATGAATCTGCCACAGGTATACCCGCGCTCCCCATCCTGAACCCTCCTACCTCCTCCCCCCCCCACCCTCCCTCTGGGTCGTCCCAGTGCACCAGCCCCAAGCATCCAGTACCATGCATCGAACCTGGACTGGCGACTCTATTGTAGTGGTTTTTGCCATACATTGATATGAATCAGCCATGGATGTACATGTGTTCCCCATCCTGAATCTCCCTCCCACCTCCCTCCCTAACCCATCCCTCAGGGTCATCCCAGTGCACCAGCCCTGAGCACCCTGTCTCATGCATTGAACCTGGACTGGCGATCTGTTTTACATATGGTAATATACATGTTTCAATGCTATTTTCTCAAATCATCCCACCCTTGCTTTCTCCCACAGAGTCCAAAAGTCTGTTTTTACATCTGTGTCTCTTTTGCTGTCTCGCATATGGGGTCATCATTACCACCTTTATAAATTCCATCAGATCAGATCAGATCAGATCAGATCAGTCACTCAGTTGTGTCTGACTCTTTGCGACCCCATGAATCGCAGCACGCCAGGCCTCCCTGTCCATCACCAACTCCCGGAGTTCACTGAGACTCACGTCCATCGAGTCAGTGATGCCATCCAGCCATCTCATCCTCTGTTGTCCCCTTCTCCTCTTGCCCCCAATATGCATTAATATACTGTATTGGTGTTTTTCTTTCTGACTTAATTTACTCTGTATAATAGGCTCCAGTTTCATCCACCTCATTAGAACTAATTCAAATGCATTCTTTTTAATAGCTGAGTAATTTTCCATTGTGTATATGTACCACAGATTTCTTATCCATTCGTCTGCCGATGGGCATCTAGGTTGCTTCCATGTCCAAGCTATTGTAAACTGTGCTGCGGTGAACATTAGGATATACGTGTCTCTTTCAATTCTGATTTCCTCAGTGTGTATGCCCAGCAGTGGGATTGCTGGGTCATATGGCAGTTCTATTCCCAGTTTTTTAAGGAATCTCCACACTGTTCCTCATAGTGACTATACTAGTTTTCATTCCCACCAACAGTGTAAGAGTGTTCCCTTTTCTCCACACCCTCTCTAGCATTTATTGTTTGTAGACTTTTTGATAGCAACCATTCTGACTGGCATGAGATGGTACCTCATTGTGGTTTTGATTTGCATTTCTCTGATAACAAGTGATGTTGAGTATCTTTTCATGTGTTTGTTAGTCATCTGTATGTCTTCTTTGGAGAAATGTCTGTTTAGTTCTTTGGCCAATTTTTTGATTGGGTCATTTATTTTTCTGGAATTGAGCTGTAGGAGCTGCTTGTATATTTTTGAGATTAATTCTTTGTCCATTGCTTCATTTGCTGTTATTTTCCCCCATTCTGAAGGCTGTCTTTTCACCTTGCTTATAGTGTCCTTCATTGTGCAAAAGCTTTTAATTTTAATTAGGTCCCATTTGTTTATTTTTGCTTTTATTTCCATTACTCTGGGAGGTGGGTCATAGAGGATCCTGCTATGATTTACATCAGAGAGTGTTTTGCCTATGTTTTACTCTAGGAATTTTATAGTTTCTGGTCTTACATTTAGATCTTTAATCCATTTAGAATTTATTTTTGTGTATGGTGTTAGAAAATGTTCTAGTGTCATTCTTTTACAAGTGGTTGACCAGTTTTTCCAGCACCACTTGTTAAAGAGATTGTCTTTTCTCCACTGTTTATTTTTGCCTCCTTTGTCAAAAATAAGATGTCCATAGGTGCATGGATTTATCTCTGGGCTTTCTATTTTGTTCCATTGATCTTTTTTGTGCCAGTACCATACTGTCTTAATGACTGTATCTTTGTAGTATAGTCTGAAGTCAGGCAGGTTGAGTCCTCCAGTTCCATTCTTCTTTCTCAAGATTGCTTTGGCTATTCAAGGTTTTTTTTTTTTTTCCATACAAATTGTGAAATTATTTGTTTTAGTTCTGTAAAAAATACCATTGGTAGCTTGATAGGGATTGCATTGAATCTATAGATTGCTTTGGGTAGTATATTAATATTATATTAATATTTTGCTATATTGATTCTTCCTATCCATGAACATGGTATATTTCTCCATCTATTTGTGTCATTTTTGTTTTTTTTTTTATCAGTGTTTTATGGTTTTCTATACATAGGTCTTTTATTTCTTTAGGTATATTTATTCCTAAGTATTTTATTCTTTTTGTTGCAATGGTGAATGGGATTGTTTCCTTAATTTCTCTTCCTGCTTTCTCATTGTTAGTATATAAAAATGCAAGGGATTTCTGTGTGTTAATTTTATATCCTGCAACTTTACTATATTCATTGATTAGCTCTAGTAATTTTCTGGTGGTGTCTTTAGGTTGTGTGTTCACTCTTTCACAGTGTGTGTCTTCTCATGTGTGTGTCTTTCTCAATGTGTGTGTGTTTGTCTCTCTGCGTGTGCGGGGCTAACTCTCAGTGTGTGTGTGTCCCTGTGTGTGTGTTTCTCTCTGTGACTCTCACAGTGTCTCTGTTTGTGTATCTCCCAGTGTGTCTCTCTCTCCATGTGTGTGCTTCTGTCTCATTGTGTGTCTGCCTCTGTGTAGTGGGTCTCTTCTGTGGTGTCTGTGTGTGTTGCTCAATGTGTGTGTCTCTCCCTCTAAGTTGTGTGTGTCTCTCCCTCTAAGTTGTGTGTGTCTCTCTCTCAGTGTTTGTGTGTATCTCTCAGTGTGTGAATGTTTGTCTCGTTCACTGTGTTTAAGTTTCCCTCCCTCAGTGTGTGTGTGTGTGTGTGCGTGTGTGTGTGTCTAGCTCTCAGGAGTGTGTGTCTCTTCCTGGATGAGGGTGTCTCTCTCAGTGTGTGTGTCCCTCTCAGTTTGCATGTCTCTGTGTGTCTCTGTCTGTGTCTCTCCATGTACTTTTGTCTCTCTCTCAGTGTCTGTCTCTCTCTCAGTTTTGTGTGCCTCTCTCAGTGTGTGAGTGTGTGTCTCGCTCTCCTTGTTTAAATTTCTCTGCCGCAGTGTGTGTGTGTGTGTGTGTGTGTGTGTGTGTGTGTATATGTATATCTCATGCTCTCAGGAGTGTGTGTCTCTTCCTGGATGAGGGTGTCTCTCTCAATGTGTGTGTTCCTCTAGTCTGCCTGTTTCTGTGTGTGTCTCTGTGTGTGTCTCTCATATGTGTGTCTCTCAGTGTTTTTTTCTCTCTCTTGGTGTGTGTGTGTCTCTCAGTGTGTGTGTGTCTCTGTGTTTTTCTCTCTCTCTCAGTGTGTGTCTCTCTCTCAGTGTTTGTGTCTCTCTCAGTGTGTGAGTGTGTGTCTCGCTCTCCTTGTTTAAGTTTCTCTCCCTCAGTGTGTGTGTGTAGATCTCGCTCTCAGGAGTGTGTGTCTCTTCCTGGATGAGGGTGTCTCCCTCAGTGTGTGTGTGCCTCTAGTCTGCCTGTCTCTGTTTGTCTCTGTGTGTGTCTCTCATATGTGTGTCTCTCAGTGTTTTTTTCTCTCTCTCAGTGTGCGTGTCTCTCTCAGTCTGTGTGTCTCTCTCATTGTGAGTGTGTCTGGTTCTTAGCGTGTGTGTGTGTGTCTCTCTCTGTATATGTATATCTCTCAGTGTTTGTGTCTCTCAGTGTGTGTGTCCCTCTAGTCTGCCTGTCTCTGTGTGTCTCTCTGTGTGTCTCTCAGTATGTGTGTCTCTCAGTGTGTTTCTGTGTCTCAGTATGTGTGTCTGTCTCAGTGTGTGTGTTTCTCTCATTGTGAGGGTGTCTGGTTCTTGGTGTGTATGTGTGTCTCTCTCTGTATGTGTATGTCTCTCAGTGTGTGTGTCTCTCGGTGTGTGTCCCTCTCAGTTTGCATGTCTCTGTGTGTGTCTCTCAGTGTGATTTTGTCTCTCTCTCAGTCTGTGTTTCTCTGTATGTTGTGTGTTCACTCTTTCACAGTGTGTGTATTTCTCACGTGTATGTCTTTCTCAGTGTGTGTGTGTGTTTGTCTGTCTCTCTCAGTGTGCATGGCTAACTCTCAGTGTGTGTGTGTCCCTTTCAGTGTGTGTGTTTCTGTGTGTATATTACTCACTGTGACTCTCACAGTGTTTCTGTTTGTGTCTCCCAGTGTGTCTCTATCTCCATGTGTTTTTTCTGTCTCATTGCGTGTGTGCCTCAGCGTTGTGGGTCTCTTTCATAGTGTCTGTGTGTTGCTCAACGTGTGTGTCTCTCCCTCTAAGTTGTGTGTCTCTCTGTCTCTCAGTGTTTGTGTGTCTCTCTCAGTGTGTGAGTGTGGGTCTCGCTCTCCTTGTTTAAGTTTCTCTCCCTGAGTGTGTGTGTGTGCGTGTGTGTGTGTATATATATATATGTATATATAGAGGGGGAGAGAGAGAGAGGGGGAGAGAGAGAGAGAGAGAGAGAGAGAGAGCGCTATCAGGAGTGTGTGTCTCTTCCTGGATGAGGGTGTCTCTCTCAGTGTGTGTGTCCCTCTCAGTTTGCATGTCTCTGTGTGTCTCTGTCTGTGTCTCTCCTTATATTTTTGTCTCTCTCTCAGTGTGTGAATGTGTGTCTCGCTCTCCTTGTTTAAGTTTCTCTGCCTTAGTGTGTGTGTGTATCTCACTCCCAGGAGTGTGTGTCTCTTCCTGGATTAGGGTGTCTCTCTCAGCGTGTGTGTCCCTCTCAGTTTGCATGTCTCTGTGTGTCTCTGTCTGTGTCTCTCCTTATATTTTTGTCTCTCTCTCAGTGTGTGAATGTGTGTCTCGCTCTCCTTGTTTAAGTTTCTCTGCCTTAGTGTGTGTGTGTAGCTCACTCCCAGGAGTGTGTGTCTCTTCCTGGATTAGGGTGTCTCCCTCAGTGTGTGTGTGCCTCTAGTCTGCCTGTTTCTGTTTGTCTCTGTGTGTGTCTCTCAATATGTGGGTCTCTCAGTGTGTTTTTTTCTATCTCAGTGTGAATCTCTCTCAGTCTGTGTGTCTCTCTCATTGTGAGTGTGTCTGGTTCTTAGCTTGTGTGTGTCTGTGTCTCTCTCTGTATGTGTATGTCTCTCAGTGTGTTGTCTCTCAGTATGTGTGTCTCTCAGTGTGTGTGTTTCTCTGTATGTTGTGTGTTCACTCTTTCACAATGTGTGTCTTTCTCAGTGTGTGTCTGTGTTTGTCTGTCTGTCTCAGTGTGCATGGCTAACTCTCAGTGTGTGTGTGTGTCCCTTTCAGTGTGTGTCTCTGTGTGTGTGTTTCTCTCTGTGACTCTCACAGTGGCTCTGTTTGTGTGTCTCCCAGTGTGTCTCTCTCTCCATTTGTGTTTCTGTCTCATTGTGTGTCTGCCTGAGTGCTGTGCGTCTCTTCTTAGTGTCTGTGTGTAGATCAATGTATGTTTCTCTCCCTCTAAGTTGTGTGTGTGTGTCTCTCTCTCAGTGTTTGTGTGTCTCTCTCAGGGTGTGAGTGTGTGTCTCACTCTCCTTGTTTACGTTTCTCTCCCTCAGTTTGTGTGTGTGTGTGTCTAGCTCTCAGGACTGTGTGTCTCTTCATGGATGAGGGTGTCTCTCTCAGTGTGTGTGTCCCTTTCAGTTTGAATGTGTCTGTGTGTCTCTGTGTGTGTCTCTCAATATGTGTGTCTCTCAGTGTGTTTTTCTCTCTCTTTTTGTGTGTGTCTCTCACTGTGTTTTTCTCTGTGTGTGTGTCTCAGTGTGTCACTGTCATTGTGAGTGTATCTGGTTCTGTGTGTATGTGTCTGTCTCTGTATGTGTATGTCTGTGTGTGTGTGTGTCCCTCTCAGTTTGCATGTCTCTGTGTGTCTCGGTGTGTATCTCTCCGTGTACTTTTGTCTCTCTCTCAGTGTGTGTCTCTCTCTCAGTGTTTGTGTGTCTCTCTCTCAGTGTTTGTGTGTCTCTCTGAGTGTGTGAGTGTGTGTCTCGCTCTCCTTGTTTAAGTTTCTCTCCCTCAGTGTGTGTGTGTATATTTATATGTCACTCTCAGGAGTGTGTGTCTCTTCCTGGATGAGGGTGTCTCCCTCAGTGTGTGTGTGCCTCTAGTCTCCCTGTCTCTGTTTGTCTCTGTGTGTGTCTCTCAATATGTGTGTCTCTCAGTATATTTTTTTCTCTCTCAGTGTGTGTGTCTCTCTCAGTGTGTGTGTCTCTCTCATTGTGAGTGTGTCTGGTTCTTAGTGTGTGTGTGTGTTTCTCTCTCTGTATATGTATATCTCTCAGTGTTTGTGTCTCTCAGTGTGTGTCTCTCAGTGTGTGTGTCCCTCTCAGGTTGCCTCTCTCTGTGTGTCTCTGTGTGTATCTCTCAGTGTGTTTTTGTCTCTCTCTCCGTGTGTGTCTCTCAGTGTGTGTTTCTCTGTATGTTGTGTGTTCACTCTTTCACAGTGTGTGTCTCTCTCATGTGTGTGTCTTTCTCAGTGTGTGTGTGTGTGTGTCTGTCTCTCTCAGTGTGCATTACTAACTCTCAGTGTGTGTGTGTGTCCCTTTCAGTGTGTGTGTCTCTGTGTGTGTGTTACTCACTGTGACTCTCACAGTGTTTCTGTTTGTGTCTCCCAGTGTGTCTGTATCTCCATGTGTGTGTTTCTGTCTCATTGTGTGTGTGGCTCAGTGTTGTTGGTCTCTTCTAGTGTCTGTGTGTTGCTCAGTGTGTGTGTCTCTCCTTCTAGGTTGTGTGTCTCTCTGTCTCTCAGTGTTTGTGTGTTTCTCTCACTGTGTGAGTGTGGGTCTCACTCTCCTTGTTTATGGAGTATTACTCAGCCATTAGGAAGAATACATTTGAATCAGTTCTAATGAGGTGGATGAAAATGGAGCCTATTATACAGAGTGAAATAAGCCAGAAAGAAAAACACGAATACAATATACTAACGCATATATATGGAATTTAGAAAGATGCTAACAATAACCCTGTGTACGAGACAGCAAAAGAGACACTGATGTATAGAACAGTCTTGTGGACTCTGTTGCAGAGGAAGAGGGTAGGAAGATTTGGGAGAATGGCATTGAAACATGTGTAATACCATGTATGAAACGAGTTGCCAGTCCAGGTTCGATGCACGATACTGGATGCTTGGGGCTGGTGTACTGGGACGACCCAGAGGGATGGTATTCGGAGGGAGGGGGGAGGAGGGAGGAGGGTTCAGGATGGGGAACACATGTATACCTGTGGTGGATTCATTTTGGTATTTGGCAAAACTAATACAATTTGTAAAGTTTAAAAATAAAACAAAATTAAAAAAAAAAAGTTTCTCTCCCTCAGTGTGTGTGTATATTTATATGTCGCTCTCAGGAGTGTGTGTCTCTTCCTGGATGAGGGTGTCTCTCTCAGTGTGTGTGTCCCTCTCAGTTTGCATGTCTCTGTGTGTCTCTGTCTGTGTCTCTCCATGTACTTTTGTCTCTCTCTCAGTGTGTGTATCTCTCTCAGTTTTGTGTGCCTCTCTCAGTGTGTGAGTGTGTGTCTCGCTCTCCTTGTTTAAGTTTCTCTGCCTCAGTGTGTGTGTGTGTGTTTGTGTGTGTGTGTATGTATATCTATCTATCTATCTATCTATCTATATATCTATATCTCGCTCTCAGGAGTGTGTGTCTCTTCCTGGATGAGGGTGTTTCCCTCAGTGTGTGTGAGCCTCTAGTCTGCCTGTCTCTGTTTGTCTTTGTGTGTGTCTCTCAATATGTGTGTCTCTCCCTGTGTTTTTTTCTCTCTCTCAGTGTGAGTCTCTCTCAGTCTGTGTGTCTCTCTCATTGTGAGTGTGTCTGATTCTTAGCTTGTGTGTGTGTCTCTCTCTGTATGTGTATGTGTCTCAGTATGTGTGTCTCTCAGTGTGTGTGTCTCTGTGTGTGTGTCCCTCTCAGCATGTCTCTGTGTGTCTCTGTGTGTGTCACTCTGTGTTTTTGTCTCTCTCTCAGTATGTGTCTCTCTGTATGTTGTGTGTTCACTCTTTCACAGTGTGTGTCTTTCTCATGTGTGTTTCTTTCTCAGTGTGTGTGTGTGTTTGTCTGTCTCAGTGTGCATGGCTAACTGTCAGTGTGTGTGTGTTCATTTCAGTGTGTGTGTCTCTGTGTGTGTGTTTCTCTCTGTGACTCTCACAGTGTCTCTGTTTGTGTGTCTCCCAGTGTGTCTCTCTCTCCATTTGTGTTTCTGTCTCATTGTGTGTCTGCCTGAGTGTTGTGCGTCTCTTCTTAGTGTCTGTGTGTAGGTCAATGTGTGTTTGTCTCCCTCTAAGTTGTGTGTGTGGCTGTCTCTCAGTGTTTGTGTGTCTCTCTCAGGGTGTGAGTGTGTGTCTCACTCTCCTTGTTTACGTTTCTCTCCCTCAGTGTGTGTGTGTGTGTGTGTTCTAGCTCTCAGGAGTGTGTGTCTCTTCCTGGATGAGGGTGTCTGTTTCAGTGTGTGTGTCCCTTTCAGTTTGAATGTGTCTGTGTGTCTCTGAGTGTGTCTCTCAATATGTGTGTCTCTCTGTGTGTTTTTCTCTCTCTTTCTGTATGTGTCTCTCACTGTGTTTTTCACTCTCTCTCAGTGTGTGTCTCTCTCAGTGTGTCACTATCATTGTGAGTGTATCTGGTTCTTTGTGTATGTGTCTCTCTCCGTATGTGTATGTCTCTGAGTGTGTGTGTCCCTGTCAGTTTGCATGTCTCTGTGTGTGTCTCTCCATGTACTTTTGTCTCTCTCTCAGTGTATGTGTGTCTCTCTGAGTGTGTGAGTGTGGGTCTCGCTCTCCTTTTTTAAGTTTCTCTCCCTCAGTGTGTGTATGTGTGTGTATATATATATATATATATATATATATATATATATATATATATATATATCTCACTCTCAGGAGTGTGTGTCTCTTCTTGGATGAGGATGTCTGTCTCAGTGTGTGTGTCCCTCTCAGTTTGCATGTCTCTGTGTGTCTCTTTCTGTGTCTCTCCTTATATTCTAGTCTCTCTGTTAGTGTGTGTGTCTCTCTCAGTGTTAGTGTCTCTCTCAGCGTGTGACTCGCTCTCCTTGTTTAAGTTTCTCTGGTTAGTGTGTGTGTATCTCGCTCTCAGGCATGTGTGTCTCTTCCTGGATGAGGGTGTCTCTCTCAGTGTGTGTCCCTTTCAGTTTGAATGTGTCTGTGTGTCTCTGAGTGTGTCTCTCAATATGTGTGTCTCTCAGTGTGTTTTTCTCTCTCTGTGTGTGTGTCTCTCACTGTGTTTATCTCTCTCTCTCAGTGTGTGTCTCTCTCAGTGTGTCACTATCATTGTGAGTGTATCTGGTTCTTTGTGTATATGTCTGTCTCCGTATGTGTATATCTCTGAGTGTGTGTGTCCCTGTCATTTTGCATGTCTGTGTGTGTCTCTGTGTGTGTCTCTCTGTGTACTTTTGTCTCTCTCTCAGTGTGTGTCTCTCTCTCAGTGTGTGTGTGTCTCTCTGAGTGTGTGAGTGTGTGTCTCGCTCTCCTTGTTTAAGTTTCTCTCCCTCAGTGTGTGTGTGTAGATCTCGCTCTCAGGAGTGTGTGTCTCTTCCTGAATGAGGGTGTCACCTTCCGTGTGTGTATGCCTCTAGACTGCCTGTCTCTGTTTGTCTCTGTGTGTGTCTCTCAATATGTGTGTCTTTCAGTGTGTTTTTTTCTATCTCTCAGTGTGTGTGTCTCTCTCAGTCTGTGTCTCTCTCATTGTGAGTGTGTCTGGTTCTTAGCGTGTGTGTGTGTCTCTCTCTCTGTATATGTATATCTCTCAGTGTTTGTGTCTCTCAGTGTGTGTGTCCCTCTCAGTTTGCATGTCTCTATGTGTCTCTGTGTGTCTCTCAATGTGTTTTTGTCTCTGTCTCAGTGTGTGTGTCTCTCAGTGTGTTTGTGTTTCTCTGTATGTTGTGTGTTCAGTCTTTCTCAGTGTGTGTCTTTCTCATGTGTGTGTCTATCTCATGTGTTTATATTTCTCACTGTGTGTGTGTGTGTTTGTCTGTCCCTCTCAGTGTGCGTGGCTAACTCTCAGTGTCTGTCTGTCCCTTTCAGTGTGTGTGTATGTGCGTGTGTGTGTCTCTCTGTGACTCTCACAGTGTCTCTGTTCGTGTGTCTCCCAGTGTGTCTCACTCTCCATGTGTTTGTTTCTGTCTCATTGTGTGTCTGCATCAGTGGAGTGGATCTCTTTCGTAGTGTCTGTGTGTTCCTCAATGTGTGTGTCTCCCTCTAACTTGTGTGTGTCTGTCTCTCAGTGTTTGTGTGTCTCTCTCAGTGTGTGAATGTGTGTCTCGCTCTCCTTGTTTCAGTTTGTCTCCCTCAGTGTGTGTGTTTGTGTCTAACTCTCAGGAGTGTGTGTCTCTTCCTGGATGAGGTTGTCTCTCTCAGTGTGTGTGTCCCTCTAGTCTGCCTGTCTCTGTGTGTCTCTGTGTGTGTGTCTTAGTATGTGTGTCTCTCAGTGTGTTTTTATGTCTCAGTATGTGTGTCTGTCTCAGTGTGTGTCTCTCTCATTGTGAGTGTATCTGGTTCTTAGCGTGTGTGTGTGTCTGTCTCTGTATGTATGTCTCAGTGTGTGTATCTCTCGGTGTGTGTGTCCCTCTCAGTTTGCATGTCTCTGTGTCTCTGTGTGTGTCTCTCAGTGTGTTTTTGTCTCTCTCTCCGTGTGTGTCTCTCTCAGTGTGTGTTTCTCTGTAAGTTGTGTGTTCACTCTTTCACAGTGTGTGTCTTTCTCATGTGTGTGTCTTTCTCAGTGTGTGTGTGTGTTTGTCTCTCTCAGTGTGCATGGCTAACTCTCAGTGTGTGTGTGTCCCTTTCAGTGTGTGTGTCTCTGTGTGTCTGTTACAAACTGTGACTCTCACGGTGTTTCTGTTTGTGTCTCCCAGTGTGTCTCTATCTCCATGTGTGTCTTTCTGTCTCACTGTTTGTGTGCCTCAGTGTTGTGGGTGTCTTCTAGTGTCTGTGTGTTTCTCAGTGTGTGTGTCTCTCCCTCTAAGTTGTGTGTGTCTCTGTCTCTCAGTGTTTGTGTGTCTCTCTCAGTGTGTGAGTGTGGGTCTCGCTCTCCTTGTTTAAGTTTCTCTCCCTCAGTGTGTGTGTGTGTGTGTGTGTGTATACATCTATCTATCTATCTATCTCACTCTCAGGAATGTGTGTCTCTTCTTGGATGAGTGTGTCTGTCTCAGTGTGTGTGTCCTCAATTTGCATGTCTCTGTGTGTCTCTTTCTGTGTCTCTCCTTATATTCTTGTCTCTCTGTTAGTGTGTGTGTCTCTCTCAGTGTTAGTGTCTCTCTCAGTGTGTGACTCGCTCTCCTTGTTTAAGTTTCTCTGCCTCAGTGTGTGTGTGTATCTCGCTCTCAAGCGTGTGTGTCTCTTCCTGGATGAGGGTGTCTCTCTCAGTGTGTGTGTCCCTTTCAGTTTGAATGTGTCTGTGTGTCTCTGAGTGTGTCTCTCAATATGTGTGTCTCTCACTGTGTTTTTCTCTCTCTCTCAGTGTGTCACTGTCATTGTGAGCGTATCTGGTTCTTTGTGTATGTGTCTGTCTCCGTATGTGTATGTCTCTCAGTGTGTGTGTCCCTCTCAGTTTGCATGTCTCTGTGTGTCTCTGTGTGTGTCTCTCTGTGTACTTTTGTCTCTCAGTGTGTGTCTCTCTCAGTGTGTGTCTCTCTCTCAGTGTTTGTGTGTCTGAGTGTGTGAGTGTGTGTCTTGCTATCCTTGTTTAAGTTTCTCTCCCTCAGTGTGGGTGTGTAGATCTTGCTCTCAGGAGTGTGTGTCTCTTTCTGGATGAGGCTGTCTCCCTCAGTGTGTGTGTGCCTCTAGTCTGCCTGTCACTATTTGTCTCTGTGTGTGTCTCTCAGTATGTGTGTCCCTCAGTGTGATTTTTTTTTCTATCTCTCAGTGTGTGTGTCTTTCTCAGTGTGTGTGTCTCCCTCTTTGTGTGTGTGTCTGGTTCTTAGAGTGTGTGTGTGTGTGTCTATCTCTATGTGTATATCTCTGAGTGTTTGTGTCTCTCAGTGTGTGTCTCTCAGTGTGTGTTTCTCTGTATGTTGTGTGTTCACTCTTTCACAGTGTATCTTTCTCATGTGTGTCTTTCTCAGTGTGTGTGTGTGTTTGTCTATCTCAGTGTGCATTACTAACTCTCAGTGTGTGTGTGTCCCTTTCAGTGTGTGTGTCTCTGTGTGTTACTCACTGTGACTCTCACAGTGTTTCTGTTTGTGTCTCCCAGTGTGTCTCTATCTCCATGTGTGTGTCTCTGTCTCATTGTGTGTGTGGCTCAGTGTTGTGGGTCTCTTCTAGTGTCTGGTGTTGCTCAGTGTGTGTGTCTCTCCTTCTAAGTTGTGTGTGTCTCTATCTCTAAGTGTTTTTCTGTTTCTCTCTCAGTGTGTGAGTGTGTGTCTCGCTCTCCTTGTTTAAGTTTCTCTCCCTCAGTGTGTGTGTATAGATCTCACTCTCAGGAGTGTGTGTCTCTTCCTGAATGAGGGTATCTCTCTCAGTGTGTGTGTCCCTCTCAGTTTGCATGTCTCTGTGTGTCTCTGTCTGTGTCACTCCATTTACTTTTGTCTCTCTCTCGGTGTGTGTCTCTCTCTCAATCTTTGTGTCTCTCTCAGTGGGTGAGTGTGTGTCTCGCTCTCCTTGTTTAAGTTTCTCTGCTTCAGTGTGTGTGTGTGTGTGTATATCTGTATGTATATATATATATATATATATATATATATATCTCGCTCTCAGGAGTGTGTGTCTCTTCCTGGATGAGGGTGTTTCCCTCAGTGTGTGTGAGCCTCTAGTCTGCCTGTCTCTGTTTGTCTTTGTGTGTGTCTCTCAATATGTGTGTCTCTCCCTGTGTTTTTTTCTCTCTCTCAGTGTGTGTCTCTCTCATTGTGAGTGTGTCTGATTCTTAGCTTGTGTGTGTGTCTCTCTCTGTATGTGTATGTGTCTCAGTGTGTGTGTCTCTCAGTGTGTGTGTCTCTGTGTGTGTGTCCCTCTCAGCATGTCTCTGTGTGTCTCTGTGTGTGTCACTCAGTGTGTTTTTGTCTCTCTCTCAGTGTGTGTCTCTCTGTATGTTGTGTGTTCACTCTTTCACCGTGTGTGTCTTTCTCATGTGTGTTTCTTTCTCAGTGTGTGTGTGTTTGTCTGTCTCATTGTTCATGGCTAACTCTCAGTGTGTGTGTGTCTGTTTCAGTGTGTGTGTTTCTCTCTGTGACTCTCACGGTGTCTCTGTTTCTGTGTCTTCCAGTGTGTCTCTCTCTCCATTTGTGTTTCTGTCTCATTGTGTGTCTGCCTGAGTGTTGTGCGTCTCTTCTTAGTGTCTGTGTGTAGGTCAAGGTGTGTTTGTCTCCCTCTAAGTTGTGTGTGTGGCTGTCTCTCAGTGTTTGTGTGTCTCTCTCAGGGTATGAGTGTGTGTCTCACTCTCCTTGTTTACGTTTCTCTCCCTCTGTGTGTGTGTGTGTGTGTGTTCTAGCTCTCAGGAGTGTGTGTCTCTTCCTGGATGAGGGTGTCTGTCTCAGTGTGTGTGTCCCTTTCAGTTTGAATGTGTCTGTGGGTCTCTGAGTGTGTCTCTCAATATGTGTGTCCCTCACTGTGTTTTTCTCTCTCTTTCTGTGTGTGTCTCTCACTGTTTTTCTCTCTCTCTCAGTGTGTGTCTCTCTCAGTGTGTTACTGTCATTGTGAGTGTATCTGGTTCTTTGTGTATATCTCTCTGTGTGTATGTCTCTGAGTGTGTGTGTCATGTCAGTTTGCATGTCTCTGTGTGTCTCTGTGTGTGTCTCTCTGTGTACTTTTGTCTCCCTCTCAGTGTGTGTGTGTCTCTCTCAGTGTGTGAGTGTGTGTCTCACTCTCCTTAAGTTTCTCTCCCTCAGTGTGTGTGTGTAGATCTCACTCTCAGGAGTGTGTGTCTCTTTCTGGATGAGGCTGTCTCCCTCAGTGTGTATGTGTCTCTAGTCTGCCTGTCTCTGTTTGTCTCTGTGTGTGTCTCTCAATATGTGTGTCCCTCAGTGTGTTTTTTTTTTCTGTCTCTCAGTGTGTGTGTCTCTCTCAGTGTGTGTGTCTCTGTCTTTGTGCATGTGTCTGGTTCTTAGAGTGTGTGTGTGTGTCTTTCTCTATGTGTATGTCTCTCAGTGTGTGTGTCTCTCTCAGTGTGTGTGTCTCTGTCTTTGTGCATGTGTCTGGTTCTTAGAGTGTGTGTGTGTGTCTTTCTCTATGTGTATATCTCTCAGTGTTTGTGTCTCTCAGTGTGTGTGTCTCTGTGTGTGTGTCCCTCTCAGTTTGTCTCTCTCTGTGTGTCTCTGTGTGTGTCTCTCAGTGTGTTTTTGTCTCTCTCTCTCTGTGTGTGTCTCTCAGTGTGTGTTTCTCTGTATGTTGTGTGTTCACTCTTTCACAGTGTGTGTCTTTCTCATGTGTGTGTCTTTCTCAGTGTGTGTGTGTGTTTGTCTATCTCTCTCAGTGTGCATTACCAACTCTCAGTGTGTGTGTGTCCCTTTCAGTGTGTGTGTGTGTGTGTGTTACTCACTGTGACTCTCATGGTGTTTCTGTTTGCATCTCCCAGTGTGTCTCTATCTCCATGTGTGTGTTTCTGTCTCATTGTGTGTGTGCCTCAGTGTTGTGGGTGTCTTCTAGTGTCTGTGTGTTGCTCAGTGGGTGTGTCTCTCCCTCTAAGTTGTATGTGTCTCTGACTCTCAGTGTGTGTCTCTCTCAGTGTGTGAGTGTGGGTCTCGCTCTCCTTGTTTAAGTTTCTCTCCCTCAGTGTGGGTGTGTAGATCTCGCTCTCAGGAGTGTGTGTCTCTTCCTGGATGAGGGTGTCTCTCTCAGTGTGTGCATCCCTTTCAGTTTGAATGTGTCTGTGTGTCTCTGAGTGTGTCTCTCAATATGTGTGTCTCTCAGTGTGTTTTTTTCTCTCTTTCTGTGTGTGTCTCTCACTGTGTTTTCTCTCTCTCTCAGTGTGTGTCTCTCTCAGTGTGTCACTGTCATTGTGAGTGTATCTGGTTCTTTGTGTATGTGTCTGTCTCCGTATGTGTATGTCTCTGAGTGTGTGTGTCCCTGTCAGTTTGCATGTCTCTGTGTGTCTCTGTGTGTGTCTATCTGTGTACTTTTGTCTCTCTCTCAGTGTGTGTCTCTCTCTCAGTGTTTGTGTGTCTCTCTGAGTGTGTGAGTGTGTGTCTCGCTCTCCTTGTTTAAGTTTCTCTCCCTCAGTGTGTGTGTATAGATCTCACTCTCAGGAGTGTGTGTCTCTTCCTGAATGAGGGTATCTCTCTCAGTGTGTGTGTCCCTCTCAGTTTGCATGTCTCTGTGTGTCTCTGTCTGTGTCACTCCATTTACTTTTGTCTCTCTCTCGGTGTGTGTCTCTCTCTCAATCTTTGTGTCTCTCTCAGTGGGTGAGTGTGTGTCTCGCTCTCCTTGTTTAAGTTTCTCTGCTTCAGTGTGTGTGTGTGTGTGTATATCTGTATGTATATATATATATATATATATATATATATATCTCGCTCTCAGGAGTGTGTGTCTCTTCCTGGATGAGGGTGTTTCCCTCAGTGTGTGTGAGCCTCTAGTCTGCCTGTCTCTGTTTGTCTTTGTGTGTGTCTCTCAATATGTGTGTCTCTCCCTGTGTTTTTTTCTCTCTCTCAGTGTGTGTCTCTCTCATTGTGAGTGTGTCTGATTCTTAGCTTGTGTGTGTGTCTCTCTCTGTATGTGTATGTGTCTCAGTGTGTGTGTCTCTCAGTGTGTGTGTCTCTGTGTGTGTGTCCCTCTCAGCATGTCTCTGTGTGTCTCTGTGTGTGTCACTCAGTGTGTTTTTGTCTCTCTCTCAGTGTGTGTCTCTCTGTATGTTGTGTGTTCACTCTTTCACCGTGTGTGTCTTTCTCATGTGTGTTTCTTTCTCAGTGTGTGTGTGTTTGTCTGTCTCATTGTTCATGGCTAACTCTCAGTGTGTGTGTGTCTGTTTCAGTGTGTGTGTTTCTCTCTGTGACTCTCACAGTGTCTCTGTTTCTGTGTCTTCCAGTGTGTCTCTCTCTCCATTTGTGTTTCTGTCTCATTGTGTGTCTGCCTGAGTGTTGTGCGTCTCTTCTTAGTGTCTGTGTGTAGGTCAAGGTGTGTTTGTCTCCCTCTAAGTTGTGTGTGTGGCTGTCTCTCAGTGTTTGTGTGTCTCTCTCAGGGTATGAGTGTGTGTCTCACTCTCCTTGTTTACGTTTCTCTCCCTCTGTGTGTGTGTGTGTGTGTTCTAGCTCTCAGGAGTGTGTGTCTCTTCCTGGATGAGGGTGTCTGTCTCAGTGTGTGTGTCCCTTTCAGTTTGAATGTGTCTGTGGGTCTCTGAGTGTGTCTCTCAATATGTGTGTCCCTCACTGTGTTTTTCTCTCTCTTTCTGTGTGTGTCTCTCACTGTTTTTCTCTCTCTCTCAGTGTGTGTCTCTCTCAGTGTGTTACTGTCATTGTGAGTGTATCTGGTTCTTTGTGTATATCTCTCTGTGTGTATGTCTCTGAGTGTGTGTGTCATGTCAGTTTGCATGTCTCTGTGTGTCTCTGTGTGTGTCTCTCTGTGTACTTTTGTCTCCCTCTCAGTGTGTGTGTGTCTCTCTCAGTGTGTGAGTGTGTGTCTCACTCTCCTTAAGTTTCTCTCCCTCAGTGTGTGTGTGTAGATCTCACTCTCAGGAGTGTGTGTCTCTTTCTGGATGAGGCTGTCTCCCTCAGTGTGTATGTGTCTCTAGTCTGCCTGTCTCTGTTTGTCTCTGTGTGTGTCTCTCAATATGTGTGTCCCTCAGTGTGTTTTTTTTTTCTGTCTCTCAGTGTGTGTGTCTCTCTCAGTGTGTGTGTCTCTGTCTTTGTGCATGTGTCTGGTTCTTAGAGTGTGTGTGTGTGTCTTTCTCTATGTGTATGTCTCTCAGTGTGTGTGTCTCTCTCAGTGTGTGTGTCTCTGTCTTTGTGCATGTGTCTGGTTCTTAGAGTGTGTGTGTGTGTCTTTCTCTATGTGTATATCTCTCAGTGTTTGTGTCTCTCAGTGTGTGTGTCTCTGTGTGTGTGTCCCTCTCAGTTTGTCTCTCTCTGTGTGTCTCTGTGTGTGTCTCTCAGTGTGTTTTTGTCTCTCTCTCTCTGTGTGTGTCTCTCAGTGTGTGTTTCTCTGTATGTTGTGTGTTCACTCTTTCACAGTGTGTGTCTTTCTCATGTGTGTGTCTTTCTCAGTGTGTGTGTGTGTTTGTCTATCTCTCTCAGTGTGCATTACCAACTCTCAGTGTGTGTGTGTCCCTTTCAGTGTGTGTGTGTGTGTGTGTTACTCACTGTGACTCTCATGGTGTTTCTGTTTGCATCTCCCAGTGTGTCTCTATCTCCATGTGTGTGTTTCTGTCTCATTGTGTGTGTGCCTCAGTGTTGTGGGTGTCTTCTAGTGTCTGTGTGTTGCTCAGTGGGTGTGTCTCTCCCTCTAAGTTGTATGTGTCTCTGACTCTCAGTGTGTGTCTCTCTCAGTGTGTGAGTGTGGGTCTCGCTCTCCTTGTTTAAGTTTCTCTCCCTCAGTGTGGGTGTGTAGATCTCGCTCTCAGGAGTGTGTGTCTCTTCCTGGATGAGGGTGTCTCTCTCAGTGTGTGCATCCCTTTCAGTTTGAATGTGTCTGTGTGTCTCTGAGTGTGTCTCTCAATATGTGTGTCTCTCAGTGTGTTTTTTTCTCTCTTTCTGTGTGTGTCTCTCACTGTGTTTTCTCTCTCTCTCAGTGTGTGTCTCTCTCAGTGTGTCACTGTCATTGTGAGTGTATCTGGTTCTTTGTGTATGTGTCTGTCTCCGTATGTGTATGTCTCTGAGTGTGTGTGTCCCTGTCAGTTTGCATGTCTCTGTGTGTCTCTGTGTGTGTCTATCTGTGTACTTTTGTCTCTCTCTCAGTGTGTGTCTCTCTCTCAGTGTTTGTGTGTCTCTCTGAGTGTGTGAGTGTGTGTCTCGCTCTCCTTGTTTAAGTTTCTCTCCCTCAGTGTGTGTGTATAGATCTCACTCTCAGGAGTGTGTGTCTCTTCCTGAATGAGGGTATCTCTCTCAGTGTGTGTGTCCCTCTCAGTTTGCATGTCTCTGTGTGTCTCTGTCTGTGTCACTCCATTTACTTTTGTCTCTCTCTCGGTGTGTGTCTCTCTCTCAATCTTTGTGTCTCTCTCAGTGGGTGAGTGTGTGTCTCGCTCTCCTTGTTTAAGTTTCTCTGCTTCAGTGTGTGTGTGTGTGTGTATATCTGTATGTATATATATATATATATATATATATATATATATATATATCTCTCTCTCAGGAGTGTGTGTCTCTTCCTGGATGAGGGTGTTTCCCTCAGTGTGTGTGAGCCTCTAGTCTGCCTGTCTCTGTTTGTCTTTGTGTGTGTCTCTCAATATGTGTGTCTCTCCCTGTGTTTTTTTCTCTCTCTCAGTGTGTGTCTCTCTCATTGTGAGTGTGTCTGATTCTTAGCTTGTGTGTGTGTCTCTCTCTGTATGTGTATGTGTCTCAGTGTGTGTGTCTCTCAGTGTGTGTGTCTCTGTGTGTGTGTCCCTCTCAGCATGTCTCTGTGTGTCTCTGTGTGTGTCACTCAGTGTGTTTTTGTCTCTCTCTCAGTGTGTGTCTCTCTGTATGTTGTGTGTTCACTCTTTCACCGTGTGTGTCTTTCTCATGTGTGTTTCTTTCTCAGTGTGTGTGTGTTTGTCTGTCTCATTGTTCATGGCTAACTCTCAGTGTGTGTGTGTCTGTTTCAGTGTGTGTGTTTCTCTCTGTGACTCTCACAGTGTCTCTGTTTCTGTGTCTTCCAGTGTGTCTCTCTCTCCATTTGTGTTTCTGTCTCATTGTGTGTCTGCCTGAGTGTTGTGCGTCTCTTCTTAGTGTCTGTGTGTAGGTCAAGGTGTGTTTGTCTCCCTCTAAGTTGTGTGTGTGGCTGTCTCTCAGTGTTTGTGTGTCTCTCTCAGGGTATGAGTGTGTGTCTCACTCTCCTTGTTTACGTTTCTCTCCCTCTGTGTGTGTGTGTGTGTGTGTTCTAGCTCTCAGGAGTGTGTGTCTCTTCCTGGATGAGGGTGTCTGTCTCAGTGTGTGTGTCCCTTTCAGTTTGAATGTGTCTGTGGGTCTCTGAGTGTGTCTCTCAATATGTGTGTCCCTCACTGTGTTTTTCTCTCTCTTTCTGTGTGTGTCTCTCACTGTTTTTCTCTCTCTCTCAGTGTGTGTCTCTCTCAGTGTGTTACTGTCATTGTGAGTGTATCTGGTTCTTTGTGTATATCTCTCTGTGTGTATGTCTCTGAGTGTGTGTGTCATGTCAGTTTGCATGTCTCTGTGTGTCTCTGTGTGTGTCTCTCTGTGTACTTTTGTCTCCCTCTCAGTGTGTGTGTGTCTCTCTCAGTGTGTGAGTGTGTGTCTCACTCTCCTTAAGTTTCTCTCCCTCAGTGTGTGTGTGTAGATCTCACTCTCAGGAGTGTGTGTCTCTTTCTGGATGAGGCTGTCTCCCTCAGTGTGTATGTGTCTCTAGTCTGCCTGTCTCTGTTTGTCTCTGTGTGTGTCTCTCAATATGTGTGTCCCTCAGTGTGTTTTTTTTTTCTGTCTCTCAGTGTGTGTGTCTCTCTCAGTGTGTGTGTCTCTGTCTTTGTGCATGTGTCTGGTTCTTAGAGTGTGTGTGTGTGTCTTTCTCTATGTGTATGTCTCTCAGTGTGTGTGTCTCTCTCAGTGTGTGTGTCTCTGTCTTTGTGCATGTGTCTGGTTCTTAGAGTGTGTGTGTGTGTCTTTCTCTATGTGTATATCTCTCAGTGTTTGTGTCTCTCAGTGTGTGTGTCTCTGTGTGTGTGTCCCTCTCAGTTTGTCTCTCTCTGTGTGTCTCTGTGTGTGTCTCTCAGTGTGTTTTTGTCTCTCTCTCTCTGTGTGTGTCTCTCAGTGTGTGTTTCTCTGTATGTTGTGTGTTCACTCTTTCACAGTGTGTGTCTTTCTCATGTGTGTGTCTTTCTCAGTGTGTGTGTGTGTTTGTCTATCTCTCTCAGTGTGCATTACCAACTCTCAGTGTGTGTGTGTCCCTTTCAGTGTGTGTGTGTGTGTGTTACTCACTGTGACTCTCATGGTGTTTCTGTTTGCATCTCCCAGTGTGTCTCTATCTCCATGTGTGTGTTTCTGTCTCATTGTGTGTGTGCCTCAGTGTTGTGGGTGTCTTCTAGTGTCTGTGTGTTGCTCAGTGGGTGTGTCTCTCCCTCTAAGTTGTATGTGTCTCTGACTCTCAGTGTGTGTCTCTCTCAGTGTGTGAGTGTGGGTCTCGCTCTCCTTGTTTAAGTTTCTCTCCCTCAGTGTGGGTGTGTAGATCTCGCTCTCAGGAGTGTGTGTCTCTTCCTGGATGAGGGTGTCTCTCTCAGTGTGTGCATCCCTTTCAGTTTGAATGTGTCTGTGTGTCTCTGAGTGTGTCTCTCAATATGTGTGTCTCTCAGTGTGTTTTTTTCTCTCTTTCTGTGTGTGTCTCTCACTGTGTTTTCTCTCTCTCTCAGTGTGTGTCTCTCTCAGTGTGTCACTGTCATTGTGAGTGTATCTGGTTCTTTGTGTATGTGTCTGTCTCCGTATGTGTATGTCTCTGAGTGTGTGTGTCCCTGTCAGTTTGCATGTCTCTGTGTGTCTCTGTGTGTGTCTATCTGTGTACTTTTGTCTCTCTCTCAGTGTGTGTCTCTCTCTCAGTGTTTGTGTGTCTCTCTGAGTGTGTGAGTGTGTGTCTCGCTCTCCTTGTTTAAGTTTCTCTCCCTCAGTGTGTGTGTATAGATCTCACTCTCAGGAGTGTGTGTCTCTTCCTGAATGAGGGTATCTCTCTCAGTGTGTGTGTCCCTCTCAGTTTGCATGTCTCTGTGTGTCTCTGTCTGTGTCACTCCATTTACTTTTGTCTCTCTCTCGGTGTGTGTCTCTCTCTCAATCTTTGTGTCTCTCTCAGTGGGTGAGTGTGTGTCTCGCTCTCCTTGTTTAAGTTTCTCTGCTTCAGTGTGTGTGTGTGTGTGTATATCTGTATGTATATATATATATATATATATATATATATATATATATATATATATATATCTCGCTCTCAGGAGTGTGTGTCTCTTCCTGGATGAGGGTGTTTCCCTCAGTGTGTGTGAGCCTCTAGTCTGCCTGTCTCTGTTTGTCTTTGTGTGTGTCTCTCAATATGTGTGTCTCTCCCTGTGTTTTTTTCTCTCTCTCAGTGTGTGTCTCTCTCATTGTGAGTGTGTCTGATTCTTAGCTTGTGTGTGTGTCTCTCTCTGTATGTGTATGTGTCTCAGTGTGTGTGTCTCTCAGTGTGTGTGTCTCTGTGTGTGTGTCCCTCTCAGCATGTCTCTGTGTGTCTCTGTGTGTGTCACTCAGTGTGTTTTTGTCTCTCTCTCAGTGTGTGTCTCTCTGTATGTTGTGTGTTCACTCTTTCACCGTGTGTGTCTTTCTCATGTGTGTTTCTTTCTCAGTGTGTGTGTGTTTGTCTGTCTCATTGTTCATGGCTAACTCTCAGTGTGTGTGTGTCTGTTTCAGTGTGTGTGTTTCTCTCTGTGACTCTCACAGTGTCTCTGTTTCTGTGTCTTCCAGTGTGTCTCTCTCTCCATTTGTGTTTCTGTCTCATTGTGTGTCTGCCTGAGTGTTGTGCGTCTCTTCTTAGTGTCTGTGTGTAGGTCAAGGTGTGTTTGTCTCCCTCTAAGTTGTGTGTGTGGCTGTCTCTCAGTGTTTGTGTGTCTCTCTCAGGGTATGAGTGTGTGTCTCACTCTCCTTGTTTACGTTTCTCTCCCTCTGTGTGTGTGTGTGTGTGTTCTAGCTCTCAGGAGTGTGTGTCTCTTCCTGGATGAGGGTGTCTGTCTCAGTGTGTGTGTCCCTTTCAGTTTGAATGTGTCTGTGGGTCTCTGAGTGTGTCTCTCAATATGTGTGTCCCTCACTGTGTTTTTCTCTCTCTTTCTGTGTGTGTCTCTCACTGTTTTTCTCTCTCTCTCAGTGTGTGTCTCTCTCAGTGTGTTACTGTCATTGTGAGTGTATCTGGTTCTTTGTGTATATCTCTCTGTGTGTATGTCTCTGAGTGTGTGTGTCATGTCAGTTTGCATGTCTCTGTGTGTCTCTGTGTGTGTCTCTCTGTGTACTTTTGTCTCCCTCTCAGTGTGTGTGTGTCTCTCTCAGTGTGTGAGTGTGTGTCTCACTCTCCTTAAGTTTCTCTCCCTCAGTGTGTGTGTGTAGATCTCACTCTCAGGAGTGTGTGTCTCTTTCTGGATGAGGCTGTCTCCCTCAGTGTGTATGTGTCTCTAGTCTGCCTGTCTCTGTTTGTCTCTGTGTGTGTCTCTCAATATGTGTGTCCCTCAGTGTGTTTTTTTTTTCTGTCTCTCAGTGTGTGTGTCTCTCTCAGTGTGTGTGTCTCTGTCTTTGTGCATGTGTCTGGTTCTTAGAGTGTGTGTGTGTGTCTTTCTCTATGTGTATGTCTCTCAGTGTGTGTGTCTCTCTCAGTGTGTGTGTCTCTGTCTTTGTGCATGTGTCTGGTTCTTAGAGTGTGTGTGTGTGTCTTTCTCTATGTGTATATCTCTCAGTGTTTGTGTCTCTCAGTGTGTGTGTCTCTGTGTGTGTGTCCCTCTCAGTTTGTCTCTCTCTGTGTGTCTCTGTGTGTGTCTCTCAGTGTGTTTTTGTCTCTCTCTCTCTGTGTGTGTCTCTCAGTGTGTGTTTCTCTGTATGTTGTGTGTTCACTCTTTCACAGTGTGTGTCTTTCTCATGTGTGTGTCTTTCTCAGTGTGTGTGTGTGTTTGTCTATCTCTCTCAGTGTGCATTACCAACTCTCAGTGTGTGTGTGTCCCTTTCAGTGTGTGTGTGTGTGTGTGTTACTCACTGTGACTCTCATGGTGTTTCTGTTTGCATCTCCCAGTGTGTCTCTATCTCCATGTGTGTGTTTCTGTCTCATTGTGTGTGTGCCTCAGTGTTGTGGGTGTCTTCTAGTGTCTGTGTGTTGCTCAGTGGGTGTGTCTCTCCCTCTAAGTTGTATGTGTCTCTGACTCTCAGTGTGTGTCTCTCTCAGTGTGTGAGTGTGGGTCTCGCTCTCCTTGTTTAAGTTTCTCTCCCTCAGTGTGGGTGTGTAGATCTCGCTCTCAGGAGTGTGTGTCTCTTCCTGGATGAGGGTGTCTCTCTCAGTGTGTGCATCCCTTTCAGTTTGAATGTGTCTGTGTGTCTCTGAGTGTGTCTCTCAATATGTGTGTCTCTCAGTGTGTTTTTTTCTCTCTTTCTGTGTGTGTCTCTCACTGTGTTTTCTCTCTCTCTCAGTGTGTGTCTCTCTCAGTGTGTCACTGTCATTGTGAGTGTATCTGGTTCTTTGTGTATGTGTCTGTCTCCGTATGTGTATGTCTCTGAGTGTGTGTGTCCCTGTCAGTTTGCATGTCTCTGTGTGTCTCTGTGTGTGTCTATCTGTGTACTTTTGTCTCTCTCTCAGTGTGTGTCTCTCTCTCAGTGTTTGTGTGTCTCTCTGAGTGTGTGAGTGTGTGTCTCGCTCTCCTTGTTTAAGTTTCTCTCCCTCAGTGTGTGTGTATAGATCTCACTCTCAGGAGTGTGTGTCTCTTCCTGAATGAGGGTATCTCTCTCAGTGTGTGTGTCCCTCTCAGTTTGCATGTCTCTGTGTGTCTCTGTCTGTGTCACTCCATTTACTTTTGTCTCTCTCTCGGTGTGTGTCTCTCTCTCAATCTTTGTGTCTCTCTCAGTGGGTGAGTGTGTGTCTCGCTCTCCTTGTTTAAGTTTCTCTGCTTCAGTGTGTGTGTGTGTGTGTATATCTGTATGTATATATATATATATATATATATATATATATATATATCTCGCTCTCAGGAGTGTGTGTCTCTTCCTGGATGAGGGTGTTTCCCTCAGTGTGTGTGAGCCTCTAGTCTGCCTGTCTCTGTTTGTCTTTGTGTGTGTCTCTCAATATGTGTGTCTCTCCCTGTGTTTTTTTCTCTCTCTCAGTGTGTGTCTCTCTCATTGTGAGTGTGTCTGATTCTTAGCTTGTGTGTGTGTCTCTCTCTGTATGTGTATGTGTCTCAGTGTGTGTGTCTCTCAGTGTGTGTGTCTCTGTGTGTGTGTCCCTCTCAGCATGTCTCTGTGTGTCTCTGTGTGTGTCACTCAGTGTGTTTTTGTCTCTCTCTCAGTGTGTGTCTCTCTGTATGTTGTGTGTTCACTCTTTCACCGTGTGTGTCTTTCTCATGTGTGTTTCTTTCTCAGTGTGTGTGTGTTTGTCTGTCTCATTGTTCATGGCTAACTCTCAGTGTGTGTGTGTCTGTTTCAGTGTGTGTGTTTCTCTCTGTGACTCTCACAGTGTCTCTGTTTCTGTGTCTTCCAGTGTGTCTCTCTCTCCATTTGTGTTTCTGTCTCATTGTGTGTCTGCCTGAGTGTTGTGCGTCTCTTCTTAGTGTCTGTGTGTAGGTCAAGGTGTGTTTGTCTCCCTCTAAGTTGTGTGTGTGGCTGTCTCTCAGTGTTTGTGTGTCTCTCTCAGGGTATGAGTGTGTGTCTCACTCTCCTTGTTTACGTTTCTCTCCCTCTGTGTGTGTGTGTGTGTGTTCTAGCTCTCAGGAGTGTGTGTCTCTTCCTGGATGAGGGTGTCTGTCTCAGTGTGTGTGTCCCTTTCAGTTTGAATGTGTCTGTGGGTCTCTGAGTGTGTCTCTCAATATGTGTGTCCCTCACTGTGTTTTTCTCTCTCTTTCTGTGTGTGTCTCTCACTGTTTTTCTCTCTCTCTCAGTGTGTGTCTCTCTCAGTGTGTTACTGTCATTGTGAGTGTATCTGGTTCTTTGTGTATATCTCTCTGTGTGTATGTCTCTGAGTGTGTGTGTCATGTCAGTTTGCATGTCTCTGTGTGTCTCTGTGTGTGTCTCTCTGTGTACTTTTGTCTCCCTCTCAGTGTGTGTGTGTCTCTCTCAGTGTGTGAGTGTGTGTCTCACTCTCCTTAAGTTTCTCTCCCTCAGTGTGTGTGTGTAGATCTCACTCTCAGGAGTGTGTGTCTCTTTCTGGATGAGGCTGTCTCCCTCAGTGTGTATGTGTCTCTAGTCTGCCTGTCTCTGTTTGTCTCTGTGTGTGTCTCTCAATATGTGTGTCCCTCAGTGTGTTTTTTTTTTCTGTCTCTCAGTGTGTGTGTCTCTCTCAGTGTGTGTGTCTCTGTCTTTGTGCATGTGTCTGGTTCTTAGAGTGTGTGTGTGTGTCTTTCTCTATGTGTATGTCTCTCAGTGTGTGTGTCTCTCTCAGTGTGTGTGTCTCTGTCTTTGTGCATGTGTCTGGTTCTTAGAGTGTGTGTGTGTGTCTTTCTCTATGTGTATATCTCTCAGTGTTTGTGTCTCTCAGTGTGTGTGTCTCTGTGTGTGTGTCCCTCTCAGTTTGTCTCTCTCTGTGTGTCTCTGTGTGTGTCTCTCAGTGTGTTTTTGTCTCTCTCTCTCTGTGTGTGTCTCTCAGTGTGTGTTTCTCTGTATGTTGTGTGTTCACTCTTTCACAGTGTGTGTCTTTCTCATGTGTGTGTCTTTCTCAGTGTGTGTGTGTGTTTGTCTATCTCTCTCAGTGTGCATTACCAACTCTCAGTGTGTGTGTGTCCCTTTCAGTGTGTGTGTGTGTGTGTTACTCACTGTGACTCTCATGGTGTTTCTGTTTGCATCTCCCAGTGTGTCTCTATCTCCATGTGTGTGTTTCTGTCTCATTGTGTGTGTGCCTCAGTGTTGTGGGTGTCTTCTAGTGTCTGTGTGTTGCTCAGTGGGTGTGTCTCTCCCTCTAAGTTGTATGTGTCTCTGACTCTCAGTGTGTGTCTCTCTCAGTGTGTGAGTGTGGGTCTCGCTCTCCTTGTTTAAGTTTCTCTCCCTCAGTGTGGGTGTGTAGATCTCGCTCTCAGGAGTGTGTGTCTCTTCCTGGATGAGGGTGTCTCTCTCAGTGTGTGCATCCCTTTCAGTTTGAATGTGTCTGTGTGTCTCTGAGTGTGTCTCTCAATATGTGTGTCTCTCAGTGTGTTTTTTTCTCTCTTTCTGTGTGTGTCTCTCACTGTGTTTTCTCTCTCTCTCAGTGTGTGTCTCTCTCAGTGTGTCACTGTCATTGTGAGTGTATCTGGTTCTTTGTGTATGTGTCTGTCTCCGTATGTGTATGTCTCTGAGTGTGTGTGTCCCTGTCAGTTTGCATGTCTCTGTGTGTCTCTGTGTGTGTCTATCTGTGTACTTTTGTCTCTCTCTCAGTGTGTGTCTCTCTCTCAGTGTTTGTGTGTCTCTCTGAGTGTGTGAGTGTGTGTCTCGCTCTCCTTGTTTAAGTTTCTCTCCCTCAGTGTGTGTGTATAGATCTCACTCTCAGGAGTGTGTGTCTCTTCCTGAATGAGGGTATCTCTCTCAGTGTGTGTGTCCCTCTCAGTTTGCATGTCTCTGTGTGTCTCTGTCTGTGTCACTCCATTTACTTTTGTCTCTCTCTCGGTGTGTGTCTCTCTCTCAATCTTTGTGTCTCTCTCAGTGGGTGAGTGTGTGTCTCGCTCTCCTTGTTTAAGTTTCTCTGCTTCAGTGTGTGTGTGTGTGTGTATATCTGTATGTATATATATATATATATATATATATATATATATATATATATATATATATATATCTCGCTCTCAGGAGTGTGTGTCTCTTCCTGGATGAGGGTGTTTCCCTCAGTGTGTGTGAGCCTCTAGTCTGCCTGTCTCTGTTTGTCTTTGTGTGTGTCTCTCAATATGTGTGTCTCTCCCTGTGTTTTTTTCTCTCTCTCAGTGTGTGTCTCTCTCATTGTGAGTGTGTCTGATTCTTAGCTTGTGTGTGTGTCTCTCTCTGTATGTGTATGTGTCTCAGTGTGTGTGTCTCTCAGTGTGTGTGTCTCTGTGTGTGTGTCCCTCTCAGCATGTCTCTGTGTGTCTCTGTGTGTGTCACTCAGTGTGTTTTTGTCTCTCTCTCAGTGTGTGTCTCTCTGTATGTTGTGTGTTCACTCTTTCACCGTGTGTGTCTTTCTCATGTGTGTTTCTTTCTCAGTGTGTGTGTGTTTGTCTGTCTCATTGTTCATGGCTAACTCTCAGTGTGTGTGTGTCTGTTTCAGTGTGTGTGTTTCTCTCTGTGACTCTCACAGTGTCTCTGTTTCTGTGTCTTCCAGTGTGTCTCTCTCTCCATTTGTGTTTCTGTCTCATTGTGTGTCTGCCTGAGTGTTGTGCGTCTCTTCTTAGTGTCTGTGTGTAGGTCAAGGTGTGTTTGTCTCCCTCTAAGTTGTGTGTGTGGCTGTCTCTCAGTGTTTGTGTGTCTCTCTCAGGGTATGAGTGTGTGTCTCACTCTCCTTGTTTACGTTTCTCTCCCTCTGTGTGTGTGTGTGTGTGTTCTAGCTCTCAGGAGTGTGTGTCTCTTCCTGGATGAGGGTGTCTGTCTCAGTGTGTGTGTCCCTTTCAGTTTGAATGTGTCTGTGGGTCTCTGAGTGTGTCTCTCAATATGTGTGTCCCTCACTGTGTTTTTCTCTCTCTTTCTGTGTGTGTCTCTCACTGTTTTTCTCTCTCTCTCAGTGTGTGTCTCTCTCAGTGTGTTACTGTCATTGTGAGTGTATCTGGTTCTTTGTGTATATCTCTCTGTGTGTATGTCTCTGAGTGTGTGTGTCATGTCAGTTTGCATGTCTCTGTGTGTCTCTGTGTGTGTCTCTCTGTGTACTTTTGTCTCCCTCTCAGTGTGTGTGTGTCTCTCTCAGTGTGTGAGTGTGTGTCTCACTCTCCTTAAGTTTCTCTCCCTCAGTGTGTGTGTGTAGATCTCACTCTCAGGAGTGTGTGTCTCTTTCTGGATGAGGCTGTCTCCCTCAGTGTGTATGTGTCTCTAGTCTGCCTGTCTCTGTTTGTCTCTGTGTGTGTCTCTCAATATGTGTGTCCCTCAGTGTGTTTTTTTTTTTCTGTCTCTCAGTGTGTGTGTCTCTCTCAGTGTGTGTGTCTCTGTCTTTGTGCATGTGTCTGGTTCTTAGAGTGTGTGTGTGTGTCTTTCTCTATGTGTATGTCTCTCAGTGTGTGTGTCTCTCTCAGTGTGTGTGTCTCTGTCTTTGTGCATGTGTCTGGTTCTTAGAGTGTGTGTGTGTGTGTCTTTCTCTATGTGTATATCTCTCAGTGTTTGTGTCTCTCAGTGTGTGTGTCTCTGTGTGTGTGTCCCTCTCAGTTTGTCTCTCTCTGTGTGTCTCTGTGTGTGTCTCTCAGTGTGTTTTTGTCTCTCTCTCTCTGTGTGTGTCTCTCAGTGTGTGTTTCTCTGTATGTTGTGTGTTCACTCTTTCACAGTGTGTGTCTTTCTCATGTGTGTGTCTTTCTCAGTGTGTGTGTGTGTTTGTCTATCTCTCTCAGTGTGCATTACCAACTCTCAGTGTGTGTGTGTCCCTTTCAGTGTGTGTGTGTGTGTGTTACTCACTGTGACTCTCATGGTGTTTCTGTTTGCATCTCCCAGTGTGTCTCTATCTCCATGTGTGTGTTTCTGTCTCATTGTGTGTGTGCCTCAGTGTTGTGGGTGTCTTCTAGTGTCTGTGTGTTGCTCAGTGGGTGTGTCTCTCCCTCTAAGTTGTATGTGTCTCTGACTCTCAGTGTGTGTCTCTCTCAGTGTGTGAGTGTGGGTCTCGCTCTCCTTGTTTAAGTTTCTCTCCCTCAGTGTGGGTGTGTAGATCTCGCTCTCAGGAGTGTGTGTCTCTTCCTGGATGAGGGTGTCTCTCTCAGTGTGTGCATCCCTTTCAGTTTGAATGTGTCTGTGTGTCTCTGAGTGTGTCTCTCAATATGTGTGTCTCTCAGTGTGTTTTTTTCTCTCTTTCTGTGTGTGTCTCTCACTGTGTTTTCTCTCTCTCTCAGTGTGTGTCTCTCTCAGTGTGTCACTGTCATTGTGAGTGTATCTGGTTCTTTGTGTATGTGTCTGTCTCCGTATGTGTATGTCTCTGAGTGTGTGTGTCCCTGTCAGTTTGCATGTCTCTGTGTGTCTCTGTGTGTGTCTCTCTGTGTACTTTTGTCTCTCTCTCAGTGTGTGTCTCTCTCTCAGTGTTTGTGTGTCTCTCTGAGTGTGTGAGTGTGTGTCTCGCTCTCCTTGTTTAAGTTTCTCTCCCTCATTGTGGGTGTGTAGATCTCGCTCTCAGGAGTGTGTGTCTCTTTCTGGATGAGGCTGTCTCCCTCAGTGTGTGTGTGCCTCTAGTCTGCCTGTCTCCGTTTGTCTCTGTGTGTGTCTCTCAATATGTGTGTCTCTCAGTGTGTTTTTTTTCTATCTCTCAGTGTGTGTGTCTCTCTCAGTCTGTGTGTCTTTCTCATTGTGAGTGTGTCTGGTTCTTAGCATGTGTGTGTGTCTCTCTCTGCATGTGTATATCACTCAGTGTTTGTGTCTCTCAATTTGTGTCTCTCAGTGTGTGTGTCCCTCTCAGTTTGCCTCTCTCTGTGTGTCTCTGTGTGTGTCTCTCAGTGTGTTTTTGTCTCTCTCTTAGTGTGTGTGTGTCTCTCAGTGTGTTTGTTTCTCTGTATGTTGTGTGTTCAATCTTTTTCAGTGTGTGTCTATCTCATGTGCGTAGCTTTCTCACTGTATGTGTGTGTGTGTTTGTCTCTCTCAGTGTGCATGGCTAAGTCTCAGTGTGTTTGTGTCCCTTTCAGTGTGTGTGTATGTGTGTTTGTGTCTCTCTGTGACTCTCACATTGTCTCTCTTCGTGTGTCTCCCAGTGTGTCTCTCTCCATGTGTGTGTTTCTGTCTCATTGTGTGTCTGCCTCAGTGGAGTGGGTCTCTTTCTTAGTGTCTGTGTTCCTCAATGTGTGTGTCTCTCCCTCTAAGTTGTGTGTGTCTGTCTCTCAGTGTTTGTGTGTGTCTCTCCATGTGTGAATGTGTGTCTCGCTCTCCTTGTTTAAGTTTCTCTCCCTCAGTGTGTGTGTGTATATGTCTAGCTCTCAGGAGTGTGTGTCTCTTCCTGGATGAGGGTGTTTCCCTCAGTGTGTGTGAGCCTCTAGTCTGCCTGTCTCTGTTTGTCTTTATGTGTGTCTCTCAATATGTGTGTCTCTCCCTGTGTTTTTTTCTCTCTCTCAGTGTTTGTGTGTCTCTCTCAATGTGTGAATGTATGTCTCGCTCTCCTTGTTTAAGTTTCTCTCCCTCAGTGTGTGTGTGTGTGTGTGTGTGTGTGTCTAGCTCTCAGGAGTGTGTGTCTCTTCCTGGATGAGGGCGTCTCTCTCAGTGTGTGTGTCTGTCTAAGTTTGCATGTCTCTTTGTGTCTCTGTGTGTCTCTCTGTGTACTTTTTCTCTCTCTCAGTGTGTGTGTCTCTCTCTGTGTTTGTGTGTTTCTCTCAGTGTGTGAGTGTTGATCTCACTCCTCTTGTTTACATTTCTCTCCCTCAGTGTGTGTGTGTGTGTATAGCTCACTCTCAGGAGTGTGTGTCTCTTCCTGGATGAGGGTGTCTCTCTCAGTGTGTGTATCCCTCTCAGTTTGCATGTCTCTGTGTGTCTCTGTCTGTGTCTCTCCGTGTACTTTTGTCTCTCTCTCAGTCTGTGTCTTTCTCTCAGTGTTTGTGTGTCTCTCTCAGTGTGTGAGTGTGTGTCTCTCTCCTTGTTTAAGTTTCTCTCCCTCAGTGTGGGTGTGTATCTCTCTCTCAGTACTGTGTGTCTCTTCCTGGATGAGGGTGTATCCCTCAGTGTGTGTGTGCCTGTAGTCTGCCTGTCTGTGTATCTCTGTGTGTGTCTCTCAATATGTGTGTCTCAGTGTTTTTTTTTCTCTCTCTCTCAGTGAATAAGTCTCTCTCAGTCAGTGTGTCTCACTCATTGTGAGTGTGTTGGGTTTTAGCGTGTGTGTGTGTGTCTATCTCTGTATGTGTATGTCTCTCAGTGTGTGTTTCTCTCAGTGTGTATGTCTCTCAGTGAGTGTGTCACTCTCAGTTAGCATGTCTCTGTGTGTGTCTCAGTGTGTTTTTGTCTCTCTCTATGTGTGTGTTTCTCAGTGTGTGTGTTTCTCTGTATGTTGTGTGTTCTGTCTTTCTCATTGTGTGTCTTTCTCATGTGTGTGTCTTTCTCACTGTGTGTGTGTGTATGTTTGTCTGTCTCTCTCAGTGTACGTGGCTAACTCTCAGTGTGTGTCTGTCCCTTTCAGTGTGTGTATCTGTGTGTGTGTCTCTCTGTGACTCTCACAGTGTCTCTGTTTGTGTGTCTCCCAGTGTGTCTCTCTCTCCATGTGTGTGTTTCTGTCTCATTGTGTGTCTGCTTCAGTGGAGTGGATCTCTTTCGTAGCATCTGTGTGTTCCTCAGTATGTGTGTCACTCCCTCTAAGTTGTTTGTGTCTCTCTCTCAGTGTTTGTGTGTCTCTCTCAGTGTGTGAATGTCTCACTCTCTGTTTAAGTTTCCCTCCCTAAGTGTGTGAGTCTCTCTCAGTCTGTGTGTCTCTCTCATTGTGAGTGTGTCTGGTTCTTAGCATGTGTGTGTGTCTGTCTCTGTGTTTGTATGTTTCTCAGTGTGTGTGTCTCTTGGTTTGTGTGTCCCTCTCGGTTTGCATGTCTCTGTGTGTCTCTGTGTGTGTCTTTCAGTGTTTTTCTGTCTCTCTCTCAGTGTGTGTGTCTCTCAGTGGGTGTGTTTCTCTGTATGTTGTGTGTTCACTCTTTTTCAGTGTGTGTCTTTCTCATGTGTGTGTCTTTCTCAGTTTGTGTGTGTGTTTGTCTGTCTCTCTCAGTGTGCATTACTCTCAGTGTGTGTGTGTGTCCCTTTCAGTGTGTGTGTCTCTCTGTGTGTGTTTCTCTCTGTGACTCTCCCAGTGTCTCTTTTTGTGTGTCTCCCAGTATGTCTCTCTCTCCATGTGTGTTTCTCTCTCATTGTGTGTCTGCCTCAGTGTTGTGGGTCTCTTCTTAGTGTCTGTGTGTTGCTCAATGTGTGTCTCTCCCTCTAAGTTGTGTGTCTCTGTCTCTCAGTGTTTGTGTGTCTCTCTCAGTGTGTGAGTGTGTGTCTCGCTCTCCTTGTTTAAGTTTCTCTCCCTCAGTGTGTGTGTGTGTCTGTGTGTGTGTCTCGCTCTCAGGAGTGTGTGTCTCTTCCTGGATGAGGGTGTTTCCCTCAGTGTGTGTGTCCCTCTAGTCTGCCTGTTCCTGTGTGTGTCTCTCAGTGTGTTTTTGTGTCTCAGTATGTGTGTCTGTCTCAGTGTGTGTGTATCTCTCATTGTGAGTGTGTCTGGTTCTTGGCGTATGTGTATGTGTGTCTCTCTGTATGTGTATGTCTCTCAGTGTGTGTGTCTCTCAGTTTGTGTGTCCCTCTCAGTTTTTCTGTGTGTCTCTGTGTGTGTCTCTCAATATGTGTGTCTCTCAGTGTGTGTCTCTCTCAGGCTGTGTGTCTCTCTCAATGTGAGTGTGTTTGGTTCTTAGCATGTGTGTTTGTGTGTCTCTCTCTGTATGTGTATGTCTCTCAGTGTGTGCGTCTCTCAGTGTGTGTGTCTCTCAGTGTGTGTGTCCCTCTCAATTTGCATGTCTCTGTGTGTCTCTGTGTGTGTCTCTCAGTGTGTTTTTTTCTCTAAGTGTGTGTGTCTCTCAGTGTGTCTGTTTCTCTGTATGTTTTCTATGTAGAGGATCATGTCATCTGCAAACATTGAGAGTTTTACTTCTTCTTTTCCAATCTGGATTCCTTTTATTTCTTTTTCTGCTCTGATTGCTGTGGCTAAAACTTCCAAAACTATGTTGAATAGTAGTGGTGAGAGTGGGCACCCTTGTCTTGTTCCTGACTTTAGGGGAAATGCTTTCAATTTTCACCATTGAGGATAATGTTTGCAACACATGTATAGATTTTTATAACCACCACCATAATAAAAATATAGAACTGTTTCTTAACCAGATATATTCATCATTGTACCCTTTTATAGTCATAGTCATCTTTCTTTCTCTAAGTCTTGGCAACCAGTTATCTTTTCTTCATCTCTATAATTTTATCATTGAGAAAGGTATATAAATGGAATCATATACTACATAACCTTTTGCGATTGGATTTTTCACTCAACACAATTCCTTTTAGATCCATCCAACTTATTGTGTGTAGTATCAATAGTTTGTTTGTTGTGTGTGTGTGCATGTGTGTGTGTCTTCCTTCAGAATTTCTACATAGACAATCATGTCATCTATAAATGGGTGGTTGTATTTCTTCCTTTCCAGTCTTTTTTTCATTTTTTTTCATTTTTCTTGCTTTATTGTGTGATTAGAATGTCTAGTACTATGTTGAATAGCAGTGGTTAGAGGAAGACATTTTTACCTTGTTTCTGAAAGCATTCAGTCTTTCAGTCTTAAGGAAGATGTTAGCTCTGATTTTTCATGGATGTTCTTCACTAGGTTAGTGAAGTTATCTTGTATTCCTTAATTGCTGAGAGCTTTTATCATGAACAGATGTTTAATTTAGTCAAACACTTTTTATATATCATTTGAAATGACAATATGTTTTTTGTTTTAAAGTCTGTTGATAGTTGGATTACACTGATTTTCAAATATTGACCAACCTTGTATCTGGGGAATATACCTCACTTTGTCATGGTGCATAATTATTTTTATATATTGGGGCTTCCCTGGTGGCTCAGATGGTAAAGAATCTATCTGCAATGCAAGAGAACTGGGTTTGATCCCTGGGTTGGGAAGATCCTCTGGATGAGGAAATGGCAACACACTCCAGTATTCTTGCCTGGGAAATTCCATGAACAGAGGAACCTGGAGGGCTATAGCCCATGGGGTCGCAAAGAGTCGGACATGACTGAGTGGCTAATCATGATGCATAATTATTTTCATATGTTGCTGAATTCTATTTGTTCATATTTTGTTGAGGATTTTTGAGTCTTTGTTCATCAGTGATAATGCACTGTAGTTTTCTTCTTTTTCTGCTGGATTTATATGATTTTTATCTCAAGATAATATTGCCCTCATTAGGTGATTTGGAATTTCTTCCTCTTTTCTGAAAGAGATTGTGTAGTATTAATGTTATTTTCTTTAACAGTAAGTGGTTTGATAGAGTTCTCTAGTAAAACCATTTGGGCTTGGAGATCTCGCTTTCAGCAGTTTTTGAACTATGAGTTTAATTTTCTTAATAGTTATAGAACTAATGAAATTATTTCATGTTGAATGAGTTGTGATAATTTGTGCTTTTCAAGGGATTGGTCCATTTCATGTAAGTTGTCATATATATCTGTGTAAATTGTTCATGGTATTCCCTTATCCTGTTGATGTATACAAGTTCTGTGGCAGTATTTCCTCTTTTTTTCCTGATGTTGATAAATTGCATCTTCTTTTTCCTGGCTAATCTTTCTAAAGGTTTATCAATTTGTTGATTCCCCCCCCCCCCGCCTCTCCCAAAGAACCAGCTTTTTTGCCATTGATTTTCTGTAGTTTTTCTGTTGTCAATTTTATTGATTTCTGTTTTTATCATTATGATGTCCTTCTGTCTTTGCTTTGAGCTTATTTACTGTTGTTTTTATAATTTTAAGAGTTTTCCTGTTTTCTAATGTAAGGATTTAGCGCTATAAATTTCTCTCTTGGCACTGCTTTTGCCTGCATTCTTCCAATTTTTATATATTGTATTTTCATTTTTATTCAGTTCACTGTATTTTTTAAATTTCCCTTGGGATTTTTTTTTGACTCATGATATGTTTATATGTGAGTTGCTTAATTTCCAAATGTTTGGAGATTTTCCTGTTGTTTTTCTGTTACTGACTTCTAGTTTGGTTTCACAGTGGTCAGAGAATATACTTTTATATTTTTGGTTCTTTTAAATTTGTTCAGATTTATTTTATGGTCTAAGAAATGGTCTGTCTTGGTCAATATTCCATGGGCTTTTGAGAAGACTATCTGTTCTGCTATTGCGTTAAATGTTTTACAAATGTTGGTTGATATTGTTGTTCAATTCTTCTATATCCTTGCTGATTTTCTAATAGTTCTATCAGTTGTTGAGAGAAGGATATTAAAGTTTCTAAGTGGAATTATGTATTTATTTGTCTTTTCATTTCAATTTGTTTTTGCTCTATAAAATACTTTGCATCTCCATTGTTTGATATATACACACTTAGATTTGCTATGTCTTCTTGCAGAATTAAACTTTTTATCATTATGTAATTTCCTTCTCAGTCTCTGATAATTTTCTTTGTTCCAGAGTCTATTTTATCTTTTCACACTATTTGCATGGTATATCTTTTTACATCCTTTTCTTTTCAACCTAGCTATGTCATTGTATTTGAAGTGGATTTCTTGTAGACAACATAGTTGGGTCATGTATTTTTTTTAAACCACTGTGCTGAACTCATTTTTTTAGTGGGTTTACTTAGGTCATTTACATTCAGTGTAATTGTTGTTATGTTAAGGCTTATATTTGTTGCTGTTTTATATTTGTTTGTTTGTTCCCTTTGCCTTTTGTTCTTCTTCTCAATTTTTTTTACCTTGTTTTGTGTTCCTTGAACTTTTTTTAAAGAATTTCATTTTGATTTGTCTATATAGGTTTTGAGTATTTTAATAGATTTTTTTTAGTAGTTGTTCTCATTATTACATTTATATGTGAGTAACTTATCACAGTCTACTAATATCCATATTTTATCCTTTGGGAAGTTTTCAGCCATCATTTCTTCAAATATTGAATACTTTGTTAGTTCCATAGTCTTTTTTCCTTATTTTCTTAGACTTCATTGTTATAAATTCTGTCCTTTTTTCATTTACTCACAGCCCCCCTGAGGCTCTGTTCATTTCTTTCCAGTTATTGCTGGGAGGGGGTGGAAGTTTAGCTCCCTGCTAGATCCTCCCCAGCACCAGGGGGAAGAATGGGGAATGGGGATGTTGACTCTCACTACCTCACTGCTGCCAGGTGGGGATGGTTCCACTAACATTATTCCAGTGGGAAAATGGGGTGCCAGCTCTCACTATCCTGCATTGCCTTGTTCCACTTCTTTGTTACCAAAAAGGTGGGGTGGAATTTCTGCCCTCTGTTTGATCCCACTGATATTACCCCTGTGGGGGAGACAGAGGGCCAAGTCTCCTTGTCTAATTGCTGCTATGTGGGGCCAGACATGGGTGGCTCTATTTGGTACTGCTTACACCACAGGGAAGGAACATTTTTTCCTTTCATGTTTGGTTAGAATAGGTTGGGTATTATCAAAAAGATTTTCTGTTCTACTAGGCCACCATTCCCTTGATTATTTAACTAAAGGGAACAATATTTTCTTGGGACTTTTCTTGGTCTGGGCCTTTTGACAATTTCAGGTTGTAGGCTTCTCCAGTGCCCTATTTGTAATATATGAGAAGCAAAAAGAAATCCCAGGCAACTTACAACTGTAGTGTTCCTCACATCCTATAGTCTCCAGGCAGTCTACTTTCTTCTTTCCACTTTTCAGAGTCTTCTTATGCTTAATTGTTATTTTTGTCCAGGGTTTGTTTTTGTTGTAAGAAGGAAGACTAATGAAATGGGCCATTAATTTTGAAAAAAAATATTTAATTCTTTCCTTCTTTTATTTATGTGTATTCTTGAGTTGACTTTAATTCATTTTTTTCAGTCAGGATAGTTCATATATTATCATTTGAAATATATTTGAATATATCAGAACAAATAAATGAATTTAATGTTACAGCTTTCTTATGCATACCACTTTAGTTGCTTATCATGGGTTTTGGTGCATGTTGATTTCCTTGCTCATCATTTCTAAATAGTTTTTAATTTCTGTTTTGATTCTCTATTTAACCCAAGGGTTATTTGAAGAGTGTTTTTAAAAATGCCAAGTGGATAGATGAGAGCAAAGCTGTCCTTTGTGCTTGCATATTTCTACGTAAGGTCAGCAGTTCCTCAGAGAGCCTTTTTCTGAGATGCTCTCATAGAAAAATGAAATTAAAAATTTGAACTCAGCTATTCTTTTCCTATTCTTCATTCTTTAAGTGTTTATCATGGACTTACATTCAGCAAGCCTCAAGATGCTTGGTCTTGACAGGGAGAAAAAAATAAAGTTAAGACATAGTTCCTGCCTTCAAGAAGTATACTATCTAGTTGGGGCAATAGTATGCCTACCCCAAGCTGGTTAAATAGCAATACCTGACATTAGGGACTAAATAACTGGCAATGAGGGTCCAAGAAAAGGGAAATCACTGTACACTAAAGTAGCTGGGGGAAGACCTTTTGGAGAAGGGAGAAGTGTTTGAGTTACAACTTAAAGGTAAGTAGGTAAGATTTAAATATACAAGAAGGAAAGGGAAGAATGTTTTAAGGCTGAGAGATTGACATATGAAAGACCACCTTTGATAGAAATGGGAAGGTTGGTTGGCTATGTTGAGTTTTGGGTGATTACAGAACATCTGATGGAGAAATACCCTGGAAGTGATGGAGAAATACACTGGAAGTTATTGATCTTTGCATGTGTGCGTGCTCAGTTGCTTCAGTAGTGTCCAACTCTTTGCAGCTCTATGGATGGTAGCCCACCAGGCTCCTCTGTTCATGGGATTCTGGAGTGGGTTGCCATTGCCTCCTCCAGAGGATCTTCCTGACCCCAGGATCAAACTTGTGTCTCTTACATCTCCTGCATTGGCAGGCAGATTCTTTACTGCCAGCACAACCTGGGATTAGTTGGTGAGAAACTAGTTGAATTTAGCTTTGTCTAAAACAGGCAACCCACTCCAAGATTCTTGCCTGGAGAATTCCATGGACAGAGGAACTTGGTGGGCTACGGTCCATGGGGTCACAGAGTCAGACATGGCTGAGTGACTAACACTAAAACAGTAGTCTGTTCTTTTTTGGCTTGGTCAGAAGAATAGAATTCTGTTCTGGATAGTAGTTTGGTTGAATACATGTGTCATGAATTGTACACCAGATATCTTTTGCCTATCCTTCCTGGTCCACCCTCTTCCCTCTTATACCCTTCTCTGTGCCCCAGGAAGCTAATCTATATGGATTACATCAGTGTGTTCCCTTTCTTCCTTGGCGTCTGGTAGGGTTTGGGCAGTGGAGATCCCTGGTGGGACAGGAAAGGGAGAAAAGAAACTGAGGTCAGAGTGTTCCTGGCTTCTTCCAATAGGATTGCCTCTGGCTGGCTGCTATTCCTTAACTAAAAATAAAGGTCGTAGTGCCTGCAAGGGGACCCTCTATACACCACAGTCTCTTTTTTCTGGTATGTGCCTCCTCCCATCATCCTTTTGGGTGTAGGGTGGTAACAGCCCCAAGTTACTGCACTATCATATATCCTTTGTTTTCATATACTCTGCTCACACTTTTGTGAATAGTACTTTTGTTAAACTTTCCACTAATTATGCTAATTTGAGTGTACCATCTGTTTCCTGCTGGGACCCTGACTGAAACAGATGAAGTCTCAATTTTCAAAGACTTAGAATATAATAAAGTAAGCCTAACATAAAGTATGACTAAATATGATTCAATCTGTCTCTCTCTGATTAATCTGGGCTCTTGCAGTGCTTCCACATAATCATTCTGAAGCACAGTCTTCAGAGTATCATAATGTGTAGGCGTGCCACTTCATAGAATATTAACAATAGCTGGCATTTATAAATTATTCTCTCCATACACAGCACTACACATGTTTTATATGAATTATTTTACTTAACCTTCACAAAAAGCCTATGAAGTCGGTAAGTGCTTTCATCTTTTTATAGGTGAGGAAACGTAAGGCTCAGAGAGACTAAATAGCTTACCAGAGATTTCACAGCTAAGAAAACAGAGCTGGGATTTAAACGCAGATCTGTCTGATTCACAGCTCATGTTCTAAACACAAAGTGTGATCCTAGATCAGCAGCATGCAGGAGCTTGTTAGAAATGCAGAATCTCAGGCATCATCTCATACTTCCTGAGTCAGAATTTGTATTGTAACAGATATCCAAGGGATTCACATGCACATGAAGGTTTGAATACAGTACTCTAAACCATGTAACTTTACAATCCATTATTGACTACTGTTGAAAATTCTGTTTGATTGGTGCTGAGGAAAAAGAATATTTATTTTTTTTAAAAGTAACTTTGAGGTGATAGATATGTTAATTAGCTTGATTGTAGTAATCATTTCACAATGTTTCAGTTCAGTTGCTCAGTCATGTCCAACTCTTTGAGACTCCATTCACTGCAGCACGCCAGGCATCAACTCCCATCATCAACTCCATCATCAACTCCCGGAGTTTACACAAACTCATGTCCATTGAGTTGGTAATGCCATCCAACCATCTCATCCTCTATTGTCCCCTTCTCCTCCCGCCTTCGATCTTTCCCAGAAACAGGGTCTTTTCAAATGAGTCAGTGCTTCACATCAGGTGGCCAAAGTATTGGAGTTTCGTTTTCAGCATCAGTCCTTCCAATGAATATTCAGGACTGATTTCCTTTAGGATGGACTCGTTGGATCTCCTTGCAGTCCAAGGGACTCTAAAGACTCTTCTCCAACACCACAGTTTAAAAGCATCAATTCTTCGACCCTCAGCTTTCTTTTTTTTTTTTTTTTTCTTTTTTTTATTATTTTTTTTAAAATTTTATTTTATTTTTAAACTTTACAATATTGTATTAGTTTTGCCAAATATCGAAATGAATCCGCCACAGGTATACCTGTGTTCCCCATCCTGAACACTCCTCCCCCATCCCTCAGCTTTCTTTATAGTCCAACTCTCACATCCATACATGACCACTGGAAAAACTATAGCCTTGACTAGACGGACCTTTGTTGGCAAAGTAATGTCTCTGCTTTTTAATATGCTGTCTAGGTTGCTCATAACTTTCTTCCAAGGAGCAAGCATCTTTTAATTTTATGGCTGTAGTCACCATCTGCAGTGATTTTGGAGCCCCCCAAAATAAAGTCTGTCACTGTTTCCACTGTTTCCCTATATATTTGCCATGAAGTGATGGGACCGGATGCCATGATCTTCATTTTCTGAATGTTGAGCTTTAAGTCAACTTTTTCACTCTCCTCTTTCACTTTCATCAAGAGGCTTTTTAGTTCCTCTTCACTTTCTGCCATAAGGGTGGTGTCATCTGCATATCTGAGGTTATTGATATTTCTCCCGGCAATCTTGATTCCAGCTTGTGCTTCTTCCAGCCCAGCACTTCTCATGATGTACTCTGCAAATAAGTTAAATAAGCAGGGTGACAATATACAGCCTTGATATACTCCTTTTCCTATTTGGAACTAGTCTGTTGTTCCATGTCCAGTTCTAACTGTTGCTTCCTGACCTGCATACAGGTTTCTCAAGAGGCAGGTCAGGTGCTCTGGTATTCCTATCTCTTTCAGAATTTTCCACAGTTTATGGTGATCCACACAGTCAAAGGCTTTGGCATAGTCAATAAAGCAGAAATACATGTTTTTCTGGAACTGTCTTGCTTGTTCAATGATCCAACGGATGTTGGCAATTTGATCTCTGGTTTCTCTGCCTTTTCTAAAACATCTGGAATTGCACAGTTCATGTATTGCTGAAGCCTGTCTTGGAGAATTTTGAGCATTACTTTACTAGTGTGTGAGATGAGGGCAATTGTGCAGTAGTTTGAACATTCTTTGGCACTGCGTTTTTTTGGGATTGGAATGAAAACTGACTTTTCCAGTCCTGTGGCCACTGCTGAGTTTTCCGAATTTGCTGGCCTATTGGATGCAGCACTTTCACAGCATCATCTTTTAGGGTTTGAAATAGCTCAACTGGAATTCCATCACCTCCACTAGCTTTGTTTGTTTTTTTTTTTCCAACTACACTTTTATTTTATTTTTAAACTTTACAAAATTGTATTAGTTTTGCCAAGTATCAAAATGAATCTGCCACAGATATACATGTGTTCCCCATCCTGAACCCTCTTCCCTCCTCCCTCCCCATACCTTCCCTCTGGGTCGTCCCAGTGCACCAGCCCCAAGCATCCAGCATCGTGCATTGAACCTGGACTGGCAACTCATTTCATACATGATATTTTACATGTTTCAATGCCATTCTCCCAAATCTTCCCACCCTCTCCCTCTCCCACAGAGTCCATAAGACTGTTCTATACATCAGTGTCTCTTTTGATGTCTCGTACACAGGGTTATTGTAACCATCTTTCTAAATTCCATATATATGCGTTAGTATACTGTATTGGTGTTTTTCTTTCTGGCTTACTTCACTCTGTATAATAGGCTCCAGTTTCATCCACCTCATTAGAACTGATTCAAATGTATTAGTTTTAATGGCTGAGTAATACTCCATTGTGTATATGTACCATAGCTTTCTTATCCATTCATCTGCTGATGGACATCTAGGTTGCTTCCATGTCCTGGCTATTATAAACAGTGCTGCGATGAACATTGGGGTACATGTGTCTCTTTCCCTTCTGGTTTCCTTAGTATGTATGCCAAGCAGTGGGATTGCTGGATCATAAGGCAGTTCTATTTCCAGTTTTTTAAGGAATCTCCACACTGTTCTCCATAGTGGCCGTACTAGTTTGCATTCCCACCAACAGTGTAAGAGGGTTCCCTTTTCTCCCCACCCTCTCCAGCATTTATTGCTTGTAGACTTTTGGATCACAGCCATTCTGACTGGTGTGAAATGGTACCTCATAGTGGTTGGATTTGCATTTCTCTGATAATGAGTGATGTTGAGCATCTTTTCATGTGTTTGTTAGCCATCTGTATGTCTTCTTTGGAGAAATGTCTATTTAGTTCTTTGGCCCATTTTTTGATTGGGTCATTTATTTTTCTGGAGTTGAGCTGTAGGAGTTGCTTGTATATTTTTGAGATTAGTTGTTTGTCAGTTGCTTCATTTGCTATTATTTTCTCCCATTCTGAAGCTGCCTTTTCACCTTGCTAATAGTTTCCTTTGATGTGCAGAAGCTTTTAAGGTTAATTAGGTCCCATTTGTTTATTTTTGCTTTTATTTCCAGTATTCTGGGAGGTGGGTCATAGAGGATCCTGCTGTGATGTATGTCAGAGAGTGTTTTGCCTATGTTTTCCTCTAGGAGTTTTATAGTTTCTGGTCTTACATTTAGATCTTTAATCCATTTTGAGTTTATTTTTGTGTATGGTGTTAGAAAGTGATCTAGTTTCATTCTTTTACAAGTGGTTGACCAGATTTCCCAGCACCACTTGTTAAAGAGATTGTCTTTAATCCATTGTATATTCTTTCCTCCTCTGTCAAAGATAAGGTGTCCATATGTGCGTGGATTTATCTCTGGGCTTTCTATTTTGTTCCATTGATCTATATTTCTGTCTTTGTGCCAGTACCATACTGTCTTGATAACTGTGGCTTTGTAGTGGAGCCTGAAGTCGGGTAGGTTGATTGCTCCAGTTCCATTCTTCTTTCTCAAGATCGTTTTGGCTATTCGAGGTTTTTTGTATTTCCATACAAATTGTGAAATTATTTGTTCTAGCTCTGTGAAGAATACTGTTGGTAGCTTGATAGGGATTGCACTGAATCTATAAATTGCTTTGGGTAGTATACTCATTTTCACTATATTGATTCTTCCAATCCATGAACATGGTATATTTCTCCATCTATTAATGTCCTCTTTGATTTCTTTCACTAGTGTTTTATGGTTTTCTATGTATAGGTCTTTAGTTTCTTTAGGTAGATATATTCCTAAGTATTTTATTCTTTCCATTGCAATGGTGAATGGAATTGTTTCCTTAATTTCTCTTTCTGTTTTCTCATTATTAGTGTATAGGAATGCAAGGGATTTCTCTGTGTTGATTTTATATCCTGCAACTTTACTATAGTCATTGATTAGTTCTAGTAATTTTCTGGTGGAGTCTTTATGGGTTTTCTATGTAGAGGATCATGTCATCTGCAAACAGTGAGAGTTTTACTTCTTCTTTTCCAATTTGGATTCCTCTTATTTCTTTTTCTGCTCTGATTGCTGTGGCCAAAACTTCCAAAACTATGTTGAATGGTAATGGTGAAAGTGGGCACCCTTGTCTTGTTCCTGTCTTTAGAGGAAATGCTTTCAATTTTTCACCATTGAGGATAACGTTTGCTGTGGGTTTGTCATATATAGCTTTTATTATGTTGAGGTATGTTCCTTCTATTCCTGCTTTCTGGAGAGTTTTTATCATAAATGGATGTTGAATTTTGTCAAAGGCTTTCTCTGCATCTATTGAGATAATCATATGGTTTTTATTTTTCAATTTGTTAATGTGGTGTATTACATTGATTGATTTGCGGATATTGAAGAATCCTTGCATCCCTGGGATAAAGCCCACTTGGTCATGGTGTATGATCTTTTTAATGTGTTGTTGGATTCTGATTGCTAGAATTTTGTTAAGGATTTTTGCATCTATGTTCATCAGTGATATTGGCTTGTAGTTTTCTTTTTTTGTGGGATCTTTGTCAGGTTTTGGTATTAGGGTGATGGTGGCCTCATAGAATGAGTTTGGAAGTTTACCTTCCTCTGCAATTTTCTGGAAGAGTTTGAGCAGGATAGGTGTTCTTTGGCCCATTTTTTGATTGGGTCATTTATTTTTCTGGAGTTGAACTGTAGGAGTTGCTTGTATATTTTTGAGATTAGTTGTTTGTCAGTTGCTTCATTTGCTATTATTTTCTCCCATTCTGAAGGCTGTCTTTTCACCTTGCTAATAGTTTCCTTTGATGTGCAGAAGCTTTTAAGGTTAATTAGGTCCCATTTGTTTATTTTTGTTTTTATTTCCAGTATTCTGGGAGGTGGGTCATAGAGGATCCTGCTGTGATGTATGTCAGAGAGTGTTTTGCCTATGTTCTCCTCTAGGAGTTTTATAGTTTCTGGTCTTACGTTTAGATCTTTAATCCATTTTGAGTTTGGAGTGATGCTTCCTAAGGCCCACTTGACTTCACATTCCAGGATGTCTGGCTCTAGGTGAGTGATCACACCATCTTGATCATCTGGATCATGAAAATCTTTTTTGTATAGCTCTTCTATGTATTCTTGCCACCTCTTCTTAATATCTTCTGCTTCTGTTAGGTCCATAATATTTCTGTCCTTTATTGAGCCCATCTTTGCATAAAATGTTCCCTTGGTGTCTCTAATTTTCTTGAAGAGATCTCTAGTCTTTCCTATTCTATTTTTTTCCTCCATTTCTTTGCTCTGGTCACTGAGGAAGCCTTTCTTTTCTCTCCTTGCTATTCTTTGGAACTCTGTATTCTAATGGGTATATCTTTCCTTTTCTCCTTTGCTTTTTGCTTCTTTTTTTCTCTCAGCTATTTGTAAGGCCTCCTCAAACAGCCATTTTGCTTTTTTGCATTTCTTTTTCTTGGGGATGGTCTTGATCCCTGTCTCCTGTACAATGTCACAAATCTCCGTCCATAGTTCTTCAGGCACTCTGTCTGTCAGAGCTAATCCCTTGAATCTGTTTCTCACTTCTACTGTATAATCATAAGGGATTTGATTTAGATCATACCTGAATGGTCTAGTGGTTTTCCCTACTTTCTTCAATTTAAGTCTGAATTTGGCAATAAGGAGTTCATGATCTGAGCCACAGTCAGCTCCCGGTCTTGTTTTTGCTGACTGTATAAAGCTTCTCCATCTTTGGCTGCAAATAATATAACCAATCTGATTTCGGTGTTGACCATCTGGTGATGTCCACGTGTAGAGTCTTCTCTTGTGTTGTTGGAAGAGGGTGTTTGCTATGACCAGTGTGTTCTCTTGGCAAAAGTCTATTAGCCTTTGCCCTGCTTCATTCTGTACTCCAAAGCCAAATTTGCCTGTTACTCCAGGTGTTTCTTGACTTCCTGCTTTTGCATTCCAGTCCCCTATAATGAAAAGGACATCTCTTTTGGGTGTTAGTTCTAGATGGTCTACTATAGAACCGTTCAACTTCAGCTTCTTTAGCATTACTGGTCGGGGCATAGACTTGGATTACTGTGGTATTGAATGGTTTGCTTTGGAAACGAACATGAGAGATCAACGAACTTGAGATTGCATCCAAGTACTGCATTTTGGACTCTTTTGTTTACTTTGATGGCTACTCCATTTCTTCTAAGGGATTCTTGCCCAGAGTAGTAGATATGGTCATCTGAGTTAAACTCACCCATTCCAGTCCATTTTAGTTCGCTGATTCCCAAAATATTGACGTTCCCTCTTGCCAACTCCTGTTTGACCACTTCCAATTTGGACCTAAGATTCCAGGTTCCTATGCAATATTGCTCTTTACAGCATCAGACCTTGCTTCTATCACCTGGCACGTCCACAACTGGGTGTTGTTTTTGCTTTGGCTCCATATCTTCATTCTTTCTGGAGTTATTTTTCCACTGATCTCCAGTGGACACCTACCGACCTTGGGAGTTCATCTTTCCTGTCCTATCTTTTTGCCTTTTCCTACTGTTCATGGGGTTCTCAAGGTAAGAATACTGAAGTGGTTTTCCATTCCCTTCTCCAGTGGACCACATTTTGTCAGAACTCCCCACCATGACCCATCCATCTTGGGTGGCCCTACATGGCATGGCTCATAGTTTCATTGAGTGAGATGAATTTATACATGTATCAAATGTATACGTGTATCAAAACATCATGTTGTACACCTTAAATCTTTACAATTTTATTTTGTCAATCATACTTCAATAAAACAGGAAGGGAAGAATATTTACCATTCTTTACTCTTTAACATTGGCATCATGTGGTCTTATAAATGGAATCTGCAAAGCCAGATCTGTCATTTTTTGAGATGAGTACCTTGAGAAACCATCGGGAGTTTGACCTGGTGAAAAGTGCCAGGAAGTGTCCAGAGCTGCTGCTGTTGTGGAAAAGAGAACTTGATGTTTGATCCTTGCCAGACGTTTATGATTTACTTCAAACATGTTTAATATACACATTTATATGCACCTTTATAACACCTTTAGCTGCAGAACTTAAGAGAATCCTTAATCTGTATACACTTGCCTAGCCCTTTGAAAGAAACTGGTCTGCTCAGAACGTGTAATTTACTGCCCTTAGACTCCCCTTCTACAGTGTTCTTATCTCACCCTCATCCCTTAGTCTACCCCCATACACCCTTTCTCTCACCTCTTCCTTGTTCTTATCCATATCTGCTTTAGGAAAGCATATCAGATGATAGACCTATGGAATGTGCTTCATCTCGGTAGTTGTCATGGGAATTAAAACTTAAAACCACAATGAGATCCTACCACACATCCACCAGAGAGGTTAAAATGAAAAACGATCTACAGTACCATGCACTGATAAAAACGTGGGTCAGTTAGAACTTTCTTCCACCATTGGTGGTAGTGTAAATTGGTATAACTACTTTGGAAGAGTATTTGCCACTGTCTACTAAAGCTGAACTTATGCCTACCCTATGACCAAGTAATTCCACTCATGGATTTCTTTAATCATACATTTTATTATTAATTTATTGCTTGCTTACTTGATTGAAGTACAGTTGGTTTACAATGTTGTGTTAGTTTCAGGTGTATACCACTCATGCATTTTTATTTTTTATTTTTTAAACTGTTTTATATTGGAGTATAGCCGATTAACAATGTTGTGCTAGTTTCAGGTGGACAGCAAAGGTACTTAGCCACCCATATACCTGTATCCATTCTCCCCCAAACTCCTCTCCCATCCAGGTTGCCACATGAAATACTCATGGAGTTTTAATCAAGAGAAACTCTTCCACGTGTGAACAAGGAAACATGCATGTACAGATGTCCCCTGAAGGATTTGGTTTCTGATAATAAAAAAATGAAAAACAACCTAAATGACTATGAACAGAATGAATACATAAATTATAGTATGGTGTATTCATCTGACGAAATTCCATAAAGCAGTTGAAATGAATTATAACGACATATAGCAACACAGAACTGAGTAAAATGTATCAAAACCATACTATTGAGAAAAAAACTTGCATAAAATTCTGTATAATTACATTTATGTAAAATATACGGACACAAAACAATATCCTATAATGTTTAAGGTACATGAATGGATAGTAAAATGAAGAAAAGTCCTCAATAAATATTTATACACACACACACACGGAGCCAGTTAGTGGCAGAGCTAGGAAGAGAAACTGGTACTTCTTATTTTTATTTTTTTATTAAGACTTTATTTTGTACTTAGTTTTATTGAAGTATAGTTGATTTACAAAGTTGTGTTAATTTCTGCTACATAGCAAAGTGACTCAGTTATAAACATTTGTTTTCATATTCTTTTCCATTCTGGTTTATCACAGCATATTGAATATAGTTCTCTGTGCTATACAGTAGAACTTTGTTCTTTATCCACCCTCTAGTTTGCATCTACTAATCCCAAACTCCAAATCCATACCTCCCCAACACCCTCCAATCTTGGCAACCACAAGGATTTTATTTTTTAGAGTAGTTTAACATTCATAGCAAAACTGAGAGGAAGGTAGAGATTTTTCCATACTCCTTATTCTTTTCTGACCTAAGTAATGGAGTCTTCAAACCCTGAAGGATCTTCACAATCATTAATGTAGCTCCCTGTCTCAAGTAACTATACCTTGTGTAGCTCAGAATACATTATGGGAGTCTGGTGAGTTTGGGGGATCCACAGGTTAATTGTCTGTTTTACATGAAGTCAGAGATCCAGGTTGCTATAAACTGTTTTTCCTGCATCCTCACCCTTTGTGTACTGGCCAGGAATGCTGAGTTTGACATGCTTAAGGGTATCAGTAAACAGGGTAACATGAAACACTAGCAAGCAGGTGACTGTTTCAACCTAAAGTCGAACTCCTCCAGCATTTCTCTGTCATGTTTGACTAGCTCTGGAATTAGCTGCTGGACACAAAGCCTAGGCCAGAGAACAGGAAAACTATAAGTGGTCTCCAGTGTAATTAAAATGGAATCAAAATTCTAAGTCCTAAATAACACAAGTTTTAATGTTAAGGGCCTACAGGGTATTTAGGAAGAGACAGAATTCCTGAAAATGAAAGGCAGTAGTACATGGTCTCTTCTCTCCCTGACCTACTATGGTTTACTTTTTCTCAATTACTTAGTAATGGGGTTTAAATTCCCCAGCTGCTAAGACCTTGAAAATCTACCAGAGCAGTATGTGAGCCAGAATGAAAGAGAGTTGTAGAAAAGCAGGGAGAAAAGAAAAGAAGAGATTCCCTTCAATGGGTTGTTTCCTTTCTTTGATTTTGGAATTGATGATCTGCCTTGCCTATTTGATCTAGCAATGACCTTAAGAGAGGTTTAGGGTTCTAGTCCCTGCACCAGCACTTACTAGCTCTGTGATCTTGAGCAAATCAATTAACTTCTTTGAACTTTACGTGCCTCATCCATAAAATGGTGATAATAATAGTATTTACTTTATATGGTTGATGAGTCTATAAAACGCTTAACACAGTGCTAGACACATGGTAAAAGCTCAATATATTAATGATGATAGTTCTTGTTACAGCATCATGGAAGCAAAGGAAGAGAGCATTTTGAGTAGAAAAGGGAAATCTGCTCTACATAATGCCAAGTACAGCCAAGAGGTGAAGGAGGATGAGAACTGAGAAAAGGCAAGGGTTTGAGACTTGATTAGAAATGCTGAGTGATACTTACATTTGAGACTTATCATCTGAGCTCCTTATTTTTACTGGAAATGGGAATCAGAGTTTAAAAAGAAAACTCATTTCTTGTGGTCAGGATACATATTTATTTTAGCTTCAGAGCAAGCAATGTTTATAGGGAGTGTATGTAAGAAGGTAGCTGTGACTGTGACAATCATAGCAGCCTCCTGCCATGCTGTCCATTAGAACTTTCTGTGAGGTGGAAGTGTTCACCATCTATGCTGACTGAGACACGTGTGGCTGTTGAACACTTGAAATATGACCAGTGTGACTGAGAAACAGAATTTGTAATTTTATTTAATCTTAGTTCAGTTCAGTTGCTTAGTCATGTCCAACTCTTTGCAACCCCATGGACTGCAGCATGCCAGGCTTCCCTGTCCATCACCAACTCACAGAGCTTGCTCAAACTGATGTCCATTGAGTTGGTGATGTCTTCCAACCGTCTCATCCTTTGTTGTCCCCTTCTCCTCCTGCCTTCAATCTTTCCCAGCATCAGGATCTTTCCTTTTTTTTTAAATATAAATTTATTTATTTTAATTGGAGGCTAATTACTTTACAATATTGTACTGGTTTTGCCATACATCAACATGAATCTGCCATGGGTGTACATGTGTTCCCCCATCCTGAACCCCCCTCCCACGTCCCTCCCCATACCATCCCTCTGGGTCATCCCAGTACAACAGCCCCAAGCATCCTGTATCCTGCATTGAACCTGGACTGGCGATTCATTTCATATATGATATTATACATGTTTCAATGCCATTCTCCCAAATCATCCCACCCTCTCTCTCTCCCACAGAGTCCAAAAGGATCTTTTGAAATGAGTCAGTTCTTCACATCAGGTGGCCAAAATATTGGAGTTTCAGCTTCAGCATCAGTCCTCCCAATGAATATTCAGGACTGATTTCCTTTAGGATTGACTGGTTGGATCTCCTTGCAGTCCAAGGGACTTTCAAGAGTCTCCTCCAACACCACAGTTCAAATGATTCAATTCTTTGGAGTTCAGCTTTCTTTAGGGTCCAAGTCTCACATCCATACATGACTACTGGAAAAACCATAGCTTTGACTAAATGGACCTTTGTTGGCAAGGTAACATCTCTGCTTTTTAATATGCTGTCTAGTTTGGTCATAGATTTTCTTCCAAGGAGTAAGCATCTTTTAATTTCATGGCTGCTGTCACCATCTGCAGTGATTTTGGAGCCCCCCAAAATAAAGTCAGCCACTGTTTCCCCATCTATTTGCCATGAAATGATGGGACTGGATGCCATGATTTTAGTTTTTTGAATCTTGAGTTTTAAGCCAGCATTTTCACTCTCCTCTTTCACTTTCATCAAAAGGCTCTTTAGTTCCTTTTCACTGTCTGCCGTAAGAGTGGTGTCATCTGTGTATCTGAGGTTATTGACATTTCTCCTGGCAATCTTGATTCCAGCTTGCACTTCATCGCATGATGTACTCTGCATAGAAGTTAAATAAGCAGGGTGACAATATACAGCCTTTATGTACTCCTTTCCCAATTTGGAACCAGTCTGTTTTTCTATGTCCTGTTCTAACTGTTGCTTCTTGACCTGAATACAGATTTCTCAGGAGGCAGGTCAGGTGGTCTGGTATTCCCATATCTTTAAGAATTTTCCACACTTTGTGGTGATCTACACAGTCAAAGGCTTTGGTGTAATCAATAAGGCAGAAATAGATGTTTTTCTGCTGTCTGTGGGGTCGCACAGAGTCAGACACGACTCAAGCGACTTAGCAGCAGCAGCAGATGTTTTTCTGGAATTCTCTTGCTTTTTCTATGATCCAACTGATGTTGGCAATTTGATCACTGGTTTCTCTGCCTTTTCTAAATCCAGCTTGAACACCTGGAAGTTCTTGGTTCATGTACTGTTGAAGGCTGGCTTGGAGAATTTTGAGCATTACTTTGCTAGAGTGTGAGATGAGTGCAATTGTGCTGTAGTTTGAACATTCTTTGGCATTGCCTTTCTTTGGGATTGGAATAAAAACGGAACTTTTCCAGTCCTGTGGCCACTCCTGAGTTTTCCAAATTTGCTGGCACATTGACTGCAGCACTTTAACAGCATCATCTTTTAGGATTTGAAATAGCTGTAAAGAGCAATATTGCATAGGAACCTGGAATGTCAGATCCATGAATCAAGGCAAACTGGAAGTGGTCAAACAAGAGATGGCAAGAGTGAATGTTGATATTCTAGGAATCAGCAAACTGAAATGGACTGGAATGGGTGAATTTAACTCAGATGACAATTATATCTACTACTGCAGGCAGGAATCCCTCAGAAGAAATGGAGTGGCCATCATGGTCAACAAAAGAGTCTGAAATGCAGTGCTGCTGCTGCTGCTAAGTCGCTTCAGTCGTGTCTGACTCTGTGCGACCCCATAGACAGCAGCCCACCAGGCTTCCCCGTCCCTGGGATTCTCCAGGCAAGAACACTGAAGTGGGTTGCCATTTCCTTCTCCAATGAATGAAAGTGGAAAGTGAAAGTGAAGTCGCTCAGTCGTGTCCGACTAGCGGCCCCATGGACTGCAGCCTACCAGGCTCCTCCGTCCATGGGATTTTCTAGGCAAAAGTACTGGAGTGGGGTGCCATTGCCTTCTCTGCCGAAATGCAGTACTTGGATGCAATCTCAAAAACGACAGAATGATCTCTGTTCGTTTCCAAGGCAAACCATTCAATATCACAGTAATCCAAGTCTATGCCCCAACCAGTAACGCTGAAGAAGCTGAAATTGAACGGTTCTATGAAGACCTACAAGACCTTTTAGAACTAACACCCCAAAAATATGTCCTTTTCATTATAGGGGACTGGAATGCAAAAGTAGGAAGTCAAGAAACACCTGGAGTAACAGGCAAATTTGGCCTTGGAATACGGAATGAAGCAGGGCAAAGACTAATAGAGTTTTGCCAAGAAAATGCACTGGTCATAACAAACACCCTCATCCAACAACACAAGAGAAGACTCTATACATGGACATCACCAGATGGTCAACACCAAAATCAGGTTGATTATATTATTTGCAGCCAAGGATGGAGAAGCTCTATACAGTCAGCAAAAACAAGACCAGGAGCTGACTGTGGCTCAGACCATGAACTCCTTATTGCCAAATTCAGACTTAAATTGAAGAAAGTAGGGAAAACCACTAGAGCATTCAGGTATGACCTAAATCAAATCCCTTATGATTATACAGTGGAAGTGAGAAATAGATTTAAGGGCCTAGATCTGATAGATAGAGTGCCTGATGAACTATGGAATGAGGTTTGTGACATTGTACAGGAGACAGGGATCAAGACTATCCCCATGGAAAAGAAATGCAAAAAAGCAAAATGGCTGTCTGGAGAGGCCTTACAAATAGCTGTGAAAAGAAGAGAAGCGAAAAGCAAAGGAGAGAAGGAAAGATATAAACATCTGGATGCAGAGTTCCAAAGAATAGCAAGAAGAGATAAGAAAGCATTCTTCAGCAATCAATGCAAAGAAATAGAGGAAAACAACAGAATGGGAAAGACTAGGGATCTCTTAAAGAAAATCAGAGATACCAAAGGAACATTTCATGCAAAGATGAGCTCGATAAGGGACAGAAATGGTATGGATCTAACAGAAGCAGAAGATGTTAAGAAGAGATGGCAAGAATACACAGAAGAATTGTACAAAAAAGATCTTCAAGACCCAGATAATCACGATGGTGTGATCACTGACCTAGAGCCAGACATCCTGGAGTGTGAAGTCAAGTGGGCCTTAGAAAGCATCACTACAAACAAAGCTAGTGGAGGTGATGGAATTCCAGTTGAGCTATTCCAAATCCTGAAAGATGATGCTATGAAAGTGCTGCACTAAATATGCCAGCAAATTTGCAAAACTCAGCAGTGGCCACAGGACTGGAAAAGGTCAGTTTTCATTCCAATCCCAAAGAAAGGCAATGCCAAAGAATGCTCAAACTACCACACAATTGCACTCATCTCACACGCTAGTAAAGTAATGCTGAAAATTCTCCAAGCCAGGCTTCAGCAATATGTGAACCGTGAACTTCCAGATGTTCAAGCTGGTTTTAGAAAAGGCAGAGGAACCAGAGATCAAATTGCCAACATCCGCTGGATCATCGAAAAAGCAAGAGAGTTCCAGAAAAACATCTATTTCTGCTTTATTGACTATGCCAAAGCCTTTGACTGTGTGGATCACAATAAACTGTTGAAAATTCTTCAAGAGATGGGAATACCAGACCACCTGATCTGCCTCTTGAGAAATTTGTATGCAGGTCAGGAAGCAACAGTTAGACCTGGACATGGAACAACAGACTGGTTCCAAATAGGACAAGGAGTACGTCAAGGCTGTATATTGTCACCCTGTTTATTTAACTTCTATGCAGAGTACATCATGAGAAACGCTGGACTGGAAGAAGCACAGCTGGAATCAAGATTGCCGGAAGAAATATCAATAACCTCAGATATGCAGATGACACCACCTAATGGCAGAAAGTGAAGAGGAATTCAAAAGCCTCTTGATGAAAGTGAAAGTGGAGAGTGAAAAAGTTGGCTTAAAGCTCAACATTAAGAAAATGAAGATCATGGCATCCGGTCCCACCACTTCATGGGAAATAGATGGGGAAACAGTGGAAACAGTGTCAGACTTTATTTTTCTGGGCTCCAGAATCACTACAGATGGTGACTGCAGCCATGAAATTAAAAGACGCTTACTCCTTGGAAGGAAAGTTATGACCAACCTAGATAGCATATTCAAAAGCAGAGACATTACTTTGCCAACAAAGGTTCGTCTAGTCAAGGCTATGGTTTTTCCTGTGGTCATGTATGGATGTGAGAGTTGGACTGTGAAGAAGGCTGAGCACCAAAGAATTGATGCTTTTGAACTTGGTGTTGGAAAAGACTCTTGAGAGTCCCTTGGACTGCAAGGAGATCCAACCAGTCCATTCTGAAGGAGATCAGCCCTGGGATTTCTTTGGAAGGAATGATGCTACAGCTGAAACTCCAGTACTGTGGCCACCTCATGTGAAGAGTTGACTCATTGGAAAAGACTCTGATGCTGGGAGGGATTGGGGGCAGGAGGAGAAGGGGACAACAGAGGATGAGATGGCTGGATGGCATCACTGACTCGATGGACGTGAGTCTGAGTGAACTCCGGGTGTTGGTGATGGACAGGGAGGCCTGGCGTGCTGCGATTCATGGGGTCGCAAAGAGTCGCGGACACGACTGAGCGACTGATCTGATCTGATCTGATCTGAACTGGAATTCCATCACCTCCACTAGCTTTGTTCATTGTGATGCTTCCTAAGGCCCACTTGACTTCATATTCCTGGATGTCTGGCTCTAGGTGAGTGATCACACCATCATGGTTATCTGGGTCATGAAGATCTTTTTTGTACAGTTCTTCTGTGTATTCTTGCCACCCTTTCTTAATATCTTCTGCTTCTGTTAGGTCCATAATATTTCTGTCCTTCATTATGCCCATCTTTGCATGGAATGTTCCCTTGGTATCTCTAATTTTCTTGAAGAGATCTCTAGTCTTTCCCATTCTATTATTTTCCTCTATTTCTTTGCATTGATCACTGAGGAAGGCTTTCTTGTCTCTCCTTGTAATTCTTTAGAACTCTGAACTCAAATGGGTGTATCTTTCCTTTTCTCCTTTCTTTTAGCTTCTTTTCTTTTCTCAGCTATTTGTAAGGCCTCCTCGGTTAACCATTTTGCCTTTTTGCATTTCCTTTTCTTGGGGATGGTTTTGATGTATGGCAAGATGGCAGAGTAGAAGGACATGCATTCATCTTCTGGAGGACTCTAAAGGACTCTGAAGATGTCCTTCTACCTCTTCAGAGTAGAAGGACATGCAAGAACTCCAAAATACAACTTGCTGCTGAACCACCATCGACAGGAAAATGTTGAATCCCACCAAAAAAAGATACCCCATGTCCAAGGGCAAAGGAGAAGCCCCAGCAAGATGGTAGGAGGAGTGAAATCGCATTTAGAATCAAACCCCATACCTACCAGAGATGCTTGGAGGGCTCAGACAAAACCTTGTGCACACCAGGACCCAGAGGCCCCACAGAGACTGAGCCAGACCTGTGTTTGAGTCTCCTGTGGAGGTATGGGTCAGCTAATCTTAATTAGCTTACATTTAAATAGCAACATGTGGGTAGTGGCACTCATCAGTCTAATTGGGGAAGGAAGGCAAATACTCTTGAAATCAGTTAAATACCAAAAGGATTGGGATCAGACAGTAGAGACTTAATGGTTCAGAAAAAGAGTGATAACCTTCTGGGCTGGAGAGTTTAAGGATTTTAAGTCTTGTAGCAGAGGTGAAACTTGGGCTTCACCTTAAAGCATGTAGTGTTTGGATAGGAGGAAAGAAGGCAGGTGGTCATTCCAGATGCGTAGGAGGGTGTGGGCAAAGGTTTAGAGTTAGAAATGCCTCCCTCCATGAGAAGTTTGAGGATAGTGGCCTTTCTAGAATAGAGTGTTCCTATGAGGAGTTAGGTGGGTGGGGGCCAGGTCATGAACAGCCTTGAATGCTAGAACAAAGTGTTTAGGCTTTGTCTACCTAGGCCAATGTTTTGCAAACCTTGCTAAAAGCACAGATTCCCAGGCCCCACCCAAACCTACTAAATCAAACTTTCTGGGTTGCAGCTTATGAAATCAGTATTATAAGTAAGCTCCGCAGGTGTGTATGATCCACATTCAAGTTTGAGATCTATCAGGCAGAAAGATGGAGAAGGCAATGGCACCCCACTCCAGTACTCTTGCCTGGAAAATCCCATGGACAGAGGAGCCTGGTAGGCTGCAGTCCATGGGGTCGCTAGAAGTCAGACATGACTGAGCGACTTCACTTTCACGCACTGGAGAAGGAAATGGCAACCCACTCCAGTGTTCTTGCCTGGAGAATCCCAGGGACGGGGGAGCCTGGTGGGCTGCCGCCTCTGGGGTCGCACAGAGTCGGACACGACTGAAGCGACTTAGCAGTAGCAGCAGCAGTAGGCAGAAAGAAGCCCTAGGAAGCTTTTGATCAAAAGAGTGACATGATGATAGAGGAATCATAGGAAGCTTGATAAGGAGAGAAAGTGTTGGATACAGAAACTAGCTAAGGTAACCAGATGTGAACTTCAGAAATTCTGATCTTCTTTCTGGCTGATATCCTTGGAATTTTCAATCAATTCCTAGTATTTCCCTGCAGGTCATATTTGAATTTTCCACACAATTTGTGTTCTGTTTTAAATGACTGGGGCCCAAACACCATAGCCTGATTGCCTAGGTTCAGATACCAGCCACACTATCTAAGCTGTTTTAGCCCAGACAAGCCACTTAATTTTTCTTTGCTTCAATGTCCTTATCTGTCAGCTGGAGATGATTATAGCCCCATCCGATAAGGACACTGTGAGTGTTAAATGAGATCATAAGTAAGATGGTTTACAACAGTAGAGTAAGTCCCCTTCATGCGAACATTCAAGCTTTGAACTTTCAAAGATGCAAACATGCATACATTGTCATGTACGTGCATCCTCTACACGCAGTTGTGCTTTTGTGTACTTTAGTGTACAGTACTGTTGCTGTGCAACATGAGGAGCTTACTAAAGACCTGCGGGAACTCGAAGCCCAGAGAAAGGGCAAAGAGAGACAAGAGGAAGAAGTAACTGAAGAACTGAAGAGTTTCATGACACAGGGAATGGCAGGGGGATTTTCTTTCTTTTTTTTTTAACCATTTATCATTTATTTATTATAATTATTTTACTTTACAATATTGTATTGGTTTTGCCACACATCAACATGCATCTGCCATGGGTGTACACATGTTCCCCATCCTGAACCCCCCTCCCACCTCCCTCCCCATCCCATCCCTCTGGGTCATCCCAGTGCACCAGCCCCAAGCTTCCTGTATTATGCATCGAACCTGGACTGGCGATTCGTTTTTTATATGATATTATACATGTTTCAATGCCATTCTCCCTAGTCATCCCACCCTCACCCTTAACTGGATTTTCTTTATTTAAGGAGGCACTGTTAGTTTTGAGGCATGGGACCTGAACGGAGAATGGTACAGGAAGGTTGCAGGAGCTGTTCAGAATGCAGTCCAGCGCTGCCATGTCATCTATGATGAGCAAAAACAGATCTACTGTCCAGATATCACTGGACAATTTTGTCAAAGAGGGTAGATAGAAGTGAATCCAGCAAGGAATGAGAACCTGTGCCATCAACATCGGGCATGGATGAAACTGCATTTTGCCCTCCATCTCCTATTGCTGACCATCCTTCAGCTCTACCATCTCTTACCTGCCCTTCCCCCTTCAGTCAGTAATCCTTCTTGCCTGTTCACTTGGTGCCAGCCCCTGAATGCCAGCTGTTGTACTGTAATACTGTACTTCTCAAGGTACTGTACTATTAGATTAAAAATGTTTTCTTTATATTTTGTGTTTGTTTTTGTGTATTATTTGTGTGAAAATTATTATAAACCTGTTACATACAGTACACCACTATATAGGTAACTGTTATTTGGGTACCTAGGTTAACTTTGTTGGACTTATGAACAAATTGGACTTAGGGATGTGCTCTTGGAACTCATTTGTATGTAGGGGACTTATTGTATCTAGCACATACTAAGCACTCAGTTGATGGTATTAAATATTATTGAAACTAAAGAGCTCTTTAATTTATTCCAATTTCCATAACAAAAGTAATCTTCACCACCAACAAAGTCTTAAATTTGCCCATTCAGAATATTAAACCCGAGCCTCAGACTTTTTGATTAATGAGTTGTATTTTAAAGTATCAGTTCAGTCGCTCAGTCATGTCTGACTCTTTGTGACCTCCCTATCCATCACCAACTCCTGGAGTTTACACAGACTCATATCCATTGAGTTGGTAATGCCATCCAGCCATCTCATCCTCTGTCATCCCCTTCTCCTCCTGCCCTCAAACTTTCCCACCATCAGGGTCTTTTCAAATGAGTTGGCTCTTCGCATCAGGTGGCCAAAGTATTGGAGTTTCAGCTTCAACATCAGTCCTTCCAATGAACACCCAGGACTGATCTCCATTAGGATGGACTGGTTGGATCTCCTTGCAGTCCAAGGGACTCTCAAGAGTCTTCTCCAACACCACAGTTCAAAAGCATCAGTTCATCTGTGCTCAGCTTTCTTTATAGTCCAACTCTCACATCCATACATGACCACTGGAAAAACCATAGCCTTGACTAGACAGACCTTTGTTGGCAAAGTAATGTCTTTATTTTTTAATATGTTGTCTAGGTTGGTCATAACTTTCCTTCCAAGGAGTAAGCGTCTTTTAATTTCATGGCTGCAGTCACCATCTGCAGTGATTTTGGAGCCCAGAAAAATAAAGTCAGCCACTGTTTCCACTGTTTTCCACTGTTTCCCCATCTATTTGCCATGAAGTGATGGGACCGGATGCCATGATCTTAGTTTTCTGAATGTTGAGCTTTAAGCCAACTTTTTCACTCTCCTCTTTCACTTTCATCAAGAGGCTTTTTAGTTCCTCTTCACTTTCTGCCATAAGGGTGGTGTCATCTGCATACCTGAGGTTGTTGATATTTCTCACAGCAATCTTGATTCCAGCTTGTGCTTCTTCCAGCCCAGCATTTCTCATGATGTACTCTGCAAATAAGTTAAATAAGCAGGGTGACAATATACAGCCTTGATATACTCCTTTTCCTATTTGGAACCAGTCTGTTGTTCCATGTCCAGTTCTAACTGTTGCTTCCTGACCTGCATACAGGTTTGTCAAGAGGCAGGTCAGGTGGTCTGGTATTCCCATCTCTTTCAGAATTTTCCAGTTTAATGTGATCCACACAATCAAAGGCTTTGGCATAGTCAGTAAAGCATAAATAGATGTTTTTCCTGAACTCTCTTGCTTTTTTGATGATCAGCAGATGTTGGCAGTTTGATCTCTGGTTTTTCTGCCTTTTCTAAAACCAGCTTGAACATCTGGAAGTTCACAGTTCATATATTGCTGAATCCTGGCTTGGAGAATTTTGAGGATTACTTTGCTAGAGTGTGAGATGAGTGCAATTGTGCTGTAGTTTGAGCATTCTTTGGCATTGCCTTTTAAGGGATTGGAATGAAAACTGACCTTTTCCAGTCGTGTGGCCACTGCTGAGTTTTCCAAATTTGCTGGCATATTGAGTGCAGCACTTTCACAGCATCATCTTTCAGGATTTGGAATAGCTCAACTGGAATTCCATCACCTCCACTAGCTTTGTTCATTGTGATGCTTCCTAAGGCCCACTTGACTTCACATTCCATGATGTCTGGCTCTAGGTGAGTGATCACACCATCGTGATTATCTTGGTCGTGAAGATCTTTTTTGTACAGTTCTTCTGTGTATTCTTGCCACCTCTTCTCAATATCTCCTGCTTCTGTTAGGTCCATACCATTTCTGTCCTTTTTTGAGCCCATCTTTGCCTGAAACGTTCCCTTGGTGTCTCTAATTTTCTTGAAGCGATCTCTCGTCTTTCCCATTCTATTGTTTTCCTCTATTTCTTTGCATTGATCGCTGAGGAAAGCTTTCTTATCTCTCCTTGCTAATCTTTGGAACTCTGCTTTCAAATGGGTATATCTTTCCTTTTCTCCTTTGCTTTTCGCTTCTCTTCTTTTCACAGCTATTTGTAAGGCCTCCTCAGACAGCCATTTTGCTTTTTTTTACATTTCTTTTTCTTGGGGATGGTCTTGATCCCTGTCTCCTGTACAATGTCACAAACCTCCATCCATAGTTCATCAGGCACTCTTTTAAAGCATAACTCTTCACTTAATTTATCATGATTATCTTTCATAAAATAAGTCTAAATAGAGGGAAAATTGTTCTTCCCATTGAATGTGTTAATCTATGGTTAGTTCTTGGCTATGAATTATATATCTTTTAATACTTTGTACTTTTTATATTGCTACTACCTTTCAGTGAATGCTGTTTGGGGACTGATAATACAAAGATAGTTTCTTGTTCTGGTGTCAGTGAGCTCACAATGTACTGTGGGTACAGAGCCCACTTTTTCAAGGAATGAGAAAATCTCTTTAGATGCCTACTTGGTCGTTTGTGAACTTTTGTTTTCTGCTTCACTTTTCTTCCAGGCCTCACCTGAATAGAAGCTTCTCCTAGTCTCTCCAGTTTCAGTTGACAGTCAGCTGCTTGAAGCAACTCTCAGGATGTGCCTTCCAATCTTGAAGGCAGAGAGGGAAGAAAATAGCTGGACACCCATCATAGCCACCTATACATTTCTGAGACAGGGTGAGCCAGGAAATTGCCTTAGACTCTTCTTTCAGAAGCAAAGTCACTCCTAATTTTGTTCACTTGTGCTATGTTTAGTTTCCTCAGTCATGTCTAACTCTTTGCAACTCCATGTACTATAGCCCACCAGGCTCCTCTGTCCAGGGGGATTCTCCAGGCAAGAATACTGAAGTGGGTTGCCATGCTCTCCTCCAGGGGATCTCCCCAACCCAGGAGTCTAACCCAAGTTTCCCGCATTGCAGGTGTATTCTTTACTGTCTGAGCCACCAGGAAAGCCCAAGAATACTGAAGTGAGTAGCCTATCCCTTCTCCACAGGACCTTCCTGACCCAGGAATTGAAGCAGGGTCTCCTGCATTGCAGGAGGGTTCTTTAACAGCTGAGCTACTAGGGAAGCCCTTTTGTTCACTTAGGCTCTGTTAGGTAGTTGAAAAAGATGGTTCTGTGACATGGTTGGTTAAGGTTCTTTTTTGTTTTTAACAGATGAATGTCTATTTTCCCTACTGCATGGATGCGTGCATGCTCAGTCATGTCCGACTCTTTGTGACTCTGTGGACTCTAGTCTGCCTGGATCCTCTGTCCATGGGATTTCCCAGCCAAGAATACTGGAGTGGGTAATGAATAGCTCCCAGAATCACAAGTTGGACTGGAGAACCTGACTCAGGGCTACACAGTCAACATCATGGCTGTTACCATTACTACCATCATGCTCTTACCATTAGTGGGTTAGCTCAGGTTCTCACAGATGCAAAAGCCCAGCTGGAATTAGACAAGCGGAGCCTTATTGGGGAAAATATCTGTGAGAGAATGTAGGGAGGGAGCCAAAGAAGCTGGGAGAGCTGTTTAATGTAAATCTGACCTTTATGGATGAGAGAAGGAAAGAAGAAGGTTGAATAGGAAGAGTCATAGACTGAAGTTTAGTGCTAATGAAGTTGGACCAGGCTGATGGGGAGTCCTGTTACCAAAGTCACAGGCCACATAGTCCTATGTCTCCCAGAAATGGGCCTGACTCCTTCTGTGCTTAGTCATTGGCTGGGAACAGTGGGGCTTCAGAGCAAAGCAGCAAATATTGGGGTGAATATAAAGCATATTAACTGGAGCAAAGGTCAGTGACACTTCCCACATTGGAAGAACCAAGAGGCACACTGTCATGACTGTCTGAATTGGAGACTGTCCACTTCTTTGGGCCACTGGCTCCCAGTTCCTTGCGTTAAGGAAGCCTAAGTTATAGGCCTGTGCCCCGACTATAAGGGGGCCCTACTTATTAGCAAGAGTCTTATGTCCTCACCCCCAAAATAAAGGGATTCAAATGCTGTACAGAAATGCCTGCAAAAAAGGGTCTATTATATTGTGTGAATTCCTTGAGAGCTGAGATCTTTGTCTTACTTACTGCTATTACAAATAAATGTTTATTGAAATAAGTGGATGCGACCAACTGGTGTTCAAATGATCTTACACACATACACACACTCAATTTACCCGTCAGTCAGTCAGTTCAGTCCCTCAGTCGTGTCTGACTCTTTGTGACCCCATGAATCGCAGCACACCAGGCCTCCCTGTCCATCACCAACTCCCAGAGTTTACTCAAACTCATGTCCATCGAGTCGGTGATACCATCCAGCCATTTCATCCTCTGTCGTCCCCTTCTCCTCCTGCCCCCAATCCCTCCCAGCATCAGAGTCTTTTCCAGTAAGTCAACTCTTCACATCAGGTGGTCAAAGTATTGGAGTTTCAGCTTTAGCATCAGTCCTTCCAATGAACACCCAGGACTGATCTCCATTAGGATGGACTGGTTGGATCTCCTTGCAGTCCAAGGGACTCTCAAGAGTCTTCTCCAACACCACAGTTTAAAAGCACCAATTCTTCAGCGCTCAGCTTTCTTTATAGTCCAACTCTCACATCCATACATGACCACTGGAAAAACCATAGCCTTGACTAGACGGACCTTTGTTGGCAAAGTAATGTCTCTGCTTTTTAACATGCTATCTAGGTTGGTCATAACTTTCCTTCCAAGGAGTAAGCGTCTTTTAATTTCATGGCTGGAGTCACCATCTGCAGTGATTTTGGAGCCCCCAAAAATAAAGCCTGACACTGTTTCCACTGTTTCCCCATCTGTTCCCCATGAAGTGATGGGACCAGATGCCATGATCTTCATTTTCTTAATGTTGAGCTTTAAGCCAACTTTTTCACTCTCCTCTCTCACTTTCATCAAGAGGCTTTTTAGTTCCTCTTCACTTTCTGCCATAAGGGTGGTGTCATCTGCGTATCTGAGGTTATTGATATTTCTCCCGGAAATCTTGATTCCAGCTTGTGCTTCTTGCAGCCCAGCGTTTCTCATGATGTACTCTGTGTATAAGTTAAATAAGCAGGGTGACAATATACAGCCTTGACGTACTCCTTTTCCTATTTGGAACCAGTCTTTTGTTCCATGTCCAGTTCAGGGAAATGCAAATCAAAACCCACTAGGGGACTTCCCTGGTGGTGCATGGGATAGAAATCTGCCTGACAATGCAGGGGACATAGGGTCGATCCCTGGTCTGGGAAGATTCCACATGCCGTGGAGCAACTAACCTGTCACCACAACCACTGAGCCCACACTCCAGTGCCTGTGAGCCATAACTACTGAGCCTGTATGCTGCAACTACTGAAGCCTGCACACTTACAGCCTACACGCCACAGCTACTGAGCATGTGTGCTGCCTAGACTCTATGCTACATGGCAAGAGAAGCCACCACAATGAGAAGCCCTCACACCACAATGAAGAGTAGCCCCTACTCGCTGCAATTAGAGAAAATGCATACAAAAGCAACAAAGATACAGCATGACCAAATAAATATTTTTTTAAAAATAAAACCACTAGGATGTCTATAATGAAAAAAAGACAAGTGTGTTGAGGATGTAGAGAAACACATTGCTGATGGAAATGTAAAATGGTGCAGCCACTTTGGAAAATGGATGATGAACTGGTAGCCTGGAATAGGTTAATCAAAAGTCTTTGTCCTCAAGGAACTCAGGGCAAAAAGAGAAGGCCCAGAGGATACCTGACTGATTTTGCACTACATATCTTTTAAGGATTCTGACAGTCCAAACTGAGCATTCTATAGACAGAAGCCATTCTTCCATCCTAACTACTGCTTCTCCAGGCCTTGCCCATCACCTCCCACTAGGTAGTGTTGTGAGACTGGACTATCAGCCACTTCCTACCCATCTCTCTCTTTCCTCTCTTCTTCCCTCATGGATGCCAGCTACCTCTTATGAGTCAGCTCTGGCTGCAGTGGCTTTGCAAGCTCAAACCTATCCCTGAGCCTTATGTCATTCAGAAGGGTTTTGAAAACTAATAAATATGCCAAGAGCTTTTCAATGGCTTTTAGACCCATTCTCTGTTCCTGCTGAGTCAGAGGTAGGGGGAGTGAGGAGTCAAATCTTTAGTCTCCCTTTCCTGCCCTACCAAACCGCTGAACACAGCCTAGCTAACTCTCAGGGGAAAGCCTAGAGGTATCACTTCAGATTGTCAGTCCTTAGGAGATCAATGCTGTTAATGGGGAAGGGGTTCCCAGGGCCACAGTAGTCTTACAAATATCAGCATTTCCAGCGTCTCTAATCTTAAGAAGATAAAGGGCTGGAGTCTAGAGATTGCCTAAAAGAGAAAAGAGTTAGACAGAAACGGAAAATTCTCAGTTTCTCCCAGCAGGGCTAAAGGAACAAGGAAATAAGAGACCAGAGGATTCAGTGACATAAAGCGCCAGAGAATCCTAGGGCTGAAAAGAGAGACACTGGTGAGTGAGGGGGATCAGAGAGCAGGAGATTTACAGGTCTATACCAACCTTAGGGGAATCAAAGAAATGTAACAGTAGCATCTCTGCCTTTAAGGAACTTAGAGTAATTTAGTGGTGAAATAAAAAATTATATACTTGAAACAATTTGTAATTTTGTGCTAAACTGTGGGATTGACCCCCCAAAAAATGGAACTCTGAGAAGTGCTGACATCCTTTGTGAACTGAATGGCTGATTGAGGCATTAGGTGTTCCCACAGGACTTTATGCTCTAGCTACAGTGGCTCCAAATTTTAGGGATGAGTGTGCTTGCATCTTGCATGTTTTACTGGAGGAAGCATGGGGAGGAAGCTTCACCATCATCACCACTTGTTAATCACTATCATCAACAAGAACCACAATAAATATTAATTGAGCATCCCTCCCTGAGTCTACACTTCTGTTTAGGAGGCAGGGCAAACACAGAAAGAGTCCAAGGACTAGCACAAGAGAGTATATGCCAGTAGCACCAAGACAGAGGGGAAAATGAGAGATGGGGAGGTGAGGAAAGGCTTCCTGGAGGAGGGAGTGCTTGAATTGCCCCTTGAAAGAAGGTTAGGGTTTGGACTGATGAAGAAAAGAGTGAAGGAGGTTGTAAATGGCCTCAACAAGGCACTGAGACATCAAGGCAAGTATGATTAAGTGAGAAAACCTGTTGGACTGGAGCAAAGGGTGTGGCAGGGTAATGTGGGTGATGAAGCTGGAGAGGAAAATTGTGTGGTGATGATTATAGAGAGCCTTAAATGTCAGACAGAAAAAAGTAAGAAGGCAGTGAAGATTTGCATATTTGGGGAGTGACAAGGGCTCGGGGCTTCCCTGATGGCTCCTACAATGCAGGCGACCAGGATTCTGTCTCTAGGTTGGGAAGATCCCCTGGAGAAGGGAATAGACAGAGAAGGGAATACCCACTCCAGTATTCTTGCTGGGAGAATTCCATGGACAGAAGAGCCTGGTGGGCTACAGTCCATGGGGTCACAAAGAGTCAGACACAACTGAGTGACTAACACTTTGAAGGGCACAGAGAAGGAGGAAAGGATAAAAAGAAAAACATGGGGATTCTACGTTCTTCCTAGCTTCAGTCTCCCATGTTAGGGTGATCAACTCAGCAAACAGAAGAGTTTGTCACCCTACTTGTGATTCATCTTGGGAAAGGTTTCCAAAGAAGCCCCCAGGAAGCTTCATACCACATACTTACAGTTGGCAAAGAATTTGGTGCCTTTTGGAAAGTCCCAGCTCCTCAACCCTATGTGTGACGTGTTCTCTGATACTGTTGACCCACCTTGTGAAACAGAAAGGAGGCAGGATCAGTCTGCTAACCCAACTGCCACATGTGTCTCAAAAGGCAACAACCTTGTAGAAGCTCATCTGTGCCTGGATCAGCCCGGGAGGGAGGCAGCAATCACAGGAATGTTGAGAAAGTGCCACCACAGCCAGACTCAGCCTTTCTCCAGGCCATCCTGATGGTGGCTGTGACTTGGCCATTCCTCATCTAGATTCTTTTTACTGACTTCCTGCAGCAAAAGGAGATTGGCAAGGCTCTGCTACATTTGTATTATTACCAAGAGGCAGATGTTTTTTCTTTTCCCCTGGGGTTTAGAATTATGCAAATGAAGGCACAAAAACAAAAGTTCAGCTAGGTGGGGGAGGATTACTGTTAAGAATCTAGGCAATTCTCAGAGCTCTTTAAGACACCCCTCTCAGGTTTTACTAACAGCTCACTTGGCTCCTCTCCAGTCAATTTAGAATTTGGTACCTCTTCAGAACCTTCCAACCAAAGACCTGAAAGTTCGTTCTAAAGTTCCTACCTTGGCCTCATTTTTCAAGTGGAGAAATCAAGGCATATAATATGGGTCGGTGGGTTGACCTTGAGTCTCGACACCCCCTCTATCTTTTTCTTTCTCCCTTCGGGTATATACAGTCTCTCTTGGAAAGGAAACTCTACGGCCTGATTGCCTCCCAGGTCTGTCCTCCACCCAACAGTAACAAAATCTGGAGGGCAATAGGACCTAGGGAGATTCAACCCTGAGGCCGAGAGAGACACACCTGCTTAACCGCGTGGGTGGAGCAAGTGTGGGAGCGAGCTAGTTAGGGAGGGAGGGGTAGAAGTGGGCGTCTGCTGCTCTGGGGCAAGAGGAAAGCTGTAGCCCCCTCCAGGGTTCGGGGGTCGTGATAAGAAATCCTTCTAAAGGTTGGCCCAAGCCCCCTTTTGTTGCGCCTCTACGCACCGAGCATCTTTCATCTGCCTGCCCTGGAAGTCGCAGACTGGTTTTGTTTGGTCCCAGCTGTCTCTCCCATTCCGCTCACCCCCGCCCTCTGTGTGCCTTAGTTCCTGAAGTCACCAATCTCTCACAGCTGGAACTGCGGGCCGGCAGGACCCAGGCAGCAGACGGCGCCCAAGAGTTTGGTGACATTTGTCCGGCTGGGTTGGCACCCCGCACGTTGTATTTTTCGCTAGCGAAGTTTCTCGGTGGAAAAGAAGCCCCTCCAGTTTTCTCTGGATCCTGTAGCGGACGCGCACGCCACTTCGCTCCCCGGTGACTGCGCTTGGGGACGGGGCTGTGGCTCTGCTCCTGCCTCTGGTCGGGCTGCCTTGGGTGCGGAGCTTGGGGGATCCCGAGAAGCCGACGTGAGAACCTTTGACTAAGCGTGGGTCTGGAGAGAGCGCCCGCGAGCAGGCGAGCTAACAGCCGCAGCTTAGCAATAGCTAGGTACCTGGTCACTGAACTGAATCCCGAAGGGACGTTCAGGCTGCAACCCCCACTTCTGACTGGCTCAGTTCTCGGCCGATTTGAGAGAGCACACTGGTCAGCGCTCCTCGAGAGCAGCTGCTGAGTGTGGGTGCCCCAGGAAATCGGCCTGCCCCGCTGCCTAGAGGGCTGCGAAAGGCGGAACCGCCACCGAAACAGCAGTTCCCATGGCTCCTTACACGACTGGAATTGGACCCCTGACTAGGCGCTAAGATGTTTGCTTTTGCCTTGTCCAAATTCCACAGCACGTGTGTTGACGATTGGAATCCCGGCCTAATCAAGAGTCAAGTTCAAAGTGGTACTCCTGGATCCTTCATCTCAAACTCCAACAAGTCTAATTTGAGACTAGAAGAGAGGGATCTCCTGCTCTAACTAGTAGATCTCCGTTCTGGAATTGGACTTGACAGCTTTCCTCACCAATACTTCGACTGCAGCTGTTGCACGTTCTTTGGGGGGGTGGGGGAGGGGCGGTAGTTCTCTGAAAACCAGACCACAACAGTTGGAACCTCAACAATGGACCAAGTTTTTGAAATTCCCGAAGAGCCAAACGTGGAGCCGATATCCTCTCTTGAGGAAGATGTCATCCGTGGGGCCAACCCCCGATTTACCTTTCCATTTGGCATCCTCTTCTCCACCTTTTTGTACTGTGGGGAGGCAGCATCTGCCTTGTATATGGTTAGAATCTACCGGAAGAATAGTGAAACCTACTGGATGACGTACACCTTTTCTTTCTTTATGTTTTCATCCATCATGGTCCAGTTGACCCTCATTTTTGTCCACAGAGACCTGGCCAAAGACAAGCCACTATCATTGTTTATGCATCTAATCCTCATGGGACCTGTTATCAGGTGAGCAACTTTTCCATCTTTTCCCTCCTCCTCTACCCCCACTCATTGTGCAGAGAAGGATGAATTTAATATTTTTAAAGACTGCTACTGTGCCTCTAATTAAATCGATTCTTCTATTCCCTCCCACTCTTGACTTTCCTGCCTGCCACCCACAAAGTCTTATCTGCAGTCTTAAGTGCCATCGCAATGAACATGTGGCATGTACCCGTGTTCCAAAACCATGTTTGGTACCATTAATAAGACTTCATCTGACAATGTTTGCTATCTGAATTTGAGACCAATTGATGTGATCACCTTGTGAACACCGGCCATAGCTTTGGAGTATGTTATTTTGACCCCGCCTTTTAGATGCTCTTTACATTGGGTGGAAGTTCCTTATCCTCTCCGTCCCATCTCACATTCAGTTTCTTTAACTTGAGCTGCTTGGGCTGCTGTGACTGCTATTTTCAAATTTTCTGGAGTTATTTGACATCTGGGAAATATTTTAAGCCATTTGTGCTCATCTGGTACCCCAGCCCTTTGTAGTTTGTTTTTCCTGGCAGTTTATTGGTCCCCTGTTTATCCCTTTGTATCTTTCTGCAATAAAGGTACACGGTTAGAAGGGGCAAAGGAAGAAAGTCTATCTGGATGCTGTAGCACAATATAATAATATAGAGTCTTTCCATTCTGATTGCTTTGAAAGGATAAGAATGTGCCTTATCCTAAGGGGGACAGGCATCTGCATCAGAAGTCTCATCTGGATGCTACGGGATTTTCAAGATAGAGAGATGTTGCAAAATTTATGAGGTCAGTAGGAAAGAATGGACCAAGTTTATCTTGATTGCAAGAGAGGCGGAAACCTGCAGTCAGCTGAGGAATATGGATCATAGTGTTGATGTTGTAATTGCGATTAGGGAGATGTTTCATCATCAGAGACATAAACAGTCTGAAACTGGCTAAGGATGGAACTCTTTAAAGAAAAATTTTTATCAACATATTTAAACGGGGAGGAATTGATTATGCTCCATCAGTGAAAATTTGAGACATCAATAGAAACAGTGGCCTGGAATTCAGGAGACCTGGAATCTAGTGGGCCCCCCTCGCCCCCTCTGTCATTGACTAGTTATGCAGCCTTGGTGAAATCCCTGAAGATGCCTTGAGCCTCAGTTCCTTCATCTGTAAAATAAATGGCTTGGGCTAGATCATGGGTCTCAAACTCAAACACTTAACAGGGGTCAGGCAAGTATCATAAATGAGCAAGGGAAGACAAGTATGAGAAAAACAGTAGCTTCATGTGTGATGATAAATAAAAATGAAGTTTCATTGTTAAAGAAATGATGGAGAGTAGTGAGTGCTATGGCAATCTGGAGTCCGCAAGATAAGCCTAAAGGAGGCAACTGCTCCACAGCTCCAGTTCGTTGTTTCCTTGTGGGAATTCAGACCCAGTATCACCAAGGCCCCAACTTTTCAGGAGAAGCACTCAAGACAGGATTTTGTGGGAAATAGAATGACTTAATATTTTGACAAGTGATTTTGGTAATTAAATAAAAACACTGTCTGAACCAAACAAGACACAGCTGTTCTTCAGATGTGACTCAGCTGGCCTATACAAACTCTGGACTGGGTAATCTAAAGGTCCTTTCCAGTTCTAAATCTTTGAAGTTAAGCTGTGAAAGGAAGACCTCATCTTGAACTTTGAATCAAGATGTCATTTAGAGATGTCGTCAGAGGAGCAAGGAAACCATTCTTCTCTCCCTTTTTAAATGTAATCTATTGAATTAAAAGTTCAAGTGCTCTTTTAAAAAAATTATATCGATTGGAGGATAATTACTTTACAATATTGTGATGGTCTCTGCCATACATCAACATGAATCAGCCATAGGCATACATGTGTCCCCTCCCTCCTGAAGATGCAAATTTCAGTAAGTACTTCCCCAGCTCCCCATTTTGACTTCTCTCTTTGCTTTGCGGCCTCCCAAGCCATCTTTAATTTGGACCATCCATAGTTTTGAGTACTCTGTTTCATTTTTATCATTTAACTTTGACTAGATATGATTGGAAAGCATTTATAATCTCAGTCAGCTAACCCTACAGCCAGGAAAAATAATTAAAAGCTCATAGATCATATGCTTGATAATGCTTATTTTCAATTTCAAAAATTACATTTTTAGGTAGGTAGGAACTTGATTAGTGCTATTAGGCACATGAAGGTGTTTGGAGGGCCTGGCTTTCTTATGTGAAATGCAAAGCTACCTCTGGAAGTGAAAATGTATTCTCATGTTGTGCCATTTATAAGCAAGGCAAACATGCTTACGTAAACCAGTAAATAGCCTTAAGAATAGAAGCAGGAACAGGATTCTTCATGCAACCGCCCCCCCCCCCCAATATTTTATTCAGCAATAACATTGATGGGCTTGGGTTAAAATCTAAAATCTTTTGTTGGAAGTGCACATATGCATTTTTCCTGAATCAGAGGAGAAAGTTGCTTTTTTTTTTTCCTTCTCTGTTTTTTCCTTCCATCTTTTTCTCTCCTGGATTTCAGTTTTCCTTACAGTGTGGATGTTTCAAGCTACATGCTTCAAGCTGGCACACATGCACCAATGTCAAAGGCATCCTGTGGATAAATGATACAAATGAACTTATTTACAAAGCAGAAACAGAATCATAGGCTTAGAAAACAAATTTATGGTTACCAAAGGTGAAAGGTGAAGGGGAGAGATAAATTGGGAGTTTGGGATTGACATACACACTACTATTTTTTAAATAGGTAACTGGGATTTGTCTGGTGGTCCAGTGGCTAAGACTCTCTGCTCCCAATGCAGGAGGCCTAGTTTGGATCCCCAGTTGGGGAAGTAGCTCCTACATACCACAAATAAGACCTGGTGAAGCCTAATAACTAAATAAATATTTTTTAAAAAATAGATAACCAACAAAGACTTACTGTAGAGCACAGGGAACTCTGTTCAATATTTCATAATAATCTAAATAAGAAAAGAATTTGAAAAAGGATACATGTATATGTAGAACTGAATCACTTTGCTGTACACCTGAAACTAACATAACATTTTAAATCAACTATAGTCCAATATAAAATAAACATTTTTAAGAAAAGAGAGATCCTGTGGAGAATGGCAGCCAGCCAGTGCTCTTTCCTATTAGGTCTAGAGAGCATATAAATCTCTGAACTTGTCTTTGGTCTCTTTATCTGTTAAATTTCATTGCCATTATCATCTCCTTCCATCACTTCTCACTCTGTATTCTTTGCTTCCTTCTTATTCTTTTATTTACTCAGCAAATATTTATCAAATGCCCACTATGTGATAAGGGCAGTGGGTGAGATAAATATAGCCCTTAGCCTATCAGGAACGGAGAAGGCAATGGCAACCCACTCCAGTGTTCTTGCCTGGAGAATCCCAGGGACGGGGGAGGCTGGTGGGCTGCCGTCTATGGGGTCGCACAGAGTCGGACACAACTGAAGCGACTTAGAAGCAGCAGCAGCAGCAGCCTGTCAGGAAAGACAGCTTAAATTTCGACACAACTGTTCCAACTTATCATAAAAAATAGTCCACAGTTTCCATTCATTTCTCTGTGTGTGGTGGCTGGGGGGGGGGGGGGCGGGAATTCCAAATCAAAGAAGATTTTCCTCTTTTATAGAGAAAGAATGAAGTTTAAAAGGCTGTTGTTCCCTAAAAGGTCAAGAACAAGCTTTAAAGAGGTCTTTTGAAGTTCCCTAGGTATATAGTACATTGGGTTCTGAGTTGCCAAGTCTTTTTAATTACCTTTGTTGCTAAATGGCTTTCCTGTGTATATTTTAAATTATTTAAATTTTTTATTGGAGTATAGTTGATTTATAAGCACCCCTGTGTATTTGAGAGGTTTTTTCCCAGATCTCCTCCAAGACTTTTTGGCTGAGACAGTTATACCTGTGGGCTTTGTCTTGAAAAAGCAGAGCTTAAAAGACCTGATTATGAAGCTGAAAGGTTTTAATAAGCAACATTTTTCCTCAGGAACTTAAGGTGTTATGAAAACCAGAGCCTTTTGGAACCTTCATCATTTTCTCTCAACACATTATTAATGTTTTTGTATTCAAGTCATTTTTCTGTTATAGGCTTATTATTAAGGAGACAAAGCAATTTCTAAGTCCTCAAATACTTCTGAATTGGTATTCTTAGGTTGGTCGATGACCAAATGAACACAAAAGATTTAGATTCAAGTGATTTATAGAAGGCATGACCAGCTGTTTGACTCATGAAAATTGAGAAGAACAGGAGTGAAAGAATGGCAAAAAGTAGCACAACCTTCCTGAGTTATTTATCCCCTCTCACCACCAATTTCTTTCCTAGGACAGCTTTAGTTAAGTTCCCATGATGCTTTACTTCTGCAGATGTTTGGAAGCCATGATTAAGTACCTCACACTGTGGAAGAAAGAGGGGCAGGAGGAGCCCTATGTCAGCCTCACCCGAAAGAAGATGCTAATAAATGGCGAGGAGGTGCTGATAGAATGGGAGGTGGGCCACTCCATCCGGACCCTGGCTATGCACCGCAATGCCTACAAACGTATGTCACAGATTCAAGCCTTCCTGGGCTCAGTGCCCCAGCTGACCTATCAGCTCTATGTGACTCTGATCTCTGCAGAGGTCCCCCTTGGTAGAGGTGAGTGGGGTCAGGTGAGGGGCGGGTTCCACTAAAATCAAGGGTCTTAGAAATCTAGACCTGAACTGTCCAAGATACTGGCCACCAGCTTCCTGTGACTATTTAAAATTAAAAAATGTATTTCCTCAGTCATACGAGCCACATTTCAAGTACTCAGCAGCTATGTATACCTCGTGATTACTGTATTGGTATTATAGAACTTTCTGTTGGACAGCACCAATAGTCAACTTGCAGAGCCGGATATCTCAGGCCTGCCAGATTTCTTAAACCTGAGTAAGGTATTTAGACTAAAAACATCATAGATAAACCGTCTCTGGGCCCAGAAGTGAGTAATACCAGCAGCCAGTAGGACATGTTTCCTACCCACAGTGTTTACATTGCATTGAGGGTGTTTGGTTGGTTGGTATAGGGATGGCTGCCTTTTAATAAGAGTTTCCCTAGTATTCTGATCATGAGAAAACATAATCACTGGGTGAAAGCTCCTTTTACAACTTACATTCCATACTCAGACCTAAGTCAGTTAATACAGGAATCTGCATTTTTTGAAAGTACCCTGATTGATTCTGATCAGCCACTTTTGGGAATCACTGATTGAATCACTCCTTCCTTCCGTCTCCAGTGGGGAGAAAGAAAAAGGGTATGGATTGAATATTGGTGAGGGTCAGGCCTGGCCCCAGTTCTTACCTTCTCTGTGTTCTTTAGAAGAAGTTACCAAAGAGGTCACTGTCTTAATCTCTCATTTGTAAAAGAGGGATCCTGGGATGAGTAAGCCTCTAGCAGAGGATAAAGTGTGAGTCAGTGTTTCAAAAGTTGAGATAAAGTACTGTTAATGACTTTTAACAGCCTAAGATGAGCTTCATCTACTTGGGCCTGAGCTGGTACAGCTGTGGGTATAGCTTTGGACCATTTCCTTATTATTATGTATTGACCCTGCTTCACAAAGCCCCATGTTTCAAATAAGTGTAGGGAGGAAATATGTCCTCTTTTTTCTCTGCTAAGAATTGTTCATGAAGTTCTGCTGGTCTTGAAGCTTTTTGCATACCTAGAATTGACAGTAGTTGGGGAGAAAAATCTCTGGAAATGATTCCTCCTGAGAATTTTGAGGGTAATTAAATCACTTAATTAAAATATTATGCATTATAAAAGTAATACATGCACAGAACGAATGGCCTGCAGGTAATTGTATATGCACAGACTATTTCTATGAAGATATGCAAGAAACGATTTACCTCTAGGGAGTGAAAATGAGCAGTCACCTGGCTTTTAGCTTTTACTTTATACCCTTTTATATGTTTTGAATTCCTTTTCACCATGATCATGTATTACTATTTTTGGTCATTTTTTTTTAATTATAAAAATCAGACATGATTATGGTAAAGATTCAAAACTGTACTGAATATATGTAAAATAGGAGAGGTAATCTCATTTCCCAAAGGTAATCTGTTTACCATTTAATGTATATCCTTCCAGACTTCTTTTTACTGTGTAAATATAAACATACATACAATATATATATGTGTGTGTAGCTACCCTTGTGGCTCAGATGGTAAAGAATCTACCTGCAATGAAGGAAACGTGGGTTCAATCCCTGGGTCAGAAAGATCTCCTGGAGAAGGAAATGGCAACCCACTCCAGTATTCTTGCCTGGGAAATCTCATGAACAGAAGGAGCCTGGCAGGCTACAGTCCATGGGGTCAAAAAGAGTCAGACACGCCTGAGCACATGACCCATATATGTTTGCCCAAAAAGAGCTGTATTAAACATTCTTTTCAGCAACATGTTTTTTCAAAAGTATACCATGTTTCTTCAATAGTTAATTATATATACATATATAATAATTATAGATACATATATGATAATATAAATATACTATATATTTCTTTTATATGAATTGAACCATTCTTTCTTATTTCCCTAATCTTCTGTTGGTAGGATTAAAGTTTATTTATAATTTTTCCATGCAAAGTTTTTCTCTGATTACAGACCATGCTTCTTTGAACATCTTTATTTAAAGTGTCTGTGTACTGGAATGAGACTCTGTAGAATAACTTCTTAGCAGTAGAATTGCTGGGAGAAAAGATATGTATGTTTAGAATTTCATCAGTACCGCCAAAAGGTTGCGTGAATTTGTTTTCCCAAGTGTATGAATGTGCCTGTTTCTTCATATCTTAAGCTAAACACTTGTATAATTATAAGATAATTATTTTAATTGCTTTATGAGTGAAGCTGAACATCATTTCATGTTTGGACGTTCTGTTCTTATCTCTATATAGTACTCATTTTTCTAGTGTGATGTTTGTGTTTTCCTTATTCATTTGGATGAACTATTCACTTATTCTGCCTATTAATCCTTTCCCAGCTGTGGATAAGTGTGTATGTATACATTTGTATAATGTTCTGTATGTGTGCACATACACACATTTTAAATGTGCATATATATGTCATACATGTAAGAGATGTGCAGCACACTATATGTAAGGGACAATATACTTGTAGTATTTTCTGGCATTTTGAAGTATTCAATTTTTATGTATTCATATTCTTTATTGCTTTTAGGTCTTGTGCCTTTCTTACAAAGGCCTTTCACAGGTCATATCTGATAGAGCAGTTTAGCCTGATCTTCCAAACAGAATGAATTTTCAGTTTGTCAATTCCCCCACCAGAACACAAAGCAAGACAATAACAATGAAAAAAAAAGCATTTTATTGAGAATGTGATTGAGATTGCACTCCATTATTTAGGTTATTTTGGAGGGAGTTTACATGTTTTGCAGGATCAGTTAATTTCATGTTAGAAGATAATTGAACTTTCGATTTCATTTAATATTTAGAAATGACTTTATTGAGGTATAAATGACAAAAACCTCTACCTATTTAATGTGTACAACTTGATGAGCTTGGAGATAAATATACCTCCATGAAACATCACTACACTCTATGCCATAAATATGTAAGAACTCTAGCAAGAAAATTACAGTCAATCCTGGGTATCTGCAGGGGTTTGTTTCAGGGACCCCTCATGGATACCAAAATCTGCAAATGCTCAAATCTCTTATATAAAATGGTGTAATATTTGCATATGACCTGTGTACTTCCTCCCATATACTTTACATCATCTCTAGGTTACTTATAATACCTAATACAATGTAAATGCTATGTAAATAGTTATGGATATGATGTAAATACTATGTAAATAGTTGCCAGTAAATGGCAAATTCAAGTTCTGCTTTTTGGAACTTACTGGAATTTTTTCCCAAGTATTTTCCATCCATGTTTGGTTGAATCTGTGGATGCAGAGAGCCAACTATATACAATTTGACTGAGGTACACTTCATTAAATGTTTTTAAATATACTTCAGTAAAATTGTATCATTTTCTTGTTATAGGTCTTACACATTTTTGTGAGGCCTATGTCTAGGTGTTCTATCAGTTTTTAAATCAACTAATTTCCTAAGTGTTAGGGTAGTGCCTATGTAAATTAAATGCATCTCCTGCACTTTAGGAAATAGAGAATGGTGATGATGATGATAGGGGCTAGCAGATAGAGTTTACTATGTTCCAGGGATTTCTCTAATGTAATCATTTCATTTAAATCTTCACAACAATGCTATAAGACACTTGTTATTATCCACATCTTACAAAATGAGAAAACAGAGGCACTGAGAAGTTAAACAAATTCCCCAAGGTCCCATAACTAATGGATGGCAAAAAGGATTGGCATCTAGGACATCCACCTTTAGAACCTATATTTCTAAGTATGAAGTGACAATATTAGTCACTCAGTCGTGTTTGACTCTTTGCAACCCCATGGACTGTAGCCCTCCAGGTTCCTCTGTGCATGTGATTCTCCAGGCAAGAATACTGGAGAGGGTTGACATTTCCTCCTCCAGGGGAAATTCCCAACCCAGGGATCAAACCTGGGTCTCCTACATTGCAGACAGATTCTTTACCACCTGAGCCACCAGGGAAGCCCAACTATATCACTATACAAAGGTTGTAGGGGAAGCTTTCTGCAAGGCCTTATTTTCAATTCTTTGGTGATTTCCCCTATTAAAATCTTTCTGATGATACCCTCTCTCTTAAGATTTTGTAAACTACTTTTTGGTTTCACTTTTCCTCATTTTCACCCACCCTCCTATCTTCTCCTTGCTACCCCTCTTTTTTACCATTTGCTCTGGGAGGCCATCTGGATCAGCATAGATGAGCAAATTCACTAGCAGCATTATGACCTCTTACGGCATGTGTCTATTTGTAGGGAGACAGATGGAAGGTGTTTTTACATTAATTGGAAGCATCAAGTTTTCTGCCTTTTATTACACTACTATCAGCAAACGAGTTCTAAGTTAAGGGAAAGCATCACCACACTTGGCCAGCTATACATCTGCCCTGAAGTTCCAAACTCCATAAGGAGCATCAGCTCTTGAGGATGGCACTGAGTGTGGTTTATACAGCTAAGAGTTTAACAAATAATCATTTTGTACTCCTTAAACTAATACAATGTTATATGGCAATTATATCCCAATACAGCTAGAAAAAATTATAAATAATAAAAATAAAGCTAAGAGTAGGCACTTTAGTCTCCCATTCCAGTACTTGAGACTGCAACCCTATACTTAGAGCTGGAAAAGATCTTGGAAACAAAGCTGTGCTTCTTTTTGGCTTTCCATGGGGAGGTCTTTACTTCTCTTGCAGATTAAATTGACATTTCAATGGCTGTAATGACCTGAATCCAGTGTTTTTATGAGAACAGAAAGCTCCAGTGTTTCTTTTGGATGAGTACACTTGGGCCTCTCATTCTCCTTGACAGTGCTAGATCTTTCTTAGTGACCAGTATCCTCTGATATAAAGGAAGGAAGAAAAAGAAAGGGTCACTGAAGTTGAGACTCAGAAGAGCAAGTTAGGGAGCATACTGATCCTTCAGTGATATGGATGTTATGGGCTAGGAAATTTTTTTTTTAAAACCACTCTGCCAGAAATTTGGGGATTCCTAAAGTTTACCATACCACTGATGTGATAAACTGGCATTGCTGGTGATTAATACAAGCAACTCTAGAATATCTCAGTGACCTAGGAGACTGAGGCACGTAGATATTCAGTGATTTGCACAAGCTTCTGCACTGCCGAACCAAGGACTTCTAATTGTAGATATTTTACTCTGCCTCTCTAAATTCAGAATTCTTCGTTAATTCCACAAACATTTGTTGAGCACCTACTATACTCCAGGCAGTGTGCTAGGTTCTGGTGACACAGCAGTGAACAAAATAGACATGGCCCTTTCTGCCCTCTTGGAATTTCCGGGATATATTTTATATTCTAGAAATGCACACAAACAAGATTACTTCCCTGAAGAAGATATTCCTCAAAGCAGGGAATTCTATAACCAAAGGCATTCTCTCTGAGTCTTCTAAGACAGGATTTTTTTCAGATAGAGTTCTCTCTGCCTCCAGCATTGTTTTCTCAGGTTTCATCAGGTAGATGCTGCTTATCCCTTTATATGTACTCTTTTTGTGTTAGTGACCTCTCAGTGCTAGTTCTGAAAGTGTTAGTTGTGTTCAACTCTTCTATGACCTCATGGGCTGTAGCCCTCCAGGATCCTCTGTCCATGGAATTCTCCAGGCAAGAATACTGGAGTGGGTTGCCATTTCCTTCTCCAGGGGATCTTCCCAGCCCAGGGATCGAACCCACATCTCCTGTGTCTCCTGCATGGCAGGCAGATTCTTTACGATCTGAGTCACCAGGGAAGCCTTCAATGCTTGTTCTGAGACTCACTTTTTAAAAACATTTATTTTGTATGTTTATATGATTATTAAAGTATTACAGTACATGTTCATTTCTAATTTCATGGGAAATTTAGAAACTAGAGAAATGTAGAAAAACAAAAACTGCTACAGTCCCTATCACACAAAAATAATTAGTTTGTTTCCATTTTTTTCTGTGAATGTTCCTGGTTTACACAGCTGTGTTCATTCATAGGTTTTCTCTTAAGCCCTCAAATCTTGCCTATCGTCTCTCTGGATCTCTGGGTCAGAGTACAAAGTTCATCAACATTGACTGCCTATTTTTTCTGTTTCTTTTCTTCTTTCTTACAGTGGTGCTCATAGTCTTTTCCCTGATATCTGTCACCTATGGGGCTACCCTCTGCAACATGTTGGCTATCCAGATCAAGTATGATGAATACAAGATTCGCCTTGGGCCACTAGAAGTCCTGTGCATCACCATTTGGCGGACATTGGAGATCACCTCCCGCCTCGTGATTCTCGTGCTCTTTTCAGCCACCTTGAAGTTGAAAGCTGTGCCCTTCTTACTGCTGAACTTCCTGATCATCCTCTTTGAGCCTTGGGTGAAGTTCTGGAGGAGTGGTGCCCAGATGCCCAATAATATTGAGAAAAATTTCAGCCGAGTGGGCACCCTGGTGGTGTTGATTTCCATTACTGTCCTCTACGCTGGCATCAACTTCTCTTGCTGGTCAGCTTTGCAGTTGAAGTTAGCAGATAGGGACCTTGTTGAGAAAGGTCAGAACTGGGGACACATGGGCCTGCACTATAGTGTGAGATTGATAGAGAATGTGATCATGGTCTTGGTTTTTAAGTTCTTTGGAGTGAAAGTGTTACTGAATTACTGTCATTCCTTGATTGCCTTGCAGCTCATTATTGCTTATCTGATTTCCATTGGCTTCATGCTCCTGTTCTTCCAGTACCTGCATCCGTTGCGCTCACTCTTCACCCACAATGTGGTGGACTACCTCCACTGTGTATGCTCCCATCGACACCCTCGGGGTACGGTTGAGAACTCAGAGCCATCTGCTGATGCTGAAGCAAGGCAAAGCATTGTCTGATTCTATCTTTCAGATATTTGGGGATGGGTTGGGGGATGCCAAGACCAACTGTAGAATTGAAGGAGATGATGAGGCTCTTGGGTGAATATCCACCAGGATATTTTTTTGAGTTTTCTGGTAAGCCTATCAGAAGAAAGAGCAGCCCCCAAATAGATTTCATTTCCTTAAGATTGACTGCTATGTTTGTCTTTTATATTTTGTCCTACCTCCTTTCGAAGACAATGGGCTGCTTTTCTGGGTACCTGATGTCCTCTGCCGGCATTCAGAAGTTGTTTTGTGGAATTTACCCGGCGTTTAAATGTTCTTTTGATGAATTTGTGGGAGAGAAAGTGGTCTCCCCGTCCTATTCCTCCACCATCTTAGCTCCTCCTCAGACTGACTGCTATGTTTGAACACCAAGGTAACTACTACATATCTGGGAGAGTCAGAGATGTCATTCATATTCCATCCACCCTGGTCAGCTGTCTGGCTGCCCTGTGAGATAACTTACATCCATGCACCTAAGGCTCTCTGTGACCTTTAAGCTCTGCTCATTCCCTTGAGCATTACTGAGCTTTCTGTGGACTGAACTGAATGACTCAGAATCCCACCAGAATATATCCTGACTGAACAGAGGATGTGACTGTTTACCAGCTATGGGTACTGCCCAGGAAACAGTTTGACTAATGTGGAACCTGTAACTGTGAACGGGGCTGGAGTCTTTCAATTCCAATGAGAAACAGTGATTAAGAGGTAAACCCCCACTATTGAAAGAGCTGTCCCCCAAATGAGTTAGCTTTCCATTAGGACTTTACTAGTGATCATTCATCAGGGATCTTTTTTTTTTCCAGAAGCCCTTCAAAGACACACTGTGAGGAGGGAGTTCAGAGTAGGATTCATTCAAGGCATAAAGCAGCATGACTCTCTATCTCAGGGACCTGCATGAGCCTCCAGTGTGCTGAGTGGAGTGGTTGAGTCAAAGCTCTTACTTCTTGCCTCTTTATTAAGGATTCCCTCCAACCTGGCTTTGTTGTGCTCTTTGACCAACACTGATGTAGATCTCAGAGAAGCTGAACTGTAATTGAAAATGTTTCTAATGTGTGGAAGAAATGAAAATTGCTTTGTGTCTCCTACTTTCCTCAGTATTTTGTTGATTCATTTTTTTCAGAGAACAAGAGAGGTAATAATACCTAGGACATCACCTTTATGTTGTTTGGGGTTGGGAGAGTGGCTAACACCCCTAGGTGGAGTGAAGGCAGAGGAGGAAAACCAGATCACGTTAAAGCATCAGTACTGCTTTCTGCCCACAAGATTTTATTTTCTAATAAGGAGCATATGCTTATCAACCATCTGCTCATTCCTACACCCCCAGTGGAGGAATGCAGATCTCCCTTCCTTATGTATCTTAGTGTTTATATCTCATATGAGTTGGATTGGGAAGATCCACTGGAGAAGGGATAGGCTACCCTCTCCAGTTTTCTTGGGTTTCACTGGTGGCTTAGCTGGTAAAGAATCCTCCTGCTATGCAAGAGACCTAGGTTCATTCCCTGGGTTAGTAAGATCCCCTGGAGAAGGGAACAGCTACTCACTCCAGTATTCTGGCCTGGAGAATTCCATGGACTGTATAATCCATGGGGTCACAAAGAGTTGGACATGACTGAGTAACTTTCATTCATATGAGTTGGGTATTTTGAAGAGAAAGTCAGCTGGATGCCTCTAAAGTCACCAAGGATATGAAGCTTCTATGGCCACTGACAATTGGGACTGAGTATCCTAGCATTTACCTAACTAATGGTTGCCCCTCACAGACCAAGAAAGTAAGGTTAACTCCTAATAGCATGAATCAGTTGTGCCCACCACAATGCCGTGAGGAATTGTGAACAATCTAATCTAAGAGTCCTCATTCTCATCCAGTCTTACTCTTGGGATCTTGGTAAGAATTTATCTTTTGCCATTTCTCTTCCTCTTATCTAATGTTGGAAGAACTCCCTCTGCTAAGCAGCAGGGTGTGAGCCAAAATTGTCCTATTTCCTGACATGTCTTGTGTGGTTTTGCCATCTTCAACCACTGTTTGGGGCTGAAAGGATTGGATACTTATTTTGGGGAAGAGTAAAGTGACTTGCTTTTGAGAAGTGGAGATTTCCTCTTTCAACATAACTCTCCATTCCTCATCCTTATCTTTCATGATGGAGATGTAGGTGGTTGTCATAAAAAGCACACACCACTGTCCTCTGATTGTTATTCAAGGTAATTTTGAAAGAAATAACCTACCAAATCTCCAGAAGAACACACTGCCTCTTTGGAATTCAAGCAATAATTTCTCCCTAGTGGTTAATGTGCCTTCCATTATTTAAGAGCAAGAGGAGTGTGGAGCTATAATTTAGTCCAGAAAAGCCATGTGAGTCAGCTACTTAAGGATCAGGTGCTATGAGAACATAGAAACACACAGTTGACCCAGGCAAGCCAATTGGAGCTGAAGTGGAGATACAGAGGGCAGAAAAATGTGGCTCACGCCAGACTAGACATATTTTCCTGCATGTATCCTTTCCATCCTCAGCGACTTAATATGCCAGGAATGCAGAGTTTAGGGTGAAGATTGTGGAGCAAGTTCCACTTGAAAAACCAGCTGCTATGTTTTCCACAGAGAAGAGACACCAGTGATACATTACACAAATGAACCTTCAGAACCTCCTGTAGGTGGTGGCCTTTCTGTCCCATAGCAATCTTATAGATGCACAGGAGATGCATTGTGGAATATAAGAATAGAGCAGAGGAGTGTGCTCCTTTCCATCTGCAAATACTTCTTTGATTACTCTCTTTTTACCTTCTGAAACCTTAAAGCAACACAGGGTACTTTTAAATTTTATTTTTAATTGAAGGATAATTGCTTTATAATATTGGGCTCTGTAACAACATAGAGGGGTAGGAAGGGGTGGGAGGTGGGAGGGAGGTTCAACACAGGGTACTTTTGTAGGGGCAAGTCTGAGTGGGAGAGGAGGCAGAGATGGGGCCAGCAAATGGACCTTGGAAAAGGAGTACAGAATTACAAAGTGCTGGGGGGAATGCTAGAGCATTGTAGCAAAAACTATTCTTATGTCATTGAAAATTCAGTAGGCTAAGTATGGACAAATGAACATATTAAGAAAATGAATTATTAATAAATAATAGTTGTCAATTTTAAAGACTATGGGCATAGAACCATGAGGCACTGTAGGAGAATTAAATGCTAGCTAATATTTATGAGCACTTATTATATGTCTGGCATGGTGCTTTATATGCATTATTTCATTCAATCCTCAAAACAACTCTTTTGAGGGTAAGTACTGTGATTCTGCATTTTACAGATGAAGATTCTAAGGCATAGAAAAGTGAAGTGACCTCCCTGAGGTCACAGATAGTGTCAGAACCAGGATTCAGTCTTGGGCACTCAGGCCCCAGACCTTATACTCTTGATCATGATGTAAACTTGGCTAAGTCCTCTTAGGTCCTTTGTGAAATTATTTTAATGTGTTAGTGGTTTCAAGAATAGTTTGTGGGCTGTGGCTGGGTTTATATCAAGCATGCTTTTTCACAAATACTTATCAAGGGGTACCACTCAATTCACTCTAGAGAAGGGTCAAGTCCTGAAAAGCCTATGAGGAAAACTGAGGATGTGTTCACATGCACCTGTAGGCTGGAGACTGAGACGGTTGGGAAGTGGGGTTGGACGGGGAGGGGAAGGATGGTGAAGAGAATCATTTCCTTTCTAGTTTCAGGATTTTGACTCCTTATGTTCTTAGACACACACCTTCCAGATCCTGGTTGTGGAAGTAAAACTGGAGGGAGCAATTCCAGTCAGGATTGTATGACCACTTCCTCCAGAAATAACCAATCAGAGCAGGGGAGTGCTGAAGCCCATTCTCTTATACTTTTCTCTGGCTGATACTGCCCTTACTGCTGTTGAGAAGCTGATCCACAGAACATGCTAGAGGATGGGGACACTACAGAATAACACCCCTCCAGGAGCTGTCATAGCTCTGAGAGTCTAGGTCAACCTTGAGTGCTCTTTCAGCTAGCCCTCCTCATGCCTGCACCTTACAAGGCCATAGTCTTTAGCTTTACAGAACTGATTACTAATTCCTGGGACAGGGTGAGCTGGATGGCTATAGGGTTGGGTACTCCCCCAAACAGTCCATATAAATCCATGAGGCTCTGTCTTTGACAAATCTTTTAGCACAAAATCAGTTGACTCTGGACCCTCCAAAGTATTTCCCAAGAGTGGAGATCCTCCTTCTCTGAAGTTTTTGCTTTTGGGCTTTATTACTGTTGGGAGGCAGGGATATTGAGTTATATCCTTTCAACTGAGAAGGAACTTTAAGACCGAAAAATGAAGCAGGCAACTCCATAAAGTGCAATTATGAAGTTTATTGTGGGCATAGGCAGGATCTGGTGGACAATGACCCAGGGATATTCACAGCTGCACTCTATGCCCCCGAAAGGGGTATGGGGGAGTTGAAAAGGGATCAAAGCTAAAAACAGAATCTGGCTACCAAGGGAGACACACATTTGCACCTATGGGAACCAGGGTTCTTTCCTCCCCCATCCAAGGAGTCTCATTATCATTAATCATCCAGATCAGCAGAAAGTATTCTTCCAGTTTTCATATCAGATGAAGGCAAAGCTAAAAGTTAATAGGGAACTCAACTGGCTTGGGTGCATTCCTAGTGAGTAGGCTAAAGTTAAGTCATGCAGAGAAGGGAGGGAGTAGGACTCTGACCCTAGGAGCTGAGAAAATGGGGTCAGTTTGATTCAGCCACACAATTACTGTCTTCAGAGGACGCATAGGCCCACAATTTTATGCCTTTCCTCCTGAAAGACTGGCACCATCAGTCATACACTTCAGGCCTTAGAAACTCTGCAGTGCACAGTGAAAGTATGTTGTGGGCCTTGGCAACAAAACACATGCCATGTGAATCTGGGAAATAGCGAGGCCAGTCTGTGTAAGATATGAAAGCTACCTGCAAAAACACATTTTCATATATGGAAATAACATCTGAATAGCACTTTATAATATTCAAGACACACACATATTAGCTCTCTTACCAATGTGTCATTGTTAGGACAAGCCCTCTGAGTTGCACACGTGGGTTTGCATTGTTCTAATGGGAGGAATCAGTTACGAGGATGGGATTAACATACAGATACTACTATATATAAAATAGATGAACAACAAGGTCCTACTGTATAGCACAGGAAACTATACTCAATATCTTATAATAACCTATATTGGAAAAGAATTTGAAAAAGAATATATCTATATATGTGTGTCCATGTGTGTAACTGAATCACGCTATAAATGTGAACCTAACACAACATTGTAAATCAACTATACCTCAATTAAAAAAAGAAGCCTAGCAAGGAGAATGTAACAAAGATAAATTCAGCCATGAGTATATTAAGTAAATACAATAACTAATTTTCAGTTCTGTTCATCAACTTTTAAACTCGTATTTTGTGCCTGCAGAGTCTATGTAGATATCTCAAAGAGCTACATAGATGCTGAAAGACAAGTGAATCCGAAATATTGAGTATAAGTGATGTTGGAGATAAATAGGCACCTTCATATTACTGGTATGAGAGTAAACTATTGGCACGAATTTTCAGAAGGTCACTTGTCAGTATTTGTCAAAATTACATGGCATACTTTTTGTCTCAGAATTTTAACCTCTAGAAATTTTTCCCCATGGAAATATAGCCACAATTGTGCAGAGAAAGATGTATAAGGATATTCATTGAGGCACTGTTTGTCTCCATGAAAAATTATTAACTTAAATTTCCATCTATAAGGAAAAGATTAAATTCTTGCAACTCCATAATTGAAATACTATCAAGTCATTAAGAAGAATCGTGTAGGTGTATACAGCAGGTGCTGAGTGAAAAGACAGGTAAAAAAAAGCAAGTTGGAGAACAAAATGTATAGGATAAAGTTATGAAGAATTACTCAAGCTTGGAAACAAGGGTGTGATAGGAAGAATGATGCCCACCCCCTCCTGCTCTGCCATAAAGATCTCCTTGTCCTAATCCTCACAACTTGTGAATATGCCATCTTATATGGCCAGGGAGAATTAAGGGAGAATTGCTAATCAGTTGGCCTTGAAATAGGAACTTATCCTGGATTATCTGGGTATGCTAGAGAACACGATGTGAAGATGGAGGCAGAGATATTTGAAGATTTTATAATGTTGGGTTTAAGATGGAGAAAGAGGGGACTTCCTTAGTGGTCCAGTGGTTAAGACCCTATGCTTCCACTGCAAGGGTGCTAAGTCATGTCTGACTCTTTATGACCCCATGGACTGTAGCCCGCCAGGCTCCTCTGTCTATGGTATTCTCCAGGCAGGAATACTGGAGTGAGTTGCTATTTCTTCCGCTAGGAAATCTTCCTGACCCAGGGATCAAACCCGAGTCTCTTCTGTCTTCTGCATTGGCAGGTGTGTTCTTTACTACTAGTGCCACCTGGCCAATGCGAGGGCCACGGATTCAATCCCTGGTTGGGGAACTAAGACCCCATGGTGGTGCAGCCAAGAACATAGTAATTAATTAAAAAAGAAAATATGTTGACAACAATTTAAAAAAAGATGGAGGAAGGGGCTACAAACTGAGAAATGAAGCTCTAGGATGAAAACAAGGAAATAGATTGTCCCATAAGGCCTCCAGAAGGAGCCAGGCCCTGCTGACACTTTGATTTTGGCCCATGAAGCTGGTTTTGGATTTCTGACTGTCATAACTGTCGGAAAATATTTTTTAAAAAAAAACTAGTTTATGGTAATTTATTAAAGCAGCATAGGAAATTAATACAAAGGGAAGAGATGATTACTTGATGCTTTAATGTCACATTGAAAGCATTTTCCAACACACCTATTTAGGTGTCATCTGACTCTTTAGGTCTAGAGAAGTATAATTTAGCACAACTAATGAGGATTTAGTCATTTTACAATTCTGTAAAACTGATGCAATGATATTTTCTGTCCACCTAAAGAAGACATCACGATTTTGGTTCTTATTGCCCTCTTGGGCATTAATCAACTTTGATTCTAACTTAGCAATGTTATTTTAGCAATCCTTTGTTTTTTTAACTGACTGTATATAAATACCAGTTCTCACATCCTCTTTTGAGTTAACTTTACCATCCTGCTGGTTTCCTCCTTCATGAGTTAAAATTAAACTTTGCACATGCTCACACTCTTTGTATAAAACTTTTCCTGAACACTTTGAGACTCATACTTCAACAATGATCCCATTTTTTGTAAAAAAACAAAAACAAAAAACAAACAAACAAAAAAACTAAAACAACAATATGGTGGTGGGAGGAGCTGGAGGAAAATGTTCCACACTCTTTACGGCAGTTCTCTGGATGGGGAAGCGGGGAAGATGATTGGGGATTTCTTTTGTGTTGTTTGCAATATTTGACTTTTGTATAATTTTATGTGGTGTTTGTAGTCTGAAACATATATTACTTTAAAAAGTAAATATATGCTAAAAATGATTCACGCAGTGTCTGTCCCCAACAAGTTTAGTATCTGGTTGGAGAGGGAGAGATGTAATGCATACAACTCACTAGAAATATAAGGCCAAGTATGATAGATGCCTATGAAGGAAGTGGGCTCCTATCTGTTTAGTGCTTGTTAGACACCAAGCTTCGTGTTGGATCATTTACATAATTTTATTTCATCACAACAGTCCTCTGAGGTAGATGCTATCTATCTCCATTTTTTCAGATGAAGAAACTAAAGTTGAGAGGGATTTGCCTAAGGTCACACAACTATTGTGCTGAGGGAAAGAGGCAGAATTTGAATCCTGGTCTTTTTTGTTCCAAAGCTCACACCTCTCCCATTCTAATACACTGGGTCCCCATAGATGTTCGGTCTGATGGTCTAGACTGGGTAGGACTGAAGTCACGTGATACTTTATACTCAGCTTTGGCTCTTTAAAGGGGGCAGATGCATTTACAGAAGGGAATGAAGAAAGCTTATCTCTAATATTTACCCAAACTAGCCTATGGCTTAGCCTGCTCTATATAATTTTCTGTCCTCCATGTGCTCATATTCTTGGCTTTGGATATTAGTCCCTTCTTGCTCTCTGGACCCATTTGACTCTGCTTCTCTGGTTTACCCATCTCTGCCTGCCTCACTTGACCCTTCAATTTGCTCTTTCCCCATGGCTTGGCTCACTGCAATTAGGACAAAGAACAATTTCAATACCCAAAAGAATTTCCTGGGCTTCCCTGGTGGCACAGTGGATAGGAATCCACCTGCCAATGCAGGGGACATGGGTTTGATCCATGGTCCAGGAAGGTTCCACACGCTGCAGAGCAACTAAGCCCATGTGCCACAACTACTGAACCTATGCACCCTAGAGCCTGTGCTCCCCAACAAGAGAAGCCACTGCACTGTCTGTGCACCACAATGAAGAACAGCTCCTGCTCGCCGCAACTAGAGAAGGCCTGCACACAGCAACAAGACCCAGTGCAACCAAAAATCAATAAAGAAAAGAATTTCCTTATACTACTCCCTTATAGTCACACCCTCCCCACACCCCTAAACCCTGGCAACCACTGACCTGTGCTCTTTCCCTATACGTTTGTCTTTTTGAGAATGTCATACATATGGAATCACACAACCTCTTGCATTGAGAGTTTCTGAGCAGAGGAGTGATGTAGTTAGGGCCATTTCAGGAAGATCACTTTGGAGTTGTGTGAAGGATGAATTGCAAGACAGTAAAACTACATATCGAGAGACCAGCTTCAAGAATTTAAGCTGGAGATGACCATATGTGGTACATATTCATTAAAGGGCTTATTGTAATTAATCAAAGAGGTGTAAGGGAAAAAAGAAACTAGATCATGGTTACATATTTTTGTTTCCATATACTATAGTGTCCACTGATTACTCCAAGGGTATAATGGTACACTCAGAGACAGAAAACAAAACAAACAAAAATAGGACACAAGAAGACGCATACAGAATAGTTCAAATTTTGTTTTTAAAAAAAGACAAGTGTATGTAGATAGTAAAATGTCTGGAAGGTGTATAAATATATACCAAGATCTTACTGTGTTTATTTCTGCATGATGGAATTACAAATGATAGTTTTCTTCTATATAATAAGAAGAAACTATTATATAAGAAACTTCTATATATTCTAACTATTCTATATAATAGTTTACATTTATTTTTTTCTTTCTTTTTTTAGTTTTCTGTTTTATTTTTTTAAATTTTATTTTATTTTTAAACTTTACAATATTGTATTAGTTTTGCCAAATATCAAAATGAAAAGCCATATTTCCTCTCCTCTAGCTCTCACACCCCAGCCCTGATGCCTGGAGAATAGGATATATACAGTTCTTTGTTCCTTTTTACCACTTGATATAATTCTAGGCACACATTAGACACAATAAAATTTATCATCATCATTTTATCAGTTATATTTCTTTTTTTTCCTTTTTAATTTTTTTTAAATTTTATTTTTTAACTTTACAATATTGTATTGGTTTTGCCATATATCAACATGAGTCCACCACAGGTATACATGTGTTCCCCATCCTGAACCCTCCTCCCCCCTCAGTTATATTTCTAAGTCATTAAGGAAAGAGTTCAGGTACTGTAATGAAGTGACTTGACCAGAATTACACAACTAAGGGTAAATCAGAATGGGATGTAGGGCTCATACCCCTAATCTATATTTCTTTAAAAAATCCTTTTTATTATAAAAGTGTTCAAACATACATAAAAGAAGGAATATAATATACTCTCATGTACCACCGCCCAGCTTCAACAGTTATCATTTTGCCATTCTTATTTCATCAGCTTCCAGTCATTGTTTATCTTCATCTGACTGGTGGATTTTAAAGGAAATTTTACAATAATTACTTTGGTGTGCAATTTATAATTGTTAAAGGCATTAAGAGATACACATAAGCACTATGCCATCATCACATCCAATGAAATTAACAATAATTCCTTAATTTCAGTCTGTATTCAAATTTTCTCAAATGCTTTCAAGATGTCATTGTAGTGTTGGTTTGTTCAAATCCGGATCCAAACAAAATTTGTGCATTGCACTTGGGTAATGGGTCTCAAGTCTCTTTTATCCTGTAATAGTCCATACTCCCTTTTTTAAGTCACTAATTTGTTGAAGAAACTGGCTCATTTTTTTTTCTGTAGACTATCATGCACTCTGGATTTGGGCAATTGCTTTCTTACAATATTGTTTAACTTGCTGTCCTGTCACCTATATTTCCTATGAACCATTAGGTCTAGAGATTATTGATTAGATTCAGCATCAATATTTTGGCAAGGACACCTGATAGATGGTGCCAGGTGCTTCCTACTGCAGCACCTTTTGAGGTTCATCATGTCTGCATATCTCCTTTTGATTGATGCTAAATCGATCAGTGAGTTAAGATGATGCCAGCTTATCTCCCCAACTGTAAAATTTCCATCAACCTTTTATCTAATAATCATTGCCTAGATTATTATGGAATTGTAAAATGGTGATTTTCTAATGCTAACATTTTTTCTGCATTTATTAGCTGCAATTCCATAAATAACAATTGTCTCTCATCAGCTCTGTACTTACTCTGAGACATCATTTATACAAGGAAAGGCAGGATAAATGATTCATTCATTTTCTCTTTATTGGTTTTTTGAGTAATAAGTTGTTGCCTTACCAATCTCCAATGGTGTTCAACAAAGTTATTTTTTTTTTTGCTTTTAGCATCATTATGAATTTATGTATTTTTATATGTTTGATGTGCTTCAATCCAATGCAGTCATTGTTCTTTGTGTAATAAACTTTTTATTTTAGAGTAGTATTAGATTTACAGAAAAGTTGCAAAGATAATACAGAGAGTTCTCATGTATCCCTCATATACTTTCCCCTATTCTTTTTTCCCTTTAAAAGAAAAATGTAGCTTTTATTTTGTTGTGTTTTAACAGTATACCAGTTCCTACATTTGCATTCGTGAACCAGTTTCTTTTTTTTTAATTGAAGTATGATTGCTATACAATGTTGTGTTAGTTTCTGCTGTACAACAAAGTGAATCATATGCTTATCACTTATAATAAGTGATTCATACATATGAATCATATATATATATATCCTTTCCTGTTCTTAATATCTTACATTACTATGGTACATCTGTCACAACTATGAAACCATTATTGATACACTTATTAACTAAACTCCATCGTTTAATCAGATTTTCCTAGTTCTCCCCTAGGGCCCCTTTTCTCCCACGATCCCACCCAGGATACAATAGGACATTTAACTGTCATGTCTCTTTAAGCCTCCTTTGGTCTGTGAGAGTTTCCCAGACTATCCTTATTTTTGATGACCAAGACAGTTCTGAGAAGTAGTGTTCATGTAATTTGTAGAATTTATATATTTTTTTCTTATGATTAAACTGGAGTTACATGTTCTTGGGAGGAAGATCACAGAGATAAAGCTTGTCATCATCATATCAAGGATACATGCTAACAATATGGCATAACTAATGATGTTAAACTTGATCACCTGGCTGAGGTAGTTTGCCAGGTTCCTCTGCTGTAATATTTCCCCCCATACTCTAGTTTTTGGAAGCAAGTAATAAGGAAGCAGCAGATCTGACAGGTCAAAATACATATTCACAATTCTTGGAGCATAAGGTCTGTATCATCGTTTCCTCTGGCACAGCAACTTGCACCAGGAGTACAGGCTGTTATCGCCACAGCTGCTGCCAATCTGGAGTGAGAAATGGCAAACACACAATTTAAAATTCTGCTGTCCTGGGGCTTCCCTGGTGGCTCAGTGATATAGAAGCCACCTGCCAATGCAGGAGACACAGGTTTGTTCCCAGATCTGGGAGGATCCCACATGCTGCAGAGCAACTAATCCCATACACCACAACTGTTGAGCCGGTGCTCTAGAACCTGGGAACTGCAGCTACTGAAGCCCCCACGCCCTAGAGCCCATGCTCCGCAACAAGAGAAGCCACGTGCACTGCAACTAGAGCACAGCCCCCACTCTCTGCAACTAGAGAAAAGCCTGAGCAGCACCAAAGACCCAGCACTGCCAAAAATAAATAAATACAATTTTTAAAAAATTCCACTGTCCTCTCGTGATGTAGCATCTTTTTCATTAAGCTTTCCCATGGTTGGTATGAGGGTTTTTTTTTTTTTTTTTTTTTTTTTACTAGATTCCAGAGATTCCAGAAAGTTGGTTCTGAAAGTTTAATAGCTTATTAGTTGCTTTTGTGGATGGACCAAACCTTGGAATTACCTACTCCACCATTTTTGGTGCCCTCCATTGTTTAAAAAAACTTTTGTAAGGATGGCAATTCCACTTCCAAGCTCTTAATATGCTTGAGCTAAATGGAAACTCATTATATAATTCAGGGAGCTCAAACCTAGTGCTCTGTGACAACCTAGAGGGTTGGGATGGGATGGGGGTGTGGGAGGGAGGTTCAAGAGGGAGGGGACATACATATACCTATGGCTGATTCATGTTGATATATGGCAGAAATGAACACAATATTGTAAAGCAGTTATCTTCCAATTAAAAATAAATTAAAAAGCAGATATCCATTCATTACTTTTAATGCACAAATTGTCTCATCATTGGCCAGTGGAATCTCCTTAAAAATGGCTTATTTTTCTTTTGACAGAATCCCAGTAATCTTTGATAGTTTCCTTGCTTTTTGCTACAAGATGTCTCAGGCTCATTTACTGACTCAGACCCGGACATTTGTTGCTACTGAGTTGTCATTCCTTCTAGGCTTGTCACTGGATAGAGCTAAGGAAAATATTTTGAAAACATAAAAAATATGAGTTTATAATATTTCTAATTCAAATTTAATAATATAGGGTTTTACCTAATTTCTTTATTTTGTACTTATATCTTTTTTTCTCTTACCCCAATAATCTTGGTTTCTAAATACATCATACTTACTTGCTTTCTTGTAAAAAAGCCGATAGTAATTTAAAAATAACATGCCAATATTAGATTAAAAATAAAACTACTGAAAGCAGTTCTAAGATTTCTTTGTGGGATTCTTTTTTGGGACACTCTGCAAGGCTTGTGGGATCTTGGTTCCCAGACCAAGGATCAAACATATGTCCCCTGCACTGGGAGCCAAATTCCCATCTTTGTGGATCATTTTATTCTTAGACCATATATTTCTAGGGATACACAGCCAAAATACTGTTTTTTAAAGTCATTTGACATGATTCTTTTCTTTGTGTGATTATGCTATCAACTTAATATACAGTGAGGTTCAATTGTTTCAGTTTGTTTTCAGTTTTTAAGGTTTGCTTTTTTATTTTACTTCAGATTTAATTTTACTTTTAGTAAGCCTTCCAACATCAAAACTAGATAACAAAGTACATTCAGAGAAGTTTAGCTTCCATTCCTATCACTGCACTCTTCTTTCCTTCTCCCAGTTTTTTAAAGAGCTTGGTTTATACTATTGATATTTCTTTTTGAAAAATATAAGCAAATATGATTTCTACCCTTTTTGTACAGAAAAATGGCAAACTATAGAAACTTCTCTGTCTTACTTTTTTACCTCTTAGTATATCCTGTAGATCATTCTATGTCAATACATGAAATTTCTCTTTATTCCTTTTTGTAACTGTTGTTCAGTTGCTAAGTCATGGCTGACTCTTTGGAACCCCATGGACTGCAGCACACCAGGCTTCTCTGTCCTTCACTATCTCCTGGAATTTGCTCAAAATCATGTCCATTGAGTCAGTGATGCCATCCAACCATCTCATCCTCTGTTACACCCTTTTCCTCTTGCCTTTAGTCTTTCCCAGAATCAGGGTCTTTTCAGATGAGCTGAATTTTTGTATCAGGTAGCCAAAGTAACTGTATATTATTCCATTTCATGGATGTACTGGGTTTCTTTCAGTCTTTTGCTATTACAGATAATATCACAATGAATACATTGGACATATGCCATTTTTGCTATTTTTTTCCCAGTATGCCTTTGGAATAGTTTCTGGAAAGTGTGATTGATTTATGTATGCACATCTGATTTTACTAGATTGAGGCAAATTTCTCTCTATAGGGGCTATGCCATTTTCTATTCCTATCACCAATGTGTGAGAGGTCAGACCTCTTTGTATCTCTCCATATAGCCAGTGCAGGTCAAATTGGTAACTCTGCCCTTCATGGCACAGGAGAGACTTCACCTTCATCACCATTCATCCCACAGATACATACCAGAGCTTGCATCCCATTATTTTCCCTATTACATAGCCTGTGCTAAAAACAAATGGGTTGCCTAACAGTAATGAGGACCAAAGTAATGAGGCAAGCTTTGTCTTGTTATGAGCCACGTCACAAGCTGCCTGAGGTTGAAGTACATTCCAAAACACATTAAACAGCCCTGACAGCCTGATTGCAAACGAGTCTACATTGTCTGCTGTCTATACCAACCATGTGATTTTGCCTATGGCCCTGTGACTGAAGGGCATAGACCAGTAAGCACAAGGCCGAATGGTACATTAGATGTGCATCTTTAAACTTCCCTGAAATACTTGTTTTCTGTTTGCTATTGTCAACTTTGAAATAACCCCACTGGAGGCATCCAAAAGACAAATGCATCATTGTTATTGTGGTTGATATTTCTTCCATCTGTGGCACTTGTCTTCACTTCCATTCGCTGCTTCTCCACATGTCTCCCTGGACTCCTGCCATCTTATTGCAGGTCAGCAGGCATAAGAATTGAAATATTGACTTTTCATAAGTGTGAAGAAAGTGTTTTCTAAGCTGTAACAGGCTGAGGCTCCACCCCTAACAACTTTGGCAGCACTGTGAAGTAGAAAATGTTCACTTCCAATGTTCCAAGATTCCTTTATCTAGACCTCCCCTTATTCTTGTGCTCCCAGCCCTTCTTCAAGGTGCCTTCTCTCTGACCTCAAATACTCAGAACACTGGTGGTCTCTGCACCCATCAATAGCCTCTTGTGACCATATGTCATCACATTCCTCTCCTGGAGAGTTTGCTCTTTGATTGTGAAAAGACAGACTGTGTCTTTTGGCTAAAAGGATTTCAGGGACCAAGGAGGGTGGCAATGGCAGAATGAAGGGAGTATACAAACTTGAGAGTGAGACCTTTTCCTGAAATCATGTCATGCAAACATTGTCTATTTAGCCTCTGCAGGGACCCTGACTTAGCAAGCTGAGAGAGGTACTGAAAGCACTTTCCAATATAATGGCAATTTTCACAGTATTCTATCAGTTCCTTCTATCCATGATACATGCTGGGTTACTGCAGCTCATTAAAGTTCTCCACAGCGGAACTGATGTTTCAGTGGTAGTCAAAAAGGTGTGACCCAAAGGGTTCTGTAAAGACTCCGGGGCCAAACAGATGTTTTCCATTAGACTTTTACACTTCTGAAAATTTTCACTTGTATGTGAAAATATGTATTTTAAATTGTAAAAGCAAAGCATGGTTCTACTTGAAGCTGGCAGATTGAACATATGAATTTGGTTTTGCTCCTTCACCAAGATCCATTTAAATGACAGTGAAAGAAAACCTCCAAGACTTGCAAAATAGTAACAAAAGGATTAGTATCCAGAATATGTGTTTTTAATATGTAAAAATGATAGTGAAAGGATTTTTTTAAAAAGGCAGAACCCACAAGAACCAAAAAAACAAAAAAAAAAACAAGAAAGAAGACAGCATAGATGGTCTTTTGAAAGCTGGAAACCAAATGGTGAAGTGGGTAATTTACTTAGCAGATCTGACAAGGCTGAACCTTATAACAATAGTGAGAAAAAAACAATTTTCACTGCCCCCCCCAAAAGGACTCAGGAATTGACAGCTCCTTTGAAAGTGGGAATGAAGATAAGGCTAAAAATAGGGGCATTGGTTGAAAGTCTAAGAAGCAAACCCCAGAATCCTTCCTTCATTTCATGCATATAGCAACTGTCCTTTTTCCTAGCAAAAGATTGCAGATTTCTTTTATGGAAAGATAAAACAGAGAACCTCCAGCTGGGGGGAGGATACAATTGAGGACAAAGGTACCCAACCATCAGCATAGAGATCAAGTGAATGTTTGGGCTTCCCTGGTGGCTCAAACAGTAAAGAATCCACTTGCAATGCAGGAGACTTGGGTTCAATCCCTGGGTCAGGAAGATTCCCTTGGAGAAGGGAATGGCTACCCACTCTAGTCGTCTTGCCTGAAAAATCCCATGGACAGAGGAGCCTGGCAGGCTACAGTCCAAGGGGTCACAAAGAGTCAGACATGACTGAGTGACTAACTTCTTTCTTACGTGAGTATTTACATACTGAATATTGATACTTTGGTCCTCTTCTCCACTCAGTTTCCAGAAAGCTGGTGGCCAGGTATGTGTCTTCCAGATAGGAGACTGAAAGACTCTTCTCTGGAGAATCAGAAGAGCCCCAAAATAAAGACCTAAATATATTGAAGTCAAGTGTTCCCCAATGGAATGGCCTGACTACATTATCTTACAGTGAGTGTCACAATTAACACCAACTACAGGCTTTGAATTTCAATTAGCTTTTGAGTTTCCTGTTGTTAATTATAATCAGATGTCCAAAGATCAGTACACACCTGATCTAATAGGTCTCTAATATGACAGATAACGTCCAACATAGCAAAAATGGTATGTAAAGTTTTTCTGTTTCCTCTACCCTGAAGCAGAGCTTGAGGTAGACTTATCTGCAGGTGATCTATCTTGGGATGTAATCCCAAGAAACAAGAATGGAGACTTGGGATAGTAAAACAGAGAAAGAAAAAAAGGATGTATTATCAAGTAGTGACTGCTGTTGGCAACTGGGGTTCTATCTTTCCAGTGCCTTCTGAGGAGCTATGTTTAACCTACCTCAGAATTATCCTCCTGAGGTATGAAAAAGGAGAGCGTTAACCCACTGGCTCCAATTCCTCATTGGTCAAGGATGTCAACTGCCCTGCACTTCTAGGTTGTGTAGGCTGCAGTGGAGAGCTGATTTCCCCAAATATAACTGTAGGTCAGAAGAGCCCTAGGGTGTAAAGCAATGCTTGGTGCAGCTAAAGTGAGGCACTGTCAGATTACTCCTGTGAAAAAAACTAATTGCCATAGCGATGGCTGGGCTAAACTGTCAGCTGAGAGGATGTGAAGCAATGCATACCAGGTGTTTGCTACAAAGGAGAAGAAAAGACTTTTTATAAAAAAAACCAAAAACTATTGTTAGTATCCCTAGAGTTAAGAGAACCCATAAACAAGTTGAGTGTTAAAAGGAAAAATCAGAATAACAAAGAGCTCTCTGGAAACAAAAATATAACAGCAGGAAAAATTCCATTACCATGTTGAAGGTAAAGTTGAAGGAAACTCCCAGAAAGGAAAGCAGAACAACAAAGATTGAAATAGGAGAAAGAATATTTGAAAATTAGAGGACTTGTCCAGCAGATAAATAGCTGAATAGGAGGCATTCTAAATGGAAGAGAAAATGATGGAAATAAAATATTTAATATAGTCAAGAAATTTCCCCCAAAGTGAAGGTCATGAGTTTTCAGGTTGAAATATCCTTGATGGATGAAACTGGACCCACACAGAGACACAGCTTCATAAAACTTTTCAGTTCATTTAGTTCAGTTCAGTTGTTCAGTCGTGTCTGACTCTTTGCGACCCCATGAACTGCAGCACACCAGGCCTCCCTGTCCATCACCGATTCCCGGAGTCCACTCAAACCCATGTCCATCGAGTTGGTGATGCCATCCAACCATCTCATCCTCTGTTGTCACCTTCTCCTGCCCTCAATCTTTCCCAAAATCAAGGTCTTTTCAAATGAGTCAGCTCTTCACATCAGGTGGCCAAAGTATTGGAGTTTCAGCTTCAGCATCAGTCCTTCCAATGAACACCCAGGACTGATCTCCTTTAGGATGGACTGGTTGGATCTCCTTGCAGTCCAAGGGATTCTCAAGAGTCTTCTCCAACACCACAGTTCAAAAGCATCAATTCTTCTGCACTCAGCTTTCTTTATAGTCCAACTCTCACATCCATACATGACCACTGGAAAAACCATAGCCTTGACTAGATAGACCTTCGTTGGCAAAGTAATATCTCTGCTTTTTAATATGCTGTCTAGGTTGGTCATAACTTTCCTTCCAAGGAGCAAGCGTCTTTTAATTTCATGGCTGCAAACACCATCTGCAATGATTTTGGAGCCCAGAAAAATAAAGTCAGCCGTTGTTTCCCTGTTTCCCCATCTATTTGCCATGAAGTGATGGGACCGGATGCCATGATCTTAGTTTTCTGAATGTTGAGCTTTAAGCCAACTTTTTCACTCTCCTCTTTCACCTTCATCAAGAGGCTTTTTAGTTCCTCTTCACTTTCTGCCGTAAGGGTGGTTTCATCTGCATATCTGAGTTTATTGATATTTCTCCCGGAAATCTTGATTCCAGCTTGTGCTTCCTCCAGCCCAGTGTTTCTCATGATGTACTCTGCATATAAGTTAAATAAGCAGGGTGACAGTATACAGCCTTGACATACTCCTTTTCCTATTTGGAACCAGTCTCAACATTGGGTTAAAAAGAAGACTTTACAAGCTCTACAAATTAAAACAGGTCACATATAATGGAACAGGAATCACATGGCTTTGAATTTTTCAATATCAACATTAGAAACTAGGAGATTAGCAAAAATGCCTTCTGAAGAACAATTATTTTCAACCTAGAGTTCTGTACCCAGCCAAGGTGTTGATCAAGTGTGAGGATAGGACAAATATATTTTCAGACAAATAAGGTCTCAAAAACTTACTCCTCATACTAACACAACATTGTAAAGCTACTATACTTAAAAATTAATTTAAAATATTTACCCCATGTATCTCTTGAAACCAAGAAAGAAATCTCTTTAAACCTCTTGAAGCTCTTTATTTAACACATTTTTTATTGAAATATAATTGACTGACAATGCTGTGCCAATCTCTGATGTGGAGCAAAGTGATTCAGTTATACACACACACACGTGTGTGTGTGTGTATATTCTTTTTAATATTCTTTTACATTTTGTTTATTACAGGATATAGTTCCATGTTTGAAATCTCTTTAAACCAAGAAGTGAGTGAAGTCGCTCAGTCGTGTCTGACTCTTTGCGACCCCATGGACTGTAGCCTACCAGGCTCCTCAGTCCATGAAATTTTCCATTCAAGAGTACTGGAGTGGGTTGCCATTTCCTTCTCCAGAGGACCTTCCTGACCCAGGGTTGAACCCAGGTCTCCCGTGTTGCAGGCAGACGTTTTGCCATCTGAGCCACCAGAAAGAAGAAGAAGAAACCAAGAAAGAAGAAGGAAATGGGTTAGTGGGGAGAGGATCCAGCCTAAGAAAGAGGCAAAAGGGAAGCTCCAGAGGAGGGTAAAGGTAGGTTCCAGGATGACAACTGCACACTAAGAAGGAATAGAGGTCAACTAGCTCATATAGGTCAGAAGACTTCAGGAGAGATATCTTCAAGATACTTGATACAACTAACCACATGTTGAAGAGTTGCAGTTAACTGATCAAAAATGTAAAGTTGAATTTCCTGCTAAGTACATAGAAAATTATTTGAAGAAAAAGCAAAATAATTATGAGTACCAGTAAAAACAAGAAGTTATGCAAGTAAGGAAAAGTATTTGTAACACTTCAAGGCTATGAATAATATTTTCTTGTTCACCATACTGTAAATATTGAATAGTGGTCTAACCAAAATTATCATATGCCTATATTAGGAGAATATAGGGATAAGAAGGGCCTTTGAGTGATTTGAGAGAGCAGGGTTAGTATAGGCAACGCCAATAAACAATGTCAAAAACTTAAAATACAAGAAATAGGAATAAAATAATGTTATTTAGAGAACCAAGGTAAATATAAAAAGAATCAGCAAAAAGTGTTGAAAGCTCTTGCCTCTGGTGAGTGGGAAATTATAGGGAAGGGCAAAGGATACTGTTTTTAATAACAAAACTTGTAGAACTTTAAAACTCAGTAAACTATGATAATGTATAGCTTTGATAAAAAATAAAAATAAATAAAAGTAATGCTTGCCCATCATAAAAATGTAGAAAACTTTTTAAAAAATCACAAAGAAGCTCACCACTTATTAATTGCCACATTTAATATTTTGATATATTTCCTTTCAGGCTTTTCACCTGCCAAATTATACATTGTTTTGATTATTCTAATATCTTGTGCTTTTTTCCTCCATTAACTTCTAAGCATACACATTTTCCTGTTACATTATTTTAAATAACTGTGTAGATATACTACAATTGATTTGATTATTCTCTGTTATTGAGCATTTAGATTGTTTCTTTCTCTCTCTTTTTTTTAGACCACTATAGCTAATGCTGCAATGAACATCTTTTTTTTTTTAAATGAACGATAATTGCTTTACAGAATTTTATTGTTTTATGTCAAACCTCAACATGAATCAGCCATTGGGATACATTATATCCCCTCCCTTTTGAACCTCCCTCCCATCTTCCTCCCAATCCTACCTCTCTAGGTTGATACAGAGCCCCTGTTTGAGTTTCCTGAGACATACAGCAAATTCCTCTTGGTTATCTATTTTACATATGGTAATGTAAGTTTCCATGTTATTCTTTCCCTCCCCCCTCTCCCCATGTCCATAGGTCTATTCTCTATGTCTGTTTCTTCACTGTTGCCCTGTAAATAAATTCTTTGGTACCACTTTTCTAGATTCCGTATATGTGCGTTAGAATATGATATTTGTCTTTCTGATCTACTTCACTCTGTATAATAGGTTCCAGGTTCATCCACCTCATCAGAACTGACTCAAATGTGTTCCTTTTTATGGCTGAGTAATATTCCATCATGTATATGTACCACTACTTCCTTATCCATTCATCTGTCAGTAGACATCTAGGTTGCTTCCATGTTCTAGCTAGTGTAAATAGTGCTGAAATGAACAATGGGATACATATGTCTTTTTCAATTTTGGTTTCCTCAGGGTATATGCCTAGGAGTGGGATTGCTGTGTCATATGGTGGTTTTATTCCTAGTTTTTAAAGGAATCTCCATACCATCTTCCATAGTGGCTGTATCAATTTATGTTCCCACAAACAGTACAAGAGCATTCCCTTTTCTCCACAAGACTTTTTGACCAGTGTGAGGTGATATCTCATTGTAGTTTTGATTTGCATTTCTCTAATAATGAGCAATGTTGAGTATCTTTTCCTGTGTTTGTTAGCATCTATATGTCTTCTTTAGAGAAATGTCTGTTTAGGCCTTTTCCCCACTTTTTGATTGGGTTGTTTGTTTTTCTGGCATTGAGTTGTATGAGCTGCTTGTCTATTTTGGAAATTAACCCTTTCTCAGTTGCTTCATTTGCTGTTATTTTCTCCCATTCTGAGGGTTGTCTTTTCACCTTGCTTATAGTTTCCTTTGCTGTGCAAAAGCTATTAAGATTAATCAGGTCCCACTTGTTTACTTTTGTTTTTATTCCCATTACTCTAGGAGGTGGATCATAGAGGGTCTTGCTTTGATTTATGTCATCAAGTGTTCTACCTATGTCTTCCTCCAAGAATTTTATAGTTTCTGGTCTTATATTTAGGTCTTTAATCCATTTTGAGTTTATCTTTGTGTGTGGTGTTAGGAAGTGTTATAATTTCATTCTTTTACACATAGCTGTCCAGTTTTCCCAGCACCATTTATTGAAGAGGCTGTCTTTGCCCCATTTTATATTCTTGCCTCCTTTGTCAAGAATAAAGTATTCATAGGTTCATGGGTTTAATTCTGGGCTTTCTATCTTGTTCCATTGGTCTATATTTCTGTTTTTGTGCAAGTACCATACTGTTTGATGACTGTAGCTTTGTAGTATAATCTGAAGTCAGGAAGGTTGATTCCTCCAGCTCCATTCTTCTCTCTCAAGACCGCTTTGGCTATTCGGGTTCTTTTGTGTTTCCATATGAACTCTGAAATTTTTTGTTCTAGTTCTGTGAAGAATGGCATCTGGTCCCATTACTTCATGGCAAATAGATGGGGAAACAGTGGCTGACTTTATTTTTGGGGGCTCCAAAATCACTGCAGATGGTGACTGCAGCCATGAAATTAAAAGACGCTTACTCCTTGGAAGGAAAGTTATGATCAACCTAGACAGCATATTAAAAAGCAGAGACATTACTTTGTCAGCAAAGGTCTGTCTAGTCAAGGCTATGGTTTTTCCAGTAGTCATGTATGGATGTGAGACTTGGACTATAAAGAAAGCTGAGCATTGAAGAATTGATGCTTTTGAACTGTGGTGTTGGAGAAGACTCTTGAGAGTCCCTTGGACTGCAAGGAGATCCAACAAGTCCATCCCAGGGGAAATCGGTCCTGGGTGTTCATTGGAAGGACTGATGCTGAAGCTGAAACTCCAATACTTTGGCCACCTGATGTGAAGAGCTGACTCATTTGAAAAGACCCTGATGTGGGGAAAAATTGAAGGCAGGAGGAGAAGGGGACAACTGAGGATGACAGGATTAGATGGCATCACTGACTCAATGGACATGAGTTTGGGTAAACTCCGGGAGTTGGTGATAGACAGGGAGGCCTGGTGTGCTGCGGTTCATGAGGTTGCAAAGAGTCAGACGCAACTGGGCAACTGAACTGAACTGAACTGTAAAAAATGCCATTGGTAATTTGATAGGGATCACATTGAATCTGTAGATTGCATTTGGTAGTATAGTCATTTTCGCAATATTGATTCTTCCTACCCAGGAACATGGAATAGCTCTTCATCTGTTTATGTCATCTTTGATTTCTTTCATCAGTGTCTTATAATTTTCTGTGTACATTTCTTTTGTTTCCTCAGGTAAGTTTATTCCTAGATATTTAATTCTTTTTGTTGCAATGGTGAATGGGATTGATTCCTTAATTTCTCTTTCTGATTTTTCATTTTTAGTATATAGAAATGCAAGTGATTTCTGTATATTGATTTTATATCCTGAAACTTTGCTAAACTCACTGATTAGCTCTAGTAATTTTCTGATACTATCTTTAGGGTTTTCTGTGTACAATATCATGTCATCTGCAAACAGTGAGAGATTTACTTCTACTTTTCTGATCGGAATTCACTTTATTTCGTTTTCTTCTCTGATTGCTGTAGATAGGACTTCCAGGACTATGTTGAATAATAGTGGTGAAAGTGGACACCCTTTGCTTGTTCCTAATCTTAGGGGGAATGCCTTCAGTTTTTTACCATTGAGAATAATGTGTGCTCTAGGCTTATTGTATATGGCCTTTACTATGTTGAGGTAGATTCCTTCTATGCCAATTTTTTGAAGAGTTTTAATCATAAATGGGTGCTGAATTTTGCTAAAGGCTTTTTCTGCATCTATTGAGATGATCATATAGTTTTTATCTTTCAGTTTGTTAATATGGTGTATCACATAGATTGATTTGGGTATATTGAAGAATCCTTGCATCCCTGGAATAAACCCAACTTGATAATGGTGTATGAGCTTTTTGATGTGTTGCTGTATTCCTTTTGCTAAAATTTTGTTGAGGATTTTTGCATCTATCTTCATCAGTGATATTGGCCTGTAGTTTTCTTTTTTTGTGTTGTCTTTGTCTGGTTTTGGTATTAGGGTGATGGTGGCCTTGTAGAATAGGTTTGGTAGTGTTCCTTCCTCTGTAATTTTTTGAAAGAGTTTTAGAAGGATAGGCATTAGCTCTTCTCTAAATGTTTTATAGAATTCTCCTGTGAAGCCATCTCGTCCTGGGCTTTTGTTTTTTGGGAGATGTTTGATCACAGCTTCAATTTCAGCACTTGTAATTGGGTTGTTCATAATTTCTATTTCTTCCTGGTTCAGCCTTGGAAGATTGAACTTTTCTAAGAATCTCTCCATTTCTTCCAGGTTATCTATTTTATTGCCATATAGTTGTTCATAATAGTCTCTTATAATCCTTTGTATTTCTTCATTGTCTGTTGTAACCACTCCTTTTTCATTTCTAATTTTGTTGATTTGATTCTTCTCTCTTTTTCTCTTGATGAGTCTGGCTAAAGATTTGTGAATTTCGTTTATCTTCTCAAAGAAACAACTTTTAGTTTTATTAATCTTTAACATTGTTTCTTTCATTTCTTTTTCATTTATTTCTGCTCAGATCTTTATGATTTTTTTCCTTCTACTAATTTTGGGGTTTCTTTGTTCTTCTTTTTCCAGTTGTTTTAGGTGTAAAGTTAGGCTGTCTATTCAATGTTTTTCTTCTTTCTTGAGGTAGGATTGTATTGATATAAACTTCCCTCTTAGAACTGCTTTTGCTGCATCCCATAGGTTCTCAGTTGTCGTGTTTTCATTGTCATTTGTTTCTAGAAATTTGTTGCTTTCCCTTTTGATTTCTTCAGTAACCTGTTGATTGTTTAGAAACATGTTGCTTAATCTCCATGTGTTTGTGTTTCTTACAGTTTTTTTCTTGTAATTGGTATCTAGTCTCATATTGTTGTGGTCAGAGTAGATCCTTGACACAATTTCAATTTTCTTAAATTTACTGAGGTTTGATTTGTGACCCAAGATGTGGTCTATCCTGGAGAATGTTCCATGTGCACTTGAGAAGGTGTATTCTGCATTTGGATGGAATGTCCTGAAGATATCAATGAGGTCCATCTTATCTAATGTATCATTTAAGACTTGTGTTTCCTTATTAATTTTCTGTTTTGATATCTGTCCATTGGTGTGAGTGGGGTGTTAAAGTCTCCTACTATTATTGTATTACTGTCAATTTCTCCTTTTACATCTATTAGTATTTGTCTTATGTATTGAGGTGCTCCTATGTTGGGTGCCTAGATATTTACAACTGGTATGTCTTCCTCTTGGATTGATCCCTTGATCATTATGTAGTGTCCTTTCTGATCTCTTGTAATCTTCTTTATTTTAAGGTCTACTTTGTCTGATATGAGGATTGCTACTTCAGCTTTCGAGCTTCCCATTTGCATGGAATATATTTTTCCATCCTCTCACTTTCAGTCTATATGTGTCTTGATGTCTGAAGTGGATTTCTTGTAGACAGCATACATATGGGTCTTGTTTTTGTATCCATTCACCCAGTCTGTGTCTTTTGATTAATCCATTTAGATTTAAAGTAATTATTGATATATATGTTCCTATTGCCATTTTCTTAATTGTTTGGGGTTGATTTTGTAGATCCTTTTTCTTCTCTTGTATTTTTTGAGCGTATAAGTCTCTTTAACATTTGTTGTAAAGCTGGTTTGGTGGTACTGAATTCTCTTAACTTTTGCTTGTCTGAAAAGCTTTTTATTTCTCCATCAATTTTGAATGAGATCCTTGATGGGTACAGTAATCTTGGTTGTAGATTTTTCCCTTTTAGTACTTTAAATATATCCTGCCATCCCCTTCTGGCCTGCAGTTTCTGCTGAAAGATCAGCTGTTAAGCATATAGGGTTTCCCTTGTTTGTTATTTGTTGCTTTCCCCTTGCTGCTTTTAATATTCTTTCTTTGTGTTTAGTGTTTGTTAGTTTGATTAGTATGTGTCTTGGCGTGTTTCTCTTTGGGTTTATCCTGTATGGGACTCTTTGTGCCTCTTGGACTTGACTGACTATTTTCTTTTCCATGTTGGGGAAATTTTCAACTATAATCTCTTCACAAATTTTCTCATACCTTTTCTTTTTCTCTTCGTCTTCTGGGACTCCTGTAATTCAAATGCTGGTGCGTTTGGTATTGTCCCAGAGGTCCCTGAGAAAATCCTCAGTTCTTTTCATTCTTTTTACTACATTCTGCTCTTCAGAATTATTTACACCATTTTGTCTTCCAGCTCACTGATTTATTCTTCTGCTTCAGATACTCTGCTATTGATTCCTCCTTGAGTATTTTTAATTTCAGTAATTTTGTTGTTTTTCTCCATATGTTTATTCTTTAATTCTTCTAGGTCTTTGTTAATTGATTCTTGCTTTTTCTCCACTTTGTTTTCAAGGTTTTTGATCATCTTTATCATCATTATTCTGAATTCTTTTTCAAGGAGTTTGCCTATTTATTTCCTCTTCATTTATTTGGACTTCTGTGTTTCTAGTTTGTTCCTTCATTTGTGTAGTATTTCTCTGGCTTTTCATTATTTTTTTAAAATCTTATTGTGTTTGAGATCTCCTTTTCCCAGGCTTCAAGGTTGCATTCTTTCTTCATTTTGGTTTCTGCCCCCCTAAAGTTGGTCCAGAGATTTGTGTAAGCTTTGCATAGGGTGAGGTTTGTATTGAGTTTTTATTTGTTTGTTTTTCCTCTGATGGGCAAGGCTGAGTGAGGTGGTAATCCTATCTACTGATAATTGGGTTTGTATTTTTGTTTTGTTTGTTGCTTAGATGAGGTGTCCTGCACAGGGTGCTACTGGTGGTTGGATGATGCCAGTTCTTGTATTGAGGTGGTTTCCTTTGTGCGAGTTCTCATTATTTGATACTCCCTAGGGTTAGTTCTCTCGGAGAAGGCAATGGCAACCCACTCCAGTACTCTTGCCTGGAAAACCCCATGGACAGAGGAGCCTGGTAGGCTGCAGTCCATGGGGTCGCTAAGAGTCGGACATGACTGAGCGACTTCACTTTCACTTTTCACTTTCATGCATTGGAGAAGGAAATGGCAACCCACTCCAGTGTTCTTGCCTGGAGAATCCCAGGGATGGGGGAGCCTGGTGGGCTACCGTCTATGGGATTGCACAGTCAGACACGACTGAAGCGACTTAGCAGCAGCAGGAATAGCAGCAGGGTTAGTTCTCTGGTAGTCAAGGGTCTTAGAGTCAGCGCTTCCACTCCAAAGCCTCAGGGCCTGATCTCTGGTCAGGTATGAAGTTTCCACAAGTCGTTTGTTATGGCATTAAGTGAGAGTAAAGCAAATATCCAAAAACGGGAAACCAAAGATGAACCCCAAATGGCAGTTACAAAATCAGTCAAATAATAATTAAAATAATGTAGTATACACATATACACCCATGAGCAAAGTCAAAACAGGGCAATAAAATAACAGTACAACCCAGGGAACAACAGAAATCAAAAATTATATTTACCAGTTAAGAACAAAAGTAACTAAATCACAAACTGGAAAACAAAACTAAAGTAAGGTGCCAAGTGGGGAATAAAGCAATGAAAACAAAAGTAACAAATATGTTGGGAGGAAAGGAAAGAAAGAAAGAATAGATATACAAAGTTAAATAGAGGTAGATGAAGAAGATTTATATACATTATAGATTAACTGCAAGCGGAAAAGAACAGTAGGAAAGGCAAACAAAGAAATAAATGTAGAAAAGTATAATAGCTTTTAAAAATTAAAATTACAAAAAGAAAAAAGGAAAAAATGGAAAAAGAAAGAAAAAAAGAAAAAAACATAGAACTGCAAAAGCCCAATGTAGATGCAGAGGTTTATAGCAACAGTAAAAAGTGTAACTGAATATACACATATACACGTACACTGATAAGCGAAATCAAAACAGTCCAGCAAAAGCAAAGTGCAATAGATTGACCTGGCAAACAAAGGAAACCAAAAATTATATCTACCAGAAAAAAACTAACTAAAGTACAAACTGGTAAACAAAACTAAAGCAAGGTGCCAAGTGGGGAATAAAGCAATGAAAATAAAACTAGCAAATATTTGAGAGGAAAGGAAAGAAAGAAAGAATAGATATGCAAAGTTAAATAGAGGTAGATAAAGAAGATTTATATACATTAAAGATTAACTGCAAGGGGGAAAGAACAGTAGGAAAAGCAAACAAAGGAATAAATGTAGAAAAAATAATAATAGGTTTAAAAATTAAATTTACAAAAGAGAAAAGAAAGAAAAATGGGAAACTCCCCAGAACTGCAAAAGCCCAACATAGAGGCAGAGGTTTATAACAATAATAAAAAGTGTGACTGAGAAAAAAAAGAAAAAGAAGGCTCAAATACTTAATTAGATTTCATAGTGCCAATAAAATCGACAACTACAACAGAGCGGGGGCGGCGGGGGAGGGAAAAAAAAGAAAAAGAAAAAAATCCTAAAGAATCTACAGAACAAGTCAAAAATGTTTTTCTTCAGTCACTATGTCAGGGTCCTTTCCCTCACTGGGAGTCACAGTCCACCTCACCTCCCTAGGATGCCCTCCAACACTGTGCTGATCTCTAGATCTCTTGTGGGGGCAGCTCAGATTCTAAATTCTACTCCTCTGTGTTCTTGCCTCCGTTGTCCACAGCTATCAGAACTAGTGCAGTTTCTTTTGTGGGAGCTCTCAATGACCTTTTATATATTCCATAGACATAGAGTCTGCCTAGTTGATCGTGCGGATTTAATCTACAGCTTGTACAGCTGTTGGGAAGGTTTTGGGTCTTCTGCCTTAGTCACACTGGCCCTGTGTTTCATTTGTGGTTTTATTTCCACCTCTACATGTGGGTCATCCACTGGGGTTTGCTCCTGAGGCTGCCCTGGAGGACTTGGGGTTGACCTTGTGAGGGCCAGGTGTCGAGGTGGTGCAGCTTCTTGGGTTGCAGGGGTTCTGGCAGCATCAGGTAGTCAGGGGAGTTGGTGGCTAGGGCAGCAAGAAATAGTGCTCTAGAAGGGTATGGCAACCAGTGCTGGTGAATACGCTCCAGTATTCTTGCCTGGAGAGCTCCCCTCCCTGACATAGAAGCCTGGCAGGCCACAGTCCACAGGGCCACAAAGAGTCGGACACTACTGAAGGGACCTGCGTACATAGACACACGACTTTTTTTGCCTGTGGCAGCTCTGTCCCAGTGAGAGTTGAGTGTGAAGGTGGCACAGCTGCTTGGCTTGCAGGGACCCTGGTGGTGCCAAATGTGCAGGGGCACAGACTGCCTCTGTCGCAGTAGTTATGGACCTATAAGAGTCTTTTTTCAAGCCTCTTGTAACTGGTGATCAGAAGGCCTTTTTGGCCAGTCTTTCTCCATAGCTCTGCCCCTTCAGGCACTTAGACGGCTCCCTTGCCTCTAAGTGGGGTCCGTCTCTGTTGTTCAGAATGTCAGGCACATAGAGGGAACCCCCTGGCTGGGGTCCTACTCTGTAGTACAGTGCATCAGGTGTTTGATGGGCGAGCCTCTCTATTGTTCAGCTGCCGATGCTGGCATGTGTGTGGGTAGAGAGGCTCTGGTGATGGCTCCACCCGCTACATGTGACTCAGCAGTATCGCCTTCCATGGCTGCCTGGCTTTCCTCCACAGGTGTTTCCCACCACAGCCTCCTCCCTCACATCTCCTCCATCAGTTTCTCCACAGTCAACATCAGCCCTCGCCATGGGATTGTTGCACAATCCCTAAACTCCAGCTCCCAGCTGTTGCACCTTCCAGGGGATCTACGTCCCTGTCTGGGGTATGTATGGCTGCTGCAAGGACTGTCTGATTCTTATTCCATTTAGGCTGCCACAGATCAGCTGTTTCACTCTCAGCCTTAAATGTTTCTCCTCTGACTCATACAATTGCCCCAATGTGGGTATCATACCCCTGCTTCTGTTCCCCTACCCGCCAAGGGCAGGTCCAGTCCTACTAACACTCCCGTTTTCCCCCCTAGTTCCTTCATCCTACTGAGTTTTGCATGGGTCTGTATATTCTTTTCTGTTGGTCAGGTACTCCTGTCCGCTCTCAACTGGTGTTCTGTATGCACTTCTGTGTCTGAAGGTGTATTCCTGATGTATCCATGAAGAGAGATGTACTCCATGTCCACCTACTCCCCCACTGTCTTGTTCTCTGCACGTCGTTATTCATAATTTTTTTCTGTACTTCAAATTATGTCCCTAATATATTCTGAAAAATCAGTCTTATGGACTGAATTGTGTGTCTCCAAAATCCATATGTTGAAGCCCTAACCCCTAATGTGACTGTATTGGAGATAAGGCACATAAATAGGTAATAATGGTTGAGTTTGTAAGGATGGGGCCTTAATCTGTTAGGGTTGGTGTCCCTGTCTCCCTCTCTCTTTCCCTCTCTCCATTAACACAAAGGAGAGGCCATGTGAGGACACACCGAGAAGGTAGCTGTCTACAAGCCAGGAAGAGAGGTTCCATCAGGAACCAACTAGATGGTTGCCTTGGTCTTGGACTTCCAGTCTCTGGGACTGTGAGAAAATAAATTTCTGTGTTTAAACAATCTGTGCTGTGCTTAGTTGCTTCAGTAGTGTTTGACTCTTTGCGACCCTATGGACTGTAGCCTGCCAGGCTCCTCTGTCCATGAGATTCTCCAGGCAATACTGGAGTGGGTTGCCATGCCCTCCTCCAGGGGTTCTTCCCGAACCAGGGATTGAACCCAGGTCTCCCACATTACAGGCAGATTCTTTACCTGCTGAGCCACCAGAGGAGCAATCTGGTCTGTGCTATTTTGTTAAGGTGGTGTGAACAAACTGATACACACATCTACTTCATATTTTAAAGCACCCATATGAAAATATCAATGCCCCCGGAGAAGAGTTACACAAGGGGCTATTGTCAGTCATTCCTGCCCTTGTGCTAGTCATTCAGGCTGCTTTCTCCTTTACAATGAAGTGAAATACTGGCACCTGGAGGTGGAAATTAGCTGCAGATAGTGCAAAAATTGGGCTTCCCTTCTGGCTCAGATGGTAAAGAATCCGCCTGCAATGCAGGAGACCCGTGTTCATCCCTGGGTTGGGAATATCCCCTGGAGGAGGGCATGGCAACCCACTCCAGTATTCTTGCCTGGAGAATCCCATGGACAGAGGAGCCTGATGGGTTACAGTCCTTGGGGTCACAAAGAGTCGGATATGACTGAGTGACTAAGCACAGCACAGCAAAAGATTGGTAGAGTTCTGAAAGTCAAAAATTCTGTAGTACTGACTTAATAAATGCCAAAACAAGAGTTCAGAATTCTGGGAATTATTTAGATTTATAGCAATGTTTTGTTTTTTTCTCAATGAGTTGTTTATCAATATGAATTGTTTATCAATATGAATGAAATTACTAGTCCTCTTCCTCAAGTGAAAAGTGTGTTAGTTGCTCTGTCGTGTCTGACTCTTTGCAACCCCATAGGCTGTAGCCCACCAGTCTTCTCTGTTCATGGAATTATCCTGGCAAGAATACTGGAGTGGGTTGCCATTCTCTTCTCCAGGGGATATTCCTGACCCAGGTTGCCGGGAGCCGGCATATTGCATATTGAGTGCATAGTGCATATTGCATATTGAGTGCAGCACTTTCCACAGCATCATCTTTCAGGATCTGGAATAGCTCAACTGGAATTCTATCACTGCCGGGAGCCAGTGAGGAACTCCGCCCATGACAAAGGTCATGAGGAAGGAGGCTTGGCACACGCAAAGGCGGGATCGAGCCTCAGGAGTCCCCCTGGAAATTCTCGAGCATTTACACCCAAAACCAGAGTCTGCCTACTTTCTGCTTTGTGCTTTCACCTACACCTCTGACTTTACGGGGGGCTGTCCCCCACTACCTCTCTGAAAAAAGTTAGCTTACAGCTCCAGTTAATAATTCCTGGGTATGACAGTGTTTAACCTACAAACTCCTTTGGAAATCCTCTAGCCTGCCTGAATAGGTTTTTCCGGCCACATGTGATTGTTCAGAGCCTCCCAACTGTGAGAGGCAGGAGATGTTCTAAACTGTGTAAACACAGATTCTTTTGAGTAGTTAAAAGATTGATTAGAAATTGTATTGGTGAAGGGATTTTCACTTGTTGGGCCAGTGTTTGCTGCTAAGTTTCCATATCCCTTACCTGCTGTGTCCCTGGCAGTGTATTGATTAATATAGTTGGTGTAAATAGTAGCTTTAATGTTTGTAACCTGGGACCCTTGAGTTAATTCTTTTTCTTGTTATAGCCCACCACACCTTTGCTCTGTAGGAATGCAACTTTATCTAATGCTTTCGGAGGGTGGCTCCTGACCAATCACCTTTAGAGAAAAATAGGTTTTCTGAAGAAAAGGTCTTAAAATGTTAACAGGCCTCCGGGCCAGAAGATGATGCAAATCACCTAAGCTTTTGCATATGATAAGTTTGCAGGAAGAAAGCCTGGCTTGCTGCCTGACTCTACCCCTTCCCCCATTATCCTCTATGCATAACTTAAGGTATAAAATCTACTTTGGAAAATAAAGTGCGGGGCCTTGTTCACCGAAACTTGGTCTCACCATGTCGTTCTTTCTCTTACCTTCTGGCTGAATTATTCAGCCTCTTTTCTCCACTGAATTTCCTCACTGAGCTATCCTTATTTCAGCCTCTTTTCTTCACTGAATTTTACTGAGCTATCCTCATTCTATTACTCTTTATATCCTTAATTAACATTTAATTAAGCAATTGTTTCCTGATCTTTGCCTACGCCGTCTCTCCTTCGAATACCCTGGATCAGCCGGGGCTGGTCCCCGGCACCAGGTATCAAACCTGGGTCTCCTGCATTGCAGGCATATTTTTAGCCACTGATGTCTCCTAAATCCACCCTTTCTTCCAACCTCCACTGATCCAAACCTAGACCAAGCCTCTCTGGTCATGTCCATCTCTCCCATAAGCTGTTCTTTGCACCACTACCAGGGTACACGTAGAAAAAAAACCCAGATCACTTCTCTTCCCTGCTCAAAACTGCTTCCTATCACATTTAAGCTTCCCTTGTGGCTCAGCTGGTAAAGAATCCACCTGCAATATGGGAGACCTGGGTTCGATCCTTGGGTTGGAAAGATCCCCTGTAGAAGGGAATGGCTCCTCACTCCAGTATTCTGGCCTGGAGAATTCCATGGACTGAATAGTCCACGGGGTCACAAAGAGTCGGACATGACTGAGCAACATTTAAAATAAAATCCAGATTTTATTTAAATAAAATCACATTTAAAATAAAATCCAGTCTCTTTGACATGTTATATTATATGTGTGCAATGCCTCTAATTGACTTAACACTTAAGTATCAGCTATGTATTATACCTTCTTTAATCTAAGATGCATACTTGTCCCACTTTTTATCACCTCTGAAATTGGGATTAATTTTACTGTTAATGGCACATCATATTTTAATTGCAAGCAATTTTTCTCCTTGGTGCATAAGAGAAATAAGGGTCTTACAATGTATGGACATCTTGAATTCATAGAATCAATGATTTAATGAAATGGTGTATTGGTCTAAAAAGTAATCTTCTGAAATATTGGGCTACAGTGGGGGCAGTGGCAGTAGGAAGAAGCAGTGGGTTTAGTATGTATTTTGAAGTAGAGAAAAAACAGGCAATGTTTATTCATATTGATAAACAATTTATTCAAGTCATTGTAAAATAGTTTTAATCCACACTCTGGGGGTGGTTAGTTAACGTTTGAGTTATCGTGATCAGGAATATATACTCAGGGGGACTTCACATGCAGGGCGGTGAGGGAAGGGAATGCCTAAGCCTTCGTGTGGCTGTTACTGAGCCCAAGCTCTTTAACAAAAAGAAGCCTGATGGCCGCAGCTAGAGAAGCCCATGCACCACAGTGAAGACCAAATGCAGTCAAAAAAAAAAAAAAGATTTAAAAGGAATATACACTCAGATTAGTTAGTTTGCATTTTAAAGATCCTACTCAGGTGACTTTACCCTAAAGATAGTCACACACACCCCCACTCCATGTACACAGTTTCCTATCTGAACCTGTGCTAAAGCAGTTCTTACACTTTCTTTGTGCCATGGGCCATTTTGGCCAACTGGTGAAGCCATTTCAGAGTCGTGTTTTTAATGCACAACAAGATGAAACACATACAATTACAATTAAAACCAACTGGTTGAAATACAATTATAAGAAGTTTGACATATTATTATGTATACTTCTTTATTAACCTAGAAAATAACAAGATTTAGTGGCATGGTTAATAATCACCATAATTTTGAAATAGCGATGCGTTTAATCTTTTGAGATATCGGCAATAGCCATAATGTGATATGAAAATGTTTGGTACATATTGGTGAAAAAATCACAGGTACTGCTAATAAGACTGTGGTTTTTGACTACATTCAATTAGAAATTGATAAAATAAAGACATTTTCCCCATCAAAGTCCCAGATCCCCCTGGATTCTATCCACAGGATCAAAGGTTAAGAAACCTTGCACCACAGACTCCACTTATCAGCATGAGATTTGTAAAAAATACATTTCATTGGTGAAATGAATTGTGTTCAAAATATGTGGAGTCGCTGGAAATATTGTCCAGGTGCTTGCATCCTTGCATAAATACAATATAAAAATCTTACAAGCCATTCTAACAGCTCAGCACTCTTTGGAGTAGCATTCTACACCTCAGACTCTGTGTGGTCTTATATCCCACTGCATGATCACCAGCCTGCCAGACAGTTCCCAGTGATTCTTTCCTTGTATGGTTACTGCCTTCCCACACTGAATAGGGAATAATATAACTACTGTAATGTAACCAGCAGAATATTATGGAAATGTCCAAGTGTGACTTCCCAGGCTAGGTTAGAAAAGACATTGCAGCTTCTGTCTTACCTTATCTTGGGTCACTGCTCTGAACTTACACATTATGAGAAACGGAGAGGGCCATGTGGTGAGGAACAGAGATCTGTCAACCACTAACATGAACTTGCTAGGCATACAAGTGAACCACCTTGAAAGCAGATCCCCAGGCCCATTCACGCCTTTAGATGACTGCAGCCCTAGCCAACATCTTGACTGCAACCTCATGAGAGACTCTCAGCCAGGACCAGCCAATGAAGCTGTTTCCAGATTCCTGACACATAGAAACTATGGGAGATAATAAATGTTTGAAATAAATACTAAAATGTGCAGTAATTTGTAGCACAGCAGTAGATAACTAATGTATACCACTGAATGAAAGATTTTCCTGTTCCATCCAGAAGATAGGCTGATCCTGTCACCATATAATTAGGCCACCTGTTTCAGGTAAATGTTTCATGCAAGCAACTTGCTGGAGTTTCTAAAGACAAGAAGAGCCTATGTGACTGTTTGAACCCCTGATTGCTACTAACTGTATGTGTCATAGAATTTAGTCTGATGCTTGCCTTCATTGTAATGTTCTACCTAGTAAGGGAGGTCGGAGAAGGCAATGGCACCCCACTCCAGTACTCTTGCCTGGAAAATCCCGTGGACGGAGGAGCCTGGTAGGCTGCAGTTCATGGGGTCGTTAGGAGTCGAACACGACTGAGCGACTTCACTTTCACTTTTCACTGTCATGCATTGGAGAAGGAAATGGCAACCCACTCCAGTGTTCTTGCCTGGAGAATCCCAGGGACGGGGGAGCCTGGTGGGCTGCCATCTATGGGGTCGCACAGAGTCGGACACGACTGAAGCGACTTAGCAGCAGCAGCAGCAGTAAGGGAGGTTGTGGAAGAGGTAAATCCTATAACCCTCACTTACCTCTAATCTTCAGAGGCTTCCTAAGTCTACCAAAAACAATGGGTTTAAGTCCATTGCCATCACATTTGCAAAGGCCTGCATGTCCCTAGAGAATCTGACTTTTACCTGCCTTTCTAGGGGCTTACCTGGTGGCTCAGATGGTAAAGAATCTGCCTGCAATGTGGGAGACCCAAGTTTGATCTCTGATTAGGGAAGATCCTCTGGAGAAGGGAATGGCTACCCACTCCAGTATTCTTGCCTGGAGAATCCCATGGACAGAGGAGCCTAGTGGACTACAGTCCATGGGGTCACAAAGAGTTGAACATGACTGAGCTACTAACACAAGGGGTTTCCTAGGTGACACTAGTGGTAAAGAATTTCCCTGGCAATGAAGGAGATGCAAGAGACATGGGTTCAATCTTTGGGTCAGGAAGATTCCCTGGAGGAGGAAATGGCAACCCACTTCAGTATTCTTGCCTGGGAAATCCCATGGCCAGAGGAGCCTGGCAAGCTATAGTCCATGGGGTCACCAAGAGATGGACATTACTGAGCATAAAAACTGAACTCATTGCTTACCCTCTTCTCTCAGTCCTCTTCAGGGCTGCATTCATTTGCTAGGACTGCCATAGCAAAACACCACACACTGAGTGGTTTCAACAGAAGTTTGTCTCATGCTTCTGGAGGATAGAAGTTCTAGTTCAAGATGTCGGCAGGGTTTTTTCCTTCTCAGAGCTGTGAAGAAGAATCTGTTCCATGCCTGTCCCCTAGCTTCTGGTGGTTCGCTGGCAATCTTGGGTGTTCCTTGGCTTATAGAACCATCACTCTAATCTCTGTTTTCATTTTCACATGTGTTCTCCCTGTGTGCATGTCTGCGTTCAAATTCCCTTTTATAATGACATTAGTCATATTGGACTGGAAGTTCACCCTACTCCAGTATGATGTCCTCTTAACAAATTACGTCCAAATAAATTTGCTTTCTGAGGTACTGGGGCATCTGCATATATATATATATACCAATCCTTGAGGCTTGTGGGATCTTGGTTCCCTGATCAAGGATTGAACCTGGGCCTTCAGCAGTGAAAGTGCTGAGTCCTAACCACTGGACCATCAGGGAATTCCCCTGCATTGAATTTTTGAGGAGACCCAATTCAACCCATAACACTGGCCTTCTTTTTGTTCCTCTAGCACACCAAGCTCATTTCTACTTCAGGTCCTTTATATGTACTAGTTCTCCCTCTAGAACCCCAAAGAAGCACAACTGTTCCCTTCTCAGCACACAAGTGTCATCTCATAATGTCACCTCCTCAAAGAGGTCTTCCTTGATCATCCTAGCTAAAAAAAACCCTCTACCACACACATCATTGTCTACTCCTTTCCCTGCTTCAACTTTTTTCATAGCACTCATCTTTACCTGGTATATTTATTTTTACTTAAAAAAAAATTTTTGACTGCACTTGTTTGGTCACCTGATGTGAAGAACTGACTCATTGGAAAAGACCCTGATGCTGGGAAAGATTGAAGGCAGGAGGAGAAGGGGACGACAGAGGATGAGATGGTTGAATGGCATCACTGACTTGATGGCATCACCAAGTTTGAGCAAGCTCTGGGAGTTGGTGATGGACAGGGAAGTGTGGCGTGCTGCAATCCATGGGGTCGCAAAGAGTTGGACCTGACTGAGTGAGTGAACTGAGGTCTTCCTTGCTGCACATGGGCTTTCTCTAGTTGCGGTGAGTGGGGGCTACTCTTTAGATTCGATGTGCAGGCTTCTCACTGCAGTGGCTTCTTTTATTGCAGAACACTGACTCTAGGCATGAGGGCTTCTGTAGTTGTGGTACACAGGCTTAGTTGCCCCATGGCATGTGAAATCTTCCTGGACCAGGGATAAAACCCATGCCCCCTGCATTGGCAGGCAGATTCTTAACCAATGGACCACCAGGGAAGTCCTCTTTTTATTTTTAATTTGTCTTTCCCATCAGAATATAAGTTCCATAAGGACAGGGAGTTTGTCCATCTTATTTACTGTTGTATCATCAGCTCTTAACACAATGGCTATTAGAAAGTAAATATTTAATAAATGTTTGTTGAGTGAACATTTGAATGAACAAATGCTCACTTTGTTGATTCTCTGATTTAGTCTCTGGAAAGCTCAGTAGAATCAAGTTTTCCCTGGGAAAATGGAACTTACACCAAGATATTAATTTCCTCCTTGAAATGAACTAACTTATTATCCAATTATAAAACAGCAAAATAATATTCCTCCTCTCCCCCAAAGTTACCTTTTTTTCCTTCCATTTGTACTACCAGAAAGCCACCTGAGGGCAGCAAAAAATCAGAGTGGAGAGAGGGCAGTTCCAAGGCAGAGGCACACTTTCAGTTTTTCCTCAAAGATTGTCTACCACATGCTCTGTCTCCAGCCTGGCTAGTTCTTTTCACTTCTAGTGCATGCTGCTGTATAGCACGTGGCGTGCATGCATACTAAGTCACTTCAGTCGTGTCCTACAATTTGTCACCCCATGGACTGTAGCCCTCCAGGCTCCTCTGTCCATGGGATTCTCCAGGCAAGAATACTGGAATGGGTTGCCATGCCCTTCTCCACAGGATCTTCCCAGCCCAGGGATCAAATCTGCATCTCTCAAGTCTCCTGCATTGGCAGAAAGATTCTTTACCACTAGCGCCACCTGGGGAGCCTTCACTTCTAGTAGGCACACATTAACAGGCCTAGCTGGACTTCATTCTGTGTGCTAAGTCGCCCAGTCCTGTTCGACTCTTTGTGATCCCATGGATTGTAGCCCACCAGGCTCCTCTACCCATGGGATTCTCCAGGCAAGAATACTGGAGTGGGTTGCCATTCCCTCCTCCAGGGAATCTTCCCAACCCAGGGATTGAACCAGTGTCTCTTAAGTCTCCTGCATTGGCAGGTGGGTTCTTCACCACTAGTGCCACCTTGGGAAAAGTAGGGGATCCCTTTTCATTGAATCAGTTTGCTCAGAAAAGGCTAAGGAACTAAGTTACCTTCCAACTGAGATTTCTAGATTTAACAGCCTTAAGTCAGAGAAATGGCTATATTTTGTTCTTTATTTATTTGTCTTTTAAAAAGAACAGTCCACTTTGAGATCTGACCTGTCAGGTATCTCCCAGCTCTCAGCTGTATGACCTCTGACAGGCACTGAGATAAAATGATATCTAAACAAAGTCCCTTGGGTTTTTTTTAAATTGTTTGTTTACCTATTTCCTTAATGATCAAAAGATGACTCCAAGCCAGAATCTTTGATGTTTATTCACCTAAACTCAGGCTTTTCCTGTTATAAAAAAAGGGAGTGTGTATCGTTTATGATCTGGCAAGAGTCAAGCAAGAGCAGAGGGAGGTTCAGTTTCTAAAGTGAAAGTGAAGTCTCTCAGTCGTGTTCGACTCTTTGCAACCCCATGGACTGTAGCCTAATAGGCTCCTCCGTCCATGGGATTTTCCAGGCAAGAGTACTAGAGTGGGTTGCCATTTCCTTCTCCAGGAGATCTTCCCAACCCAGGGATTGAACCCGGGTTTCCCGTGTTGTAGGCAGACGCTTTACCATCTGAGCCACCAGGGAAGTCTTTCAGTTTCTAAACCATTTCTTAAAGGACAAGAAAGGAATCTAATTAAACCGTCTTGCGAGATCAGTGCCCTGATTTTTTTTTTTCATTTAATCTGTTCCCAAACCTGCTTAAATATTTGAGCCCTTGTGGGTTGCAGACTCTGTAGAGCACTGCTTCTCAAATTTAATGTGCACATGAATCACCTGGTGATCCTGTCAGAATGAAAATTCTGATTCAGTAGGCGTGGAGAGGGTATTATAGGTGGATTAAGTGGGACTTCACGCATTCACTTTGGCTTCAGCCCACCTCTGAACAGCCAATGCACCCTTGTTTTCCGGAGTCCTCTGCTGCAGTGCTCCATTCTAACTACTCCTTACTGCCAGATGCCCCAGGGACCTGTAATAGGTCCCTTTCTCAGTGGACCCTACCTTCTGTGAAAATACAAGTTACAGGTGATAGTGGGCTGATTAGTAACTTTCCCCTCTCTCCCTAGAGCAGAGGGCCCATCCCCCACCCCTTCTTCAACACAAGATAACAGTGGAATTTAGTCACAGCCTCCGAGAACATAGTTTTCCCCAAAGGAATAATTCCAATTGTAAGAATTCTTGTCCTATGACAGACTAATAAAAAAGCTATTTTAGTAGGATAGGGAAGAGAAATATCATTTTGAATTTCTGAAAAAAAAATTATACAACATAGGAGACTGTCAACCTGATTTACTTTCTCCTGTACCTGTCGTCTGCTTTGGTCTCATTAAAGGCAGCATTTTCTTATTTTAGAAGTAGAACCATGAACCTGTCATATTAGTGTCTATTTCACATTTATGTACAAAGGAGTTGCAATTCCATAGCAAGAGAAGCAACAGAAATCTGAGTGAAGTTTCCCAGTGTATGACAATACATTGTTTGGTGTTTACTGAAGCTTAAAGGATCCTGATAATATTTGACCAATATTTCACCCAATAATTTTTCTATAATTTCTTTATTTTGGTAGAATTGAAATTAGTTATCTGAAATTATTTAAACCTTCAAAGCACAGCACAAAGTATTTTATAGGGTAGCTTATTCTCATGCTCATTTATAAAAACAAAAATGGGCTCCTCAAGAGATAAATTTGCCCTACTAGAGATGTAAATGATTGCCTGCTCTACCTACACCGTGTTGTTGTATTTTATTCTCTCAGTCATGTCCGACTCTTTGTGACCCCATGGACTGTAGCCCACCAGGCCCTTCTGTCCATAGAATTCCCCAGGTAAGAATACTGGAGCAGATTGTCATGCCCTCCTCCAGGGGATCTTCCCAACCCAGGGCTTGAACCCTCGTCTCCTGTGTCTCCTGCATTGGCAGGCGGATTCTTTACCACTGTGCCACTTGTCCTTCTGCCTCAGTGACCGTTATCCTGCACTAATAATCACATTAATTGATCAGATGATCATATAACCCAAGGATAAGTAATCTCATCTAATAGAATGGCCAGCTATCACACCTGGCCTGTAGCATAAGAAAGGCTGGGCCAATCAAATTCTGTTCTCAGAAATATTGCTGAGGGAACAGAATAGATATAGAGATGAGAGGAAAAGTAATCCACAAAAAGAACAGAGAAGATAACACCTGAAAATAGGGCCTCTTTTTTTCTTGCCATGCATTGAATTGGTTTCTGTTCTTTGCATCAGAGGAGTGAGAAAAGAAGCAATAACAAAGGAAAAAAAAAAACACTGTAGCCTGGAGGGATAATGATGGTAGATTGTGAAGTTGGTGGCTTCTGCATAAATAAAACATTAAAGACATTCCTTCCATCCTTCTTGCTACACTGTGAGCTCCTTGAAGAAAGGGACTATGTCTTATTCATCTTTGATTTCCTTACACCTTGTGTAGAAGAGATATCCAATAAATATCAAATTCCATTTTTTGATGCATGCAAGTCATCAAGATCTGATAGCATAGTTTGGTTGATCACAACCTTTTTATCACCTAGGACTTCTTTCTTTACATTTCCCTCAGTAGACCTTATATTTTGAAAAATATTGTTCAACTTGCATTAATTAATAATGATTTTTCTTACAAGATGCCTGAACTTCATTAATTTTTAAATTGTAAAGTCTAAAAGAAAGTCCAGTTTAGTTATTAGAATTAAAAAGAATTGAGCTAGGCTCTTGGGTAAAAATAAATATACCAATTGAATCCTATATAGATGACAAACAGATTAAAGATGAAATTTAAAATATTCAAAATATCAGGCAATAATAAATATGAACAATTAGGAATCAATATACAGAAAAATATGCAGGACTTCTATGGTTAAATAATAATAGTTCATGAAAGACATTTTAAAATACCAAAGTGCTCTGTCCCAGCCCTGGGGCTTAAGCTTGATCAGCTTGTATTTTCTCCCAGAGCAGATGCAGAAACTTACCTCTACTACCTAAATAGATGTCCAAGGCTTATAAGTTTTAAGAACTGAAAGGGCAGGGATTTTACCTTACAAGCTAACAAGTGAGACTGTTTCGTGGATGCTGGTGAAGACAAGAGACTTCTGGTCAGAGATAGAGGAATTTATTATTCATGACACAGCAAGCAGCATGAACTTTATGCTGGTTTTTGTGAGTTCCCCACGCCTCTCAGGACCCATAGGGGAGACATAAGCAGGGTAAGGGAGGGCCAGGCTGATGCTATACATGACATGGGTTTGCTTTGTGGCCAAGGAACACTTAGCTTGGGGGATTTATTGATTTATAGCAGGCAGAATCAAGGCCACTCTTTGTCTGTGGGGAGATATTAACTCATCTCTTAAGGCTGCTCACTGCCATAAGACTCAGAAATGGCCTCGGTAAAGAGCAGGTCAGGACCTTGCATTTTTGGCATAGCAATATTTGTAGGAGCATGAGAGACTTGTGAAAGAGTAGTTCCCGAACAAGGGGTGTTTGTGGGTATTGTGAGGAGATATCTGCATAGGATAGGTGGTTAACGACAGAGCAAAATCTTTTTTTTTTTTTTAATGAGGTATAATTGACATATAACATATTATTTTCAGATGCATAACACAATGATTTAGCATGTGTATATATTGCCAAATGATCACCACAATAAGTCTTGTTAACACTGGTTACCATATATAGTTAGAATTTTTGTTTTCTTGTGGTGAGGACTTTTAAGATATACTCTTTTAACAACTTTCAAATATGCAATACAGTATTATTAATTATAATTATCATACTGTACGTTACATTCCCTAGCAAAGTTTTATTGTAAGTGAGATGGTCCAGCCACTGTGGAAAGCTGTTTAGCAGTTCCTCAATATGTTCAATATAGAATTACCACATGACCCAGCAATTTTACTACTAAGTACGTACCCAAAAGAATTGAAAACAGGTGTTCAGACAAAAATTTGTACATAAATGTTCATAGCAGCACTATTCACAATAGCTAAAAGGTAGAAGTAACCCAAATGTCCATCAGTGGATGAATGGATGAACAAAATGTGGTATATTCATACAACAGAATATTATTCATTAAGGAAAGGGAATGAAGTCCTGATATATGCTACAATATGGACGATCTTTGGAACCTTATGCTAAGTGAAAGAAGCCAGTCACAAAAGTCACATACGTTACATATGTTCAAGCCAGCTCAGCTCACCATACACCAGGCCAATTAACCAAGGAGATGAGGTATTTAGGAAAGACATGCACGCTCGGTTGTGTTAGGGGAAGCACACTGACTGAAACCACCAACCCTGAGCAGGCACCATAGTAACCATTTTCATGAGTTGTTTTATGACAGGAGGTCCTGGTAAGGAACTAATAAGCCACCACCAACGAGAAGAGTTTGGGAAAGGTCAAAAGGAGACACCGCGTGTCCAACCACCTCCCAGAATCTTTCTCGCTGGTGTCCATTTTACGTAAGCAACGCATGCACCACCAGGAAGGACTCTGAGTCAGAGTGATTGGTCAGGGACAACCTGGAAACTAATCCCATCATCATAAAACCCAAGACTGCACATGGCAGAGCAGTTCTGCTGGGTTCCCTTACCCTACTGCTCTCTGCCTGGGCACCCCTTCCCAATAAAATCTCTTGCTTTGTCAGCACACGTGTCTGACACACAATTCATTTCCGAGTGTTAGACAAGAGCCCACTTTTGGACCCTGGAAGGGGTCCCCCTTCCTGCAACAGTTGTGTCTGACTCTTTGCAACCCCATGCCCACCTGGGGTCTTCTGTCCATGGGATTTTCCAAGCAAGAATACTGGAGTGGCTTGCTGTTTTCTTCTACAGGGGATCTTCCCCACCCAGGGATTGAACCCGTGTCTCTTGCATCTCCTGCATTGGCAGCCAGATTCTTTACCACTGTGCTATTCAGGAAGCCTGTCGAGGTAAAGAATGACAACTTTATTTGGAAAGCTGGCTGACGAAGAAGATGGTAGACTAAAGTCTAAAAATAACCACCTTGTCAGGGTCTGGATGCCAAGTTCTTTTATAGAACAGAGATGAAAGGAGGTGAGGAAATAAAGTTAAAAGGCCATTAATCCTGCAAATAACTTCTAGAATGGCAAGCCTTGGGGAACGGATGTGTTAATGTCTTCTTTCTTGCAGTCATTCACAGGTGGGCAGGGTCAGATTATCTCTGTGTGCACTGAACAAAGGCACTTTAACAGGCAGAGGGGCAGGATTCTCTGAGGCAAGCTATTATGTACGAGCTTCCCAGGTTGTGCTAGTGGTAAAGAACCTGCCTGCCAATGCAGGAAACGTAAGAGATGCAGGTTTAATCCCTGGATCTGGAAGATCCCCTGGAGGAGGACATGGCAACCCATTCCAGTACTCTTGCCTGGAGAATCCCAGGGACAGAGGAGCCTGGTGGACAGCCCATAGGGTTGCAAAGAGTCAGACACGACCGTTAGCATGCATGTGCATAATAACAAAAGCAATGAAAAGCAAGTCAAAGAAACAGTTCCAATATAGAGTGAGAATTGGCTCTTCCCTGAAACACATACTGTAATGTTTCATTTATATGAAATGTCCAGAACAGACAACTCCATAGAGTCAGAAAGAAGATACCAGAGAGCAGAAAGCAATCACTAAGGACTAAGGGAAGGCAAGAATGGAGACTGACTGCTTACTTGGCACAAGGTTTCCTTTCATGGTGACAAAAATTCTCCAGAACTAGATACTGGTGACGATTTGCACAACATTGTGAATTACTAAATGCCACTGAGTTGTGCACTTTAAACTGGTTAAGATGGTGAATTTTAATGTCATGTTTATATTATCAATGAAGTGAAAGTGTTAGAGGCTCAGTCGTGTCCGACTCTTTGCAACGCCCTGGAATGTAGCCCTCCAGGCTCCTCTCTTCATGGGATTTTCCAGGCAGGCATACTGGAGTGGATAGTCATTCCCTTCTCCAGGGGATCTTCTTGATCCAGGGGTTAAACCTGTATCTCCTGTACTGCAGGCAGATTCTTTACCATCTGAGCCCCTAGGGACACAGACACAAATCTTTTTTAAGTTCAAGTATTGCTCCCTCCAATAGGTTGATCAGATGACAGTAAAGCACTTGGCAGGACAGAGTCATGTTCTTGCCCATGTGCAGACTGGAGGACCGATGCCCTTTAGCAAGGCATGTCTCTCAGTTTACTCGAGCAGTTATAGACTTGAGGACACCGCTCTAGGATTGAACTTCTGAGCACCTGTGCCACCCCTCCCTGTGCCACCCTTTTCTCCTGCTTTTTCTTCCCTAACCTATCCAGCAATTCTTTTCCTTGTCTTCCCCACTCCAGATCTTCCCTAGGTTTCCAGATACTTCCTTTCCATCCAGAGCCCAGTTCTGTTTTCTTTACCAAGAGACTTTGATGACCCATGGTAAAGAACTTCAAACCAGAGTCTATGTCCTTAACAATGAAAAACCATTTTCTTGACAGCAAGAAAGTCTCAGTCTTCAAATTTTAGATAATCTCATCTTGTACTCTTTGGAAGGGAGAGCCAAAATTTGCATCCTGTTCTGAGAGCATTTCCTTATACCTAGAATGGTTTTTTAAAAAGCAGTTGCATTTCCTTGTTAAAAAGACCAAATCACTGGGCTTCCATGGTGGCTTAAGTGGTTAAGAATCCACTTGCCAATGCAATAGATGAGGGTTCGTTCCCTAATCCAGGAAGATCCCACATGCCTTGGAGCAACTAAACCTGTGCACCACAAGCACAATTGAGCTGTGCTCTGCAGCCTGGGAACCGCAACTACTGAGACTATGTGCCACAACTACCAAAGTCTGAGAGCCCTAGAGCCTGGGTTCCACAGTAGAAGCCACCACAAAGAGGAGCCCGAACACCACGACTAGAGAGTAGCCCCTGATCGCTGAACCTAGAGAAAAGCCCACACGGAAGCAAAAACCCAGCACAGCCAAAAATAAATAAAATCATACATATTTTGACTACTGGGCTGCAGTTCTCATTTTGGCCCAAATAAAGTAATTCACAACTCTCAAGCTGTGCATCTATTTTTAGTTGACATATATTAAAAAGACCAATCATTAACATCTTGCTTTACTTGCAAACAAAACAGTTCTAGCTCATCTGCCCCACAGCACATGTTAATTCTTGAGACTATGGACTATCAACCTTTAGTTCTGAAAACTTAGGCTTTATTTTCTGCCTCAGGCAGAGTAGGAAGTTCAGAACCAGTGAATACAGTCACAGGAATAGCATTTCTTGCCATCTGTATTAGCTTCCTGTTGTTACTGTAACATAGTACTAAAAACTTGGTGGCTAAAAACAACACAAATTTATTATCTTACAGTTTCAGATGTTAGAAATCTGCAATAGGTCCCATAGGCTAAAATCAAGGTTTTGGCAGGACTGGATTCCTTTCTGTAGGTTCTAGTGTGCCTGGTGAATTTAAGGTTCTTTGTTCATCACGAAAGAATTCAGAGATAAGCAGTAGAGGTTAAGAGAATAAAGTGAAAGTTTATTTAAGGAAGGATAGGCTCTTAAGAGGGAGAGCAGTCAGACAGGTGAGGACCTGCTGCCTTGGGTTTCTTTGACAAGTGGGGAAATGAGAGGATTACAACTGAAGGGGTGGAATATTCACTGGGGAAGGAGGAGTTTGGGGGTCTTTGTCCTGGCTTTTCATCCCAGCTCCATTTCCCTGAGGGGAGGAGGGATTTTTGTCCTCGTTTAGCTTAGATCAGAAATACATCTTATCTGCAAGGCTAATCTTACTGTAATGAGAGCATAAGGAGTAAAAATGTTCCATTCAGACTCAGGAGACTCCTGCTTTTCTCCACTTTTCGCTGTCTGCTACTGGAACTCTAATCACCCAAAACGTGTGGTTTCCTGTCAGTCTGAAAATTCCTGCTTTCCTCTGTCTGCCTGTGGATCCTCACTATTTACAAGATGTGTGATTTCCTGCCACCTGCCCCTGCCCCCATTTCTCTGATCATACCTAACTAGCTGCCTGCTGTAACACTAGGAAAGAACCCATTTCCTTGCCTTTTACCAGCTTCTAGAGGCTGCCGATATTTCTTGGCTCCTGGCCTTTTTCCTTCACCTACAAAGCCAGGAGTATAGAGCTGTGTTCTCATATCACATCACTCTGACCTCTTCTTCTGCCTCCCTCTTCCACTTTTAAGGATCCTTGTGATTACATTATGACCATCTGCATAATCCAGACTCAGTTCAGTTCAGTCGCTCAGTTGTGTCTGACTCTTTGCGACCACATGAACTGCAGCACCCCAGGCCTCCCTGTCCATCACCAACTCCCAGAGCTTACTCAAACTCATGTCCATTGAGTTGGTGATGCCACCCAACCATCTCATCCTCTGTCCTCCCCTTCTCCTCCTGCCTTCAATCTTTCCCAGCATCAGGGTCTTTTCAATTAAGGCCTTTAAACTAATCAGACTAGATCTGATAGAGTTCCTGATGAACTATGGACGGAGGTTCATGACATTATACAGGAGACAGGGAGCAAGACCATCCCCAAGAAAAAAAAATGCAAAAAAGCAAAATGGCTGTCTGGGGAGGCCTTACAAATAGCTGTGAAAAGAGGAGAAGCAAAAAGCAAAGGAGAAAAGGAAAGATATACCCATTTGAATGCAGAGTTCCAAAGAATAGCAAGGAGAGATAAGAAAGCCTTCCTCAGCGATCAATGCAAAGAAATAGAGGAAAACAATAGAATGGGAAAGACGAGAGATCTCTTCAAGAAAATTAGAGATACCAAGGGAATGTTTCATGCAAAGATGGGTTCAATAAAGGACAGAAATGATATGGACCTAACAGAAGCAGAAGATATTAAGAAGAGGTGGCAAGAATACACAGAAGAACTGTACAAAAAAGATCTTCATAACCCAGATAATCACAATGGTGTGACCACTCACCTATAGCCAAACATCCTGGAATGTGAAGTCAAGTGGGCCTTAGGAAGTATCACTATGAACAAAGCTAATGGAGGTGATGGAATTCCAGTTGAGTTATTTCAAATCCTAAAAGATGATGCTGTGAAAGAGCTGCACTCAATATGTCAGCAAATTTGGAAAACTCAGCAGTGGCCACAGGACTGGAAAAGGTCAGTTTTCATTCCAATCCCTAAGAAAGGCAATGCCAAAGAATGCTCAGACTACCACACAACTACACTTATCTCACACGCTAGTAAAGTAATGCTCAAAATTCTCCAAGCCAGGCTTCAGCAATATGTGAACCGTGAACTTCCAGATGTTCCAGCTGGTTTTAGAAAAGGCAGAAGAACCAGAGATCAAATTGCCAACATCTGCTGGATCATCAAAAAAGCAAGAGAGTTCCAGAAAAACATATACTTCTGCTTCATTGACTCTGCCAAAGCCTTTGACTGTGTGGATCACAATAAACTCTGGAAAATTCTGAAAGAGATGGGAATACCAGACCACCTGACCTGCCTCTTGAGAAATTTGTATGCAGGTCAGGAAGCAACAGTTAGAACTGGACATGGAACAACAGACTGGTTCCAAATAGGAAAAGGAGTATATCAAGGCTATATATTGTCACCCTGCTTGTTTAACTTCTATGCAGTGTACATCATGAGAAATGCTGGGCTGGAAGAAGCACAAACTGGAATCAAGATTGCTAGGAGAAATATCAATAACCTCAGATATGCAGATGACATCACCCTTATAGCAGAAAGTGAGGAAGAACTAAAGAGCCTCTTGATGCAAGTGAAAAGGGAGAGTGAAAAAAGTTGGTCTAAAAGCTCAACATTCAGAAAACGAAGATCATGGCATCTGGTCCCATCACTTCATGGCAAATAGATGGGGAAACAGTAGAAACAGTGGCTGACTTTATTTTTTTTGGGCTCCAAAATCACTGCAGATGGTGATTGCAGCCATGAAATTAAAAGACGCTTATTCCTTGGAAGGAAAGTTATGAGCAACCTAGACAGCATATTCAAAAGCAGAGACAGACTTTGCCAACAAAGGTCCGTCTAGTCAAGGCTATGGTTTTTCCAGTGGTCATGTATGGATGTGAGAGTTGGACTATAAAGAGGGCTGAGCGCCAAAGAATTGATGCTTTTGAACTGTGGTGTTGGAGAAGACTCTTGAGAGTCCCTTGGACTGCAAGGAGATCCAACCTAGGGGAAATTGGTCCTGGGTATTCATTGGAAGGATTGATGTTAAAGCTGAAACTCCAGTATTTTGGCCACCTGATGCGAAGAGCTAACTCATTTGAAAAGATCCTGATGTTGGGGAAGATTGAAGGCAGGAGAATAAGACGACAGAGGATCAGATGGTTGGATGGCATCACTGACTCAGTGGACGTGGGTTTGGGTAAACTCTTGAAGTTGGTAATGGACAGGGAAGCCTGGCATGCTGCAGTTCATGGGGTCACAAAGAATTGGACAGGATTGAGTGACTGAACTGAACTGAACTGAACTGAAGCTAATCCAGACTAATCTTCCTATTTTAAGATCAACTGATTAGCAACCTTAATTCCATCTGCAAACTTAACTCCTCTTTTCCATGTAAAATGGCATATTAACAGGTTCCAGTGATTAGAATGTGAATGTCTTGGGGGGAACATGATACCACCTACCATACCATCACTTGACAATGTTTATTGAACTCTGCCTTAGGGAGTCATTTGGGTGTGGCAGGATTTATTGAGAAAAGATTAAATAAGGAAGGTTTCACAGGCCACAGGAGAGGTAAGAAGATAAAAGGAACTTCTGCTATGAAAATTAGAACACAGTGTGATGTGAATGTTAAGGTATTCAGAGAAGACTTCCTGGAAGAAGCAGAACTTGTGTAATCAGTTTTAAAGAAAAGGCAAGACTGAAATATTGTTTCAATGGCATTTAACCATTGAACTGAGTTCAATGAGTTGAACGTGTTACATACTGTTAAATTAATTAAACAAGCAGGCCATTAGACCGAGGTGGCTCTAATGCTTTCGTGACTTAGGTGAGCAAATCAAAACCTATACCTGTACATGCTTCAGTGTTAAGAAATAGAAACTTAAGGATAACCAATCACAAATAGACAATGAGGCTTTAAGCTGTGGCCAAATAATATCCTTTCTTTGCTTCCATACCTTTTCTATATACGTCATTCCCTTAGTTCCTGTTGGTGGAGTGCTCCTAACCACTTCTGGCTTTGTGCTGCTCTATCCAAATCATTTTTGCTCAAATAAACTCTTAATATTTTTAATATGCCTGTTTGTCTATAAATAATTCACACTTCTGAGTTCAGCTTTCCAATGCAACAGTTGTAAAAATGAAAGTACACACTGCTATTAAAGAGATGTCTTTGTAACACTTACCAGCTTAAAAAGCAATGTTATAAAGTCACTTGGTGCCTACCACAGTCCTCTGAGGGAAATAGAGAGGACAAGAAAACACAAGAGCCTTGCCATAATCGAGTCGTCAGACCTCTTCCCAGGCCTAGGTCAGCTCCCTATGTTCCTTCTTCCTTGTAGCCACAGGAACACACCTGTTTTCTCTTCTTTTGTTGTTGTCTTCCTAAACCTAGCTGCAGAATGATACATGGTCTCTTCACCTCCCCTACTTGTTTGCTGACATTGAAATCAAGCATAGCGTCATTTAATTTTAAGGTTTATCTGCTAACTACCCTGGAGAAACAGCGAATAAAGTTAACAGACATAAGGGAGTGGCAAACCTTCTATAATCTTACAAAGTTCATATAATTATGGCCTTTAAACTATAATTTCTGTTCCCCTTTTCAAAAGTAAAAGGAAGTACCATTGGATTCAGGGCATCTGCTTGTATTTTCTTATGGATCATCATCATCAGAGTAGTAAGCAACTATGGAGTGCATTGTTCTAAATGCTTTATATATTTTAACTCAGAATCTTACAACAAGCCATTTTATGGAAAAGTAAAATGAGGCAGTCTTCAAACCCAGGTAGACTGGCTCTGGAATCCGTGTTTCCAACCATTATACCATACTGCTTCACTGTCTCTTTCTACCACCACCCCACCTTCTGCCTGTCAATGTAGGTTACCGCTTGGACAGTTGCTTCCTGAGGAACCAGAGCACTAAGTTATAGATGAATAAACTGAGTCCTAGAAAAGTTAGACTTTCCAGGGCAGCATTGGTTGTGACTGTGGAGTGGGGAGTTAAATCCAGTTCCATCACAACATGCTATCTTTTTAAAAATAATATTTATGTATTTATTTATTTTTGGTTGCTCTGCGTCTTTGTTGCTGTATGTGGGCTTTTTCTAGTTGTGGTATATGGGCTTCTCATTTCAGTGGTTTCTCTTGTTGCAGAGCACAGGCTCTAGTTTGTGTGGACTCAACAGTTGTGGCTCTAGGGCTTAGTTGCCCCAAGGCATATGGGATCTTCCTGGGCCAGGAATGGAACCTGTGTTCCCTGCACTGGAAGGCAGATTCTTAACCACAGCAGGGAAGTCCTGTACCATGCTATCTTTATGTTCACTTTGTGAAGTCTGGTTCTGATCTAACATAGTGAAAATAATTGATTTCAAATGATTCCACATGCATCAACCCCTTTTATCACTATGGGATGTTTCATTTTTGCACACTTCAGTCAAGGCCAGATTAATACTGTTAGACTCTAAGCTATAAAAGAGAAGGATTCCAATACCATTCTCTATGGATTCGAATTAAAAACCTTTATAAACACTAAAATAAATATAACAAAGTACCAATTTTCCCCATCATGACTACTTAATTTTTTTTCTTTTTGAAACACCAACAATCAAATTCTTAGAAGAATTCTTAAAAACATTTTTCTGGATGTCCCAAGTACATGTTTAAACTGTTAAGTAATTCAGCACTGACCATTACATATTAATTCCTGGGAATTGTATACAAGAGTTATAACTGTGAAAGTAAGTTTAGGACAAACAATAACAGAGACAAGTGATCAGAAAAGAGAGCCAGCAAGTCAGAGAAGGGCTCTGTGTTTGCAGTTTACAAAATCCACCTACGATGGGTGGAATCAACTGTCTACAGGAAATCCTTCAAAAAGACTGAAGCCTATTTACATCAATACCATAACTATGGATAAGTTACTGATGACATTTGAATACTCCCTAGAGGTCTCCAGGAAGAAGCCAATGTCACACTTAGTAATGTCAGTCTATAAGCCTGGGAAATGCAAACATTAAGATAATCTAGTGAAACAAAGAGGGAGGGAAAACATTGTAATATGTAGAACCAAAAGAAGGAAAAATATTCTTAGAGAATTTACAAGAAAGGGAATTTGATGCTAAAAAAGTTTTTAGTATGTTCAGCATTGCCTAAGGAAGAGAGACTTCAGTTTTGGGTCATGAATGTTTTAGTTGGATTAGCTGATATAATCTTATTTTCAGAGGGCCCAACTGATCCTGCTGCTGTAGCTTAATAATATTCCATTAAGATTTGTTCAGATTCTGTGCTCACCAACTTATCAATTGACTTCCTAGCACATTGGGAATGGGGGTCCTCCGGCATGGCCTATATAATCCCTTGGGTTGTACATAAATTATCATCTAAATTATGTCATTCTCCATTGAATCACAAGATCTCAAGATTAGAGGGTACTTCAAAGACATTTAATTAACTATCCATCTGTTGCTGAAATTCCTCCTATAATGGCAAAGTGAAAGTGAAGTCGCTCAGTCATTTCCGAGTCTTTGCAACCCCGTGGACTGTAGCCTACCAGGCTTCTCCGTCCATGGGATTCTCCAGGCAGCAATACTGGAGTGGGTTACCATTTCCTTCTCCAGGGGATCTTCCCAACCCAGGGATCGAACCTGGGTCTCCTGTATTGGAGGCAGACACTTTAACCTCTGAGCCACCAGGGAAGCCCTATAATGGCAAGAAGGTCATTAATTTTTCCTTGAGCATCTCAAGCAACAGGAAATTTACTCTCTCTTTACTTCTTTGAACACCTGTGATAGGAAATTCTGTTTTATATTGAACAAAAGTGTATCATTTTAGAGGCTCCAGTCCTAGCTTGCCTCCTTGTATCCAGCTACAAAACAAACTAAGCCTCCAAAAACAAGAAACCACAGATAAGCTCATGTCCCTGACAAACCTCTCTTCCAGGCCAAACTCTCCAAATTTTAAAAAAGTTCCTAATATAGGGTAGTTTCAAATCATTACAGCATCCTGGTCACCCTCTCATGGACAGGCTTTAATTATTCTTTTAAGCTGTGGTCTTAGACAGGGTCAAGTGTATTTGTAAAATTTGCGAAAGTTAAAATATCTTCATCACAAATCACTAAAATGAGTGTCTCTTTCCATTCCTCCTTCTCCTCTGTCACAATTCCCCTCCTGTCAGGCAATGCTGGAGTGGCCATGTGAATTCTTGAATACAGCAAAGGGGAAGTTGCATTGGTAATGTATTTAGTTTGAACTTAAAAGAATTTCGGAGAAGGCAATGGCACCCCACTCCAGTACTCTTGCCTGGAAAATCCTATGGACGGAGGAGCCTGGTAGGCTGCAGCCCATGGGGTTGCTAGGAGTCGGACACGACTGAGCGACTTCACTTTCACTTTTCATTTACTTTATGTGGTTTACTGATACTTTTGTGTTAAGTCAACTGATTGTCTTAGTGTAGGAATGGTTTCCAGGAATACTCCTAGCACTAACTGTGCTAATTTCACACAGCATTGTGACACTAGGTTGCAGGTGTGTTAGACAGTTAAGAAAGTGTTATATTATTTTATGAGCTTTGTGGTATTGAAATTTTACAGCTTTTTAAAATATAAAATGTGCTATATGCATTGAGCTGTACCCTTACAATGGGGAAATTTTATGGGATGTAAATTATATCTCAAAAAAGTTACTAAAATGTGCTGTAACTTCCTTTTTTAATTTTAAATAAATATTCACTTTTGTGTCTAAAGTGAAGTAAAGTAAGAATATATAGCCAGGTATCTATAAAAAGCTACACCAAACATCATACTTAAGGGTTAAATGTTGAAAGAATCCCCTTTGAGACTGGGGATTAGACAAAGGAATTGATATTACTACTTTTGTTCAACATTGTGTTAGAAGTTCTAGTAAGTAAGATAAGCCAGGAAAAAAAATACAGTGGACTTTTGAACAACATGGGAGTTAGGAATACCGACCCTCCACCTAGTTGAAAATCTGCATATAGTCAGCCCTCTGTTTAGGGTCTGTGGTACTTCCATATCTGTGGTTCTGCATCTGCAGATTCAACCAACTGGGGATCAAGTAATATTGTAATATTTACTATTTAAGAAAGCCACGTTTAAGTGGACTCATACAGTTCAAACCCATGTTGTTCAAGGGTCAACTGTAAAAGATTTAAAAATCAGAAAGGAAGAAGTAAAATTGTTATTGTACCAAAAAAATATGACTGTTTATAGAAAATGTGAAAGACTAAATGCAGGGATATTATTAGAATTAACAAGTGCATTTAGCAACATTGTTGGACACAAAAGTCAATATGTTGCACTTTTATATAATAACCACAGTTTCAAGTAAAAGATATAATTTACATTCTTAGAAAAATGTAAAGTAGCAATAAATGTAGCAAAAAGGTGCAAGAAAGAAGAAGTTGAATCTAAAATTGACATGAAAGTGTAAACGACCAAGAATACCAAATCACTCTTGAAAAACAAGATGGGGAATCTTACCCTATCAAATGTCAAGACTTATTATAAAGTCATAAAAATTAAGGCTATGGTGTGGGGAAAACTAAATAGAGAGTTCAAGAACAAATCCACCTGTATATAGACATTTAATGTATAATAGAACTGATATTTTAGATCAGTGAAGAAAGTGTACTTTTCAAAAATGGTGCTGGAACAATTAGTTTTTCATATAGAAAAATAATTAATTGGACCCCTACTTCACACCATACACACACACAAAAAACCAACTCCAGATGGATTCAAAGCATAAATGTGAAAAGCGAAAATATAAAAGAATACCTTAATGATCTCTGAGTAAGTGAAGGATTTCTAAAAGGATACATAAAATGTATATATCATAAAGGAAAAGATGGTGAATCAGACTATATCAAAATTAAGAATTTCTACTTATCAGAAAACGCTATTAGGAGAGTGAAAACACATGCTATAAGCATAACCAATTAAGGATTGATATCCAATTATAAACAGAACTCTAAGAATCTTTAAGCCATTGAAAAAGAAACCAACAGAAATACAGGCCAGAGGGCAAAGTGGCCAAGATGGCAGAGTAGAAATACTGTGAGCTCACCTCCTCCTGTGGGCACACGGAAATTACAATTATTTACAGGGAACCTATTGATGAGAAAAACAAAAGACTAGCAGAAAAGATCTTCTATTAATACAACTAAAGATATAAAGATAGAATCTTAATGAGGTGGAAAAAAGATGAAACATCAAGAAAAAAGAAAGAGAAGCAAAAGGGAAGAAACAAGTTCATGTATCACCTTTCCAAGAAGGGCCCAAGACAGGTTGAACCTTTTGATTTCCACAACAGTCACGTGGTGTAAGGTGGCAAACAAGGATGCGGAGCCAAGCACGGTGAATCCTACAGAAACACTGAAGAGCTCGGGGAATACAGTGTCTTTCCCATCACATCAAAACTCCTGAAATCAGTGACCACATCCTCTGTAACCACACGACAAAGACTTGGGAATTTACACAGAGAAAAAAGAAAGGAAGGAAGGAAGGAAAGAAAGTAAATAAAAGAAAAGAAAGGTCAAAAAGTAGCAATTTCTTAAAGAAGAAAACTCAAATGGCCAACAATTGAATTAAAAGATGTTCAACTGGGAGTTCCCTGGTGACCTAGTGGTTAGGATTCCAGGCTTTCAGTGATGTGGCCTGAGTTCAATCCCTGTTCAGGGAACTGAGATACTACATACCATGGGAACTACATGTGCCAACATGTATGAATCTCAGAAATAATGTTGAGTGAAAGAAGCAAATCACAGGAGCATATATACATACATACAAACTGCTAGATTCCATTTATTTAAAAGTTCAAAAACAGAGAAAATCTAAACAATATGTTGTTTAGGAATGCATTTAGTTAGTAAAACTATAATGAAAAACGGCAATGATTTCTCCAAATTTCAGGATAGTAGTTACATCTGGGGAAGAAGGGAGACTGTGATCACGGAGGGACGCACAGAGGACTCTAAGATACTGGAAATGAATATTCAATTTTTTAAACCTGGGTAGTGGATACTGGAAATGAATATTCAATTTTTTAAACCTGGGTAGTGGATACATAGATATTCACTGCTTAAAATTATTTTAAAATTACATATATATGTTTTACACATTCTTCTGCATATATTTCATCATTTTAGAAAAGGATAAATAGCAATGCCCAGAACTGAACACACAACTCTAGCTAATCCATCGTACTAGAAGACAATCATCTCCCTCGTTTTAAATACTTTGCTGTTTTTGTTTAGTAACTCAATCATGTCCAACTCTTTCTGACACCATGGACTGTAGCCCAACAGCCTCCTCTGTCCATGGGATTTTCCAGGCAAGAATATTGGAGTGGGTTGCCATTTCCTTCTCCAAGGGATCTTCCTGACCCAAGTGTCAAACCTGGTCTCCACATCTCCTGCACTGGATGTGCATTCTTTACCCCTCAGCCACCAGGGAAGCTCATAAAACCCAGCATTTACTTATGAAAATTAGTTGCATTCATGGAGAAAAATTCAAACTTTATAAACTAGATGTTAAATGTTACTCCTGCTGCTGCTGCTGCTAAGTCGCTTCAGTCGTGTCCGACTCTGTGCGACCCCATAGACGGCAGCCCACCAGGCTCCCCCATCCCTGGGATTCTCCAGGCAAGAACACTGGAGTGAGTTGCCATTTCCTTCATTTTCATAATACCCCCTTACATAACAAATTGTCAGACACATTTGTACATATGGGTGTACTATCTTCTTAGAATATTTTTATAAGTAACCTAAAATCTGATTTGACAAATCATTCAACTGAAAAGTGTTGTACTGATTTTATTATACAGTCTTAACTCAACAGTGGCTTTCAGCTTTATCTATCTATCTAACATAAAAATTCCCAAATATTTTGAGACAAATACTTTGCCTCTATTTTCCTCTGAGCTGAGGTGTACATTTATACCGACTAAATTTTCTTTTATTCTATGTGGCCATTCTTTTCACTTGTCCTTCCAACCAGTCAAGAGCTCTCCAGAACCAGGTCATCTTCCAGGAGAATTGGTAAACTAAGTTTCTGAGCTAGCCAAGCTGAGGTCCAAATTGCAGCCAGCAGAGGCAACAACTCTTCTGAAAACCCAGCTCAAGGCAGCTTCCTTAACATGCTTGTGTTCTGCCCTGTTTTTCCAGAGGTCATCTGTTTATAGCTTCAGCCTAAATTCTTCCTTCTGAGAAACCTTAGCGAATGTCTTATCAAGGAAGACAATGCCTCACATTAGGTCATGTTGGTAAGTTAATGGGAGAGAATATCCTCACCTAAGAAGACTTATTTCCTGAAGGGATAAAACCCCACCAGGGAAAACCCCTGTGGTACTTATAGGTAGGGCTGGTTTACCAAGGCTGATAACATAGTTATGACCAGAGGAGGAAGGTAGAGTGCATTTATTCATTTCTGAAAGCTTTGTGGGTAGATGTGCATCTTTCTGTAATCTGCAATATTAAAGTTTCACAGACTCTGAGCTGAACAGAGGTGCTAACCCTGAAGAACCTCTTCAGAATCCAAGTTGCTGAATCTTCCTTGCTGCCTGCAGAGGCTCCAAACCACCTTTTGACAATGGGAAACTGGGTGGTTAATCACTGGTTTTCAGTTTTGTTTCTGGTAAATGATTTTTCACTTTCTGTTAATTACTCTTAGAGTAAGAAGATGTTACGTTTGTTAATATGTGTAGTTACTGTAAAGGGAAAAATTCCATGACAATATTGAGCTTTTCAAGGTCAGTCATCACTGAAAGGTCCAATCCTAGGATTGCATATATATGCTTAATATACTTTTCTGTGTATGACGTATTTCAGTATTTTAGAAACCAGTCCAACTCCAGAAATTGATTGATAAAGAGACAAGAATATAAACCACAAGTATTTGGAATGTCAATCTGTTTTCTTTTTTTTCTCTTTTTCTTTTCCATTTTACTTCTAACTACTGCTATGGAGCACTCATTTCTCTCCATTCTTTCTATCCTGCTCACACCAAGAAATCATAAAATCATTGAATGTTTGAGGTAGAAGTGATCTTAGAGATTATGGCGTAGCACTGTCCACTAGAAATATAATGTGAAGTCACATATGTAATTTCAAAATTGTCTAATACCTATGTTTGGATGTGAGAGTTGGACTATAAAGAGGGCTGAGTGCAGAAGAACTGATGCTTTTGAACTGTGGTGTTGGAGAAGACTCTTGAGAGTCCCTTGGACTGCAAGGAGATCCAACCAGTCCATCCTAGGGGAAATCCATCCTGGGTGTTCATTAGAAGGACTGATGTTGAAGCTGAAACTCCAGTATTTTGGCCACCTGATGTGAAGAGCTGACTCATTTGAAAAGACCCTGGTGCTGGGAAAGATTGAAGGCAGGAGGAGAAGGGGATGACAGAGGATGAGATGGTTGGATGGCATCACCGACTCAATGGACATGGGTTTGTATAAACTCCGGGAGTTGGTGATGGACAGGGAGGCCTGGCGTGCTGTGGTTCATGGGGTAGCAAAGAGTCAGACACGACTGAGTGACTGAACTGAATTGAATACCTATGTTGAAAAAGGTAAGGAGAAAATGGTGAAATGAATGTCCAGTAAAATATCTTGTTTAACCCAGTGTATTTAAAATGTTATCCTTTAAACATGTAATCAATATGAAAATATTAATGAGATAATTTATATTATTTTATTTTTACTGTTTTTGAAATCCAATGTGCATTTTATACTTATAGCACATCTCAATTAAAACTAGACATATTTCATGTTCTTAGTTGCCACATGTGGTTAGTGGCTATGGCTTTAGGTAGTGCAGAAAGAAACCAACTCTTTGATTTTACAAGGGAAAATAAGACCCAGATGTCACACAGGTTGGTTGCAGAGCCATCACTCAATTCCAGCTCCCCAGTGTTCAAGCCACAACTCCTTTACCACACTACATGTATACAATCCCCTTCTCCTAACACACTCTCTAACTGAACTCTAGCTTCATTTCTGCTATTAACTGAATGACCAAGATCAAATTACTTATCTTCTCTAGACTTCAGGTCACCTGTGTTGTAGCTGGGGGAGGATTAATGAAAACTAGATTACATATAAATATGAGTGTTTCTAGCTCTAAAATCCTCTTTTTATAATCCCTCTCTTAGGTGATGATGATTTAAATATCTTTCCACCTTGCACCAATCTTTCCAGAGGGCTCAGACTTCTTCTTATCTCTGACATGTACTCCTTTGCTATTTTTTTTAATGAAAAATAAATTACCCCCAAAATACTTTTGCTCCTCCTTCCTGCCAGGTCTTCTACTTGACTTTCTTTTCCGTTTATAGTGGAGGAAATTATAGTCTATGTGGGGAAGGGAATGGAATTCCTTACAGATGTCACTGTATTTCATAATTCATCTTTCTTGCAGTTGATTATTTAGCTGACACAGTGTTCTTTGCCTCTGTGTCCCTGTCAGATTCTGAAATATTTTTGGTCTCCCTAAATAAGGTTCTCTACCTTGTCTTCTAAACCCCTGAATTATCTGTGGCTTTCACCTCTCTTTTTCCATTAAGGTCAAAGATCTCTGGAAGACACACAACTCTGGAAAGGGTGTGTGGGCAAAGAATGCAGAAATAAATTGAGTGGAAAAGCCAGTCTGGTGATGACACAGCCAGAATTTATTGAGCTTATACAATGCACCGAGCATTGTATTAATCACTTCACATGTATTATTTCATGTAACATTCAAAGCATTGCTGTGGTGTAGATATTGTTATTATCCTCATTTTGTAAGTGAAGAAATTGACGTTCAGAAAAGTTAAATCACAGATCTAAGATTACAGAACTAGAAAGTGATGGAACTAGAATTTGAGCCCAGGGAGTTTGACTCCAAAATCATGCTTCAAATCACTATGTTATGATGCTACAGGTATGTGACTGGTCCAGATCTACGAATCTGAATGGGTCATATTCTAGACTAAAGGCCCTCTACCCATAGGGCTGAGATGACTCTGGACCATCCTAGGGCCATAGATATATATTAGAGGTATGTATTCCAGTGCCCCTAGAGTCCTGATCAATTACAGACTTTGTTTTCCAAAGCAATGGGGAGTAGGTTCCAAATTTCTCTCTTTGCCAATGGAGACAGATCTTGGGACAGACAAAGTCTTAAGCGCTCAAATGAGTCCACAGCAATGATAGGTTAATTTGAAGAAAAGAATAACAATCTAAAAACAGGGAAGTGTACGTCAGGGTATAATTAAAGAGGTAGGCCCATCTGGAATGGTTTATTCCCTTCAGATGGGTATTGTTACAGATGTTCAATTTATTCTTTCTTTAGAAATCCATTTATTCACTTATTGCCATCTTTTAGGTGCAATAGTTTGAATGATCTGGTCCAGGAGTTGGCAAATGTTTTCTGTAAAAGGCTAGATTGTACAATTTTAGGCTTTGTGGGCCATATGTTCTCTGTCACAATTTCTCAACACTTACTTTGAATCACAAAAGCAGTTATAAACAATACAGAAATAAGTAGGTGTGGCTAAGTTCCAATACCATTGTATTTATAGATACTGGAATTTGAATTTCATATAATTTTCGCATGTCATGAAATATATTCTTCTTTTGATTTTTCCAACCATTTAAAAATGGGAAAAAATATAAAACCCATTCTTTAGCCTGTAGGCTGTACAAAACAGGTGGTGAGCTAGATTTGGCCTATGAGCCTTGATTGGCTGACCTTGGTGATTAGCATCATTAGTGCATGTCTTAAAGTCCTGACTCACTCTGAGATTAAGTTTACTCATTTAAAATGAAAACAGATATAGGATTTCCCTGATGGTCCAGTGGCTAGGAATCTGCACTTTCACTGCAGAGGGTACAGGTTAGATCCCTGGTCAGGGAACTAAGATTCCACATGCCTCGCAGTGTACCCCCTCTGCCAAAAAAAGAAAACATACAAACACAAAATAGCCAAATGGTGAAACTATTCTTTACCCCTTATCTACTCCTTCCCTAAATTTCACTTTATTCCTTGCTTCATTTTTCTTCCTCTAGGTTGCTTGGTTGGGGCTGAATGTTTTCCTGTTCGTGCATGCCTTCCTGTCATTTGAGAAGGCCACCAAGTACTACTACACAAGACAAATACTGGGGGTGAGTATCACAGTTGTGATGTGGGGAATCTCTCTGTTTTTTCTTGTCTATGACTCTGCTCCTTTGTGACCCAATGCCCTCATTTCCCGTAGAGTTAGGGTCACCAGAAAAAAACTTCAGGCTACCCAGGTAAATTTGAATTCCAGAAAAATAACAAATCTTTTTTATTTATTTTACTTATTTATTTTTGGCTGTGCTGCGTTTTCACTGCTATGTGGGCCTTTTCTCTAGTTGTATTGAGCCAGGGCTACTCTTCTTTGCCGTGCCCAGGCTTCTCACTATGGCGGCTTCTCTTGTTGTGGAGCACGGGCTCTAGGGCATCTGGGCTTCAGTAGTTGTAGCTCCCAGGCTCTAGAGCACATGCTAAATAGATGTGGCCACTTAGTTGCTCCACCACACGTGGGATCTTCCCGGACCAGGGATTGAACAGGTGCCCCTTGCATTGCAAGGCGAATTCTTAACCACTAGACCACCAGGGAAGCACCAAATCTTTTTTTTTTTTAGTTAGTATTTATTTATTTGGCTGTGTCAGGCATTAGTTGCGGCATGAGAGATCTCTCCTTGTGGCTCTGCAGTGCACGGACTCTCTAGTTGCACCTGGGCTCAGTAGCTGTGGCGGGTGGGTTTAGTTGCTGCATGGCAGGTGGGATCCCAGTTCCCTCATCAGGGACTGAACTGGTGCACCCCACTCATTGCAAAGTGGACTCTCAACCACTGGATCACCAGGGAAGTCCCAACAAGTATTTTTTGGGGGGTATCATTTATTCCAAATATTGCATGAGACAGGGGCATATCAGAAAATGATTCATTTTTTAAAGTTCAAATTTAGCTGAGCATCCTATATTTTTGTTTGCTAATCTGACAGCCTTATCCTGGGCACACTCCATGGCTCCAATAATGAAAACACACATTAAAGAAATATTGAGTAATTTTCGAACCGGTTTCCATAGAAAGCCAGGTGTCCCTGCAGAGTGTGAGGGGAAAGCTAACAGGACAGTGTCCCTACATCAACCAAAGCAGCATTTATCTGTCTTGTGGATTCCTGCTTATGATTTTAAGAAAGAGTTTGGCTGAAAACAAATGAATGAACAACTTGAAAATCATTGCTGTGGACTGATCTCACAGAAAAATACCTATCAAACAAGAGGGATACTTGGTGTGGTGAGTTTTGTGGAGTGGGTGGTGTTGCCAAATTCAAGGCCTGTAGAATGATGGGGTCAAGTCAGAGTAACAGGATGGAGAAGCCTGGGGAAGGAGCAGATTATAAGGACAGGAGAGGAAGGGTGAGGTGGGTATGGCACGTTGGCATGGAAGTGAACAAGAAGAAGCTTGGAGATGAGAATGGTTCTCTCACAGGCTCGTCAGTCTGGCCACTGCCTGGTTAAAGAAACAAATTGACTGCTAACTTTTGTCAGTTATTCAGTAACATGTAAGGATTTGAAGAAGTCACTTTCATCTTGATGAAGAAGTCACTTTCTTTAGCTTTCCAGGAAGACTCACCCAGTGTACATGTTTAAAGACAGCTTGTCCTTTTGAAAAATCCTTCTTGTCTCTTCATAATCGAACGATCCGTGTTGAGATCACAACTCATTTGAATGTTTTGTTCAGACTTATTTCACCCTGCTGTTTTCCATTTTAAATGTTGGTCCTTGATCCTTCTTTGGAAACTATAGCTCCAAAGAAAGTGTTAATTTGTTTAAAAAATAGTTTTTTACTAAGAGAATGATGTAATAAATGTGACTAACTATTAACAGAATTGCTTTATGATCAAAAAGTCAGCAGCAGAAAAATGAATCATGCTGATATCCTGTGGACATTTCATTTTGTAAAATCCTTTCTATAAAAAATTAACTAGAAATGATGCTGCTTTCAAGGAGATCAAATGATATAGAAGTGTTAGAATAAAATGCGAAAATCACTCTCCCATCACATTCTGTGGAGATAACCTTTGTTAATGGTTCGACTTGTGTGTCTCTAAAGACAAACTGACGTATACTCACAAATGCATCAGACGTATAGGTTTTGTTTTTGAGATAGGTAATATTTTTATTCACTTATTCCATATAAACAGTAAAACTTGTTCTTTTTGGTGTATGCTTCTATAAGTTTTGATAAACACATTCAATAGAACACTTTAAAAAAATTAACCAAAGAAAAATAAAGGATCACATTGTAGATATTGGCTGGAAATTTCTTCTTACACTTAGTGTATCTCAGATATCTCTCCATGTAAGTACATAACCAGTGATGTGCTGGAACTAGCTCATGCCAGTATGCAGTTGCCAGTTGTGCATCTCTTCCCAACCCTATATCCAGTGTTGTTTAATGACATAAGCTTGGTATCTTGAAGTCTGCCATGGTGGGAGTATTTACAACAGGTAAATTGACAAACACTGGAAATCAAGAATCTCCCTTCCCCTGAAAACTGGTTGTGAAGCATTTACCAGCCTTACACCATTGCATATAGATAACGCTCATTCTTTTAAGAGAATAACAGTTCATGGCATTGAGGCACCATAATTTATTTAATCACTCCCAAGGGTATGTCTTAAATTTATGCTTCCTTTAGGAAAATACAGAGTTATTTTATTCAGAGGAATGAGTTTAAATCCATAGTCAATGAGGCGTTAATGACAGCTGCAATTGAATTAAAACATCAGTTATTGTTAGTGTTGAAAAGTGAACATAAATTGGTGTATTTCAATGTGCTGCTATGGGGAAAAAAAGATTTGCTCTGAAAAAAATTCATCCCATACAGATATCCTCAACAGAATATGAAGCTGTGAAATTGTAGTCCTATATTTTTTAATTTACTTGTCAATTTCAGCTTTAAGGAACCTCTGTGATTCAAATAAGCAAGCAGTGGGAACTAACGTGGAAATGCAGGATCTTTGAGATGAGCAGAGGAAATTTACTCAGAAACAGAACAGGCTATCTCTACCAAAAACAGTTGGGATGTGACTCAGCAGAAGGAGAAAACACAGGTCATGTGGAAGAGTCAGAAATGGAAAACAGTAGGGCAGCTCGTGTTTACTGTACTGCCAGACATTGTAAGCCCTTATGGATGTAGGCAGATCTTGACCTGGCTTATTAAGCCAGTGTCACGTTGTCTGGGTTTAGGTTGTGTGGAAAAATAGTCTTTGTGCCAAAAAGATTATTACAAAAAGGTGGGTGGTGGTGATGATTTAGTTGCTCAGTCATGTCTGACACTTGTGACCCCATGGACTATAGCCCACCAGGCCCCTCTGTCCATGGAATTTTCCAGGCAAAAATACTGGAGTGTGTTGCCATTACCTACTCCAGGGGATCTTCCTGATCCAAAGTCAGTGACAAATTGTTTATTGTAAAAACCAATTGCATAACTAGGGGGGGGTTCTTTTTCAATACCATGGATTACTTTGTCTAGTGAAGCCTACCTACCAACTCCCTTTCAGAATAATATTTTTAAACATAGTCAATAAAATACATGGGATTATAATAGAAACCAATTATATTAAAATATAATCAAAATATACAATAAAACAAATTTGTGATAGAGTGATGTATCTATCTACTTCTTTAGTTGTTGTTATTTAGTCTCTAAGTCATGTCTAACTCTTTGACACTCCATGGACTGTAGCCTGCCAGGCTTCTCTGTCCTTGGGATTCTCCAGGCAAGAATACTGGACTGGGTTGCCATTTCCTTCTCCAAGAAAAAGGCAAAGAAATTGTTAACTCTGCCTCATCTTCTTCCTTTTAGCAAGTCATTGACAGGCACAAATGTAAGGCTGGCAAGTCAGATGAAGTACAACAAAAATTGTCGGGCTGCTGCCACCACCTTTGTTGCTGCTGTGAAATTGTCATACTACATTGTATGCAGTCCCAAGTACATGGAACTGACTCAGAGACCACTTGTATAGTTGAGGAGAGAAATCGAAATTAGCTACCACAGAGTTGAACATATTCTATCCAGTCTATACCTAATCAAGCCTGTTTCTTGGCTCAATACTTTGAAGCACTGATTCCTTGTCTCCTTTTCTGGCAGCTTCTACTATTAGATCAGATGTGGTCCACTGGAGAAAGGAATGGCAAACCACTTCAGTATTCTTGCCTTGAGAACCCCATGAACAGTATGAAAAGGCAAAAGGATGGGACACTGAAAGATGAACTCCCCAGGTTGGTAGATGCCCAATATGCTACTGGAGATCAGTGGAGAAATAACTCCAGAAAGAATGAAGAGATGGAGCCAAAGCAAAAACAACACCCAGTTGTGGATATGACTGGTGATAGAAGAAAGGTCTGATGCTGTAAAGAGCAATATTGCATAGGAACCTGGAATGTTAGGTCCATGAATCAAGGCAAATTGGAAGTGGTCAAACAGGAGATGGCAAGAATGAACATCGACATTATAGGAATCAGCGAACTAAAATGGACTGGAGTGGGTGAATTTAACTCAGATGACCATTATATCTACTACTGCGGGCAGGAATCCCTTATAAGAAATTGAGTAGCCATCACAGTCAACAAAAGAGTCCAAAATGCAGTACTTGGAGGCAATCTCAAAAACGACAGAATGATCTCTGTTCGTTTCCAAGGCAAACCATTAAATATCATGGTAATCAAAGTCTATGCCCCAACCAGTAACGCTGAAGAAGCTGAAGTTGAATGGTTCTATGAAGACCTACAAGACCTTTTAGAACTAACACACAAAAGGATGTCCTTTTTATTATAGGGGACTTGAATGCAAAAGTAGGAAGTCAAGAAACACCTGGAGTAACAGGCAAATTTGGCCTTGGAGTACAGAATGAAGCAGAGCAAAGGCTAATAGAGTTCTGCCAAGAGAATGCACTGGTCATAGCAAACACCCTCTTCCAACAACACAAGAGAAGACTCTATGCATGGACATCACCAGATGGTCGACACCAAAATCAGATTGATTATATTCTTTGCAGCCAAAGATGTAGAAGCTTTATACAGTCAGCAAAACAAGACCAGGAGCTGACTGTGGCTCAGATCATGAACTCCTTATTCCCAAATTCTGACTTAAATTGAAGAAAGTGGTGAAAACCACTAGACTATTCAAGTATGACCTAAATCAAATCCCTTATGATTATACAGTAGAAGTGAGAAATAGATTCTGATAGATGAGTACCTGATGAACTATGGATGGAGGTTCGTGATATTGTACAGGAGACAGGGAGCAAGACCATCCCCAAGAAAAAGAAATGCAAAAAAAGCAAAATGGCTGTCTATGGAGGCCTTACAAATAGCTGTGAATAGAAGAGAAGTGAAAAGCAAAGGAGAAAAGGAAAGATATACCCATTTGAATGCAGAGTTCCAAAGAATAGCAAGGAGAGATAAGAAAGCCTTCCTCAGTGATCAGTGCAAATAAATAGAGGAAAACAATAGAATGGGAAAGACTAGAGATCTCTTCAAGAAACTCAGAGATACCAAGGGAACATTTCACACAAAGATGGGCTCAATAAAGGACAGAAATGGTAGGGACCTAACCAAAGCAGAAGATATTAAGAAGAGATGGCAAGAATACACGGAAGAACTGTACAGAAAGATTCTTCATGATGCAGATAATCACAATGGTGTGATCACTCACCTAGAGCCAGACATCCTGGAATGTGAAGTCAAGTGGGCCTTAGGAAGCATCACACCAAACAAAGCTAGTGGAGGTGATGGAATTCCAGTTGAGCTATTTCAAATCCTGAAAGATGATGCTGTGAAAGTGCTGCACTCAATATACCAGCAAATTTAGAAAATTCAGCAGTGGCCACAGGACTGGAAAAGGTCAGTTTTCATTCCAATCCCAAAGAAAGGCAATGCCAAAGAATGCTCAAACTACCGCACAATTGCACTCATCTCACATGCTAGCAAAATAATGCTCAAAATTCTCCAAGCCAGGCTTTAGCAATATGTGAATGATGAATTTCCAGGTGTCCAAGCTGGTTTAAGGAAAGGCAGAGGAACCAGAGATCAAATTGCCAACATCCACTGGATCATCAAAAAAGCAAGAGAGTTCAGGAAAAACATCTATTTCTGCTTTATTGACTACGCCAAAGCCTTTGACTGTGTGGATCACAATAAACTGTGGAAAATTCTTCAAGAGATGGGAATACCAGACCACCTGACCTGCCTCTTGAGAAACCTGTATGCAGGTCAGGAAGCAACAGTTAGAACTGGACATGGAACAACAGACTGGTTCCAAATAGAAAAAGGAGTACATCAAGGCTGTATATTTAACTGCTTATTTCATGAGAAACTCTGGGCTGCAAGAAGCACAAGCTGGAATCAAGATAGCCAGGAGAAATATCAATAACCTCAGATATGCAGATGACACCACCCTTATGGCAGAAAGTGAAGAGGAACTAAAGAGCCTCTTGATGAAAGTGAAAGTGGAGAGTGAAAAAGTTGGCTTAAAGCTCAACATTCAGAAAACAAAGATCATGGCATCTGGTCCCATCACTTCATGGCAAATAGATGGGGAAACAGTGGGAACAGTGGCTGACTTTATTTTTCTGGGCTCCAAAATCACTGCAGATGGTGATTGCAGCCATGAAATTAAAAGATGCTTACTCCTTGGAAGGAAAGTTATGACCAACCTAGATAGCATATTGAAAAGCAGAGACATGACTTTGCCAACAAAGGTCCATCTAGTCAAGGCTATGGTTTTTCCAGTGGTCATGTATGGATGTGAGAGTTGGACTATAAAGAGGGCTGAGCGCCAAAGAATTGATGCTTTTGAACTGTGGTGTTGGAAAAGACTCTTGAGAGTCCCTTGGACTGCAAGGAGATCCAACCAGTTCATCCTAGGGGTAATTGGTCTTGGGTGTTCATTGGAAGCACTGGTGTTAAAGCTGAAACTCCAATACTTTGGCCACCTGATGTGAAGAACTGACTCACCTGAAAAGACCCTCATGTTGGGGAAAATTGAGGGCAGGAGGAGAAGGGGACGACAGAGAATCAGATGGTTGGATGGCATCACCAACTCAATGGACATGGGTTTGGGTGGACTCCGGGAGTTGGTGATGGACAGGGCTGCCATCTATGGGGTCTCACAGAGTCGGACATGTCTGAAGTGACTTAGCAGCAGCAGGGAGGTCTGGCGTGCTGCGGTTCATGGGGTCACAAAGAGTTGGACATGACTGAGTGACTGAAATGAACTGAACTGAAATGAACTGATGTATGCTACCTGACCACCCAAGGAAATAATTTTGAAATTCTGTTCTTAGAAGTTCTCCCTTCTCAAATCTCTACCTAAGTTTAAGTTTTTACTCTGAGGAGTTTCTTTGTTTTTTTCAATTATTTAAAGGATCTTAAATATAAACAGTTAATTTTTTATTTTTTTTATTACATGATTATTACATACTTATAACTGCAACATTAGAAAGTATAGAAAAGAGAAAAATAGTCACTATAATTATAACTCAAATAATTAAGCTATATTTAAAATGCAATATATATATTCAAGATTGTTTTACAAATGATGAACTGAATTCATAATTGACTGTATTAAGCAAAAATCCTGAATGCAAAGTGTTACATTCATAGAATTTATTTGTCAAATCATTAAATCCTGTTCTCTTTCATATTGATAAATGTATAGTCAAACATTTCCAAACCACTGTCAAGAGATTTCTCAATTCAATATTAAGTTCAGCAAATTTTCTGTCATTTGTAAACAGAGAGTTTGGACTCATTGTCCGGGTCTCAGACAAGTGGACCAGGCCCGTGCTCACCTGTTAGATGAAGAGATGAAGCAGCTGATGGTTTCTTCTCTCCTCTGTTTTAGTCAGCGCTGGCCTGGGCCCGAGCCTCTGCTCGCTGCTTGAATTTTAACAGAATGCTGATCCTTCTTCCCATGTGTCGAAATTTGCTGTCTTTCCTGAGAGGCACCTGCTCAGTGAGTCCTAACCACTTGTAGGTCATTTTTCACATTAAAGACAAAAGACTCTGTACATCTCAGTAGGACAGCTCAACACCAGGCCCCTAGGAATGGAAGCCAGAGATCTCCTTTGGGGGGTGAGGCTAGGGGGTGAGCAAGAGTGGGTGGGTACTGGCATTCTTTATGTAAGACATGTTGGTTATATATTGAAAGTGAAAGTGTTAGTTGCTCTGGTGTGTCCAACTCTTTGTGATACCACGGACTGTAGGCTGCCAGGCTCCGCTGTCCTTGGAATTCTCCAGGCAAGAATACTGGAGTGGGTAGCCATTTCTTTCTCCAGGGTACCTTCCCAACCCAGGGATTGAACCTATGTCTCCTGCATTACAGGCAGATTCTTTACCATCTGAGCCACCAGGGAAGCCCATATAGTGAACTTCATAAAGCTTCCTGGAGACACCTGACCATGATCATTTCACATTTGTAGTTTTATAGGAGTACCCTGAGAAAGCAACTGGATCACAACCTCGCCTTCCACAAACTGGTGGGATATATGATCTGCCTACACACAGGTAACTGGGGGAATGGATGAACCTGCAGGCTTCCAGACATTCAGAATCTTCATTCATCCATGTGTATAAACATTCAAAATATATTTATTGAACACCTGGCACTATTTGCCAGGCACCATTTTAGACCTGCTTTCATGGAATTTACATTCTATTCCTTTGGGAGTGAATATAAAAAAAAATTCTTAATTCTCTCTGTAATCATTATTGGGCACTTTATGTGGACTCACCATTCTGCTTGGTACCACATGTAGGATTTTCCCTTTCTAGTGAGGCATGCCTGCCATGATGTTTCTGAGACAACTTTCACATTCCTTTCCATCTTTCCATTTAGCTATTCACATCATTGCACACCTGTTTAACCTTGAACGATATAGCAGAAGCAGACAGGCCACAGATGGATCCCTTGCTTCCATTCTCTCCAACCTACCTCATCAGGAGAATTATTCATGGCTAAATCCCATCCAGTCCCCAAACACAGTGAGCTGATTCAAGGGAAAAGCATCTGGGATCTGAACATGAGCAGGAAGGTCATGGTGTCCTTGGTGGACATTGTGTCTGGCTGAAATTTCTCCTTTCATAGACAGTGGTGTATGTGACATTCACCAGCATCGCTGGTCTCACTGGAGTGATCATCACAGTGGCTCTGGTTCTCATGGTGACTTCAGCTATGGAATTTATCCGGAGGAGTTATTTTGAGGTCTTCTGGTATACACACCACATTTTTATCATCTACTTCATTGGCTTAGGAATTCATGGTCTTGGGTAAGGTCCTCAAACTCCCATTTTTCATGCCCCAATTCCTGATCTTGTATAATTCTTTGCCACATATTGTCCATTTTTTCTGCCTCAGTGGAATTGTCTGGGGTCAAACAGAAGAGAGCATGGCTGATAATCATCCTCACAAGTGTGCAGAGTTTTTTGACAAGTGGGATGATCCTGCCTCCTACTGCAAGCCTCCCCAATTTGAAGGGCTCCCTGCTGAGGTACGACCAGGACAAGGATAATAGACTCTTGCTAGGAGATGTTATTGTCATTGTTGTTATTATCACTCTTCTTATAATCATTATTAGTTCAGCCTGGTGCTGACTCCTATGGAGGACATATGCTGTAGGTTATTCATCTTATGGCTGAATGCTTGTAATTTTTGACCAGAATCTCCCAATTTCCCTCACCTTCCAGCTCTCCCTTACTACTTTGTTTTTGAGTTCAACTTTTTTTTTAAATTGAAGTATAATTGACTTACAGTATATATTAGTTTCAAGTGTACAACAGAGTGATTTGGTATTTTAATATATTACAAAAATGATCACTGTAATCAGATGCCATCTGTCACCATAGAGAGTTATTAAAATATTATGACTATATTCCACATGCTGTACATTACATCTCTGTGACTTATTTTATAACAGAAAGTTTGTACCTTTTAATCTCCTCACCTGTGTTATGCATTCCACCCCATACCCCTTCTGGCATCACCAATCTCTTCTCTGTATCAATGATTCTGTTTCTGTTTTGTTTGTTCATTTGTTTTGCTTTTTAGATCCCATATGTAAGTGAAATCATGTGGTATTTGTCTTTCTCTGACTTATTTAACTTTGCATAATACCCTCAGGTCCATCCATGTTGTTGCAGATGGCAAGATTTCACTCTTTTTTATGGTCGAGTAATAATATGTATTATATATATATAATATATATATGACATCCATTATATATGCACATATAAAATCACATCTTCTTTATCTATTCATCTATCAATGGACACTTAGGTTGCTTCCATATCTTGGTTATTTTAAAAAATGATGCAGTAGATCTTTTCCAGTTAGTGTTTTTTGGTTACTTTGGAAAGATACAATTGACCCTTGAACAACAGAGGAGTTAGGACTGACAATCCTTGAGAAGTAAAAAATCTGTGTATAACTTTACATTTGGCCTTTTGCATCCACAGTTTGGCTTTAGTAGACTCAACCAACCACAGATCTTGTAGTACTGTAGTATGTATTTATTGAAAAATCTGCATATAAATGGACATGTGCAGTTCAAACTCATGTTGTTCAAGGGTCAAGTGTACCCAGAAGTGGAGTTGCTAGCTCCTATGATAGTTCTATTTTTAATTTTTTGAGGAACTGCCATACTGTTTTACTAATGGCTGCACCAATTTATACTCCCTCCAACAGTGTGTAAGGATTCTCTTTCTTCCACATTCTTACCAACACTTGTTATTTGTTGTCTTTTAAATAATGGACATTGTGACATGTGTGAGGTAATATTTCATTGTGGTTTTGATTTGCATTTCCCTGATAATTTAGTGACATTTTGTATTCTTTCATGTGTCTGTTAGCCATCTGTATGTCTTTTTTAAAAAAAATGTCTATTCAGGTTCTCTGCCCATTTTTTAAATTGGGTTGTTTGTTTGATGTTGAATTATATGAATTCTTTGCATAGATTGGATATTAACCCTTTGTTGGATATATCATTTGCAAGTATCTTCTATTCTATAGGCTATCCTTTCATTTTGTTGATAGTTTCTTTCACTGTGTGAGTTTTTTATTTGATATAGTCCTATTTGTTTATTTTTGCCTTTGTTTCTCTTGACTGAGGAGACATATTAAAAAACTATTGAATGACTAAGACTGATGTCAAAGAGCGTGCTGTGTACTTTCTTCTATGAATTTTATGGTTTCAAGTTTTACATTAAAGTCTTTAATTCATCATCATTTGAGTTTATTTTTGTTTATAGTGTAAGAGAGTAGTCCAATTTGATTCTTTTGCATGTAGCTGTTCAGTTTTCCCAACACCATTTATTGGAGAGGGTATCTTTTCCCCATAATATTTCCCCATAATCTTGCTGCCTCTGTCATAGATTAATTGATCATTTAACTGTGGATTTATTTCTGGGCTCTCTATTCTGCTCCATTGAGCTATATGTGTTTATGTGCCAGTATCATACTGTTTTGATTACTGTAGGTTTGTAGTATAGTTTGAAACACAGGAGCTCAAGCTTTGCTCTTCTTTCTCAAGACTGTTTTGGTTATCTAGGATCTTTTGTGTTTCCACACATATTTTAGAATTATTTGTTCTAGTTCTGCAAAAAATGCCTTTAGTACTTTGGAAGGGATTGCACTGAATCTGTAGATTGCCTTGGGCAGTATGGTCATTTTAGCAATAATAATTCTTCCAATCCATGAGCACAGTATATCACCCCATGTATTGTATCCTCTTCAATTTCTTTCATCAATATCTTATAGTTTTCCAAGTATAGATTTTTTTTTTTTTTTACCTCTTTGGTTAGGTTTATTCCTAGTGTTTTATTCTTTTTGATACCATTGTAAGTAGGATTGCTTTCTTCATTTCTCTCTCTGATAGTTCATTTTTAATGTATGGAAACACAGCAGTTCTGTTGTGTTAACAGAACACATAATTAACATGTTATGTTTATTTTTTTTTAACATGTTTTATTTAACATGTTGTTGTTTATTCACTAAATTGTGTCCGACTCTTTGCAACCTCATGGACTGTAGACCACCAGGCTCCTCTGTCCATGGGATTTCCCAGGCAAGAATTCTGGAGTGGGTTACCATTTCCTTCTTCAAGGGATTTTACCAACCCAGGGATCAAACTCGTCTCTTGCATTGACAGGCAGATTCTTTACCACTGAGCCACCAGGGAAGCCTACATTTGTTAGTACTTTTAGAATAAGATCTATTTAGGTTGAACTGGATGAAACTGCAATTTTTGTGGGATAATTGCTCAACATCAGCAGTTTCATCCACTTTGACCTAATAAGACAGGAAAGTAAGACTGCAGTGGATTTCCCCTAACTAACTCATTCTGCTGAGTGGTCCAGACCCAAAGTTTCCCAGGTCCCCAGTTACATTGCCTGTGACCTTTCTAAGAGCCACAGTGCTTTCTTTGGCTATTACAGTGCATCCTAAGGAGTGTCACTAGGAAAGGAAAAAAAGAACTTCAAAAGTAAGAACAAAACTGAAAATTCCAGCCTGGCTGCAGCACCAGGACATGTGTCCCAGACATGCCAGCCACAGGCTGGGCCCATAGGAGGTAGCTCTTAACTTGTTAATATATATTATTGATATATTAATTTTGTATCCTGAAACTTTACTCAATTCATTTATTAGTTCTAATAGTTTCCTGGTGGTGGCCTTAGAATTTTCTATATATATTATTTTGTTACCTTCAAACAGTGACAGTTTTACTTCTTTCTTTCTAATTTGGATTCCATTTATGTATTTTTCTTGTCTTCTATGGTTAATGCTTCCAATACTATGTTGAATAACAGTGGCAAGAGTGGGCATTCTCATCTTGATCCCCATCTTAGAGAAAATACTTTCATGTTTTCACTAGTGTATATAATGTTGGCTGTGGCTTTGTCATATATGGCATTTATTTTGTTGAGGTATGTTTCTTGTATGCCCACTTTTTTAATTAAGAGTTTTTTTTAAATCATAAATGGATGTTGAATTTTATCAAAAGTTTTTAGGCATCTATTGATATGATCATATAATTTTTATTTTTCAACTTGTTAATGTGATGTATCACATTGGTTGATTTGCAATATTAAAACATTCTTGTATCCCTGGGATGAGTCCAACTTGATCATGATGTATAATCCTTTTAATGTATTATTGAATTCTGTTTGCTAATATTTTATTGAGAATTTTCACATGTATGTTCACCAGTGATAATGACCTGTAATTTTCTTTTGTAGTGTCTGGTTTTGGTATTAAGGTGGTACAGGCCTTACAGAATGCATTCAGAATTGTTCCTTCTTCTGTGATTTTTTGGAATAATTTGAGAAGGGTAGGTGGTATCTCTTCAGGTGTTTAGTAGAATTCACCTATGAATCCATCTGGTCCTAGACTTTTGTTTGTTTGGAGTAATTTTTTTTTTTTTTTTTACTATTGATTTAATTTCATTGCTGGTAATCAATCTGCTCATATTTTCTATTTCTTCCTGATTCATTCCTGGGAGATTGTATGTTTCTAGAAATTTATCCATTTCTTCTACTTTGTCCATTTTATTAACCTATAATAATTTTTTGTAGTAATCTCTTATGATCCTTTATATTTGTATGGTGTCAGTTGTAACTTTTCTTCTTTCATTTCTGATTTCATTTACTTGGGACCATTCTTTTTCTTGAGGAGTATGGTTAAAAATGTATCCATTTTGTTTATCTGTTCAAAGAACCAGCCTTTAGTTTCATTGATTTTTTTCCTTTAGTCTCTATTACATTTGTTTCTACTCTGATCTTTACTGATGCTGAGCTCTTTAAGCTTTTGCATGACTGTAAAACTCTCTTTTTCAAATCTGAATGATAGCTTTGTCAGGTATTCTTGGTTGTAGATTTTTTCCTTTCATCCCTTTGAATATATAGTGCCTCTTTCTTCTGGCCTGTAAAGTTTCTGCTGAAAAGTTAGCTGGTAGTCTTATGGAAGCTCCCTTGTACATAATTAGTTCCTTTTCCCTTGCTCCTTTTCCGATTCTCTCCTTATCTTTAATTTTGCCACATTAATTATAACGTGCCTTGCTGTGGACATCTTTGAGTTCATCTTGTTTGGGACTCTCTGTGCCTCCTGGACCTGGATGTCTGCTTCCTTCCCCAGGTTAAGAAAGTTTTCATCTATTATTTCTTCAAATAAGCTATCTGCCCCCTTTTCTCTCTTCTTCTCTGAGACCCCTATAATACAAATGTTAGCCTTCTTGACAAGGTCCCAGAAGTCTCTCAAGCTTTCCTTATTTTTAAAAATTGTTTTTTCTGTTTAGCTCCAGTGATTTCTATTACTCTGTCTTCCAGTGTGCTGATCTGTTCTTCTGCATCATCTAACTTACTGTTAATTCCTTCTGGTGTATTTTTTATTTCAGTTACCTTATTTCAGTTCTGTTTGGTTCCTCTTTCTCTTTTCTAACTCTTTGCTAAAACTTCTCAGTGTTCGGTTTTTATTTTCCTGAGTTTGTTGAGCATCTTTATGATCATTACCTTTAACTCTTCATCAGGTAGATTACTTATCTCTATTTTGCATAGTTTTTCTGAGGTTTTTTCTTGTTCATTTGTCTGGGACATATTCCTCTGTCTCCTCATTTTGGCTAATTCTCTTTATTTATTTCTGTGTATTAGGTAGGTCAATTACATTTCCTGACCTTGAAGAAGTAGCCTTACATAGGAGACATCCTTTGAGGCCCAGTAGCACACTCCTCTCTGATCATCAGAACTGTATGCTGTATGGGCGCCCCCTTTGTGAGTTGCATGGTCTCTTCTGTTGTGATGAGGCTGACTACTGTGGGCCTGTGGGCATACTGGTAAATGTGATTGGCCTCTGGCCCAGTTGACTGCCAGACCCTGCCTCTTGGGGTGGCTGCCAACCTATTGGGGGTCTGAGTCTCCTATGTGGCTGCCTTCACAGTCTGGGGGTCCCAGAGTTGGTGCTAGCCTGCTGTTGGGTGGGTCCATGTCCAAGTGTGACTACCTGTGCTGCTGGGGGGACATCAATGCCAGCCCACTGGTGGGTGGGTAAGCTCCCAGCACTAATAGCCTAGCTGTAGGACTCCAAAATGGCCCTTGCCAGCATCAGTGTCCTTGTGGAAGAACAACCTTCCTCAAATGGCTGCCACCAGTGTCTATATCCCAGAGGTTGGGCTCCAATGACCTCTTGCCTCTCTGAGAGGCTCTACAAGAACAGTAGCCTTCCAAAAGTAAGCCCCATTGGCCTTCAAAGCTAAAAAAAATCTAGGGGTTCGTCTTCCTGGTACAAGACCCTAGGCCAGAGAGCCCAGTGTGGGGCTCAGACTTCTTTCTCCTTGAGGAGAGCCTCTGCGGTTGTAATCATTCTCCTGTTTGTGGGTTATTCACCTGGGTAAGTGACTATAACATGACCCTACCCCTCCTACTCATCTCGTTTTGGTTATTTCTTTATATTTTTAGTTGTGGAAAATCTTTTTCTGCTGGTCTTTAGATCATTCTCAAAGAGAGTTGCTCTGTAAATATTTATAATGTTGGTGTGTCTGTAGGAGGAGGTGAGCTAAGGGTCTTCCTAGTCCACCATCTTGGTCACAGTCTGCTGCCTCATGATTTCATAAAATGCCAAAAAGGACCCTCTGAAGGAAGATCTTCTCCTCAGTCCTTGGATGGGGAACCTGAAGCTCAGGGAGCTTAGTGTCCTATTTTGCCAAAGGTCCCTGGCAGAGGACACACTGGAAGCCTCCTCAATTCAATTTTTAAAACATTCTTGAAGTTGGCTTTCTTTGCTGTTGTAAGAACATGCTTGGAAATTACTATTAAATCATGCATGATCAATAAACTGGGTTCCAGGAATCTTAAGGTGTGCCTCAAGTTAATTACCATAGATAATTATGTTTTACCTTTGCTTGTTCATAAAATGTTAGATTGAGGAAGAAATGGAAAGGAATATTTGACTTGTGGTGTCTTAAAGTGCTCTGAGGATAATTAAAATCTTTAAATCACATACAGAATTAAGAGCAATAGCTCAGTCCTCTATAGAAAGGGAAAAATGTTTTTTTAAGAATCCCCTAAAGTTGACATTTCAAATCAGTTGGAAGAAAAGATGCATTATTCAATAATTTTCTTTAGGATAGGATGGAAATCTAAAAAAAAAAAAAAAGCTGTCTCTGTATTCCACTTTACAGTAAAATATGGTCCAAGATACATTGATCAAGGATTTAAATTCTGAAAAAAGAAAGACATCATAGAAGTACCCTAAGTCCTCATGGGAATTTTTTCTAATACTAGAGTGTTAGTAAAAATACTCTAAATAACATTTTTAAAAGGTCAAAGCCAGAAAAGGAAAGATATTATATATTTTCTTAAAATTTATTTATTGTTTCCCTCTCTCTTTGCAAAACCCCCATCATAAATAGACAGGTAACAAATTACCAAGTAGGAAAAGTATTTACAATTCACAGACCATGAATTAATTTCCTAATATACAAATATAGAAATCAATAATAGCCCAACCTGATTAAAAGAAAGATGTAGAGGATATGAACAAAGTGATCACAGAAATAAACCTAACAGATTAGCAAAGATCAAAGATTTTCCTCACATGCTGTATTGGTAATGCTCTCAAGCATTGCTGGTGAGCATGTAAATCTATAAAGCTGCTTTTAAGTGTAATTTGACAGTATTTACCAAGCTTTAAAATTCTACTTCCAGGAGTTTATTCTAAAATATGCTTGCATATGTGTTAAATTACATGCATTAGATTATTCATTGTAGCATTGCTTGATAGAGCAAAAGACTGAAAATAAGTGCCCATCAGTATACTATTTAAATTATAGGACTTTCCTACAATGGCATACTCTGTAGACATTGAAAAGAAAAAGGTAGCATTATAGATATGAATATGGAGCAGTCTCTAAGATGTTGTTGTTGTTCAGTTGCTCAGTCATGTCTGACTGTTTGTGACCCCATGGACTGCAGCACGCCAGGCTTCACTGTCCATCACCATCTCCCAGAGCTTGCTCAGACTCATGTCCATTGAGTCAGTGATGCCATCCAACCATCTCATCCTCTGCCATCCCCTTCCCCTCCTGCCTTCAATCTTTCCTAGCATCAGGGTCTTTTCCAATGAGTAGGCTCTTTGCATCAGGTGGCCAAAGTATTGGAGTTTCAGCTTCAGCATCAGTCCTTCCAATAAATATTCAGGATTGATTTCCTTTAGGATTGACTGGTTTGATCTCCTCGCAGTCCAAGGGACTCTCAAGAGTCTTCTCCAACACCACAGTTCAAAAGCATAAATTCTTCAGCGCTCAGCCTTCTTTATAGTCCAACTCTCACATGCATACATGACTACTGGAAAATGTTAAATAAAAAAGGCAATGCAGTGTGTATGGTCTGCTACCACTTGTACTTAATGAAATACTTTCACTTAAATATATATTCTCCAAAAGGATTCACAAAATAATAATATTGATTTTCTTGAGGAGCTGAGGACAGGGCTGGAAGGAAGATTTACTTTTTATTGTATACTCTTTTGTAATTTTGAGTTGTATGACATGTCCGTGTATTACCTACTTTAAAAATAATTTTAAAAGGACATACCTCGCATATCTTAATAGCACATTTCATTTCTAAAGTCAGTGGAACTTGTAGGCTATGACCAGACACCTTTCATATTATTTGACCAGTAGACAAGAGGTCCTTAATGACAGAAAGCTATAAGGCTTGACTAGTCCCTTACTAGCTAAGGTAGTTAGTTACCTGTCTTATCTTGAGCATCAGCTTCTATCCTTTTCCCATTACCTGAGATAAAGGTATATTTGGCCTATTTGGTTGTATACTTAGAACTTGGGAGTTGCTTTGATTAGGCATGTAACACTGCAAGGGAGAGAATATCAGTTTTACCATCTGTTTGAATGTATTGGTTTGTTTCTTTCATGAACGCACACAAAAATACTCTCTCATAGTCTCCCCATTTAAAAATTATAACAATAATATTAACACATGCTTATTGTAGAAAATTTGGAAAATACAGAAAAATATTTAGAAGAAAATAAAAATTTCTTTACCACCTAGAAGTAATAATTTTTTTTCTTTAATCTATATCATGGATGCTTTCCTAACTGTCAAATAGTCTTCTGAAACTTTTTGTTGTTGCACTGCACTGCATGCAGAATCTTAGTTCTCCAACCAGGGGTTGAACCTATGCCGGCTGCAGCGGAAGCGTGGAGTCCTTACCACAGGACCAACAGGGAATTCCCCACAGCATTTGTTTTTATTTTTTATTTAATTTATTTATTTTATTTTTTTTTTTTAATTTTATTTTATTTTTAAACTTTACATAATTGTATTAGTTTTGCCAAATATCAAAATGAATCCGCCACAGGTATACATATGTTCCCCATCCTGAACCCTCCTCCCTCCTCCCTCCCCATACCATCCCTCTGGGTCGTCCCAGTGCACTAGCCCCAAGCATCCAGTATCGTGCATCGAACCTGGACTGGCAACTCATTTCTTACATGATATTTTACATGTTTCAATGTCATTCTCCCAAATTTTCCCACCCTCTCCCTCTCCCACAGAGTCCATTAGACTGTTCTATACATCAGTGTCTCTTTTGCTGTCTCCTAGGCTAATTACTTTACAATATTGTATTGGTTTTGCCATACATCAACATGAATCCACCATGGGTGTACACATGTTCCCCATCCTGAACCCCCCCTCCTACCTCCCTCTGCATACCATCCCTCTGGGTCATCCCAGTGCATCAGTCCCGAGCATCCTGTATCATGCATTTGTTTTTTTTTTTTTTTTTTTTTTTTTTTTTTTCATGCATTTGTTTTTAAAATGCCATATGGTATACTATTTTGTCATTTTCCCCCCACCTAGTCAATTTTAATGACCTTGAGGGTATTACTTATTTTTAATTGTGCTAAGTAAAAATAAGTCAGACAGAAAAAGACAAATGCTGTATGATCTCATATGTGGACTCTATTTTTTTTTAAAGTTTGTTGTGAAGTGAACACAGGTACAGAAAACCACACAAAATAAATGTATAGCTTAATGAGTCATCTTATGGCAAATAACTTTGTAACTACATCCCAAGTTACTAAAGAGAACTTTGCAAGCACTCCTCTCCCCACAACTCTCTCCAGGTTTTCCTCTCCAATCTAAGCCCTCTCATTCCCCTGAAATGAACACGTAGCCTGACTTTTATAGTTATCATTTTCTTTCTTTTTTAAAAAATTTATTTATTTACTTTTGACCGTTCTTGATCTTCATTGTGGCTCAGGCTTTTCTCTAGTCACAGTGAGCGAGGGCTACCCTCTAGTCGTGGTGTGCACACTTCCCATTGTGGTTCCTTCTCTTGTGGAACACAGGCTCTAGGGCACATGAGTTTCAGTAGCTGTGGTCCCCAGGCATAGGCTCAGTAGTAGCCACTGGCTCACAGGGAAGTCCCAAGAGCTCTTTCTTGATGTGATTGATACCTTCCCTGCTTTTATTTTAAAGAAAAAGGGAGATCTTCCCTCCTCCAACTTTTTTTTTTTTTTTTTGTAACTTTATTTATTTTTGGCTGTGCTGGGTCTTTGTCGTTGCTTGGGCTTGTCTCTAGTTGTGGAAAGTGGGGAATCCTATCTCTAGTCGCAGTGCATAGGCTTTATTTCGGTGGCCTCTCTTGGTTCAGACCACGGGCTCTAGAGCACAGGCTCAGTGGTTGTGAGACATGGACTTCGTTGCTTTTCACCACGTGGGATCCTCCTGGATCAGGGATCGAACCCCTGTCTTCTGCGTTGGCAGGCAAATGCTTTACCACTGAGCCATCAGGGAAACCCAGTAATCATCTTCTTTTTTTTATTAGCTATAATATCTTATTTTAAAAAATTTTAATATAAATTTATTTTAATTGGAGGCTAATTACTTTACAATATTGTATTGGTTTTGCCATACATTGACATGAATCCACCACAGGTGTACATGTATTCCCCATCCTGAATCCCCCTCCCACCTCCCTCCCTGTACCATCCCTCTGAGTCATCCCAGTGCACCAGCCCCGAGCACCCTGTATCATGCATCGAACCTGGACTGGTGATTCGTTTCACATATGATAATATACATGTTTCAGTGTCATTCTCCCAAATCATCCCATCCTTGCCCTCTCCCACAGAGTCCAAAAGACTACTCTATACATCTGTGTCTCTTTTGTTGCCTTGCATACAGGGTTATCATTACCATCTTTCTAAATTCCATATATATGTGTCAGTATATTGTATTGGTGTTTTTCTTTATGGCTTACTTCACTCTGTATAATAGGCTCCAGTTTCATCCACCTCATTAGAACTGATTCAAATGTATTCTTTTTAATGGTTGAGTAATACTCCATTGTGTATATGTACCACTGCTTTCTTATCCATTCGCCTGCTGATGGACATCTAGGTTGCTTCCATGTCCTGGCTATCATAAACAGTGCTGCAATGAACATTGGGGTACACGTGTCTCTTTCAATTCTGGTTTCCTTGGTGTGTATGCCCAGCAGTGGGATTGCTGTGTCATATGGCAGCTCTATTTCCAGTTTTTTAAGGAATCTCCACACTGTTCTCCATAGTGGCTATACTAGTTTGCATTCCCACCAACAGTGTAAGAGGATTCCATTTTCTCCACACCCTCTCCAGCATTTATTGTTTGTAGACTTTTGGATAGCAGTCATTCTGACTGGCATGAAATGGTACCTCATTGTGGTTTTGATTTGCATTTCTCTGATAATGAGAGATGTTGAACATCTTTTCATGTGTTTGTTAGCCATCTGTATGTCTTCTTTGGAGAAATGTCTGTTTATTTCTTTGACCCATTTTTTGATTGGGTTGTTTATTTTTCTGGAATTGAGCTGTAGGAATTGCTTGTATATTTTTGAGATTAATTCTTTGTCATTTGCTTTATTTGCTATTATTTTCTCCCATTCTGAAGGCTGTCTTTTCACCTTGCTTATAGTTTCCTTTGTTGTGCAAAAGCTTTTAATTTTAATTAGGTCCCATTTGTTTATTTTTGCTTTTATTTCCAATATTCTGGGAGGTGGGTCATAGAGGATCCTGCTGTGATGTATGTCAGAGATTGTTTTGCCTATGTTTTCCTCTAGGAGTTTTATAGTTTCTGGTCTTACATTTAGAGCTTTAATCCATTTGAGTTTATTTTTGTGTATGGTGTTAGAAAGTGTTCTAGTTTCATTCTTTTTTTTTTTTTCAGTCTCAGAATTCTTTTTATTTATCTCTAGGTTACAAATTTCTTTTATTTTTTTAATTTTATTTTATTTTTAAACTTTACATAATTGTATTAGTTTTGCCAAATATCAAAATGAATCTGCCACAGGTATACATGTGTTCCCCATCCTGAACCCTCCTCCTTCCTCCCTCCCCATACCATCCCTCTGGGTCATCCCAGTGCACTAGCCCCAAGCATCCAGTATCGTGCATCGAACCTGGACTGGCAACTCTTTTCTTACATGATATTTTACATGTTTCAATGTCATTCTCCCAAATCTTCCCACCCTCTCCCTCTCCCACAGAGTCCATAAGACTGTTCTATACATCAGTGTCTCTTTTGCTGTCTCGTACACAGGGTTATTGTTACCATCTTTCTAAATTCCATATATATGCGTTAGTATACTGTATTGGTGTTTTTCTTTATGGCTTACTTCACTCTGTATAATAGGCTCCAGTTTCATCCACCTCATTAGAACTGATTCAAATTTATTCTTTTTAATGGCTGAGTAATACTCCATTGTGTATATGTACCCCAGCTTTCTTATCCATTCATCTGCTGATGGACATCTAGGTTGCTTCCATGTCCTGGCTATTATAAACAGTGCTACGATGAACATTGGGGTACATGTGTCTCTTTCCCTACTGTTTTCCTCAGTGTGTATGCCCAGCAGTGGGACAAGTGGTTGACCAGTTTTCCCAGCACCACTTGTTAAAGAGATTGCCTTTTCTCCATTGTATATTCTTGCCTCCTTTGCCAAATATAAGGTGTCCATAGGTGCGTGGATTTATCTCTGGGCTTTCTACTTTGTTCCATTGATCTATATTTCTGTCTTTCTGCCAGTACCATACTGTCTTGATGACTGGCTTTGTAGTAGAGCCTGAAGTCAGGCATGTTGATTCCTCCAGTTCCATTCTTCTTTCTCAAGATTGCTTTGGCTATTCGAGGTTTTTTGTGTTTCCATACAAACTGTGAAATTATTTTTTCTAGTTCTGTGAAAAATACCATTGGTAGCTTTATAGGGATTGCATTGAATCTATAGATTGCTTTGGGTAGTATACTCATTTTCATTATATTGAGTCTTCTGATCCATGAACACGGTATATTTCTCCATCTATTTGTGTCCTCTTTGATTTCTTTCACCAGTGTTTTATAGTTTTCTATATATAGGCCTTTGTTTCTTTAGGTAGATACATTCCTAAGTATTTCATTCTTTTCGTTGCAATGGTGAATGTGATTGTTTCCTTAATTTCTCTTTCTGTTTTCTCATTATTAGTGTATAGGAATGCAAGGGATTTCTGTGTGTTGATTTTATATCCTGCAACTTTACTATATTCATTGATTAGCTCTAGTAATTTTCTGGTGGAGTCTTTAGGGTTTTCTGTGTAGAGGATCATGTTATCTGCAAACAGTGAGAGTTTTACTTCTTCTTTTCCAATATGGATTTATTTCTTTTTCTGCTTTGATTGCTGTGGCCAAAACTTCCAAAACTATGCTGAATAGTAGTGGTGAGAGTGGGCACCCTTGTCTTGTTCCTGACTTTAGGGGAAATGCTTTCGATTTTTCATCACTGAGGATAATGTTAGCTGTGGGTTTGTCATATATAGCTTTTATTATGTTGAGGTATGTTCCTTCTATTCCTGCTTTCTGTTTTTTTTTTTTTTTTTGTCATAAATTGATGTTGAATTTTGTCAAAGACTTTCTCTGCATCTATTGAGATAATCATATGGTTTTTATCTTTCAATTTGTTAATGTGTTGTATTATGTTGGTTGATTTGTGGATATTGAATAATCCTTGCTTCCCTGGGATAAAGCCCACTTGGTCATGATGTATGATCTTTTAATATGTTGTTGGATTCTGTTTGCTAGGAGTTTGTTAAGGATTTTTGCATCTATGTTCATCAGTGATATTGGCCTGTAGTTTTCTTTTTTTGTGGCATCTTTGTCTGGTTTTGGTATTAGGGTGATGGTGGCCTCATAGAATGAGTTTGGCAGTTTACCTTCCTCTGCAATTTTCTGGAAGAGTTTGAGTAGGATAGGTGTTAGCTTTTCTCTCAATTTTTGGTATAATTCAGCTGTGAAGCTATCTGGTCCTGGGCTTTTGTTTGCTGGAAGATTTCTGATTACAGTTTCAATTTCTGTGCTTGTGATGGGTCTGTTAAGATTTTCTATTTCTTCCTGGTTCAGTTTTGGAAAGTTCTACTTTTCTAAGAATTTGTCTGTTTCTTCCAAGTTGTCCATTTTATTTGCATATAGTTTCTGATAGTAGTCTCTTATGATCCTTTGTATTTCTATGTTGTCTGTTGTGATCTCTCCATTTTCATTTCTAATTTTTATGTGATTTTTCTCCGTTTGTTTCTTGGTGAGTCTGGCTAATGGTTTGTCAATTTTATTTATCTTCTGAAAGAACCAGCTTTTGGCTTTGTTGATTTTTGCTATGGCCTGTTTCTTTTGCATTTATTTCTGCCCTAATTTTTTAAGATTTCTTTCCTTCTACTAACCCTGGGGTTCTTAATTTCTTCCTTTTCTAGTTGCTTTAGGTGTAGAGTTGGGTTATTTATTTGATTTTTTTTTCTTGTTTCTTGAGGTATGCCTGTATTGCTATGAACCTTCCCCTTAGCACTGCTTTTAGTGTCCCATAGGTTTTGGGTTGTTGTGTTTTCATTTGTTTCTATACATATTTTGATTTCTTTTTGATTTCTTCTGTGATTTGTTGGTTATCCAGCAGCGTGTTGTTCAGCCTCCATATATTGGAATTTTTAATAGTTTTTCTCGGGACTCTACTTTTAAAAAAAAGGAAAAAAGAAGCTCATAGATACAGAGAACAGACAGGTGGTTATCAGAGGCAGGGGTTGGGGAGTAGGCTAAATGGGTGTAAGTAGTGAAAAGGTACAAACTTCCAGTTATGAAGTAAGTTCTGAGGACTTAATGTACATGGTGACTATAATTAATAATACTGTACAGGATATTTGAAAGGTACCAAGAAAGTGAATCTTAGGCTTTCTCATCACAGGAAAAAAAAATTTTTGTAACCATGCATGGTGCAGAAGGTTAACTAGATGTGGTGATCATTTTGCAACATTTACAAATATTAAATCATTATGTTGTACACATAAAGCTAATATGTTATATGTCAATTATATCTCAATACAAAAATAAATAAAATTAAGAAAAGACAGTTTTGTCTCTTAAAAAAATCTATATAGTATGCCATTTTTATCATTTTTTCCCTTAATAAATAGTCATGACTATACTCATGTACTTTGTGCATGCCTTAATTATTCCTTTATGCTCCATTTCCTAGGAGTAAAATTCCTGCATCAAAGAGAATGAATGCTTTCAAGGCTGTTAGATGTGTTGCCAAATTTCTCTTTGGGAAGATGCTACTTATTTGTACTTCCCAAGTACACATGTGAATGGTGCACATCCATTTCTGTGCATCCCAGTTAATGGTGGGCATCATTGTTTAAAGCTGTTTTCCAATTTGAGAGGCTAATATGCTATTTTGCTTTAATATTCATTTTCTCTGATTACTTTCAAAGCTATCATTCCCCCCCCCCATTGGTGACTAGCCACTTCTTAAATATATTTTTTCATGTCTTCTGAATCATCTGGGGATTTTTTTTCCAAATAAGAGGTAGTATCAAATTTTAATATGCCCCTTCTCAGGTTTACTGGCCCTGTCTCTGCCCCTTTTTTCCCCAGAGATACCCAGGGAAGTATCTTGCCTGAGACAGCATAAGAAATCTCTTTCCACAGAGTTCCAGTGTATTATGATTGAGCAGTTGTGCAAATAAGAACATGACTTAGCATTGCTGGGAAACAATTTTTAGAAGCCCCTGTGGGTATGGAAGCAACCTTCTGCCTTTGAGAAGATCTAAGGGATAGAAAGGCTTTTTTTTTTTTAAAGTAGACAAGATAAAAAGTGTATTGCTATGTTAGATGTTTTGAGCACCTGAGAAAAGAGGTGATGAATAAATACCAAGCTTTATATATTGCTGTTATCAATAGTGTGAGCCACACACTTTCTTGTTTGCCTTGTTTTTAATCATCTGCTTCTATTTCACATCAACCTTCTTCGTTGGCTTTTCAGATTGGACAAGTTGTCCTGGAAGAGAGTCTTCAGTTCTTTTTTTTTTTTTTTTAAGTCTTTACAGCATTTCTTCTGTTTCATGTTTTGGTTTTTTGACTGAGAGCCATGCAGGATCTTAGCTCCTTGACCAGGGATTGAAACCATGCCTCCTGGATTGGAAGGTGAAGTCCCAACCATTGGGCCGCCAAGGAAGTCCCAGCCTTAGATTCTTAAAATTAAACTTTAAATATAATTTAAAAATATATATTATTACCATGTAGTTTATTTCTCTGCTTTTCTCGTTTCCTGGTGAGACCTGTAAAATTTCAGGAAATGATCTGCTTTATGAGTAAAAGATGAATAAAACTGTTGTAGATTACTCCTTTTCATTTCCGTCTTCAAGTTTGGGTGAAATTAGTGGCTTAATAATGATACACGTCACTCAAAAATATTTATTTATTGAATGAAGGAATGAACTGCTACAGAAATAAATCCTAGATAAGAGATTAGTGTGTAACCTCGCTTTTTATTGTCTCTGTATGTAGTCTTGGAAATGGATCCTTGCACCAGGCATTCTTTACATCTTTGAAAGGATCCTCAGATTTTACCGCTCTCAGCAGAAGGTTGTGATTACCAAGGTAAAGAATATGCACTTTCTTCTTGTTGTGCTAAGAGTTCTGTTCTTCCTGATTATAGAAATAAATTGCCATGTTGTCACCTTCACAGGAATAAAAAAGAACTTGAGGGCAATATATTTGAGTTCCTCTGGTGTTGGACAGAACTGGAGAGGTTTGGCAGAAATCATCAGCATGGGTCTATGTCAGAAGTTGCTAACAGGCAGTCTACACCATATCTCTGTAGCCTGTCAGACTCCTCTGTCCATGGGATTCACCAGGCAAGAATACTAGAGTGGGTAGCCATTCCCTTCTCCAACACTTTGGCCACCTGATATGGAGAGCCAACTCATTGGAAAAGACCCTGATGCTGGGAAAAGATTGAGGGCAGGAGGAGAAGGGGATGACAAAGGATGAGATGGTTGGATAGCATCACCGACTCAATGGACATGAGTTTGGACATGAGATGGTGAAGGACAGGGAATCCTGGCATGTCCATGGGGTTGCAAAATGTCAGACATGATTGAGCAAATGAACTAGAACAACAACAACAAGAATCTAGCCCACAGACGTATTTTGTTTGGCCCTTACACCAATTGTTTAGAAAGTCGAATTGGTCGCTAACATTTAGAAACCTGGATGGAGGCTTTCACATCAAAAAAATGTCATTTCTTGTTGGTTTTCCAGCTTATCCAGTTATAGCACAGGGAACTGTATTCAATATTTTGTAACAAGATAGAATGGAATTTAATCTGAAAAATAACTGAATCACTTTGCTGTATACCTGAAACTAACACAATATTGTAAATCAACTATGCTTCAATTTAAAACTGGCATTTATAGCCTCTCTTGAAGAATCAAGCAACTTGATAATGCTGAATCTCTGCTCCATAGTGCAACCATTGTCTGGAATTGGTAATTGCTGCCCTGTTCAGAAAGGAGTTCTGTTTGCAATTTACTGTCATCACCAGCCCTCCAGCTTTACTCATTTACTTTATCTGCTTGCCCCGTCACCATTTGAATTTGCCTCTTTTGGCCTCTGTGCTTCGTTCATAGGTTGTCATGCACCCATCCAAAGTTTTGGAATTGCAGATGCACAAGCATGGCTTCAGTATGGAAGTGGGACAGTATATTTTTGTTAATTGCCCCTCAATCTCTAGCCTGGAGCGGCATCCCTTTACCCTGACCTCTGCTCCAGAGGAAGACTTCTCCATTCATATCCGAGCAGTGGGGGACTGGACAGAAAATCTCATAAGGACTTTTGAACAGCAGTATTCGCCAGTTCCCAGGTAGGTCCTTAAGAGCAATAGAGACCCAGACCAGAACACAGCAGGCAGAAAAGAGAAAGTAATTCCTCACTGAACCTTAAGTCTAGTAAAAATGGTATATGATTAAAGTAAACAAGCAACAATGAGCCGTGGAGCAGTTATGCCTCTGGGAGGACGTTTGAGGTTGCAGGTAGAGGTGAGACTTCACTTTTGCCCATTGTCTTTTGCCTTCTGCCAGGATCCAGGTGGACGGGCCTTTTGGCACTGTCAGTGAGGATGTTTTCCAGTATGAAGTGGCTGTGTTGGTTGGAGCAGGAATTGGGGTTACCCCCTTTGCTTCTATCTTGAAATCCATCTGGTACAAATTTCAGCATACAGATCACAACCTCAAAACACAAAAGGTACACTCCTGAGTACCATTTTTCATCTGGTCTGAGCCTGACAGGTCCACAGTTTTCATGGGCTAAGCATTTTACAATTAGTAAGAGAGTAACCTCTCCCTGGAGTTACGAGAGTAAGTGATCACTTCTCCCAGCCAAGGCATCTGCTTCTGCAGACTTGCCATAAGAACCGGGTCTTCATCTCCAACTGGAGTTAAAAGCAACTTGAACTGAAGCTGATGTTTGAGCTCTTTCCATAAGGGAAGTTGTCAGGACTCTGGACATTAATGCCACTTGAGGTCAGCAGCTCTGTAGAAGTGATTTTTTCCAGGTCACTCTTAGACTTGATCAACAAATATAGTATATATGTGCATAATCATGTCACCATAGTGCACATTGTAAGAGGCACTTAATAAGGCTATATTCTCTTTTGCTGATTTCAGATCTATTTCTACTGGATCTGCAGGGAGATGGGTGCTTTTGCTTGGTTCAATGACCTATTGGCTTCCCTGGAACAGGAGATGGAGGAATTAGGCAAAGTGGGTTTTCTAAACTACCGTCTCTTCCTCACCGGATGGGACAGCAACTTTGTGAGTTCAAACAACACACTAATTCCCTAAGATGAAGGTCAGATAAAACATAATGCATGCTGAGCAGAAAAAATCATATCTTATGATTTCCTACCTGCTTTCACCTTCACACCCAAGTTTAAAAGTGGCTGAAGGAAGGGTAGCTATCAGGACCTGCTTTTTCTAACTTTCTATTTCTCCAACTCCAGGCTGGTCATGCAGCACTAAACTTTGATAAGGCCAATGACATCCTGACAGGTCTGAAACAGAAAACCTTCTTTGGGAGACCTATGTGGGACAATGAGTTCTCTACAATAGCTACCGCTCACCCCAAGTAAGTGTATTCTCCCCTAGTTGGTTGATTTTGCAGAATTAGGTTTAGGAAAAGTATTACAGCATGTTGAACACGCTTGGGAAAAGATTTCTGGGGCCAAAACTATTTGTACCAATCTTAGATTCTTGCTTAAAAGTGAGGAAATTTCATCTGAGATTTCAGCCAAATAGGGGTCTTGATCTTGTAATTGATGAGAAGACATTTGTTGTCCCCACCTGCATTCGAACAGTGAGGCAAAGAAACTCAGTTCTGGCTGTATTACCAAATAAAAGAGAGAACTAGCACCATTCAAATGCATTGTTTTGGGCCAAAGCAATTCTGAAGAAAAATAACAAAGCTGGAGGCATAACTCTCCCAGACTTTAGATAATACTACAAAGCTACAGTAATCAAAACATCTTGGTATTGGCACAAACATATAGATCAATGGGACAGAACAGAGAGCCCGGAAATAAACCCACACACTTAGGGCCAGTTAATTTTTGACAAAGGAAGCAAGAATATACAATGGAAAAAAGACATTCTTTTCAGCAAATAGTGTTGGGAAAGCTGGACAGCCTCAGGTAAATCAATGAAGTTAGAATGCTCCCTCATACTATACACAAAAATAAATTCAAAATGGCTTAAAGACTTAAATGTAAAACATGACACCATAAAATGCCTAGAAGAGAACCTAGGTAAAACATTCTTGGACATAAATCATGGTAATGTTTTCTTAGATCAGGCTCCCAAGGCAAAAGAAATAAAAGCAAAAATAAAATAAATAGGATCATATCAAGCTTCAAAGCTTTTGCACAGCAAAGGAAACCATAAACAAAATAAAAAGATAAATATCCGGAAGAAAATATTTCCAAGCAGTGCAACTGACAAGGGTTTACTTTTCAAAATATACAGACAGCTTATACAACTCAATATCAAAAAAACAACTCTATTAAAAAATGGGCAGAAGACCTAAATAGCCATTTCTGCAGAGAAGGCATACAGGTGACCAACAGGCACATGAAAAGATTCTCAGCATTGCTAATTGTTAGAGAAATGCAAATCAAAACTAAAAATGAAGTATCACTTCACACCAGTCAGAATGCTGCTGCTGCTGCTGCTGCTGTCGCTTCAGTCGTGTCCGACTCTGTGTGACCCCATAGATGGCAGCCCACCAGGCTCCGCCATCCCTGGGATTCTCCAGGCAAGAACGCTAGAGTGGGTTGCTATTTCCTTCTCCAATGCATGAAAGTGAAAAGTGAAAGTGAAGTCACTCAGTCATGTCTGACCCTTAGTGACCCCACGGACTGCAGCCTACCAGGCTCCTCCATCCATGGGATCTTCCAGGCAAGAGTACTGGAGTGGGGTGCCATCGCCTTCTCTGACCAGTCAGAATGGCCATCATCAAAATGTCTACAAGTAGCAAATGCTGGAGAGGGTATGAAGAAAAGGAAATCCTCTGACAGTAGTAGTGGGAATATAAATTAAAGCCACTATGGAAAGCAGTATGGAGGTCTCTTTAAAACTAGAGTTTACCATATGATTCAGCAATCCCACTCTGTGGCTTATATCCAGAGAAAAGTCTAATTTGCAAATATACATGCCATCACAATGTTCATAACAGCACTGTTTACAATAGTCAAGACATGAAAGCAACCTAAATATTGATAGATGAATGGATAAAGAGGGTGTGATACACATACTCACACACAATGGAATACTACTCAGATAATGCCATCTGCAGCAACATGGAGGGACCTAGAGATTACCATACTAAGCAAAGTAAGTCAGACAAAGATATAATATCACTTATATGTGGAATCTAAAAAATATGGTACAAATGAACTTATTTATAAAACAGAAATAGACTCAAAGACAGAAAACAAACTTATGGTTACCAAAGGGGAAAGGGGAGGGGGAGGAATAAATTGGGAGTATGGGATTAACAGATATACACCACTATGTATGGGCTTCTCCAGTGGCTCAGTAGTAAAGAAACCACCTGCAAGGCAGGAGCTGCAGGAGATATGGGTTCAATCCCTGGTCAGGAAGATCTCCTAGAGGAGGGCTTGGCAACCCACTCCAGTATTCTTGCCTGGAGAATCCCATGGACAGAGAAGTCTGGCGGGCTACAGTCCATGGGGTTGCAGAGTCTGACATGACTGAGCACAAAACTAAATAACTGATGACCTGACCTCAGTTTTCTGAGGGGTTTTGAGACATGCTGGAACATGAAAATCAGTCATAAAATCAGCCATTCAGATGGGAAGGAGATTAAACTGATTGTATTAGATAAATTCCTGACCTTTCCAGTTCTGGAAACTTGAGCTAGAAAGAAAATTCTGAACTTCAGATTCCTCATCGGTAAATGGGGTTTATATTAGTAAGTGCCTGCTCTACTCACTTGCAGGATTGTCATGAATAATAGGCAAGACAATATATTAAAAATGCCCTGTAAACTGGAAAGCAGCATATAAACAAGAGATTATGTTAATTATTGTGTCAGGTTGACCATAGTTGAAGCTGCATTAAGGAATGCTTACATTATGTGGGAAAGGAGAAAGATGAGCCAGGGAAGAAGTAGGAGAGTGTGGAGAAGCAGTGTCACAGAAAGAGAGGATGTTATTAGAGGAGTGTTGTCAACAGTGTTGGAGGAATGGCAGGGTCCAGCGAATGCTTAGTTTAAGGATGATCTAACCATATTTATAGACAGATCAGGAGCCAGTAGATAGGAATAAAATAAACATGCAAAATAAACATGCAAAAGGGGTTTCTCCCACATTGTTTATGGGAATGTGAAACAGTGCACTACTTTGGGGAAACTCTGGCATTTCCTCAATGTTAAATTCCATCACCACATGACTCAGCATTTTGACTCCTAAGTATATACCCAAAAGAAATGAAAACATATGTCCACACACAAATTTGTGTATGAATGTATGTAAAATAGCCAAAAAGTGTGGAAACAAAAGTGTCCATCAACAGATGAATGGATAAACAAAATGTGATATATTCACACAAGGGAATATTATTCAGTTGTAAAAAGGAATGCAGTACTGTTATATGCTACAACATGGGTGAACCTTGAAAACAGTACGGTAAGTGCAAGAAATCCAACACAAAAGGCCACATATCATTTGATTCCAGATTAGGCAAATCTAGAGACAGGAAGTAGATTTGATTATCTAGGGCAGGGGTGGGGGCAGTTGGCAGAAAATGGCAAATGACTGCTAATGTGTATGGGTTTTTTGAGATGAAAATGTTCTCAGATTTTGCACAACTTGGTGGTTATACTAAAAAGCACCAGCTGCACACTCTAAAAGGGTGAATGTTATGTCATGGGAATTACATTTCAAATAAAAGAGAGGAGAGGAAGATATGAGGGAAGGAAGGAGAGAGTGAGGCCCAGAGCCTAGTTAGAAAGAGTATCTTTGGCAAGAAGAATCACCACCTCTTCAATGTGAGAAAACACTAGATGGCTTTAATAGCAGCTAACATAAGCACTTGCTATGTGCCAGGCATTTTTTAAATTGCTTTACACATGTTGTTTTTGTTTAAACCTCCAAACAAGACTATGAGCTGGATACTATTTTTATCCCCATTTTACAGGGTCGGGGGGAATGGTGAAAGAGAGATTAAGAAACTTGCCTAAAGTCATACAGCTGGGACAAATGTCAGTACAGGGATTAGAACCTAGACAGCCTGGCTTTAGAGTCCAGTAGTTCATAGGGCACTGCTCTCCATATCCTATGGGTGTGCTCAGTAGAATAGGCAAGGCTAAGTACTGAGAGGGTTAAGGGCTGGGAGCATATTGGGGATTGCAAACAGAAAAGGTGAGATGAACATGAAGAACGTGAGACCATCAATAACTGAGTTTTTATGTAAGGTTGGTGGGAGGAGAGGCATAGCAGAGGTGGAAAACATTCCCACAAACCATCAGCAGCCTTTGCTGCCTTCTAGCTCTGGCTACCATTCTCTTCTTGCAGGTTGGCGGTGGGAGTCTTCCTATGTGGTCCCCAGACTTTGGCAAAGAGCCTGAGCAAATGCTGTCACCAGTACTCCAGCCTGGATCCTAGGAAGGTTCAATTCTACTTCAACAAAGAAAATTTCTGAGTTATAGGAATAAGGATAGTAATCTGCATTTAAGTCTCTTCATCTTCAACAATTTACTTGGTTTGGTCAGGTTGAGGCAACCACTTACAGACAGTAACATGTTTCTTTCAAGGCAGTCCCTGGCAGTCTTTCTTGATTGGATTCAACTTAGTCATCACTGAGCTTCATGGACCTAAGAACTTTAGTAGTTATCATAATTGCAAAGCCCATGGATTCTTTCTTTGGAAATCATTGTAAATCCTTCTGGAATGCCCTGACTGCAGCAAGGCCTGATAGCAGATGCAGTTGACAGTTACATAATTTAACCTTGGGTGATTTTGTTGATTCCAAGTGTTAACCATATCCTGGACTCTGGGTCATTCTCCTAGTCCTCCTACCCACCAAGAAAATTTCTAAGTAAGGTGATTTTTTTTCAAATAAAAATTTATTAAAGAATTAATGACAAAATATAATAAACATAAATAGTAAAACAACAAACATAAAATTACCAAGAACTCAATCCCTATATAACAGTATGTACATTCTGTTAAACATGATCTTATCCAGTGTGAATGGCAACTTATGCTTTACTCATATTTGCTTATCAAAAAATGAAGGATTTTTCTCTGTTTAATGAATAAATCTTTTGTTACGTCATCTAGGCTCTCCATTTAGGAAAGATAATCTTGAAAGTATGCTAATCATAACTGAAATTGTATCATAATTGAAAGACAGCTATATTGTCATTAGCTTGCCTTGTTCTGTTGGAAATAATTGTGAAAACTTGAACTCCATCTTAGGATGATTATTTAGTCAACAAGGACTCTTTATTACCATTTTAATCAAGGGGAGTTATTAATGTCTTGTCTTAAAAAGATAATTTAAAATTTTGACAACGTTTCCTTGGCTCCTACGTACCTATTAAGGAATCGTTCAGTAACATAAGCAAAATGCCTTTTCTTTCGCCTATCAAAATGTTCTTTTATTTCTTCCATCCACCTGGCTCTGGGGTGTCAGTAGTCACAGTGAATCAGTAGAAGGAAAGAAGACTGGGGCCCTTAAAAGAGGAAAAATAATACACATTTTGTTGTGCTCAAAGACAATTCAAATCATAAGATTTACAAGAATGTTTCTACTGAATTAACATTAGTGCACCTCTCTCTCTACCATTGTGGCCAAAAATGAATGATTATTTCTAATTCTCCAGAAATCTACATGACTTGAAGGATTAGAAAAACTGTTTTTTTTCAGTCACTAGTCTGAACAAAATAAAGGAAGGTCATGAACTCATGGTTGTGTTTCATGTATTAACTGGACATCAAGAAAAAATACTAATGGACATTTCCGAAAGAATAGATTGGGATACCCCTGCTGTTACCAATTTCCCAGATTTCAGCTAATTTAAATTTAATAAGGCTTCAGGAACATGCACGCTGCAGCCTTGATGGTTTGGTTCCTATTAGACAACTGCTGACCAAATTATAATTTGATCTCCAATGAGTCTGATTTGGAATCTTAGTGTTCCTTAAAACTTATTATAATGTGTTCCTAAGGAGAAAGACTGTATTCTCGGTCTTGATGTCTCAATATATTGACACTTCAAGACATGGCTGCTGCTAAAATCAACATATCAAGGCCTAGAATGTTCATGGAAGCTAGCATAAAAGGTAATGATAATAATAAATCCTACATACAATCAACATCTAAGCCCAAATTGGGGATGAGCAGGCTACCTAGAAAGCTTCTCAGCTGTTTTGATCAAGTTTTTCTTCCTAGGTTGCAGTTATCGAGTATCTTTCTCAGTAAACTTTTGTTGTAGTCAATGCTTATATATGAGTAGAAAATCTCTCAATTTTAATGTCCCTCATAATTTTGATTATCTTTGCATTCTTTTGCTTGACATGTAAGCAATATGCTATTACATTCTCTACACCTATGGCAGGTTTTTAATTCACTTGACCATACTCCTAACGCAGAGGCTAGGACTCTGAGAATATAAACAGACTCAGGAGTAGTTCCAGTGGAACTTTACTAATTATTAAGGCACCTCTTAACCTCTTGAGGTTGGCCTGATGGAGATAAATCATGTTTCTCCTTAATGCCACTATGAGAGAGAATACTAGGCCGGAAGAGCTGTAGGTTATAGCCAGTGGCACTGATTGTGTTCACACCCATCTGAGAGGAAGAAGGCAGGGTCAGGCCTAATGGGCAATCTGACTGCTTATACATTTGGTCCTTTTGAAATAAATGAGAAAAATATAAATGTAAAAATTTTAGAATTTCTATGTTTTAATTTCCCAGAATAAATCTGGTTACTGGGTAGGGCTGCAGATTAGTAATTATTTAGAAGGCAAGATGAAATGTATTGTTTGACTTCTGTTCAGTGTTTATTTCATCTTGAACATAGGAAAAATTAGTGGCTTTCTAAACTTTTAAAGTTAACTACCCAGACTGAAGAGTTTTAGAACAAGAAAATGTCAACAGTCTCTTGTGTTGCTGACACATTAAAACCAGTGATCATATATCGTCCTTGTCTTAACTCTGAACTATGTATGTGAATAGACTTTAGTTCATTTCAGTTCAGTCATTCAGTCTTGTCCAACTTTGTGACCCTATGGACTGCAGCATGCCAGGCCTTCCTGTCCATCGCCAACTCCCGGAGTTTACTCAAACTCATGTCCACTGAGTTGGTGATGCCATCCAACCATCTCATCCTCTGTCGTCCCCTTCCTGGTACTGACCAAAAAATACATTTTGATATTTGGATTTTTCTAGACTAAATACACTGCTCTGCTATGTAGGCTCTTTGCTTTGCTGGCCTTCTGACCATTTTACAGCTCTAAGCACATGCTATTGTCTGAGTAGACTCAGAAGCTCTAGCAAGTTCTCAAAGGGCAAATATTATTATTCCTGTTGGAAGCAAACTAAGCAAAAACTAAGTTCCAGAAAACCCTGTTTCTGAGAAATTCTCAAATATCATTAAGAAGAATAAATGGTTAACTTAAAAGGAAAAACAACTATGCAACATTAAAGTACAATATTGCAATAAGGGTAGAAAACATGTGTGAGGTTTCACCCTTGGAGTTCAGCCTTTTAAAAGCAAAAAGGTTATGCATATCAATTTGCAGTATACTAAAATTGTGTTCAAAGTTTATTTCAAGTCACAGAAAATATACAAACTAAGACAACAGAATGATCTGATTTTGTTCTGAGAGAAGGTGATAGGAGTCCTCCACCTGGCACCAATTTGAGTCATTCAAGGGTTAGGATGCAGAAGTCATCTTTTTGCAACATTTCAACAAAGTTATAGGATTAATTTCCATATCTGTTGCCAGGTATTTTTGAAAACCTGTAAGGAAAAGTTGGGAGAAAGCCATTACAAGTGGAGACAAAGTTCTCTTCCCCAAACATCAGGAAGAAAAGAATTTAAAGGTAGGGGAAGGAGGCTATGCATAAGAACAAATCACCAGGAACAGATTCCTAAGGTGTCTGCCTCCTGCTTCCCCAAAATAATCATCTCTTACAGTGGAGTTTCTCAACCTCAGCACTACTGACATCTGGGGCCAGATAACTCTTTGTTATCAGGTGGTGTCCTGAGCATTACAGGAGGTTTAGCAGTATCTCTGGTCCCTACCCACTGAAAGCCAGTAGCATACCATACCCGCTAAAGCTGTGATAACCAAAAATGTCTCCAGACATTTCCCAGTATCATGTAGGGGGCAAAACCACCTCTGGCTGAGAACCACTGACCTAATGGTAATGGTACATAAGCCTGTCAGTGATAGCAGAGCTGGATCACAACCAGTAAGGTAGAGGATGGAGGGAGAGCCAATCTCTTGGCTACAGTATGCACCAATACCAGCAAATACACATTAAAACCTTCCCAGTGGAAAATTGCAAAGAACTACATGCACCACATGTACATATTAGTGGAGGTTTAAAAGAGATAAAAGGTGAATAAGGTCTGTAGTCTAGTTAAGAGTAATGTACCAATGTACATTTCTTCCTTTTGCACTATAAACCAAAAAGGTATTGTGTACAATAGATTCCCAAAATTTTATCATTGTGGGAAGCTAAAGGAAAGGTGCATGAGGCTCTCTGTACTATTTTCCCAACTTCCTGTGAATTTCTAATTATTTCAAAATAAAAGATAAAACAAACAAAAAACCCTGCTCTGTGGTATATGTGCAAGGCTTTGAAATGAGGTACCTTATAAGCAAGAATACACAAGCAGAGAAATTTCAGAAACGTTTTTTACCTCTACTATCCCAAAACATAATTTTCTCACATTCTAGGGGATACGTTTTTTTAAAAAAATAGCTTTTTAAAAATCTATTCCTCTAACTATAATAGGCAGTCTACACTTTCACTAAAGAAAATAGAATGACTTGGGTATCTGGACTAAAAGTTCTAGTTGCACTGTTAAGTCTGGTGCCATCCATCTATGACAGCTTCCCATTAAAGTTCAGTCAATTTAATGTCTAGATACAGATATAATGCATATTTACAGTTTAAAAGTTTTAACAATATTACAAATATGGATTAAAATACAATATATTTAGTAAAGACTGCTAGTTAGTATAAATGAGACCACTGTTAAATAATATATGGACAGAAATTATTACAAAGAGGGAATAAAAAGCAGAAATTCAAAATGTGAATTTCCAATTGATATTGGGACAATGCAAAAAAGTAATTAGCCTCTAATTAAAATAAATAAATTTTTATGTTTATGAAATACAAGATGTTGGGGAAAAACTTTTTTAAAAACCCTATACATGTAATCAGGTTAGGTCACATGATTATGTTCCTTTCTAGCTGACTGAAGAGCAAGAAAACTAAGGGCAGTAGTGTACAGCAACCTCTAAAATGTACAGGGCCTGATGGAGATGGTGGACATTCACTACCTTAAATTATGTGCTGTAACAGTTTAATCTCAAAATATTCTATGTAAAATAAATACTTGAAACTAAAATGTTTGCATATTTTATTGAAATGGTTTGTGTTTTCATTTTGATGGGATAGTTGGGAATAAAATAATAACTGATTCTGGAAGAATACATACCAAACTATATTTAGCAGTTATGTCTTTGGAATGAGACTGAGAAACCAGAGCTTTTACCCTGAACTTTCTACATTTCTGTATTTGATTAATTTGGTTAAACTGATCATATGTCACTGTTGCCCATTTTAGGGAAAAAAGGTTAAATGAGATTACAATCAATTCAACAACTGAACAAATGCCTATCACCTTCCCCTACCATGACAGGGACTGAGTTACTGAAGAGTGAAGGGTCTAGTCAAGAGGGGTACAGGCCTCGGGTAGTCTTGAGATCAAGAGACTCTTGTTGGTTAAGCTTGAAAAGTACATACCCCAAATGCACAAGGACCTTGTCTGACTCAGGCACAGTAAGTCTGCTCACCTTTAAGGAGCTCCAGTAGATTTCTGTATTTGTTCTTTTAAGATCAGGATACTCTGCCTCTGCTCAGGAGGCAGCATGGCGATCTGGTCTGCAGTTAGTTGAAGTACCTGCATAATCAAAGCAGCCTGTGCAGAGGAAAAAAAAAACATAATGAGTTCTAACGATGGTGGCTAAAAAACTACCACCAGCTTCTGTCCAAGGCAGAAGGATAATTCACATACATTAAACCAAAAAATTTTTAAAAATGAAACCAAACCAAAGAAAAAACCAAAACCAGCTGGTGAGAAGAGGCAAAATGAAAAGCACAGGTACAATGGCTAAGATTAGAAGATTCAAAGCAGACACCTTCATGAACCCCAAATTCTTACAGATGAAGATGGTATTGGTAACCCCTGGGAAATCTACAGTTTTTAATCCTTTGAAAGAATTAAATCCTTTGAAAGGAGCTTTGAAAGTTGCTCCTTTTCACAAGTTTTGAGCTCCCTACAATGGTCAAATATAGAAACAGAAAGATATGCTTGTGGGGAATCTGCTATCATCTTTAGGGATAAGGTATAAAAGGGAGGAACAAAGGGATTTGGATTTCCAGGTCAATCAGGCCTGCACAGAAAATATCTATTGGCAGATGAGTCTGAAAAGTAAGACAAGCTACCACTGACATATAGCCATTTAAGAATTTTAGGATCTGGCCCACAGATTTTCGGGTAACAAGATCATAAAGAATTCTGAGTATAAGCATCATTTCCAAAGGGACTCTGAAGACCCGGGACCTCCACATGGTGACTATGAAAAGAGGACTCCAAAAAGATTTGTGCAAATGGAGGCAGCTGGACAACATTACTTACCTTCTCATGGTCCTGTGGAGTGACTTGGTTCTGTCCAGGACTAAAGCCACCAGGCTGGCCTCCACCCTGAATGCTTGCTCCCTGCATGCCTGCTCCCTGCATGACTGGGACCTATGTGCACAGAGACAAGGAGAGATTTTCGATACTTCTCATTTAGGTTACCAGAACCCAGTAATATTAGCAACGTGAAAAAATAGGATCATATTGTGGAGACGAATAAAAAAAGCAAATAAATGACTCTGAAGAACAGTTCCTACTGTTAGCAACCGCAGAAGGCAGGGTTTAGCCAGAGATCAACTAGTAAGTTGATATATTTGCTTATGACAGCACCAGCAGCATCAACAAATACCACAAAGCATAACTGCTGTTGCTACTGCTAAGTCGCTTCAGTTGTATCTGACTCTGTGCGACCCCATAGACAGCAGCCCACCAGGCTCCTCTGTCCCTGGGATTCTCCAGGCAAGAATACTGGAGAGGGTTGCCATTTCCTTCTCCACAAAGCACAACTGGATACTATTAAATCAATCAAAATTCAGCCACATAAGCACAGGGAAAACTGACAGCATCCGAGAAACTATCACTCAGTGGAAACAGAAATGAAAGATGACATATTGTAGAATAATGTATGCTGGCCCACTGGGGAGCTACATTCACAGGGATACTGCCTACCTCTAATTCAATCAAACACAGTTCGTCCCAAAGGGCCCTATCCCATAAGTAAGGCAGAAACAATCATAATGGCAGAGGCAGAAAGGAGACGGGAAGGTCTCTGGGGAAAAGACTACTATTAGCCCCACATTTGTTTTTTTATAACTTCCCTCAGAGAATACGCAGCAGATGCTTTCTGCTAAATACAGACTAAAAAACATGACTGACCTGAGTTAACCAAGTGCAGTTTTATCATTCTTACTGGTATTTAAGATCTTCAATGGGTTCAATCTTTTGGAAAACAACCATAACCCAAAGAAAAGGCCTCAGAGCGCCTAGAATACTTGTTAAAAGGTTCCTACGCTGGAATTATGTTCACACTTAAAGCATTCACCCAGAGCTTAGGTAGTGGTTGTTGATCAGTTGCTAAGTCGTCTCTTTGTGACTCTGTGAACCCATGACCTGCAGCATGCCAGCATCCCTGTCCTTCACTATCTCCTGGAGTTTGCTCAAATTCATGTCCATTGAGTCAGTGATTGTACCTAACCATCTCATCCTCTGCCGCCCCTTCTCCTCTTGTCCTCAATCTTTCCTGTCATCAGGGTTTTTTCCAATGAATTGGCTGTTTGCAATCAGGTGGCCAAAGAATTGGAACTTCAGCTTCAGCATAAGTCCTTCTAATGAATATTCAGGGTTGATTTCCTTGAGGACTAACCGGTTTGATCTCTGCTGTCCAAGGGACTCTCAACAGTCTTCTTGAGCACAACTCGAAAGCATCAATTCTTCACTGCCCAGCATTTTTTATGGCCCAACTCTCATGTCCATACATGACTACCAGAAAAAATCATAGATTTGACTATACGGACCTTTGCTGGCAAAGTGATGTCTCTGCTTTTTAATATGCTGTCTAGGTCTGTCATAGCTTTTCTTCCAAGGAGCAAGCGTCTTTTAATTTCATGGCTGCAGTCACCATCTGCAGTGATTTTGGAGACAAGAAAATAAAGTCTGACACTGTTTCCACTGTTTCCCCATTTATTTGCCATGAAGTGATGGCAGTGGATGCCATGATCTTAGTTTTTTTAATGTTGAGTTTTAAGCCAGCTTTCTTACTCTCCTCTTTCAACCTCATCAGGAGGCTCTTTAGTTCCTTTTCACTTTCTGCCATTAGAGTGGTATCAGCTGCATATCTGAGGTTACTGATATTTCTCCTGGCAATCTTGATTGCAGCTTGTGCTTCATCAAGCCTGGCATTTCGCATGATATACCCTGCATAAATGGTTGTCTGAGGAGGCCTTACAAATAGCTGTGAAAAGAAGAGGAGCAAAAAGCAAAGAAGAAAAGGAAAGATATAAGCATCTGAATGGAGAAGGCAATGGATGCAGAGTTCCAAAGAATAGCAAGGAGAGATAGGAAAGCCTTCCTCAGCAATCAATGCAAAGAAACAGAGGAAAACAACAGAATGGGAAAGACTAGAGATCTCTTCAAGAAAATTAGAGATACCAAGGGAACATTTCATGCAAAGATGGGCTCAATAAAGGACAGAAATGGTATGGACCTAACAGAAACAGAAGATATTAAGAAGAAGTGGCACGAATACACAGAAGAACTGTACAAAAAAGAGCTTCATGACCCAGATAATCACAATGGTGTGATCACTCACCTAGAGCCAGACATCCTGGAATGTGAAGTCAAGTGGGCCTTAGAAAGCATCACTACGAACAAAGCTAGTGGAGGTGATGGAATTCCAGTTGAGCTATTTCAAATCCTGAAAGATGATGCTGTGAAAGTGCTGCACTCAATATGACAGCAAATTTGGAAAATTCAGCAGTGGCCACAGGACTGGAAAAGGTCAGTTTTCATTCCAATCCCAAAGAAAGGCGATGCCAAAGAATGCTCAAACTACCACACAATTGCACTCATCTCACACGCTAGTAAGGTAATGCTCAAAATTCTCCAAGCCAGGCTTCAGCAGTATGTGAACCATGAACTTCCAAATGTTCAAGCTGGTTTTAGAAAAGGCAGAGGAACCAGAGATCAAATTGCCAGCATCCGCTGGATCATCCAAAAAGCAAGAGAGTTCAGGAAAAACATCTATTTCTGCTTTATTTACTATGTCAAAGCCTTTGAGTGTGTGGATCACTATAAACTGTGGAAAATTCTGAAAGAGATGGGAATGCCAGACCACCTGACCTGCCTCTTGAGAAATCTGTATGCAGATCAGGAAGCAACGGTTAGAACTGGACATGGAACAACAGACTGGTTCCAAATAGGAAAAGGAGTACGTCAAGGCTGTATATTGTCACCCTGCTTATTTAACTTATATGCAGAGTACATCATGAGAAACGCTGGGCTGGAAGAAGCACAGGCTGGAATCAAGATTGCCGGGAGAAATATCAATAATCTGAGATATGCAGATGACACCACCCTTATGGCAGAAAGTGAAGAGGAACTAAAAAGCCTCTTGATGAAAGTGAAAGAGGAGAGTGAAAAAGTTGGCTTAAAGCTCAACATTCAGAAAACTAAGATCATGGCATCTGGTCCCATCACTTCATGGCAGATAGATGGGGAAACAGTAGAAACAGTGTCAGACTTTATTTTTGGGGGCTCCAAAATCACTGCAGATGGTGACTGCATCCATGAAATTAAAAGATGCTTACTCCTTGGAAGGAAAGTTATGACCAACCTAGATAGCATAATGAAAAGCAGAGACATTACTTTGCCAACAAAGGTCCGTCTAGTAAGGCTATGGTTTTTCCAGGGGTCATGTATGGATGTGAGAGTTGGACTGTGAAGAAAGCTGAGCACCAAAGGATTGATGCTTTTGAAGTGTGGTGTTGGAGAAGACTCTTGAGAGTCCCTTGGACTGCAAGGAGATCTAACCAGTCCATCCTAAAGAGATCAGTCCCGGGTGTTCACTGGAAGGACTGATGCTGAAGCTGAAGCTCCAATACTTTGGCCACCTCATGTGAAGAGTTGACTCATTGGAAAAGACTCTGATGCTGGGAGGGACTGGGGGCAGGAGGAGAAGGGGATGACAGAGGATGAGATGGCTGGATGGCATCACCGACTCGATGGATGTGAGTCTGAGTGAACTCCGGGAGTTGGTGATGCACAGGAAGGCCTGGCCTGCTGCGATTCATGGGGTCGCAAAGAGTCGGACACGACTGAGTGACTGAACTGAACTGAACTGAACCCTGCATATAAGTTAGATAAGCAGGGTGACAATAAACAGCTTTGACATACTCCTTTCCCAATTTGGAATGAGTTTGTTGTTCCATGTCTGATTCCAACTATTGTTTCTTGTTCTGCATACAGGTTTCTCAGGGGACAGGTAAGGTGGTCTGGTATTCCCACCTCTAAGAATTTTCCAGTATGTTGTCATCCACAGAGTCAAAGGCTTTAGCATAGTCAATGTAGCAAAAGTACATTTTTTTTTCAATTCCCTTGCTTTTTCTATAATCCAATGGATATTGGCAATTTGATCTCTGCTCTTATTAAACACAAATTGTTAATAAACATGTTACCTGCTTCCCCAGCAGATGAAAAGCAGCAAAAAAATAAAAGCATAAAAGAAATATGGATAAACCATTAGGAGCAGATATAATAGCACTGTGAAGAACCAGGTGACAGTCTGACAGTGAAGGACACCAGAAAGCAAAGCAGGAAATAACTATGATTTCTATTATAGCATATATAAAAATGAGTGGGTACATTTAATGATGACCTTGAGTAATCAAATATGATCAAATTCATTTTTTGCATCCTGTTTAAGAAAAGAAGAAAGCATAGTATATTTTATAAATGATTTTTCATTAAAATAGTTTAAAAACTTGGTTGAATAATTCTATTATCTGGAATATTCATTTGCATGCATTAACTCAGTTCCCAAAACACTAGAGACATGAAGCATTAGAACAACTTTGTACAGATTGCTAACATACTATCACTTTCAGTTCTTTATCAATACTGAATCCAGAGACCAGTCTGAACCTTAATGATCTGTTATGGACCTGAAATATCTATGAGAATAACATTTTTGAGGCTTCAGTCAATACTAATTTGAGGTACTGTAATGTGATCTAGCCATTTAATAATGGCCATTTAAAGTTTCTAGAAGAACCTGTTCTAGGCAGACAAGTAATAATACAGGTAAGCATGAATCTAGGTTTACTAAGACAGTCCCAGTTTATGTTTTTGACTCACAGTAATTACTGACAGCACCCTCAAATGTGTCTCTGTATAGACAATAAGTTATATAATTACCCTAGTAATAAGAAGCCTTTATCAACAAGTTTCAACTAGGTGGACAGAAGTTAATTTCAAAATTTGATTTAAAATTATGTATTAAGGATATATTATTAGGTTAAAAAACAAGGTGCAGAACAGTGAAAGGAGGAAAAAATAAGAATACATATATATTCATATTTGCAAAAATAGTATGTATTCTGATTTGCTAGAAAGATACACTATAATAAAATGTGGTTATCTACAAGAGATGGGGGTCACAGGGAGACAGGTATAGGGAGGAAGGGAGGTTCTTACTGTCTATCTTTTATACATGAGTGAATGTATTTTATATTATTTGTTTATAAGAAAACACGTTGAATAATTTTTAAAAGTTTGAAGACAAAATTTTTTCTCTACCTCAAATCTTATTGGCTTTACAAAATCTACTAATGAAAACTATGACAAATTTAACATTGCAGAGTAACAAGTCCGAGTACTAGAAGATAAAGGACCAAGGAATTATTGACAAATGGTCTTCCAACCATTATTTTTGACATCCTTCTCAAAAGACTTCTCAATAGGATTATATAAGGACATCATGCAGTTATTTGTTATTTATCTCTCCACTGGAATGCAAGCTCTACAGGAGCAGGACTTTATTTTGCTCACCTTGCTCTATCCCCACTACCTATAGCTCTGTCTGATATACAGTAAGTGCTCAACAAATATTTGTTGAACGACTGAATGAAAGCACTAAAAACCCATTTTAAGTATGAAGCTTACTGACCACCGAGGGCACAATAAAAATCAAGCCCCAAAACATATTTTTTAAAAAAGTACAATTAGAAAAACAGTAACCAAGTTTTTTCCTACACATACCAGAAAATAACATATTCACATATCATATTAAAGAGGAGGGACAGATACACATATACACAATATACAATGTGCAGGTAACAGAGACGTAGTAGTACAGTAGGAAACAACATAGGTTATATTCCTTGCTCTACCACTTTTTAGTTTTGTGAATTTGGATAAGTCACCTGAATTCTTGGGTCTCAGTTTCCAAACCTATAAAATGAGAGAACTGGATGTCTGCCATGTCCCATTCCACTCGGACCATACAATTCTCTCATACACATGTACACATGCATGCCTGAGAGGGAATAAGGCACAGAAACATATGGGAGAGCAAAGAGAAACACAAGTACATAGAGGAAGGAGGAAGTCACACTGAAGAAATATGAAGGTGGAAGAGCTAGAGGCAAACAAAAGTATTAGCAGAAAAAAAACAAAACAAAATAAGCAAACAAACTCACGGAGAAGATACATGCATACTACCTGCAGGGTAAAAAGGATGGAGATGACTACATATAGATAATCATAGCCCATCATAACACATAGCTGGAGAAAGCCAAATAAAGAGAAAGAAGAGAAAATTCAGTTGCACAGCTTTTAAGGTGAGCATTAGTAAACTGCCGTTCATACTCCACTGTTCACTTTAGGCTATGTGATGAAAGTAAAGTAAAACAGATTTCTGCAAACCTAAGATTAGCTAAATGACCACTAACTAATAGCTCTTCATATGCTTGAATGCAGTAGTTCTTAGGGCTATACATTAGAATCATTTGGGGGAGGCTTTTCAAATTATCCATGTCTAGATTCTACTAATGTACACGCTGTCCCTTAAAATCAGGGGCTCTGTTCTGAATGGAATTTGAAATTGTGGGACAAGGTTACACTTATGGACTATACTCCTGGCAGTGAGAAAACCACCGCAACCTAAGGAACAGAGAAACAAAATGAAGGGAGATCCTAATCTTCCCCAACAAGCTCAGAAACCAGAAAGCAGTAATAATCAGCCTCAATAACCAATTCCTGAATAGATTAAGACTTCACATGGAAGCGAGAGTACTACACATACCTGTCTGGATCCCTGGGGTCCAACGGCCCCCATGTTAATTGGACTGGGACCTTGGATTCCACTAGGCATAGGGCCTCTTGGGCCTGGCACTGGGCCCCTTGTATCCATGCTTCTGGCCTCCATTCCTCTGACTTCCATTGCACGAGCCTCCATAGCGCGGGCCTCCATAGCACGGGCCTCCATTGCACGGGCCTCCATTGCACGGGCTTCTAATCCTCTAGCATCTAATCCTCTAGCCTCCATGGCTCGTGCATCTATGCCTCTGGGATCTCTTCCACCTATAAAAAAAGTTGAAAGAAAACTATTCGGTAGCTACCCACATTTACTGCAAGAAGAACCAATAATCAAAGAAAGACAGAAATCTATTTTCTCCAGTCACATGTCCCCCCCCACAGCTATATGAGATTGCTTTCTCCTTCTCAGTTTCTCAAATTTGCAGATAAACTTGAAAAATGTTTGCCAACTCTACTGCCCCAGCATTCTGTATCCCAGATTGGAGCCTAAGACAGAGCATTCATCATGAGTCCACAACTACCAGTCAGCTTTGTGATGTGGTTTCCCCTCACCTCTGCCATCCAAGGGTGGACCCCTCTGATCTATCATGGGTCCTCTTGGCTCTGCCATTAGAGGTCTGGGCTCAGTTAATGGCCCTCCCCTCATCTCATGTGGGGGTGGGCCACGGCTGTCATGGCCAGGGACATGGTGCATGGGCGGACCCTGATGAGGTGGTCCCAGGTAACCTCTAGAGATGGAGAAAAAAATGTTATATTTTAAAAGAGAACAAAACAACATGAAAAGTGTCAACTAGAAGATCAGTAAGTAAAAATTAGATAAAGAACTGATACAAACATCAGTTTTCAAATTCTAAGAGAATAACACAAAACAGGTCAAAGACAAACTATAGAGATGTAAACCCATGTATTTCAGAATTTCATATTTGGTCAGGGAACACATATTAAGGAGGAATTAATGGATATCCATTATATATAATGAATATACAGTATGGTGCTTAAGAACATGGGTTACTGTATAGATTCAAATCTGGGCTTTATCACATATTAGTTGTGTGATCTTCAGCACATTTGCTTAACTTCTTGATGCCTTGGTTTCTTCATCTGTAACATGGGACTGATATTAGTATCAACCTCAGGATTAGTATCAACAACAGGGTTGTTGTGAAGATTTAATGAAATAATCTCAATAAAGTATTCAAAGCAGATTCAGAGGCATAAACCCCATTAATATCCATTATTATTATTATTGCTATTATTAGTAGTTTTTCCCCAGTCCGATATGTCTGCTAGAATTTCTAATTCCTGAGGATGAAGTAGCAATGGTTAGTTCAAAATGACATACTTCAACTACAAATTCTGCCCAGCAAGTGCTTCGTTTTGGACAGTGGTCATGAATATTTATCTTTTGAAACAGGCAAACAGGCACAAATGGTATAAAAAGACTTTGTTCTCAAAGCAAGGGAAAATTCTAACTCCTCCAATCTTTTTCTTCTGTGTCAGGGCTTACCTAGGTTCTACCTCTCCAGTTACAGAAAGTAAAGTGCCTCCACGTGGGTCATTTGGAGCATCTCCCAAGAGACCTCGAGGCGTTGGGACGTTGGCAGGCAAGGGCCCACGCTGCATAGCTGCTCTGGGGTCTTGCATTGGCACTGACAGGGAAACAAACGGTGAGTTACTGCTGTGAAGGACACATATGGCAACAAGGAATGACTCTACCACCGACAACGTAGTTCAGACACTGTAGAGTGGATGAAATCTCACCACAGCAGAGTCCTCTTGCAGCTCAAGAACAGAAGCAGGGTATAGGTAGAATCTGTGCCAGGTCAGAGGTATGGATGGAATTATATAAAGAACAAACTGGGGAGCAACTTGCCAAGGCCTAGCACTGCAATCTGAAGAAGAAACTTGGGCCCTTGGTTTTGCTTAGAATCAATCTTAGTTCAAGGACCAGAGCCACAAAAGAGTTAGGGTCTTGGCATATGTGAACACTGCCATGGCTCTGTGAGAACCGGCTGTCTCCTTACAGACTGCTATTCCATCCAAGCCTCCTGACACCAGTAGGGAGGGAGTACAGCCTCAGACAGATGCCCATATCCTCCATGTTCTCTGCCCTGTGTGAAGACATCAATCTTAGGCCTGTGGCCCCAAGAGGAAAAAAAAAAAAATAACAACCCCAAACGCTACCCTTTAGGGTTCCGAATGTGAGGATGACTGTCGAGCAGTCCTTATCCTCTCAATGTCCCACCCTGAACATCACAAGCAAAAGGAAACCCGCAGATACAATGGGTACCTTGAACTCGCTCAATTGATGCAGGCCCGGTGGGTCCCACGGGCGAGTGCTGTACAGTTCCTAAGTGAGCAGTAAGTTCAAAAGGAGAAAGAGCAGACACTTAAAATAGCTTGCACACACACATGCAGAAGCATACAGACACTGGAGATTTATACATAGTATCAGTTAAAAAGCTAAGAGGTCATTAGCTTGCCTTGGGCTACAAAATCTTCCTAAATTATATGATCTGAAACTGTCCTGCTTTGATGAGATTGCTTCCTAAGGTAAAACCTGTGGGCCACTGATTTTATCTGGGCAGGAATAACTAGCCACTTGTAATTTTTACCTCTGCTACTAGGATTCCCCTTAAATCTTATGATACTATGAAAAAAAGAAACAAAATATAAAACAGATGCTACTGAATCTCTAGTTAGGCAAAGAAGGCAAACATATTTTCATAAGCAAAAAATGGAAGAAATTGCAGTGAATCTGGAAAGCAAGATTTATTCTGGAAAAGCCCATAACAAAAGTGGGACAGTATTACTTCTGTCATACCTTAAGGCACAAAAATTTCTGCTATCAAATGGGGAAATACAGTGAATGAACTTTAGATAAAGAAAGAGAATATCACTCCTCAAGAAGTACTCAGCCACTGTAAGTTTTTGATAAACAAACACCACAACATCATTAAAGACTAATAAGATGACAAGGGCACCAATGTAAGGCAGCAGAAGGCAAGAAGTCTCAAACATCTCACTGTCTCTTTTCACCTTTACAAATGTTTAAAAGAAGTATGGATTGCAGGAAAAGAATGACAAACCGGGTACAAATGAAAGATTCTTGCTGCTTCTGCTGGGTACTAAAGGAAAACTAGGAAGGAAAGTCTCATTTTATCTCTTCATGAATACATCCTTGATATACCTTCAAAACTCAACTCATTTCCCTTTGTTAACTTTTGACCAGAAAAGTGAAGATAACTACATCAAGAGGGAAGATGTCTTATGGAAGTATGTATTAAACAAATTTTGGTTTATTCATGGCTGGGGGAGAGGCAAAGGTATGACTGAAACTCTAATTCCTTCTTTCTAAGTATTCAAAGCAGAAATACTTTGTGACACATACTAGTGATAGTGGCCGAGCTGGGTAGGGCACAACAGCACAAAAGCATGGGCTGCTCAGATGAGGTATTTGGATGAAAGCTTGTTCCACTGTCAACAGCCTGACAAGGTTATGCGTTGTCACTTCAGCCACCCATATCAGTATATAAACCACAGACAAGGAGTACAGTGCATAGACTTTTATCTTAGTATTTTGCTTAAAAAAAAAAAAAAAAAAAGGTTTGGGGAAATTCCCTGGCAGTCCAGTGGTTAGGACTCAGTGCTTTTACTGAGGTGGCCTTGGTTCAATCCCTGGTTGGGGAATTAAGGTCCCCCAAACCATGGGGCATAGCTAAAAAAAAAAAATTAAAAAATAATTAAAAAATGGGTCTTACTTATAGACCACAGGCTAATAATTAATTTAAGCTTCCCTATACTTATCCAAAGCAGTTCTTTCTAATCACAAGGACACAATGAACAGGAATATGTGCTTAGTCACTCAGTTGTGTCCAACTCTTTGCGACCCCATGGACTGCAGCCTGTCAGGCTCTTCAGTCCATGGGATTTCCCAGGCAAGAATACTGGAGTGGGTTGTCATTTCCTCCTCCAGGGGATCTTTCTGACCCAGGAATTGAACCCAGCTCTCTCTCTCGCATTGTAGGCAGATTCTTTACCATCTGAGCCATCAGGGAAGCCCAAGAATTAGAACAGAATACATTAAAAAGCATTTTTGGAAGTTAATAGAAGCAGTGTGGACTGACAGAAAGCGGAGAGATTTTAGAGTCAGAGACTTTGGAATCTTAGTTCTGCAACTTATTAACTGGAAGAAAAGACGAGTGCACCAAGCCCAGTCTACATTATTCAGATACCAGTATTTACTTACCTTGTCCCCTTGAAACAGTAACTTAGAACTCTGAGCTTCCGGCTCTTCACCTGAAAACTGAAGTGCTGCCATCCCCACCTAACTCGCAAGGCCATTTATGAAAACTAAAGTGTGTGGCCTATAGGATGCACTCAGTTTTACTGTTAGTTCCTTCTGTATTTTTTTTTTCTCTTCCCGATATTGGTTTCAAACACATCACTGCATTCTTTTTCTTCAAACTTCAGTAACAGAGAGAAAATAACGTGGTGATTTTGGAGTGGCTGTCACTGTGGTGGTATCCAGTGTTACTACCACAGTATAACATACACTTACCGAGCAGGCATCACAGACCTTTGATTCCCACTCCGCCCCCAGTTTTCTCTGGGGTTTAAATTTAGTCTTCCACATATCTAGCCACACGTTACATGCTCATTACTAAAATTCCTTACTCAGATCTCCATAGAGGGAGAGAGAACATGTGAGTAGAAGCATTAAACTTCCCAGAAACTAACACAACATTGTAAATTAACTATACTTCAATAAAAAATAAAAACATTAAAAAAAGCATTAAACTACCAGGAAAATGTGATATAAGTTAAATAGAAACAAAGGATTCATTTGCTTCATCATTAATTCTTGTAGAGTTGGGCTCTAAATCACTGGACAGTGCTGTCCAACAGAATTTTCTGCAATGATGGGAACGTTCTATATCTGCAACATCCAGTATGGTATCCTAGCCATATGCAGCTCCTGAGCACTTAGAATGCAGCTAGTGTACATGAGGAACTGAGTTTTACATTTTACCTAATTTCCATTTAATTCAATTTAATTAATTTCATATTTGAATAGCCACGTGTGGTTTCTGGCTGACATATCAGTGCAGATGTAGAACATTTCCAAGTCTAGTCCACATTAATTGGATATTAGTATTTATTTACCTTGTCCCCGCTCCATGGACACTGGTCCACTTCCTGGCATTCCAACCTGGGCCTGCATTCCTCCTAGAAGATAAGGGCACGAAAGAAAAACATAAAGACAGTAGGGTAAAAATTCGGACAGTGGCTGAGTTAACAAATTTCCTCTTTCTGCCCCACAAACAGAAACCTACAAAGGAGGATCATTAATTACCACTAAACAATGGATTTATAAAAAAGATGGAGTTTGTTAGTGTACTTAAACTTCAGTGACAGAAAAGTGAGTTATGTGAGATTAAGTAAGATTAAGCGAGTTAAGATTAAGATTCTTAATCTCCCTCATTACCAAAACCTTGGCAGGGGGTTCTGTAATACAGCATAATGGCACATACTTCCTCCCACAAGACGTAGTACTATTCCCAGGGTACTTTGTATTTTAAATCTGTGAGTATACTGTTTCAGTGGTGACAAAGATTTGTGGGGGCACAGCGGGCATTTTATGAGAAGCCAATAGGTATACTATTAATAGATGTTCTGCAAAGTGTGAGACAGTTCTATCAAACTGAGAATTACTCTATCTTGCAAAACTTTCACATGTCTTGCTGAATATTCACATAAATGAAAATCTTTTTACAACCGTCTGAACTTAGAACTTGTCTTATTTATTTGTAAGCAAAGAGCTTCTTTGCCCTGTTTCTACACCAACACATACACACACTGAATTTTCCAAAAATGCAATTACTGAAGTATTATGGGAACTGTCTCTTGTTAATAACTTTACTAAGAGTTTTCATTTTCACCATTCAGAAAATCACATCATCAATGTCAATGGTCCTTGTGGTATCTGAATTGCCAAAACATACCTGGATCTGTCTTTTACAGTATAGGTGCAAGCATCTGTTATTTTTTGTTTTCCAGTGAACTTGTCCTTAAATACTTGCATATTTATAATATTTTTTATTATAAGTTAATTTCCTTTTACTTCCCCCTTATATTATAGTTAGGGTAACTATACCGAATTTTCTTGGAAACCATGTTAAGTATGTTATGTCATCTGTACATTTCATTTTAGGATAGTAAAGCATCAGATAAGAAAAAGATAAGAGCTAGTAAAGTAATGCTCAAAATTCTCCAAGTCAGGCTTCAGCAATACGTGAACCATGAACTTCCTGATGTTCAAGCTGGTTTTAGAAAAGGCAGAGGAACCAGAGATCAAATTGCCAACATCCGCTGGATCATCCAAAAAGCAAGAGTTCCAGAAAAACATCTATTTTTGCTTTATTGACTATGCCAGAGCCTTTGACTGTGTGGATCACAATAAACTGTGGAGAATTCTGAAAGAGATGGCCTTGACCTGCCTCTTGAGAAATCTGTATGCAGGTCAGGAAGCAACAGTTAGAACTGGACATGGAACAACAGACTGGTTCCAAAGAGGAAAAGGAGTACATGAAGGCTGTATATTGTCACCCTGCTTATTTAACTTATATGTAGAGTACATCATGAGAAACGCTGGGCTGGAAGAAGCACAGGCTGGAATCAAGATTGCTGGGAAAAATATCAGTAACCTCAGATATGCAGATGACACCACCCTTATGGCAGAAAGTGAAGAGGAACTAAAAAGCCTCTTGATGAAAGTGAAAGAGGAAAGTGAAAAAGTTGGCTTAAAGCTCAACATTCAGAAAACTAAGATCATGGCATCCGGTCCCATCACTTCATGGGAAATAGATGGGGAAACAGTGGAAACAGTGTCAGACTTTATTTTTTGGGCTCCAAAATCACTGCAGATGGTGACTGCAGCCATGAAATAAAAAGATGCTTGCTTCTTGGAAGGAAAGTTATGACCAACCTAGATAGCATACTGAAAAGTAGAGACATTACTTTGCCAACAAAGGTCTGTCTAGTCAAGGCTATGGTTTTTCCAGCGGTCATGTATGGATGTGAGAGTTGGACTGTGAAGAAGGCTGAGCACCGAAGAATTGATGCTTTTGAACTGTGGTGTTGAAGAAGACTCTTGAGAGTTCCTTGGACTGCAAGGAGATCCAACCAGTCCATTCTGAAGGAGATCAGCCCTGGGATTACTTTGGAAGGAATGATGCTAAAGCTGAAACTCCAGTACTTTGGCCACCTCATGCGAAGAGTTGACTCATTGGAAAAGACTCTGATGCTTGGAGGGATTGGGGGCAGGAGGAGAAGGGGACGACAGAGGATGAGATGGCTGGATGGCATCACCGACTTGATAGACATGAGTCTGAGTGAACTCCGGGAGTTGGTGATGGATAGGGAGGCCTGGCGTGCTGCGATTCATGGGGTCACAAAGAGTCGGACGCAACTGAGTGACTGAACTGAACTGAAAGCATCAGTGTAAGATATCTGTTACAAAAAGGAGTCACTGGGTCTAATAGTGTTGAGACTGACAGGTCTACTCTAACCAGCAGGGGTATGATTGCTATACAAAGACTAAACATATACCATAAGTACTTGTCTGGTCCTTCCCACACAGCAGTAATTTTCTTTTCCTCAAAACAGTAATATTTGCTGCGAAAGGGAAGAAAAGACAGGCTGAACTATTTGCAGTTCTTTAACACTTATCTAAAATATCCAAGTACATGTCACATTCTCTTATCCCATTTAACATGTCAGGCATCAAAGAGCCATAAATTGAGAACCTGAATCTGTGCTAGCCGTAATAATGTTACTAAGTAATTGTCATTTTAGACAACTGATTTGATAAAATTAATATAGCCTCCAGGCTTGCTCATCTGTACAGGGAATGAGTATCTTCTCAGAACACGGTCCCCAGATGAGCAGCATCAGCATCACCAGGAATGTGTCAGAACTGCAAAGCTCAGAGCCCTACCTCAGACCTGCTGAATTAAAGTCTGGGTGTGCAGACCAGTAATCTGTGTTTTAATAAGCCCTTCAGGTGAAGCTAATGCACATTAACATCTGAGGTCTAAATGATTTCAAAGTTCTCTTTTAGCTATAACGTGCTATGATTTATTCAGACCACTCACCAAAACGATACAAAGATTTAGGATCTGAGGTAAGCAGTAGCAGAAGCCATCATGGGCCTAATTTCTCATTACACTATCCCATAACGGCACCTTTATTTGTACGGACTAGCTTCCCAGAAGTGGAATTGGTGGGTTAAAGTGTACATGAATTTTTAATGTGAGACTATTAAAAGGATGAAAAACTGTACATTTCCACTAGCAATGTATAGTATCACTCCCTCCACCAAGTGTCATCTCTGAAAACTTTTGCTTGTCTGCTAGGCTCAAGTATAGTGAAATCTTGTTATTTAATTTGCAATCCCCTGAAAAGAAACGAATGTTTTTGTTGCCATCTGGCTTTGCTCTTCTATGAAGTACCTACTCATTTTTTTTGCTTACTTTTCTACTAGTTTGTTTCCCCTTCTCAGCAACTGCCAAAGAGCTTCGTATAGGGTATCCTAAAACTTGTAGTGAAGTTTTAATAACTTTAGAACTATAAATGCTACAAACTCATTAAAAAAAAACATGAAAATTCAATTACTTAAATTCCTTTTACACTTACTTTGTGTTTCTAATACTCTGCTGCTGCTGCTGCTGCTGCTAAGTTGCTCCAGTCGTGTCTGACTCTGTGCAACCACATAGATGGCAGCCCACCAGGCTCCCCCATCCCTGGGATTCTCCAAGCAAGAACACTGGAGTGGGTTGCCATTTCCTTCTCCAATGCATGAAAGTGAAAAGTGAAAGTGAAGTCACTCAGTCATGTCTGACCCTTAGTGACCCCACGGACTGCAGCCTACCAGGCTCCTCCATCCATGGGATTTTCCAGGCAAGAGTACTGGAGTGGGGTGCCATTGCCTTCTCTGTCTAATACTCTAGAACTAGCAAAGTTCCTTTATTCTTTAATCAGGTGTTAAGGATATTCACTTTCCTTTAAATACTGCTTTCACTATTTCCCCACACACTTTTTAATGGAGTGTATTACTTTTTGTTGTATTTTTGATAATTTATAAATTTCTTTTTATTTCCTCTTTAATTCAAGGACTACCAAGAATATGCTCCTTAACTTTAAAAGGTTTTTTACAGTTGCTTTTTAATTATTTATTCCTATCTTTATTGGCTTATACGGAGAAGGCAATGGCACCCCACTCCAGTACTCTTGCCTGGAAAATCCCATGGATGGAGGAGCCTGGTAGGCTGCAGTCCATGGGGTCGCTGAGGGTCAGACACGACTGAGCGACTTCACTTTCACTTTTTACTTTCGTGCAATGGAGAAGGAAATGGCAACCGACTCCAGTGTTCTTGCCTGGAGAATCCCAGGGACGGGGGAGCCTTGTGGGCTGCCGTCTATGGGGTCACACAGAGTCGGACATGACTGAAGTGATTTAGCAGTAGCAGTATTGGCTTATAAGCAAAGAATGCAGCATGTAAAATCTCTACATATTAAAACTTGTTTTTATTTTTTATGGCTAAGTAGTCACTTTTTAATGGGATGAGTATATTTTCTAGTCAAAATATGTAAGGCTCTCTATGTTAAATCAAGCTTACTGGTTCCATTATTTTATTTTTCAACATCCTTACTTATGTTTTGTCTACAGATGACAATGATTTATATACTGTATGTTAACAGTTCATGACAATGTTAAGTACAGAAATGGATAGCAGACATTTTTATAGAAACTTGACACTGCTGTGACATACAAATGCATGATGTGCACTAGGCTCACTGAACAGGGTATAGACCAGCTTAGGTGTTTCTCAACTCATGTAATGAGTTGCATGTCACAAGTTGCACACTTGCCATGTGTAGTAGGACCACGTTACATACAACTTGTGATATTTTAGGATAAGTTAGGAACCTATAACACAAGAAAATATATAAAACACGGAATCTCTTTCTTTCAGTGAAAGGTAATTTAAGTTCAACGGTAACTCTATAGGATAAGGGAAAACTGTTTGCTGAAATTTATTTAAAAATCCCTTATTCCAGGAACATACCTAAACATAATAAAAGCCATATATGATAAACCAACAGCAAACACTATCCTGTTGATGAAAAATGATGAAAAACTGAAAGCTTTTCCCCTAAAGTCAGGAACAAGACAAGGGTGCCCACTCTCACTACTACTATTTAACATAGTTTTGGAAGTTCTAGCTTTTCTTCATCAGAGAAGAAAAAGAAATAAAAAGAATCCAGATTGGACAAGAAGAAGTAAAACTCTCACTGTTTGCAGATGACATGATCCTCTACACAGAAAACCCTAAAGACTCCACTAGAAAATTACTAGAGCTAATCAATGAATATAGTAAAGTTGCAGGATATAAAATTAATACACAGAAATCCCTTGCATTCCTATACACTAACAATGAGAAAACAGAAAGAGAAATTAAGGAAACAATCACATTCACCATTGCAATGAAAAGAATAAAATACTTAGGAATAAATCTACCTAAAGAAACAAAGGCCTACTTATAGAAAACTATAAAACACTGATGAAAGAAATCAAAGACGACACAAATAGATGGAGAAATATACCATGTTCATGGACTGGAAGAATCAATACAGCAAAAGTGAGTATACTACCCAAAGCAATCTATAGATTCAATGCAATCCCTATCAAGCTACCAACGGTATTTTTCACAGATCTAGAACAAATAATTTCACAATTTGTATGGAAATACAAAAAACCTCAAATAGCCAAAGCAATCTTGAGAAAGAAGAATGCAACTGGAGGAATCAACATGCCTGACTTCAGGCTCTACTACAAAGCTACAGTCATCAAGACAGTATAGTACTGGCACAAAGACAGAAATACAGATCAATGGAACAAACTAGAAAGCCCAGAGATAAATCCACACACCTATGGACACCTTATCTTTGACAAAGGAGGAAAAAATATACAATGGAGAAAAGAAAATCTCTTTAATGAGTGATGCTGGGAAAACTGGTCAAGCACTTGTAAAAGAATGAAACTAGAACACTTTCTAACACCATACACAAAAATAAACTCAAAATGGATTAAAGATCTAAATGTAAGACGAGAAACTATAAAACTCCTAGAGGAAAACATAGGCAAAACACTCTCCAACATAAATCACAGCAGATCCTCTATGACCCACCTCCCAGAGTAATGGAAATAAAAGCAAAAATAAAACAAATGGGACCTAATTGAACTTAAAAGCTTTTGCACAATGAAGGAAACTATAAGCAAGGTGAAAAAACAGCTTTCAGAATGGTAGAAAATAATAGCAAATGAAGCAACTGACAAAGAATTAATCTCAAAATTATACAAGCAGCTCCTGCTGCTCAATTCCAGAAAAATAAACGACCCAATCAAAAAATGGGTCAAAGAACTAAACAGATATTTCTCCAAAGAAGACATACAGATGGCTAACAAACACATGAAAAGATGCTCAACATCACTCATTACCAGAGAACTGCAAATCAAAACCACAGTGAGGTACCATCTCATGCCAGTCAGAATGGCTGCTATCCAAAAGTCTACAAACAATAAATGCTGGAGAGGGTGTGGAGAAAAGGGAACCCTCTTATACTGTTGGTGGGAATGCAAACTAGTATAGCCACTATGGAGAACAGTATGGAGATTCTTGAAAAAACTGGAAATAAAACTGCCAAACGACCCAGCAATCCCACTGCTGGACATACACACCGAGGAAAGCAGAATTGAAAGAGACACGTGTACCCCAATGTTCATCACAGCACTGTTTATAATAGCCAGGACATGGAAGCAACCTAGATGTCCATTGGCAGATGAATGGATAAGAAAGCAGTGGTACATATACACAATGGAATATTACTCGGCCATCAAAAAGAATGCATTTGAATCAGTCCTAATGAGGTGGATGAAACTGGAGCCTATTATACAGAGTGAAGTAGGTCAGAAAGAAAAACACCAATACAGTATACTAATGCATATATATGGAATTTAGAAAGATGGTAACGATGACCCTATATGCGAGATAGCAAAAGAGATACAGATGTAAAGAAGAGTCTTTTGGACTCTGTGGGAGAAGGCAAGGGTGGGATGATTTGAGAGGGTAGCGTTGAAACGTGTATGTTAGCATACGTGAAGCGGATTGCCAGTCCAGGTTTGACGCATGAGACAGGGTGCTCAGGGCTGGTGCACTGGGATGACCCTGGGGGATGGGATGGGGAAGGAGGTGGCAAGGGGGTTCTGGATGGGGAAGACATGTGCGCCTGTGGCTGATTCATGTCAATGTATGGCAAAAACCACTATAATACTGTAAAGTATTTAGTCTCCAATTAAAATAAATAAATAAATAAATAAATAAAAATCCCTTCTCCCATTCCCTGTCAACTTAGATCTTTAGACTGGTTTCTTTATAAAGCAGAAAAATTTAAATCCAAATTATCACCTATTAGTTGTGTTGCAGTTAATCTAACCCAGATTAGATAAAATAACAAACAAGTTTGTTGCATGCTGCTGCTGCTAAGTCGTTTCAGTCGTGTCCAACTCTGTGGACAGCAGCCCACCAGGCTCCCCCGTCCCTGGGATTCTCCAGGCAAGAACACTGGAGTGGGTTGCCATTTCCTTCTCCAATGCATGAAAGTGAAAAGTGAAAGTGAAGTCGCTCAGTCGTGTCCGACTCATAGCGACCCCATGGACTGCAGCCTACAAGGCTCCTCCATCCATGGTACTTTCCAGGCAAGAGTACTGGAGTGGGGTGCCATTGCCTTCTCTGAAATACAGGTCATATGTTCACACAGGTGTTTCATATGAGGAGTCACTATTCCACCCATAACATTTTAAGTTATGGTTGCTGAATGATGAAAAGCTGTAAGTGTAATATTAATTCCTACATACACAATTTTAGTGAACATATTAGTTTTTAAAATTCTTTTCTTCCTTTAGTTGTTGTCTCACTATGGGGTCACACAGAGTTGGACACGACTGAAGCGACTTAGCAGCACTATAGTTCATGAAATACAGTGTTATGTTTGTTAAACATAATGGTAACAACAAACATGACCAGGCATTTTGTTTTTGTTTCCCACCCCCCACCCACCCCATGTACTTTTTAACCTAACCTAACAGTCTCTGGCTCTTAGTGGGAGAATTCAGTCCATTCACATTTAGCAGAATGACTACATGAGACTTTATTCCTTCCACCTTAACTCTGTGTTTATTATTATAACTTCACAATGTCGTTTCCTTTTCTCTGTATTTGTTGATTTGGTCTAGTTTCCATTCATTCTATTTTTCTCCTCATTAACTTGGAATTTTATCATTCTTTGCCTTGCTCTCATAATCAGACATGTAAATTTGTATACAATAAATCAACTATTTCTTCCACCTAGGATATATACTGCCTAGCTATACATTAGTATCAAGATCTCATTGCCACATCATAATTTTGCTATATACTATGCCATTTGCTATAACGAAACTCTAGCAAAACATCAAAATGTCAAAGACTCTAAATGAAAACATACCTGCAGGAGCTAAGGAACCAGGGCCAGGTCCTGTTACAGTGGCTGGTATCTGACCTGGTGCTGCAACTCCAGCCTGCAGGGAAGCTTGCATCAGAGGAGGCGCACCATTGACATGCATTCCACTCTGACCAAGAGAAAAACCAGAGTATATATAGGCCTCTGTGGAGACTCAACATGCAAAGTCTTCAGATGGATACCACCAAATATTCTACCAAATACCCTTTTCCTACAGCATGTCTAATGCAACATTAGATTTATAACACTTTGAACAGAAGTTGCAATACATACAATGAGCCTGGTTATACAGAACACGACTAAGAGAGACCATATTCTAAAAGTAGAGATACACAAGTCTTGTCTGTGCAGTGAGGCCATTTTGTTCAGTGGCTCAGTTGTGTCCAACTCTTTGTGACCCCATGGACTACAGCACACCAGGCTTCCCTGTCCTTCATCATTTCCCAGAGTGTGCTCAAACTCATGTCCATTGAGTTGGTGATGCCATCCAACCATCTCATCCTCTGTCATCCCCTTCTCCCGCCTCCAATCTTTCCTAGCATCAGGGTCTTTTCTAATGAGTCAGCTCTTCGCCATCAGGTGGCTAAAGTATTGGAGCTTTAGTATCAGTCCTTCCAATGAATATTCAGGATTGATTTCCTTTAGGATTGACTGGTTTGATCTTCTTGCAGCCCAAAGGACTCTCAAGAGTCTTTTCCAACACCACAGTTCAAAAGCATCAATTTTTTGGCACTCAGCTTTCTTTAGGGTCCAACTCTAACATCCATACATGATTACTGGGAAAACCATAACTTTGACTAGATGGACCTTTGTTGGCAAAGTAATGTCTCTGCTTTTTAATATGCTGTCTAGGTTTGTCATAACTTTTCTTCCAAGGCCATATATAACACCTATTGCTGACTTCAAGACCAGGGCCTGGCAGTAAGAGTTTTTTTTTTAAAAAAAAGTGCCTTGAAACCAAGAGGAAAGAATTTAAGACTTTTTCCTTTTAAAAATGGAACTGTTGGCAGTCTATGTTTTTAAGGTGAAAAAAATTTTTTGACCATTCTTTTCTCATCACTTTTCTTAGATACAATTCTTGTTTGAGGGGAATGTAAACAACAAAACAGTTTAATGCTACATTAAAGCTCCTAGAGGGAAAGGGAATGTTATGTTTTCATCTGTGTATTTCCAAGAGAACTGAGGAGTCCCTTGGAATAGAAAGAGCTCAATAAATACAGAATAAAACTAAGGTATACAAGTATTTTAAAAATCACATGGTCTCAGAGAACACACACGAAACTCTAGAACAGAAAAAAGAAAACTGTATAGTGAGCTTGTTAAGAGAAAACAGCCTATGAGGACAGATAGAACCAGGTTCAGACCCTGGATTTGCCACTTAGATTGTTATTTTTGGAGCAGTTAACCTCTCTGGATCTTAATTTATTTCCGCATTTACTGAATCAGAGCATGGGTTGGTAAACTATGACCCATGGAGCCAAATTTGGCTCACTGCTTGGTTTCATAAATAAAGTTTTACCAGAACACAATCATGCACATTTGTTTGCGTATTGCCTATGGTTCATTTCATACTCTAATGGCAGAGTTGGGTAATCAAGACAGATCCCATGGCCTGCAAAGCTGCCCCCAAATTTACTATCTGGCCATTTAGAAGATGTTTGCTGACCCTTACCATAAACCTTTGTATGAGTCATTCAAGTTGTTTACCTCTGCCAATCTAACAGGTGAAAAATGGCAGCTTACTGTACTTCATTCACATTTATCTTGTTTTGAAGTTGAACAGTTTTCACACATTTAATATATATCTGCATTTCTATGCTTATGAACAGTTCATGTCCATTGCATAGTTTTCTACTGGGTTACTGGCAAGTTTCTTATTAATTTATTTGAGGTCTTTTTTGTTGTTGTTGTTTATTGTGAAAAATTCCAGATATATGTTATAGAGAGAATAAAATAACCATACATCTTAGGAAACATATTCAGTTGGTTCAGTTCAGTTGCTCAGTCATGTCTGACTCTTTGCAACCCCATAGACTGCAGCATGCCAGGCTTCCCTGCCCATCACCAGCTCCTGGAGCTTGCTCAAACTCATGTCCATTGAATTGGTGATGCCATCTCACCATCTCATCCTCTGTCATCCTCTTTTCCTCCCGCCTTCAATCTTTCCCAGCATCAGGGTCTTTTCCAGTGAGTCAGTTCTTCACATCACGTAGTCAAAATATTGGAGCCTTAGCTTCAGCATCAGTCCTTCCAATGGACATTCAGGAGTGATTTCCTTTAGGATTGACTGGTTTGATGTCCTTGCTGTCCAGGGGACTCTCAAGAGTTTTCTCCAACACCACAGTTCAAAAGCATCATTTCTTTGGCCCTCTGCTTTCTTTAGTGTCCGACTCTCACATCCATACATGACTACTGGAAAAACCATAGCTTTGGCTAGAAGGACCTTTGTTAGGAAACTAACATCTCTGCTTTTCAAAATGCTCTCTAGGTTTGTAACAGCTTTCCTTCCAAGGCACAAGTGTCTTTTAATTTCATGGCTGCAGTCACCATCTGCAGTGATTCTGCGGCCCAAGAAAATAAAATCCATCACTGTTTCCATTTCTTCCCCCATTTATTTGCCGTGAAGTGATGGGACCTGGATGCCATGATTTTAGTTTTTTGAACAATGAGTTTTAAGCCAGCTTTTACACTCTTCTCTTTCACTTTCATCAAGAGGTTCTTTAGTTCCTCTTTGCTTTCTACCTTAAGGATGGTGTCATCTGCGTATCTGAGGTTATTGATATTTCTCCTTGCAATCTTAATTCTAGCTTCTGCTTCATCCAGCCCAAGGAAACATATTTTTTATATATATATATATATATATATATATATACACACACACACACACACACACACACATATATACACATATACATATATGTGTATACATTTATATACATATATATATATATATATACAATTGAAATCTCCCATAGGTCTTTCCCAGTTGCATCCTGCATCTCCCTCTTAAGACAACCACTGAACAATTCTGATGGATGTTTTGAAGTTTTAGGTAATCAATTACATACTGAACATGTTCTTTGCAACTCATTCAACATGCTTTTGGGATATGTACAGACACATACATCCCATATTTTGGAAATGCTGCTGCTGCTGCTAAGTCGCTTCAGTCGTGTCCGACTCTGTGCGACCCCACAGACGGCAGCCCACTAGGCTCCTCTGTCCCTGGGATTCTCCAGGCAAGAACACTGGAGTGGGTTGTCATTTCCTTCTCCAGTGCATGAAAGTAAAAAGTGAACGTGAAGTTGCTCAGTCGTGCCCAACTCTTAGCGACCCCATGGACTGCAGCCTACCAGGCTCCTCCGTCCATGGGAGTTTCCAGGCAAGAGTACCGGAGTGGGGTGCCATTGCCCATTTACTTATTTTCACTTCTGTAGGGCATTACATTTTTGAGTTGTCTGTGTTGATAGCATGTATCCTAGTTCACCTTAACTGCTACATGAAACTACATTCTGAAAGTTATTCATGGTGACAAAATGTATTTTATTGAACTGTTACAGAGTATTTCATTAAATAAATACACTTTTCTCCATTCTTCCATTGTTATACATTTAGGATGTTTCCAATTTTTCACTATTATAAAGTGGTGATAAATATTCTAGAACATGACTAACTTAAGTAGTCAGCCTGCAGTGCATCATGTGTGTGGCAAATTCTTTTTTCCAATTTGTCGTTTGTCTCCGGTATTTATTTCTTTTTCTCCATACAGGATTTTTCAGTTTTCAAATATATTGATTATCATGGCTCCAAGGTTTTGTGTCACACTTGGAAAATTAGCTTCACTTTTTTCATCGGTAAGAATGGAGATAAGAGTGCCAACATCATACAATGCTCTAAGTATTAAATGAGATAGTATCTATGGAAGAACAAAGTGCCAACCACAGTGCCATGCATGCATATACACAAAATTAGCTTATAAAAAAGGGCATAAAGCAAGGATCTTTGTTTTACAAACTTGGCACCAAATATGTCTTAATTTAGATGTCATGTACTATGCAACCTTGTTAACTGTTTTTATGCCTGGAAATTGAAATTATCATCTCTGGCTGCTGAACATTCCTCTTTCAATATACCCTTCTAAAATGAAAATGACATTCTCAAGGCAGAAAAAAAAATGTTAAGGGATAAAGTCTTACCAAAGTCTGGGCCTGAGGTGTCTGAGGATTCTGCTGGTTCATTGACACACTGGATCCTGAGCCAGGTCCGGCACTGTGGACTGTCTGAGGGTTGCCTGCAATCAGCGTAGGGATATTTGTCTGGCGATGCAAAATTTTCTAAAAAGTGAGAAGACAAATCTATGTGCTGTCTGTTTCTTTCCTACTCATGGTTTACCTTAGCATTTCCATAAAAGAACCAGAAGCACTTACCAAGGCAATTTCTGGATCCACAATTCTCATGACTACCTGTGCTTGTAGCAAAGCATAAGCCAGTTGAGGGTTCTGAAGCAGCATGTTCCGTGCTTCTTGAGGACTATTCTGGACACAGAGCTGTGAAGATAAACAGATTCATCATTAGGTTCAATACTTATTACTCAGAAATTGACAGTGATTTAGAGCTATTCTCATCTGAGAAATGTAATATGCAAGAGGCTTTTAAAGCTAATACTGGGACTTTTCTGGGGGCCTCCTGATTAAGAATCCACCTGCCAATGCAGGAAACATTGGTTCCATCCCTGGTCCAGGAAGATTCTACATGCTGCAGGGCAACTAAGCCTATGTGCCATGAGTCCTGAGCCCGCATGCTCTAAAGCCCATGCTCTGCAACATCAGAAGCTGGCACACTGCAACTAGATTAGCCCCACTTGTTGCAACTAGAAAAAGCCCGTGCAGCAATGAAGACCCAGCATAGCCATAGATAATTAATTACTTTTTAAAAAAGAAGCAATTATCAATTTTTACATAGCACAGAAAATCTTGGGCATGGCAGGCCAGAATAGGAGGAGGTATTTCAAATACCATAATACCACCATTTAGGGAAAAAAGCCACATTTTAACATCTACATATGATATCTATGGGCCACAAAAACCCAGCCAGATTGTGTAGGTGTGTCTGTGCACAAAAAATAGAAAACTCTTTGTATGAAATATATAATACACTGTGTACATGTGGAATATTGAAGGTGTAAGAAATGTTGGTTAACAGGCACATCTACTATTTGAGCTCAGGATATCATTTCCATTAACTTATCAATGACTCCTTGAAGAGTTGATATAATAAAATATGATTTAATCATAACCTAATCCCTCCTCCCACCTTCATCTGTTTCATCAGCTCAAACATCTGCTCTGGTGGAAGGCTGGCAACTGCTTTGCTAATGGACTCAGGGGCATCCTCAGGACTGATGGTCTCTCCATAAGGTGACTCAATGACAGGGGCACCAGTTCCAAGGCCTGATTGGGAAGAAGATACAAAAATGTTAAGGAGGTAAAATAAAGAGCTAAATCATTTCAGCTATCTACTTTCCAAGGCTGCTGTAAGAACCTGTTGATAACTTTAAATTTTCTGGAGCCTAGAAATCAGTGATTTGCAAATATTTTATTTCTGTGAAGTAAAGTCACAGAGTGTATTTTCTGTTCTCTGATGAAAGTTGAGACCAAGATCATACAGGTGAACAGTGTTAACCTAAATTAGGGACTAGGCATATCCATTTCCTTTCACAAGTCATTTCAGAAGCAAAAGGTTCAAACAGAAAAAATTCTAATTTCAAAATGGAATTTCTGGATCTATTACCTTGTGAAAAAAGCCATGAGAATGCCTTGGTATCCCCACCAGTTACAGATCTGGTAACATAATTACAGGAGTGGCAAACACTAACGACAGTTAACATGACTTACGGCTTGGTAAGCCTGAAATTCATCTTCAATTGGAAATCAACTCCTTGGAGATGGAAGGGCTTAAGCCAATTTTACCTTATTTCTCAAAGACACACACACACTTCCCTAAGCACTAGGTGGGTCAAGTAAAAAGGCTGATAACCATTTCAACAGATACTAAAACATATCAGTGAGTGAGAAATCTTCATTGTTACATCTTTACTAACTCAAGTTATATACAGCTTGGAAGTATACTCACTCTTCAGCTCTTCTTTGTTCTTTTCGCTGGCAGCATTGTCCACTCGAAGCGCTCTCCCACTAAATTCACGCCCATTTAGGTTTCTCATGGCACTAAGTGCTGTCTCCTGGTCTTGGTATTCACAGAAGCCATAACCTTTTGGCTTTCCTGTCTCCCTATCATAAACCAGCCTGGAGAGCAGAAGCAAGCATCAGGTGCAAATGTTACATACACACAGGGTTCCTACTACCATTACTGTTGTTTTAGTCGATAAGTTGTGTCCAACTCTTTTGTGATCCCATGGACTGTAACCCACCATGCGATTTTCCAGACAAGAATACTGGAGTGAGTTGCTATTCTCTTCTCCAGGGGATCTTTCCAACCCAGGGATTGAACCCAAGTCTCCTGCATTGGCAGGCGGATTCTTTAGCACTGAGCCACCTGGGAAGCCCCTCCCACTACCACTGCCTTGTAATTTGGTGTACCTAAGACAGATAACTCCATTGCTCTGTCCCATTGAAACATTTTTTACACATCTTTTTAAGTGAAAACAATGTATCTTAGTAAAAATGAATGTGAATCCTATGGTATATGAATCTCAATGAAGCTGTTACAAACTAACAAAGAAGAAGAATGGATGTGAAAATTCACCAGTAAAAACCTTACCATTATTACTAAGGGCCAAATCTGTGGTGATTCTTAAGAAACTTCCACCAAGTAGTAAAAGGGGATCTCACCTGAAACTAACAACAGGTCCAACCTCAGAAAAGATGTCCTTTAACTGTTCTTCAGTAGCCTCATAAGGAATGTTCCCCACTAAGGAAGAAAATAGATAACATATCAAAATTCTGATTTTTGTAACCTAGATCTTTAGTGACAAAGAATCTGAATATATCACTGACAATGTAACAACTGGTTCAAATACAATGTTCCTTCAATCCCAGTTTCCTGGTAGTCCCTTAGATAAGATTTTAATTTTGGCTGCTGACTTTAATTACAAGAGAAATAAAACCACTGAGACTGGACACAAAAGAAGTAGGCATTCTTTAAGTGTCAGTTTTCAGACTAGACTGACAAGTGTTAGATTTTCCTTAACTACGGTGAAAATAAATACTTAGGCATTGGTATTTATCTGAAGTTGTTTAAGTTTTACCATTAACTACTAAAAATGTCAATATTATAATTTTTAAAGCTGGCGCATATGTCTTTATTTTTACATATACATGCACTCAAAGGAGAATGACCATGAGTGTACTAGAGGATGTTTAAAAATTATTCTGTTGTAAAACAACTATAACAAAAAATATTGGGAACTGTTTCCTCACGTTTCTTCCGAAAGATGCTTTAAAATCACCACGCGTACTTAAAAAAAAAAAAAAAAAAAAAAACAAAAACTTTTTTCGGCTGAAGATTACTCAGAATAGACTTGACCCTCTTAAAAATTTCTTCAACTACGTTTTAATCGTTCGTTCATTCATTCATTCATTCATTTACAATCCATCTTAAGACGCCAAGTAGCCACTACTAATAAACACGAACTAAAATGTAACCGGTAAAAAGAAGAGGATGAAAGCCCTTATGAGAGGGCGGGAAGTGAACACAAGGCTCTATACCCTCAGCACACAACCTGTATTCTAGGCTAGAGGGTGAGAAGTACCACAGGACATTGCCATGATCCCTCGCTTCTGGCTAATAATTGAAGCTCATGAAAAGAGAAACGCATAGAAGCTGAACGGTAGTTTTTTGCAACACGGTAGTTTTTGCTGAGAGACCTTGGGGGAAGGGGTGCATCACTTTGATCACGAGTCTCTCAGGCTGGGGGCCCCACAGGATCGAGCTGTAAGCCCGACCTATGGCTCCCATGGCGATTCCCGAGGCGCAGGGAGGGGATTCCCCGCCGCTCCCTGTCTTTTTCTGTCCCTCCCCGATGGACAGTTCCACATAATTTCTCTCACCGAACACGGAACGTAGAGAACGATCCACCGCAGGGTCTCTCACAGTCAAACCCGCCATCGCTCTTTTCCTGCGGCTTCCGGTGCGCCGAAGAACACTTCAGTACAGTGCTTCAGCCCAGCGCGGACCACACTTCCCTACGGCCGGTGAGCCGGAAGCGCCTGAGACGGAGACGCTTGGGCCGGATGGACGCAAGGTCCCTCCCTCGGCGTCATTCCGTCACAGTCGGTACGTATTACTTCCACTAGAGCACTTGCCGTCGCCCCCGGCCCCCTCTCCCCGTACCCCGCTTGAGAATAATGGTTCTGAGCTAAAGCTCGGCTAATTTGAAGGCTTTTAGTATATAGAATTTCTTATTATTCATTTTTTCCTTAGGCTAATGCAAGTGAATGTCGACCACAAAAATGATTGCGGCGGCGGCTTTACCATAGTAACAGGGAAGTCATTTGATAAACAACCCTGGCACTTTAACTTTAGTTCCTCCCTGTTAGGGAAGGGAAACGCATGGCCCCGCCCCAGCGGCGTGAGTTTTATTCTTTTGCAAAAGCTGTGAACGTTCGGACTGAGAGAAAGAAAGAGAGTTGAGGCATCCTAGAGAATGAGGGTTGCTCAGTCTCAAGGCGTCAATATAGCTGAGGATATGGGGAAGTAAAAGCAGAACAAATTCGCCTGCTTTCTTGTAGCCTGTGGGCTCCCCGTGCTTGGTGGTGAGGGGGCGGGGCGACGGAGGATATTGGCAGGCAGGGTATCAGAAAACATCGAAACTGAAGTATCTTTGATCCCTGGTACACAGCAAGCAGCTAAGGTATGATTTTAACTCGGGTTGCTTTGGCTCCAGAGGATGAATGTTTATGTGCTGTATCTACTACTTTCAAATATAACTCAGAATTTTAATGGCGTAACTTGAAATCATTTTTGGGAAAGAACTTAGAGCATAGGGCCCAGTGATGGTGGATCAATGGCTCATAATAATGAACCACTAAAGAACAGGTTGAGGCACCAAGGCTTGTTCTGCCTTCAGCCATTTGTGGAGAATGGACTGTTGGTTCTGTCAATTCATCAACCACTCCTGTTGGTTAAAAAAGAAGAGATGTGTACAAGGGATATTTCCTAAGCTTCTTTTTTTTTTGGGGGGGGGGGGTTCAGATACAGGCTAGATACCTATGACCCTACGTTTCATTGCTATTGTCCATGATTGTCTTTTCCCTTATATTGCTTCACTCCCAGAGAGGCACATTTGTTTTGCCTCCAGTTTGTAGCAAAATGAAGACAGAAGGTGTTGTCTGTTGCTGTTATAGGTATAACATCTCAGAGAGTCATGGAATTACATCCTCCTCTGAAAGGTAGCAACTTCTGGATAGACGTCTTTTCATGGAAAAAGATTCAAAATAGCCCTTGTAGCATTACCTAAGTTAAGAAAATCCTCTAGGAGGCCTGCAGACATAAGGTAACTCGGGACCCTCAGAGAGCACCTGAATGTTGACACAGATCCTGGTCAGTATCTGGCTATGGGTACCAATTGCCTTGCTTTCCAGAAAGAAACATCATTCCTAGGTTTTGCACTACTGCATTATCACACTGATTCTGCACCAGTGTTTATACTTTCTGAGAATGCTTGAGGGTTCAGCTCTGAGGCTACTCTACAGATAATTGTCTAATCCATCAAAGCTGGCTATTCAGTCTTTTGGTTTTAACATTTTCATTTTTTATTTCTTATCTAACTACTTTTCTTAATTCATGCTCAATGAATATATTTTCTATATTCCTTTCCCAGAATCCTGTTCCTTCAAAGGAGGTTTGGGATTCTTCACCTGTCCAAAGGCTGCCTTATGAGATCTTTTGCTTGGTAGCAGACCAGGGAGTTGGGCAGTCAGCTGAATTGGAAGATTTCATTTGTTCTTGGCAGTGGCATGCTGATCTCTTGTTGCTGATTGAGGACTGCTTCCAAACTAAGCATTGGGGAAAACTGATTAAAAGGAGGAAGTCTTTTGAGTTCTTTTCTATAGAAACCACCAGGCTTGTCTAAAACTTTTGCCAATTTGGGGTCTTGTTCTGTTTCAGAACCAGAAATCTGGGAGACCATTGCCTTGGCACATGGAATCCAGGGCCTAGTTAAATGAAGGTGGACATCACTGGATAGCACTTAAACTCCAACAGTATGCTGCTAGGTGAGCAGGGCTTGATTGAGCATGTGGATAATGGTATCAGGTTGGGATAAACAGGGTGATGATTAAAAAGAGTTACTATTTGTGAAGGGCCATATGTTGGGTTGGCCCAAAAGTTTGAGTTTTTCCACAAGCTGTTACAGAAAAACCCAAACTTTGGGGCCAATCCAATAGATTACAGAGCTTCTTTACATAGATCTCACTTGATTCTCACAAAACCTGGGAGACAGTTTTAGTGTGCTGTCTTTTTTCTTATTGTGATAAAATATGCATAACAAAATTTATAATTTTAACCATTTTAAGTGTATAATTCAGTGGCATTAAGAATAGTCACTTTGTGCAACCATCATCACTGTCCATCTCCAGAACTTTCATATTTTCACAAACCGAAACTCTGTACCCAGCAAACACTAACTCCCCCTCTCCCCAGCCCCTGTTAACCACCATTCTGTCTCTATGAATTTGAAGACATACCTCACATAAGTGAAATTATAACACTGTTTTTATTTGGTTATGGTTTGTTTAACAGCATAATGTCTTCAAGGTTCATTTATGTTGTAGCATGTATCAGAATTTCCTCCCTTTTTAAGGCTAAATAATAGTCCATTGTGTGTATATACCATGTTTTGTTTATTCCTTCTTGCGTTGTTGAACACCTGAGTTGCTTCTACCTTTTGACTATTGTGAGTAATGCTGCTATCAACATGGGTGTGCAAATATCTGTCTGAGTCCCTGCTCTCAGTTCTTTTGGATATATATGCAGAAGGTGAATTGCTGAATTGTGTGGTAGTTCTATGTTTAATTTTTAAAAATAATTTTATTTATTTATTTTTGGCTGTGCTGGGCCTTCGTTGCAGTGTGGCCTTTTTTCTAGTTGTGGGGAGCAGGGGCTACTCTCTAGTTGTGGTGTGTGGGCTTCTCATTGCAGTGGCTTCTCTTGCGGAGTATGGGCTCTAGGGCGGGGCTTTCCATGTGGCACTAGTGGTAAAGAACCTGCCTGCCAGTGCAACAAGCATAAGAGTCATGGGTTCGATCCCTGGATCAGGAAGATCCCCTGGAAAAGGGCATGGCAACCCACTCCAGTATTCTTGCCTGGAGAATCCCATGGACAGAGGAGCTTGGTGGGCTACAGTCCATGTGGCTTGGACAGTAAAGAATCTGCTTGCAATGCAGGAGACTGGGTTCGATCCCTAGGTCAGGAAGATCCCCTGGAGAAGGGAATGGCAAACCACTCCAGTATCCTTGCCTGGAAAATTCCATGGACAGAAGAGCTTGGCAGGCTACAGTCCATGGGATCGCAAAGAGTCGGATATGACTGAACAAGTAACACTCACGGGCTCTAGGGCAGAGGCTCAATAGTTTTGGCACACAGGCTTAGCTGCTCCAATGCATATGGGATCTTCCTGTGTCAGGGATCGAACCCATATCTACTGCATTGGAGGGCAGATTCTTTACCACTGAGCCACCAGGGAAGCCCCTATGTTTAACTTTTTGAGGAACCATCCTATTTTTACATTCTGTCATTTTACATCCTATCATTTTACATTCCTGCCAGGAGTACACAAGGGTTCCTATTTCATCCTCAGCAACATTGTTTGTTTTTTTTAAATACAGTCCACCCTAATGAGTATGAAGTGATATTCCATTGTGGTTTTAATTTGCATTTCCCTATTATATTGGAAAAACCTACCATTCTCCTCTCCTGTGTGTCTCTTTTACTTTAACATAGAACACTTCACTTTTAATACTTCCGTGTTTTTCCCCACATGAAGCAATTCTCTGTGATACCAGGTGGGTGTCCTACAATTTAACTCAATTCTGACACTATCTGCTTGGAGATAGCATCAAATTCATAGGTTAAAGGCTCAGTCCCACAAGACTGCCTTCCACCTCCACTTAAGATGCCAGTTGTAAGTTCAGGTTATCACCTGTACTTCTGACTAACTGGCTATATAAATGAGAGGTTCCAGTGACTCCCTCCTTGGTTTCAACTTATTAACTAGAGTGGCTTATAGAACTCCAGAGAACAGTTACTTACATTTACTGGTTTATTAAAGGATATGACAAAGGATACAGTTGAACATCCATATAAAAAGATACATAGGATGAGCTCTGTGAGGGTCCTGAGTACAAGAGCTTCTGTCTCTGAAGAGCTGGGGTGCATCACCCTTCTGGTACTTGGATGTGTTCTCCCACTGGGAAACTCTTTGAACTCCTACTTTGGGGATTTTTATGGAGGCTTAATCACATAGGTATGATCAATTATTGCTCTATTTCCAGTCTCTCTCCCCTCTCTGCAGGATAGGGAGAAAGTGGAGCCAAAAAGTCCAAGCTTCTGATCCTAGCTTGGTCATTCTGATAACCAGCCTCCATCTAGGAGCTCACCCAGGGTTGCCTCATTAGAACAAAAGATACTCCTAGTGCTCTTACCACTGGGGTGAAAAACCAAATATTAGAATAAGAGATGCTCCTAGTGCTCTTAGGAAAGGGTTTTAGGAGTTCCGTGCTAGAAACCAAGAATGTAACCAAATATATATGTTTTCTGTTATCTCACACCTAAGGATTAATGAGCTTTTTGGCTGTTTGTATATGTTTGGAGAAATGTCTATTTAATTCCTTTCCCCATTTTTTAATCTGATTGTTTGGTTTTTTGTTGTTGTTGAGTTGTAGGGGTTTTAAAAAATATATTTTGGATCCTAATCCCTTATCAGGTATATGGCTTGCAAATATTTTCCCCATGCTGTGGGGTGCCTTTTTACTGTGTTGATAGTGTCCTTTGATGCACATCAGTTTTACATTTTGATAGAGATCAACTTATCTTTTTTTTATTTGTTGCCTGTGCATTTGGTATCATTTCCAAGAAAACTTTGCCAAATCGAGTGTCATGAACCCTTTCTTCTATGTTTTTTCTTAGAGTTTTATAGATTTATCTCTTACATTTAAGTCTTTGGTCCAGTTCAAATTAATTTTTGTATCTGGTTTAAGGTAAAGATCCAACTTCATCTTTTAGCCTGTGGATATCCAGTATTCCCAGTGCCATTTGTTCAAGACTGCCCTTAGCCCACTGAATGGCCCTGACACCCTTGTTGAAAATCGTGTGACCATTGACCATATATGTGAAGATTTATTTCTGGACTCCCAATTCTATTCCATTGATCTATATGTCTGTATTTGCTAGTAACACACTGTTTTGTTTATTGTAACTTTGTAGTAAGTTTCAAAATCGGGAAGTATGAGGTCTCCAACTTTTTTTTCTTCAAGATTTTTGTAACTATTCAAAATCCCTTGAGATACTATAGGAGTTTTAGGATGGATATTTTTTAAAATTTCTGCCAAAATGTCATTGGGATTTTAATAGGGATTGCTTTTGGTGGCATCATAACAATATTGAATTTTCCAATTTCTAGACATGAATGGATTTCTATTTATTTGTGTATTCCTTAATTTCTTTCAGTAACCTTTTATAATTTTCAGCATAAAAGACTTACACCTTTTGGTTAAGTTTATCCCTGAGTATTTTACTTTTTATACATATGCATGTGTATATATATTTGATATATAGCATTGTATTTTTACATATACATCACAATGATTCCCTATTTGTATATATTGCAAAATGATCACCACAATAAGTCTAGTTAACATCCATCACCCCACATAATCACACTTCTGATGAGAACTTTTATTTTTTTATTTATTTATTTTAATTGGAAACTAATTACTTTACAATATTGTAGTGGTTTTTGCCATACATTGACATGAATCAGCCATGGGTGTACATCTGTTCCCCATGCTGAACCCCCCTCCCACCTCCCTCCCCATCCCATCCCTCAGGGTCATCCCAGTGCACCAGTACTGAGCACCCTGTCTTATTCATTGAACCTGGACTGGCAATCTATTTCACATATGATAATATACATGTTTCAATGCTATTCTCTCAAATCATCCCACCCTCACCTTCTCCCACAGAGTCCAAAAGACTGTTTTTTACATCTGTGTCTCTTTTCCTGTCTTGCATATAGGGTCATCATTACCATCTTTCTAAATTCCATATATTGCGTTAGTATACTGTACTGGTGTTTTTCATTTCCAACTTACTTCACTCTGTATATTAGGCTCCAGTTTCATCCACCTCGTTAGAACTGATTCAAATGTATTCTTTTTAATGTCTGAGTAATATTCCATTGTGTATATGTACCACTGGTTTCTTATCCATTCATCTGCTGATGGACATCTAGGTTGCTTCCATTCCTAGCTATTGTATACAGTGCTGTGATGAACATTGGGGTACTCGTGTCTCTTTCAATTCTAGTTTCCTCAGTGTGTATGCCCAGCAGTGGGATTGCTGGGTTGTATGGCAGTTCTACTTCTAGTTTTTTAAGGAATCTCCACACTGTTCCCCATAGTGGCTATATTAGTTTGCATTCCCACCAACAGTGTAAGAGGGTTCCCTTTTCTCCACACCCTCTCCAGCATTTATTGTTTGTAGACTTTTGAATAGCAGCCATTCTGACCGGTGTGAGATGGTACCTCATTGTGTAATTTGCATTTCTCTGATAATGAGTGATGTTGAGCATCTTTTCATGTGTTTGTTAGCCATTTGTATGTCTTCTTTGGAGAAATGTCTGTTTAGTCCTTTGGCCCATTTTTTGATTGGGTCATTTATTTTTCTGGAATTGAGCTGCAGGAGCTGCTTGTATATTTTTGAGATTAATTCTTTGTCAGTTGCTTTGTTTGCTATTATTTTCTCCCATTCTGAAGGCTGCCTTTTCACCTTGCTTATAGTTTCCTTCGTTGTGCAAAAGCTTTTAAGTTTAATTAGGTCCCATTTGTTTTATTTTTGCTTTTATTTCCATTACTCTGGGAGGTGGGTCATAGAGGATCCTGCTGTGATTTATGTTGGAGAGTGTTTTGCCTATGTTTTCCTCTAGGACTTTTATAGTTTCTGGTCTTATGTTTAGATCTTTAATCCATTTGAGTTTATTTTTGTGTATGGTGTTAGAAAGTGTTCTAGTTTCATTCTTTTACAAGTGCTTGACCAGTTTTCCCAGAACCACTTGTTAAAGAGATTTTCTTTTCTCCATTGTATATTCTTTCCTCCTTTGTCAAAGATAAGGTGTCCATAGGTGCGTGGATTTATCTCTGGGCTTTCTAGTTTGTTCCATTGATCTATATTTCTGTCTTTGTGCCAGTACCATACTGTCTTGATGACTGTAGCTTTGTAGTATAGTCTGAAGTCAGGCAGGTTGATTCCTCCAGTTGCATTCTTCTTTCTCAAGATTGCTTTGGCTATTTGAGTTTTTTTGTATTTCCATACAAACTGTGAAATTATTTGTTCTAGTTCTGTGAAAAATACCATTGGTAGCTCGATAGGGATTGCATTGAATCTATAGATTGCTTTGGGTAGTATACTCATTTTCATTATATTGAGTCTTCTGATCCATGAACACGGTATATTTGTCCATCTATTTGTGTCATCTTTTATTTCTTTCATCAGTGTTTCATAGTTTTCTATATCTAGGTCTTTTGTTTCTTTAGGTAGATTTATTCCTAAGTATTTTATTCTTTTCGTTGCAATGGTGAATGGAATTGTTTCCTTAATTTCTCTTTCTGTTTTCTCATTGTTAGTGTATAGGAATGCAAGGGATTTCTGTGTGTTAATTTTATATCCTGAAACTTTACTATATTCACTGATTAGCTCTAGTAATTTTCTGGTGGAGTCTTTAGGGTTTTCTATTTGGAGGATCATGTCATCTACAAACAGTGAGAGTTTTACTTCTTCTTTTCCAACCTTGATTCCTTTTATTTCTTTTTCTTCTCTGACTGCTGTGGCTAAAACTTCCAAAACTATGTTAAATAGTAGTGGTGAGACTGGGTGCCCTTGTCTTGTTCCTGACTTTAGGGGAAATGCTTTCAATTTTTCATCATTGAGGATAATGTTAGCTGTGGGTTTAACATATATAACTTTTATTATGTTGAGCCATGTTCCTTCTGTTCCTGCCTTCTGGAGGGTTTTTTTTTTTATCATAAATGGATGTTGAATTTTGTCAAGGGCTTTCTCTGTGTCTATTGAGATAATCATATGGTTTTTATCTTTCAATTTGTTAATGTAGTGTATTACATTGATTTGTGGATATTAAAGAGTCCTTGCATCCCTGGGATAAAGCCCACATGGTCATGATGTATGATCTTTTTAATATGTTGTTGGATTCTTTTTGCTAGGATTTTGTTAAGGATTTTTGCATCTATGTTCATCAGTGATATTGGCCTGTAGTTTTCTTTTTTTGTGGCATCTTTTCTGGTTTTGGTATTAGGGTGATGGTGGCCTCATAGAATGAGTTTGGCAGTTTACCTTCCTCTGCAATTTTCTGGAAGAGTTTGAGTAGGATAGGTGTTAGCTTTTCTCTCAATTTTTGGTATAATTCAGCTGTGAAGCTATCTGGTCCTGGGCTTTTGTTTGCTGGAGGATTTCTGATTACGGTTTCTATTTCTGTGCTTGTGATGGGTTTGTTAAGATTTTCTATTTCTTCCTGGTTCAATTTTGTAAGAATGTGTCCATTTCTTCCAAGTTGTCCATTTTATTGGCATACAGTTGCTAATAGTAGTCTCTTATGATACTTTGTATTTCTGTGTTGTCTGTTGTGATTTCTCCATTTTCACTTCTAATTTTGTTGATTTGATTCTTCTCCCTTTATTTTGTGATGAATCTGGCTAATGGTTTGTCTATTTATCTTCTCAAAGAATCAGCTTTTGGCTTTGTTGATTTTTGCTATGTTCTCTTTTGTTTCTCTTGCATTTATTTCTGCCCTAATTTTTATGATTTCTTTCCTTCTACAAACCCTTGGGTTCTTCATTTCTTCCTTTTCTAGTTGCTTTAGATGTAGAGTTAGGTTATTTATTTGACTTTTTTTTATTTCTTGAGGTAAGCTTGTATTGCTATGAACCTTCCCCTTAGCACTGCTTTTACTGAGTCCCATAGGTTTTGGGTTGTTGTGTTTCCATTTTCATTCGTTTCTATGCATATTTTGATTTCTTTTTTTATTTCTTCTGTGATTTGTTGGTTATTCAGAAGCATGTTGTTTAGCCTCCATATGTTGGAATTTTTAATAGTTTTTTTTTTTTTTTTCCTGTAGCTGACATCTAATCTTACTGCATTGTGATCAGAAAAGATGCTTGGAATGATTTCAATTATTTTAATTTACCAAGTCTAGATATATGGCCCAGGATGTGATCTGTCCTGGAGAATGTTCTGTGTGCACTTGAGAAAAAGGTGAAATTCCTTGTTTTGGGGTGAAATGTCCTATAGATATCAATTAGGTCTAACTGGTCCATTGTATCATTTAAAGTTTGTGTTTCCTTGCTAATTTTCTGTTTAGTTGATCTATCCATAGGTGTGAGTGGAGTATTAAAGTCTCTGTGTTGCTGTTAATTTCCCCCTTCATACTTGTCAGCATTTGCTTTACATATTGCAGTGCTCCTATGTTGGGTACATATATATTTATAATTGTTATATCTTCTTCTTGGATTGATCCTCTGATCATTATGTAGTGTCCTTCTTTGTCTCTTTTCACAGCCTTTGTTTTAAAGTCTATTTTATCTGATATGAGTATTGCTACTCCTGCTTTCTTTTGGTCTCCATTTGCATGAAATATCTTTTTCCATCCCTTCACTTTCAGTCTGTGTATGTCCCTTGTTTTTAGGTGGGTCTCTTACAGATAGTACATATACAGGTCTTGTTTTTGTATCCATTCAGCCAGTCTTTGTCTTTTGGTTGGGGCATTCAACCCATTTACATTTAAGGTAATTATTGATAAGTATGATCCCATTGCCATTTACTTTGTTGTTTTGGGTTCGAGTTTATACACCTTTTCTGTGTTTCTTGCCTAGAGAAGATCCTTTACATTTGTTGAAGAGTTGGTTTGGTGGTGCTGAATTCTCTCAGCTTTTGCTTGACTGTAAAGCTTTTGATTTCTCCTTCATATTTGAATGAGATCCTTGCTGAGTACAATAATCTGGGTTGTAGGTTTTTCTCTTGCATCACTTTAAGTATGTCCTGCCATTCCCTTCTGGCCTGAAGAGTTTCTATTGAAAGATCAGCTGTTATCCTTATGGGAATCCCCTTGTATGTTATTTGTTGTTTTTCCCTTGCTGCTTTTAATATTTGTTCTTTGTGTTTTATCTTTTTAATTTGATTAATATGTGTCTTGGGGTGTTTTGCCTTGGATTTAATCTGTTTGGGACTCTCTGGGTTTCTTGGTCTTGGGTGGCTATTTCCTTCTCCCTTTAAGGGAAATTTTCAGCTATTATCTCCTCAAGTATTTTCTCATGGCCTTACTTTTTGTCTTCTTCTTCTGGAACTTTTAAGATCTACTCTCTTAGCAACTTTCAAGTACACAACGAAGTATTGCTAAGTATATTCACCATGCTGTACATTACATCCCAGGTCTTATTTATTTTATACCTGGAAGTTTGTATCTTTTGACCACCTTCACCCTTTTCACCCACTCACCAGTCCTGGCCCCTGGCAACCACCAGTCTAGTATAACTGTGAGGATTTTTTTTTTTAAATAAGACTTCACATATAAGAGACCTTACATGGTATTTCTCTGACTTAATTAACTTAACATAGTGCCCTCAAGGTCAGACCATGTAGTCACAAATGGTAATATTTCCTTCTTTTTGTGAGTGAATGGTGGCTCAAAGGTTAAAGAATTCACCTGCCATTGCAGGAGATGTGGGTTTGATCCCTGGGTTGGGAAGATCCCCTGGAGAAGGAAATGGCAACCCAGTCCAGTATTCTCGCCTGGAAAATCCCATGGACAGAGGAGCCTGGCAGGCTATAGTCCATGGGATCACAAAGAGTTCGGTACACCTTAGTGACTAAACAACAAAAATATTCCGTTGTATATGTGTATTACATTTTCTTTCTAGTCATCCGTACATGGGCACTTAGGCTGTTTCCGTATCCTGGGTATTGTAAATAATGCTACAGTCCACAGTGGGTTCACATAATTATTTTCAACTTAGTGTTTCTGTTTCCTTCAGATAAATACCCAGAATTGGAATTGCTAGATCATGTAGTAGTTCTATGTTTAATTTTTTGAAGACCCTGTATACTGTTTTCCATAGTGGCCATACCAATTTACATTTCCACCAACAGTGCACAACAATTCCCTTTTCTTCACTCCCTCACCAATACTTGTTATCTCTTGCCTTTTTGAAAATAGCCATTCTGACAGATCTGAGGTGGTATTTCATTGTGGTTTTATTTGCGTTTCCCAGAAGACTAGTGGTGTTGAGCACCTTTTCATGTATCTATTGACCATGTGTTTGTCTTCTTTGGAAAAAAGTCTATTCAGATCCTCTGCCCATTTTTAAATCAGATTGTTTGCTTTTTCCCCTTTGAGTGTCATGAGCTCTTTATATATTTTGGATACTAACCCCTTATCAGACATATTATCTGCAAATATTAAATTAAATATTAATTAATTAAATATTAAAATGTTATCAGACATATTTCCCATGTGGTAGGTTGCCTTTTTCTTTTGTTGATGCTTTCCTTTGCTGTACAGAAGCCTTTTGGTTAGGTGTAGTCCCACTTATTTATTTTTGGTTTTGTTGCCTATACTTACTCTTTTTGATACTATTATAAATGGAACTATTTTCTTAATTTCCTTTACAGATTGTTCATTATTGGTGTATATAAATGCAACTGGTTTTTGTATGTTATTTTGTACCTTGCAAATTTACTGAATTCTTTTATTAGTTCTAATGAGCTTTTTTGGGGGAGGAATATTTAGAATGTTCTACATACAAGATCACGTGATCTGCAAACAGATAATTTTACTTCTTCCTTTCCAATTTGGATGCCTTTTATTTAATTTTCTTGTCTACTTTCTGTGGCTAAAATTTCCTTTTTGATATTGAACATTGTTTATCTGAGAATGTTTTAATTCCCCACTCATTTTTGAAGGACAGTTTAGTCAGATATAATATAGAAGTCTCAGTTAACATTTACTCTTTCAGCCCTATAAATACGTTATGCCACTTCTGGACTCTGAGGTTTTCACTTAGACATTTGCCGATCATCTTATTGAGGATCACTTACACATGAATCACTTTTTCTTGCTCCTTTCAGGATTCTCAGTTTAGCTGTTGGCAGTTTGATTATAATGTATCCTGGTGTAAGCCTCTTCAGTTAATCTTACTTAGAGTTCATTGAGATTCTTGGACTTGTGAATCCATATTTTCCCTCAAATTTGGGAAGGTTTCAGCCATTATTTCTTCAAATAACCTCTCTACTCCTTTTTGCTTTCAGTCTCTGGGACTGTCATAATGCATATGTTACTTGGTGTCCCATAAGTCTTTTAATCTCTGTTGACTTTTCTTCATTCGTTTTTGCCCCTCAGACTTGACAATTTCACATGATATCTTCAGTGTCACTGATTCTTTCTTCCTGTTTCAGTCTACTGTTGAGACCCTTTAGTGGATATTTTTGTTGAGCTCCTGTATTTTCAACTCTAGAATTTCTTTTTTTGTTTCTTTTTATAATTTTTAACCTCTTTATTGATATTCTCATTTAAAAAAATATATCCCTTTCCTGATTCCTTTGGTTCTTTGTATTTTCTCTTAGTTCTTTGAGCATACTTAGGATAGTTGTTTTAGTCTTTGTCTGGTACTTCTGTGCCTGTGCTTTTTCAGGGACAGTTTGTGCCACTTTATTTTTTCCCTTTGAATGTGGCATTTTCCCCTATTTCTTTGTATGCTTTGTAATTTTTTAAATGGAAAATTAGTTTTTTTTTTTTTTAAACAGCCTTGCAGATAGGCTCTCTTCTGGGGAAGACATTTGCTAACTAACAAGGCTCTGAGCTTTGGCTGTGGTTCCTTTACACCCTGTGGTGCCCAATCCTTATATTTTATTGTCCAAAATCCCTGAACGAGCCAATTATTTTTCAGTCACTGATTTGAAGGATGCTTTCTAGAATTAAGCCTATGCTAAATCATCCTCTAACTATGACTTTAAGACTATTGAGAGGATTCTTAGGCATTATAGGCTATTGCACGTTTGGATTCTGAGTTATGGGGAACTTGCCAGGCCTTTATATAAACTTATAACTGAGATAGTTATATAAAGTTTATAACTTTCTATATATTTATAACAAGATCATGGCATCTGGTCCCATCACTTCATGGGAAATAGATGGGGAAACAGTGGAAACAGTGACAGACTTTATTTTCTTGGGCTCTAAAATCACTGCAGATGGTTGACTGCATCCATGAAATTGAAAGACACTTGCTCCTTGTAAGAAAAGCTATGACAAAGCTAGACAGAATATTAAGCAGCAGAAACATTACTTTGCCAACAAAGGTCTGTCTAGTCAAAGCTATGGTTTTTCCAGTAGTCATGTATGGATGTGAGAGTTGGACTCACAAAGAGAGCTGAATGATGAAGAATTGATGCGTTTAAACTGTGGTGTTGGAGAAGACTCTTGAGAGTCCCTTGGACTACAAGGAGATCCAACCAGTCCATCCTAAAGGAAATCAGTCCTGAATACTCATTGGATATGAAGAAAATATTCATTGGATATAAAAGAAAAGAGGGGGGATGAGAGATACTTCTTAGGCAGATTGATAAGAAGTCCAGGGTCCCTGAGGAGGAGAAAGGGGTCTGGGGCTGTCAAGAAGGAGAAAAGGACAAACATTTTTTTCTACATTGCTTTGTCTTAGTATAACAATGTATTTTGCTCAAGGACATGTTTCTCCTTAACAAGAACCTTCCAACTAATCTTGTTATCTTAAGAGGTATGTTGTAAGGTATAGTAAGACCTTTCTATTGTTAGTTCTAATCCTGAAAGATGATGCTGTGAAAGTGCTGTACTCAATATGCCAGCAAATTTGGAAAACTCAGCAGTGGCCACAGGGCTGGAAAAGGTCAGTTTTCATTCCATTGCCAAAGAAAGGCAATGCCAAAGAATGCTCAGACTACCCCACAGTTGCACTCATCACACACGCTAGTAAAGTGATGCTTAAAATTCTCCAAGCCAGGCTTCAGCAATAACTGAACTGTGAACTTCCAGATGTTCAAGCTGGTTTTAGAAAAGGCAGAAGAACCAGAGATCAAATTGCCAACATCAGCTGGATCATCAAAAAAGCAAGAGAGTTCCAGAAAAATATCTATTTCTGCTTTATTGACTATGCTAAAGCCTTTGATTGAGTGGATCACAATAAACTCTGGAAAATTCTGAAAGAGATGGGAATACCAGACCACCTGACCTGCCTCTTGAGAAATCTGTATGCAGGTCAGGAAGCAACAGTTAGAACTGGACATGGAACAACAGACTGGTTCCAAATAGGAAAAGGAGTACATGAAGGCTGTATATTGTCACCCTGCTTATTTAACTTATGTGAAGAATACATCATGAGAAAAACAGGGCTGGAAGAAGCACAGGCTGGAATCAAGATTGCCGGGAGAAATATCAATAACCTCAGATATGCAGATGACACCACCCTTATGGCAGAAAGTGAAGAGGAACTAAAAAGCTTGTTGATGAAAGTGAAAGAGGAGAGTGAAAAAGTTGGCCTAAAGCTCAACATTCAGAAAACTAAGATCATGGCATCTGGTCCCATCACTTCATGGGAAATAGATGGGGAAACAGTGGAAACAGTATCAGACTTTATTTTTTTGGGCTCCAAAATCACTGCAGATGGTGACTGCAGCCATGAAATTAAAAGATGCTTACTCCTTGGAAGGAAAGTTATGACCAACCTAGATAGCATATTGAAAAGCAGAGACATTACTCTGCCAACAAAGGTTCGTCTAGTCAAGGCTATGGTTTTTCCAGTGGTCATGTATGGATGTAAGAGTTGGACTGTGAAGAAAGCTGAGTGCAGAAGAAATTATGCTTTTGAACTGTGGTGTTGGAGAAGACTCTTGAGAGTCCCTTGGACTACAAGGAGATCCAACCAATCCATTCTAAAGGAGATCAGTCCTGGGTGTTCTTTGGAAGGAATGATGTTAAAGCTGAAACTCCAGTACCTTGGCTACCTCATGTGAAGAGTTGTCTCATTGGAAAAGACTCTGATGCTGGAAGGGATTGGGGGCAGGAGGAGAAGGGGACGACAGAGGATGAGATGGCTGGATGGCATCACTGACTCGATGGATGTGAGTTTGAGTGAACTCTGGGAGTTGGTGATGGACAGGGAGGCCTGGCGTGCTGCGATTCATGGGGTTGCAAAGAGTCAGACACGACTGAGTGACTGAACTGAACTGAATCTCGTTAATTTAAGATGTATTTTGGGGGAGTGGGTCTGATAAAAGTATATAAGGCCTTGATAAGACTAGTGAGTAGGGCACTCTCCATCCCCTTTCTGATGTCTCTTGTCAGAAGCTTTCTCTGTCCCTTTTTGTACTTTAATAAAACTCTTCTACACCAAAGCTCTGGAATGATCAAGCCTGGTCCCTGGTCCTGAAGCTATATCTTCTTCGGAGATCATGAATCCAACGTCGTTCACCATAAGCTATCAGATGTATACAGAGTGGAGGCTAGTCTGAGCTAGCTGATGCCAATGTGCAGTTTTTTTTTTTTTTCCCCCTTGGGGGGGTGTCCTATCTGATTGTCTATTCATCACTGCTTCAGAGAAACAGAAGCATCAACTTTCTACCAATTTCTTCCTCAGAAGCAATGGAAGGATGGAGTTTTGACATCATCCTTGTTCTTTCTTTCCTGTTCTGTTTTTCTTCATGGCCCTAGTTTTACTCTAAAAAAACTCCTTTTGTGATTATTTTGAAGACCTACAGAAAGAGATACCATCTGAAAACTTTGACACAGGCCAGTCATAGGATTTAGAGCTCAGAAGGAACTAATCTTCTTCTTTAAGAAAGACCACTTTAAGTCCTCTAGCTAAGTATCTTTCTTTTCTAAATCCTGTTGCAACTTTTCAGTTCATCCAGAGATGAGATAGTTATCAGTTTGCATGTGTACTCTCTGTGACCCCATGGACTGTGGCTCACCAGGCTCCTCTGTGCATGGGATTTCCCAGGCAAGAATACTGGAGTGGCTTGCCATTCCCTTCTCCAGGGGATATTCCTGACTCAGGGATCAAACCCACGTCTCTTGTTTCTCCTGCATTGGCAGGCAGATTCTTTACCACTGTACCACCTGGGAAGCCCCTAATTGTCAGTTTACTGAACTTCAAATAGAAAGGTAGGAAAGGGTAGACTCTCAGTAAACTTGTTTGTTTACTCAAAATTGGTGCTAGGACACAGCAAATTTGGTGAAGCTTCCCAGTTACTAGTTGCACATGTAATTTTAATCTATTTTTGTCGGGTTTCATCCTCACATACCTTTGGCTACACACTGGAAACAGCCTCAAGATTGTCAATCAGGAGTGCAAGAAGAACCACAAAGAGAATTTAAAGAGAAAAAGCAGAGATTAAACCTAAGTGAAGAGATGTGCAGACAACCCTTCCCTGTAAGTCTAAAGAGAGAAATTTTGAATTTCCTTATCAAAAAGGAATGGCAGCAGCAAGACAGATGGAGATGTGACCTCCAGATCCTTGAAGATTAAGCCTGTGGCATGAGAATTGATATAAGCAGAATGGGGGAGAGATCAGTAATGCAGGTTGTGGTATGAAATGATTAGACTATAGGCTACTGCATCAGCAAAAACTGTCCTTTGCGTGGAGGCATGTGGATGCTTAATTAACTGAGGCATTATAAGGCTGGCACAATCTTATTACAGTGACTACCATTCTTATGAAGCATTATATATGATGCTAGAACAGTCTTCAATAGTGTTCTTATTAACAACAGAAAAGCTGTACAATCCATGCTTTCCTCTGATTCTTGCCCGTGTAATAGTCACTTCCTGTAAGGGAAGGGTTAGTTTTGTGATGATATAACAAATTACATAAAATGAACTCCTGTGGTTGTCATCTAGAGTATTGAGATGGTTTCCCACTCTACAGAATGGTAGAATGGGAATACTGATGAGAACCTCAAGGGAATAGAAATGGCAGCAGCACTTTTGCAAAGAAGGAAAAGCAGATGGAATCCTAGGGACCTTTGGCTAGGGACTGGACCTGAGCCTGAGAAATGACACTAAAGTTGCATATTAGAAAAGCCTTTATGTGGGATATATCACATCTCTCATATCCTATTGTTATCATAGTCAAACTTTATCATTTTGAAGGTGAGAAACCAAGGAACAGTGATGTACATGAGAATCACTTTTTTAAGCACACATGATTAATCGAATTGAGTTTATATCTTTTTGATTCTCAGCCCAGGCCTGATCCTTTTGGACTACAGTGCCCCTAATGGAAATGTACCAAAGGAAGATAGGTCCTACTCAAGTGTGAAGAATCAAGCAAAGGGTTAACTGGACTGAAGAGTGGATACCAAACTACTTTTTCTTTTTTGAGTTTGATAGAAGCAAACAAACTGTTGGAAGAATTAGAAGATATTTTCTGTGTTGAGAACTTGATTTTTCTATGCTTTCAGTACTGAATCATCCTAGCATGGTGTAATAGAAAGGTGTTGGATTTAAGTACTTATTCCTTCCTTTATCATTAATGTGTTACTTAACTTCTCTGTTGAGACGGCAATGGCACCCCACTCCAGTACTCTTGCCTGGAAAATCCCATGGATGGAGAAGCCTGGTGGGCTGCAGTCCATGGTGTCGTGAAGAGTCAGACACAACTGAGTGACATCACTTTCACTTTTCACTTTCATGCAGTGGAGAAGGAAATGGCAACCCACTCCAGTGTTCTTGCCTGGAGAGTCCCAGGGATGGGGTAGCCTGGTGGGCTGCCGTCTATGGGGTCGCACAGAGTTGGACACAACTGAAGCGACTTAGCAGTAACTTTTCTGAGCCACAGTTTCTTCATCTGTAAAGCGGAGATAGTAACATTGCCTAATTTATAGGGCTATTGTGAGGATTAAAAGAGATATGCATGTAAAGCCAAAAACAGTAGCTCTAAAGAGTTCTCTGAATCTAGTTAAAGCACTTTGGGCCATGTGTAGAATGGTACATCTCCCTGTAGAGAAAGTATTTTCCCAAATATGAGTTTTAACAGACACTGAAATGTGGTTTTGCTTATCCAGGAAAACCCAGGACCACAAGGACCTCATCTTTATGACTCCTTTTTCCTCCTCATTGTTATCTTAGACCCCAGAAGACAGGACTGGATTTCATAGGCAGCTCTGTAATTCAGCATAAGAAAAACAAGGCTAGAAATTCCACCAGAGATGTGGGCTTTGCTTGCCCTTGGGTGGGGTTTCTTAGCCTCCATACTATTGATGTTTTCACCTGGATACTACTTTGTTGTTGCGGGGGTGGGGGTGGGGGTGGTGGGCTGTGCTGTATACTGGGGGCTTTCCTACTGGCTCAGACAGTAAAGAACCTGCCTGCAATGCAGAAGACCTGGGTTTGATCCCTGGGTTAGAAAGATCCCTTGGAGAAGGGAATGGCAACCCACTCCAGTGTATACTACAGGTTGTTTAGAAGCATCCCTGGCCTCTACCTATTAGATGCCAGTGGCACCTCATTCCTTCCCCTAGTTGTGCTGGCCAAAAGTACCCCCAGATATTGCCAAATGTCCTGTGGGACAAGGTGCAACTTTGAGAACCTAGGAGAAATGAATCTGCTAGCTGTTTAGCACACAAACATCCTGTAGGATAAGCTAATGAAATCTTTAGGAGGGATTGGTAATTTAAAGGGCAAGGAAGAATGAAGAAAAGAAGAATTCAGGCGAGGAACACTCTGAACTTTGAAAGAGAACCTGTGTTATATTTCAGGTCTTACTGATACAGAGATTAATAAGACATAGGTTCTGCTCTCAAGGGGCTCACGTTTTAATGGGAAGGTCCACCACTTGAACAATGAGAATGCCATGGAGTGAGTGCTGTGACTGAGATATATAGAAGGTGCTGTGGGGCAGTGGGAGCCCAGAGGTCAGGCACCCATATTAGTGGGGTACAGGAAAGGCTTTCCAGAAGAGATCATATGTGAGCTGAAGAATGAGAAAGGATTAGCCTGGCAAAGATAAAGGGAGGATGGAAGAGACGTAAGAGAATTTGGGGTTTGGTTGGAAGTGCAGATCATTTAGGTTGATTGGGAGAGGAGCATTCAAGAACAAGGAGTGTGGAAGAGATGGCATGTAAGAACTAGGAGGCAGGAGGGAAGGGATATATACATGGCTCGGTGGTAAAAGAATCCACCTGTGAAGGCAGGAGTTGCAAGAGATCCCAGTTCAATCCCTGGGTACTGAAGATCCCGTGGAGAAGGAAATGGCAACCCACTCCAGTATTCTTGCCTAGAGAATCCGTTGGAGAGAGGAGCCTGGCAGGCTACAGTCCATAGAGTTGCAAAGAGTCGGACACGATTGAGCACACACACACCATATATATATATATATATATATATATATATTTATATATATATATAATTTATTTATATTATATATAATAGAAATAAATATATTATATATATATAAATATATATATATTTATATATATATGGTGTGTGCGTATATATTTTTATATATATATATTTATATAATTTTGATTGGTTCATGTTGTTTTTTGGCAGAAACCAACGCAAAACTGTAAAACTATTTTCCACCAACTAAAAATATAAATAACATTTAAAAAATAGCTAAGAGAGCCTACCCTTTAACAAAAACTTGGAGAATATAAAAATAAAGCTGATTGAAAATTAAAAAAAAAGATAGGAAGCAGATCATGAAAGTCCCTCTAAGCCACATGAAAGACAACTCTGAGAACTATCAAGAGCCATTGAGTTTCTCCGTTATCTTGTTTGACTTTAAGGAAGATTATTTTAGCTGCAGAGTAGAAGATAGATTGGAAGTAGGGTGACCAGTCAGGAGGTTATTATTGTAGTCCAAGTGAGAGATGATTATGACTTGAGTTAGGGTAGTGGCAGTGAGAAGGATTTCAAGATTTGTTTATGTGATGAGAACAATAGGATCTGGGGATGAGTTAGGTATGGGGACAATTTCTGGTTTGTGCTATTTGTATGCTATTCACTACGATGGACAACATTGGGGATAGAAGAGATTTGGAAGGCAGATGAAGTTTAATTTGGGAGAAGTTGAATTTGAAATAGTTGTGATCACTGAGGTGGGGATATCTAGTAGACATTAAATATATGAGCCTGAAGATCAGGAGAGAATTTAGGGTAAAGATTCAAGATTAAGAGTCATCAGGAGAAACAAGCCATGGAAATGGATGAAATAGTCCAAGGAGAATGTGTATACTGAAAAGGGATGAGGGCTAAGGATATTCCTAGGGCCTGGTTCTTCACTTCATTTGTATCACATTCTCTGAGAAGTGTTCCTTCACTAACTTAGGTAAAATATCACCTCATCACTCTCTATTCCTTTACCCTGCTTTCATTTGGTAACACATTACAATTGCACATTATGTTACATATATGACCCGTTAGCTTTTAGGTTACTCTCAGATATTTACAATAGTATAATCAATAGGCATTACAGAGTTCAACCACTCAAAATTAAAAATTTTTCTCACATTCAATTTAAAGCTTCTTCATCCCCGTACCTCCAGTGCAGTTGACTGGAGATCCCCCAGATCTTCAATGAAGAAAAGTGACTTAGTCTGTTCTTTCACTCTCCTGGCTCCTTCCTGCCCTACTTGCTCTGCTGCTTCACGTTCCTCTAGTGTTGACAGTCCCAGTAGGTAGGAAGAGAGAGTCTTAAAGGGACTGCTACTGCTGCTAAGTCGATTCAGTCGTGTCTGACTCTGTGCGACCCTATAGACGGCAGCCCACCAGGCTCCCCTGTCCCTAGGATTCTCCAGGCAAGAACACTGGAGTGTGTTGCCATTTCTTTCTCCAATGCATGAAAGTGAAAAGTGAAAGTGAAGTCGCTCAGTCATGTCCAACTCTCAGCGACCCCATGGACTGCAGCCCACCAGGCTCCTCCGTCCATGGGATTTTCAAGGCAAGAGTGCTGGAGTGGGGTGCCATTGCCTTCTCTGCTTAAAGGGACAGTGAGGCTTAATTGAGTGGATCTTTGAGTGGATCTGGTGTAATCTGGCTATCAGTGCCCCAGCACTGCCTTTTCTTGCAATGTATTTTTGTGGTTTCTTCAGAGACTCCTTCACTTCCCATTCCCCTAGTGGACCTCCTCCCCGTGCCATTCCTGATGGGAACAATATACACTGACTGTCTTCCCCTATGGCTCTTGCTCACACAACTTTCTCCTCATGGGATCCTCATTTTTCTGCTGGAGTTGCCAGATACATTCTAAAGAAACTACCTGGCCCATAGAAAACATGGTCCCTTGGAAGTCTAGACCTCTCTCTTTGTCCTGCTGTTGTGAACAACTTCAACCAGTTTTATGCCTTCAGTTTTCTTCAGGTAAAAGTCAAGCACAAGCTTCCCTTATTCAAACACCACAGGACATATGTTAAGTTCTCCCACGAACCCTTCCTGCTTTAGTGGCTACATAGGCAGGCCTAAACATTTCTGTAGTGCAGCAAGCCTTCAACCTGAGATTAAGATACCAGTCTCACCTCTTGAAAGGTTTACCTGAGACCTTTTTGCTTGCTTTCAACAGAGCTTCCCTGGCTCAGGTAGTAAAGAATCTGCCTGCAATATGGGAGATGTGGGTTCCATCCCTGGGTTGGGAAGATCCCCTGGGAAGAGAATGGCAACCCAGTCCATTATTCTTGCCTGGAGAATCCCATGGACAGAGGAATTTGGTGGGCTACAGTCCATGGAGTCGCAAAGAACATGACTGAGTGACTAACATACTTAACAGGGGAACCATAGTGCCTTCTACTCCCATGAATCCTCTTAAACATTCTCTTTCCCTTCCTCGAATTAATTTCTAGAGTTCTCCTGGATGTAAGGGAGGTGACTGGTGAGTAATGATAATTGAAATACCAGTTTAGCTACCTCTTAGTACTTATTTGATGTGATTATTTATAACTGAGAAGCAATATAAAATACTAGTTAAGAACATAGACTCTGGAGCCATTTTTCAAATCCCAACTTAAACCATTTGACCTCTCTGTGCCTCAGTTTTTTTATTTGTAAAATGAGAGTAGTAATGGTATCTATATCACAGGATTTTTTTGTGAGGACTAAATGTGTATGTGTGTGTCTTAGATTAATAGAATAGTAACTGGAATAATAGTAAGTGTGATGTGTGTTTGCTACTGTGCTACTATTTATTGTTCTTTGACTTAGAATGTAAGCTCCGTGTGTGCAAGATCTTTGTTTGTTTACTGCTGCATTTCCAGCTCCCAAAACCAATGTATTTAATAAGTACTAGTAAATGTTAGCAGAGAAGGCAATGGCAACCCACTCCAGTACTCTTGCCTGGAAAATCCCATGGACGGAGGAGCCTGGTAGGCTGCAGTCCAGGGGTCGCTAGCAGCAGCAGCAGCAGCAGTAAATGTTAGTGCCCACAGATTTCTCCTGAGTAAATGTGATGGTTAAGCCTTGAATGTTAAAGTGTGGGCAGACAAAGTGTGGTCTGAGAAGAGTAAGAAAGACAGAGAGAGGAGAACCAGGAAGCTATGATATTCCAGAAATGATAGGAGAGGAGGAGAGCTTCCCTGGCTCAGGCAGTGAAGAATCAGCCTACAATGCAGGAGACCTGGGATTGATCCCCGAGTTGGGAAGATCCCCTGGAGGAGGGCATGGCATCCTATTCCAGTATTCTTGCTTGGAGGATCCCATGGACATAGGAGCCTGATGGGCTACAGTCCATGGGGTTGCAAAGAGTTGGACATGACTGAGTGACTAACACTTTGTCACTTTCATAGGAGAAGAGACTTAAATAAGTAAGAAGCGGGCAATAGCATCAAACATTGCTAGAGTGGCAAAGGAAAATAAAACACATAGGTCATTACATTTTGTAACAAGGCACCCCTATCTTTTGCTTTCATAGCCTGGTAAATAATGGATTTCCTTCCTTCAGAAATGCTTTTATGAGAATGAATGACCACTCAGAATAAATCTTTGAATAGTTCTTAAAAGTTACCAACCCTCAAAGAATAAACCAGTCCTGCATTTATTTATTTTGGCCATAATCACAAAGGACCCATTCTCAATAAAATTCAGAACATTTAACCCTGATATCAACCCTCCTCTTGAATCAAACAGCAAAACCTGCTGTTAACATCTGCATTCAACTCCATGCCACTTCTTCTAAGAATGTCCTTCTCCCTTTTCCCTTCCCTCAACCCATCCTCTCTTTTCAAGAGTATAAGTAGTATATATAGAGAGCCCTTACAACTAATAATAAAAGACAAATAATCTAATTTAGAAATGGACAAAGGATTTAAATAGGCATTTCTTCAAAGAAGATATACCAATGGCTAGTAAATACATGAAAATGTGCTCAACATCTTTAGTTATTACTGCTGCTGCTGCTAAGTCGCTTCAGTCGTGTCCGACTCTGTGTGACTCCATAGACGGCAGCCCACCAGGCCCCACCGTCCCTGGGATTCTCCAGGCAAGATCACTGGAGTGGGTTGCCATTTCCTTCTCCAGTGCATGAAAGTGAAAAGTGAAAGTGAAGTCGATCAGTCGTGTCTGACTCTTAGCGACCCCATGGACTGCAGCCTACCAGGCTCCTCTGTCCATGGGATTTTCCCGGCAAGAGTACTGGAGTGGGGTGCCATTGCCTTCTCCCTTTTAGTTATTAGGGAAGTGCAAATCAAAACTACAATAATAAACCCACTTCACATCCACTGGAATGTCTAATCAAAAAAAAAAAAAAAAACCCAATAATAACCACTGTTACCAAGGATGTAGACAATTTAGGACTGTCATACATTGCTGATGGGAATGTAAAATGCTGTAGCCAATTGGGAAACCAGTCTGGCTATTTTTGAACTGTGGTTCTGGAGAAGTCTTTTGAGAGTCCCTTGGACAGCAAGGAGAATCCAACCAGTCCATTCTAAAGGAAATCAGTCCTGAGTATTCAATGGAAGGACCGATGCTGAAGCTGAAACTCCAATACTTTGGCCACCTGATGTGAAGAACTGACTCCTTAGAAAAGACCTTGACACTGGGAAAGATTGAAGGCAGGAGGAGAAGGGGATGACAGAGGATGAGATGGCTGGAAGGCATCGCTGACTCAATGGACATGAGTTTGAATAAACTCCGGGAGTTGGTGATGGACAAGGAGGCCTGGTATGCTGTAGTCCATGAGGTCGCAAAGAGTCGGACACGACTGAGTGACTGAACTGAACTGAACTGTGAGTGTCTGGGTTTGCTTGCATTGGACCCCTCACAATATTTGGTATAAGATTTAAGCACAGTATCCTTGGGGCAAACAAGGAGGCTCAAACAGAAATAGACAGCAGTTTGTAAGGCATGGAATCTGTGTAAATAGGCCGCTGACTAACTGTTTTGGTTCATCGTTTATGTTTGTCCCTGTGTATTTGTAGCTGGTTCGTGAGACTGTCTTAGAGTAAAGGAGTCAGATCCTAACATTCTCCTTAATAAGGTAGACCTTGGAGAGTAAGAAAGTGCATATACAGAAAGAAGTAAGAACACAAAATACTATTACTGAGGAACAAGGGGATTGGACTAAATATTTTCTGAATTCTCTACTGGATGAAGGTATTTCCAGCTCTGCCAAAGACCACCTGCAAAGAAGAAGCAGAGAAGTGCTTGGTCTGAGTTCCCCACAGGCCAGGATAGGGAGTTGAACACATTCATAGCCCAGGGCTGAGCAGCAGGCTTTGTGAGCTGAGTTGGCAAAGCCAGACAGAACAAAAGGATTTCCTTTTTGAAGTGGCTTCTTCACACTTCAGGCTGTAGGCAGGGTACTAAAGGACTAAAGTATGGAAGAAAAATAAGGGAGAGCCTGGAAGCTGAATTTTGCCATTTTGTCTGTTAGAATTAAAATAAATTTTTTTCCCTTTTAAAGTTTTTCCAAAAATTTTATATCATCAGTGCCATATTTGCTCATTATAAGAAAGTTGAAAATTAAAATTAAAAAAATATAGTTCAGTTCAGTCACACAGTCGAGTCCTACTCTTTATGATCCTGTGGACTGCAGCCTTCCAGGCCTCCCTGGCCATCACCAGGTCCCGGAGTTTACTCAAACTCATGTCCATTGAGTCAGTGATACCATCCAACCATCTCATCCTCTGTTGTCCCCTTCTGCTCCTGCATTCAATCTTTCCCAGCATCAGGGTCGCATTCAATCTTTCCCAGCATCAGGGTCTTTTCCAAGGAGTCAGTTCTTCACATCAGGTGGCCAAAGTATTGGAGTTTCAGCTTCAGCATCACTCCTTCCATTGAATGTTCATGATTGGTTTCCTTTAGGATGGACTAGTTGGATCTCCTTGCAGTCCAAGGGACTCTCAAGAGTCTTCTCCAACACCACAGTTCAAATGCATCAATTCTTCAGGGCTCAGCTTTTTTTATGGTCCAACTCTCCCATCCATACATGACCACTGGAAAAACCCTAGCTTTGACTAGACAGACCTTTGTTGGCAAAGTGATGGCTCTCCTTTTTAATATGCTGTCTAGGTTGCCCATAACTTTTCTTCCAAGGAGCAAGTATCTTTTAATTTCATGGCTGCAGTCAACATCTGCAATGATTTTGGAGCCCCCCAAAATAAAGTCTGTCACAGTTTGTACTGTTTCCCCATCTATTTGCCATCAAGTGATGGGACCAGATGCCATGATCTTAGTTTTCTGAATGTTGAGTTTTAAGCCAACTTTTTCACTCTCCTCTTTCATGTTCATCAAGAGACTCTTTAGTTCTTCTTCCTTTCTGCCATGATGTGCTCTGCACATAAGTTAAATAAGTATGGTGACTATATATAGCCTTGACGTACTCCTTTCCCAATTTGGAACCAGTCTGTTATTCCATGTCCAATTCTAACTGTTGCTTCTTGACCTGAATACAGATTTCTCAGGAGGCAGGTCAGGTGGTCTGGTATTCCCATCTCTTTTAAGAATTTTCCGCAGTTTGTTGTGATCCACACAGTCAAAGGCTTTGGCGTAGTCAATAAAGCAGAAGTAGATGTTTTTCTGGAACTCTCTTGCTATTTTGATGATCCAGAAGATGTTGGTAATTTGATCTCTGGCCTTTTCTAAAACCAGCTTGAACATCTGGAAATTAATGGTGCATATACTGTTGAAGCCTAGCTTGGAGAATTTTGAACATTACTTTGCTAGTGTGTGAGATGAGTACAATTATGTGGTAGTTTGAGCATTCTTTGGTATTGACTTTCTTTGGGATTGGAATGAAAACTGACTTTTTCCACTCCTTTGGCCACTGCTGAGTTTTCCCAATTTGCTGGCAAATTTAGGATTTGAATTAGCTCAACTGAAATTCCATCACCTCCACTAGCTTTGTTGGTAGTGCTTCTTCCTAAGGCCCACTTGACTTCACATTCCAGGATGTCTGGCTCTAGGTGAATGGTCACACCATCATGATTATTTGGGTCATAAATATCTTTTTTGTATAGTCCTTCTGTGTATTCTTGCCACCTCTTCTTAATATCTTCTGCTTCTGTTAGGTCCATACCATTTCTGTCCTTTATTGTACCCACCCATCTTTGCATGAAAAGTTCCCTTGGTATCTCTAATTTTCTTGAAGAGATCTCTGGTCTTTCCCATTCTATTGTTTTCCTCTATTTCTTTGCATTGATCACTGAGAAAGGCTTTCTTTTCTTTCCTTGCTATTCTTTGGAACTCTGCATTCAAATGGGTATATCTTTCCTTTTCTCCTTTGCCTTTCACATATCTATTTGTAAGGCCTCCTCAGACAACCATTGTGCCTTTTTGCATTTCTTTTTTTGGGGGGATGGTCTTGATACCTGTTTACTGTACAATGTCATGAATCTACGTCCATAGTTCTTCAGGCACTCTATCAGATTTAATCCCTTGAATCTATTTGTCACTTCCACTGTATAATCATAAAGGGATTTTATTTAGGTCTCACTTGAATGGTCTAGTGGTTTTCCCTACTTTCTTCAGTTTAAGTCTAAATTTGGGAATTAAGAGTTCATGATCTGAGCCACAGTCAGTTCCGGTCTTGTTTTTGCTGACTGTATAGAGCTTCTCCATCTTTGGCTGCAAAGAATACAATCAGTCTGATTTTGGAATTGACCATCTGGTGATGTCCATGTGTAGAGTTTTTTCTTGTGTTGCTGGAAGAGGGTGTTTGCTATGACCAGTGTGTTCTCTTGGAAAAACTCTATTAGCCTTTGCTCTGCTTCATTTTGTACTCCAAGGCCAAATTTGCCTCTTACTCCAGGTATTTCTTGACTTCCTACTTTTGTGTTCTAGTCCCCTATAATTAAAAGGACATCTTTTTGGGGTGTTAGTTCTAGAAGGTCTTGTAGGTCTTCATCGAACTGTTCAATTTAAGCTTCTTCAGCATTACTGGTAGGGGCATAGACTTGGATTACTGTGATATTGAGTGGTTTGCCTTGGAAACTAACAGAGATCATCCTGTCATTTTTGAGATTACATCCAAGTACTGCATTTCGGACTCATTTGTTGACTGTGATGGCTACTCTGTTTTTTCTAAGGGATTCTTGCCCACAGTAGTAGATATAATGGCCATCTGAGTTAAATTCACCCATTTTGGTCCATTTTAGTTTGTTGATTGCTAAAATGTGGATGTTCACTCTTGCCATCTTCTATTTGACCACTTCAAATTTGCCTTGATTCATGGGCCTAACATTCCAGGTTCCTATGCAGTATTGCTTTTTGTAGCATTGGACTTTACTTGCATCACCAGTTACATCCACAACTGGGTTTTGTTTTTGCTTTGGCTCTGTCTCTTCATTCTTTCTGGAGTTATTTCTTCACTGATCTCTAGTAGCATATTGGGCAACTACAGACCTGGGGAATTCATCTTTCAGTGTCCTATCTTTTTGCCTTTTTATACTGTTCATGGGGTTCTCAAGGCAAGAATACGGAAGTGGTTTGCCATTCCCTTCTCCAGTGCACCACGTTTTGTCAGAACTCTCCACCATGACCCATCCATCTTGGGTGGCCCTACATGGCATGGCTCATAGTTTCATTGAGTTAGACAAGGCTGTGGATTAAAGATTTTTAATCTTATTGGATTAAAGATTTACTGAGCATGGCCCCGCCCATCAGAACAAGACCCAGTTTCCCCCTCAGTCATTTCCTCCCATCAGGAAGCTTCCATAAGCCTCTTATTCTTCTCCATCAGAGGGCAGACAGACTGAAAACCACAGTCACAGAAAAAATATAGTGTAAAAGAATATTTTAAAAAGAATGTGTATATATATATATATATGTATAATTGAATCACTTTGCTGTATAACAGGAATTAACAACAATGTAAATCAACTATACGTCAATAGAAATAAGAAAAAAAAAGTTGAAAATACAAAAAAAAGGAGGAAAGCAAAAACTTCATTTTGTTATACCACCTAGAGACAGCCACTGTTACTATTTTCCGCATTTCTTTTTAGCCTTTTCCACTCATTTCCACTAATTCTTGTGATCATATCTTATATTAAAGTTGTATTATACTTTCAGGGCTTCCTTGGTGGCTCAGACGGTAAAGAATCTGCTTGCAATGCAGGAGACCTGGGTTCGATTCCTGGGCTGGGAAGATCCCCGGAGGAGGGCATGGCAACCCACTCCAGTATTCTTACCTGGAGAATCCCACAGACAGAGGAGCCTAGCAGGCTACAGTCCATAGGGTTGCAAAGAGTCGGACATCACTGAGCAAGTAAGTACAGCACATACTTTCAATTAATCCTAGAGTATAAACATTTTCCTGTCATTAGGAATTATGTGTAAATATCATTTTTATTGTTTATATAATATTCTGTGACTATACTATAGTTACTTAACCTTTGAACCATAAGAATTTTTTTCAACATAATTAAGTTTTAAACAATTTTCACATAACATTAGAAAACAAATTCTATTCGCGTTCTCACAGACTATATAAACCAGGAGACACTGGAATATATCCAGGGACATAGAACAAGATGCAGAGATTCATGGTCTAAAGGTATTGAAATCATAGAGGGTCTGTTCTCTTATCACTGTGAATCATAAGGATTTTTTCTAGTATTTTATTATACTAAGTAATACTGGGATTTACATCATTCTACAAAAATTTTGTGTACGTTTCTGTTTCCTTAGGAAACATTCATTCATTCATTATATGCAAATATTAGTGAGGACTTACTGTTTGCCAGGTACTATGCTTGGTGCAAAGTTTCTGCCTAGGGTGACATGTTGTCAGCTACTGAGATAAGGAGGAGGAGCAAATTTAAGAGAAAAGATGGTGGGTTCAGCTTCAGATGTGTTGCGTTTGAGACATCCAAGTGGAAATGTCAAGAAAGCAGAGCTTAGTGAAGAAGTCTGGATAGAGGTATAAAATTACAGATGTGGTCATATAGATGGTAATTCATGCCAAATGAGTGAAAGATCATACAGGGAAAGAGTATAGGTAGCCTAGTCCTGAGAATGTCCAGCTTTCAGAGGCTAGATAGCAGAAGTGGAATCTGCAAAAGAGACCGAGGAGAGGGCAAAGGGTTTGGAGGCAAAGCAAGAGTGCGGCATCATAGATGCCACAGGAAGACTTTCAAGGAGGAGGAAATGGTTAACAGTGTTAAATGTAGGGGGGAGGTCAAGCAAGATAAGCAGGGAAAACACTGCATTTATTTATTTAATATAGCTTTTCTGACACAGAGTTCATTGGTTGAGTATCTTGTTGAGCAGTTTCAGTGGAGTGTTGAGGGGAAGGAAGCCAAATTGCTGAGTAAGAAGGGGATAGAAATTGCCCATAAAGAGGAGCTAGAGAGGTACCTAGTGTGTAGGGAGGATTTTTTTTCAAGGTGACAGAGACTTGAGCATGTTTAATTGCTGATGACAGATGGAAGGGACTTGAGCCTGGTTAATAGCTGATGAGAAGAATGAGGGGGAGTAGGGAGACTGGGGAGAGGAATCTATAATTATTGGGTAAATATAAACATTTTAATGTCTATTGATATATACTGCTCACATGCTTTCTAAAAGGGTTTTAAGCCAAAACACACTCCTCCTAGCAATTATGAAAGAGCTTGTTGTGTGGCCACTTTGTCTTCATTAAGTGTTATACAAACAAACAAACAAAAACTGTTGCTGAAGAGTTTCATTATGGTTCTAATTTACTCCATTTAGATTACTAGTGAGCTGAATATTTTAACCAGTTGTGTCTGTGTGTGAATTTAGTCTATGTCCTTTCCCCAAAACGTTTCTGTTTCGGACAGACACTTTTATTTGCCATAAAAAAACAAAGTCAAAGGATCAGAATAGCATCGTATTTTTTCTTCCCAAATTATATGGTCGAGAGTCTTCGCTTCTTAGAAGTACACAACAATTTGTGGCTCAGCTGAAGGGAAGAGAGACATGATGTATCATCTGAGAGAGGGACCACCTATGAAACCCAGGTCTAGTCAGACTCCTATGTCAGTCGTCAAGCTCCCTTTGCTAACCTGGGACCGCATCCCTCCAGTGCCTTAAGGATTTGGTCCTCAGAGCTCCCCTTCGGGTGGCCGGTGGCGTGGCCCCCTTTCATGGAGCCCGGAGTGCTGTGCGGCCCCTTTAAGAGTCCAGCTCCTCCCCGCTCCAGGGAAAGTTGCAGCTTTTTCCGCCTCCTGGGAGGGTGAGAAGGGCTGGCTGCCTGGAGCGGGGCTGCGGTTTTCCCAGAGCGGTAGACTCTTCCCTGAATCCGGCACTGGGACGTCTCACCCTCTCGTGGCACCTGTTGCAGGTGACAGGTAGGTCCATGGCCCACAGCCGTCCCTCTGCACTCGGTCCGGGACGCCTCCTGGGCCCCCAGCCGCTTTTCACTGCCTAAGCGCCCCCACCCCCATCTAGGGGACCTGCTCTCTTCCCTCCCCCCTCCCGGTCTCCCAGTCTCGCTTTGTCCGGAGCTTACCCTCTGTCCCTTGGCCCCGTTGGCCTGGGCGGACCGCACCACGCTTTGACTCCCGTCAGCTTGGGCGGTCCCTCCCCACCACTTTGTTTTACCTTATTTTTTTTTTTAATTAATTTTATTTTATTTTTAAACTTTACATAATTGTATTAGTTTTGCCAATATCAAAATGAATCTACCACAGGTATACATGTGTTCCCCATCCTGAACCCTCCTCCCTCCTCCCTCCCCATACCATCCCTCTGGGTCGTCCCAGTGCCTTAGTCTCCAAGCCCTTTCCCCGGCCCATCCGTCGCCGCCGAGGGCTGTTCCCGTTGGGGCTCTGCTTCCTCCAGTGTGGACGGCTTTTCCCGCCCTCGGGAACCGGGGCCCCTCCCGGGAGCTGGCCCTAGTTGGCAGGGGAGGGGCTGATCTCCTAGCGGGAACTACGCCCTCCCAGGCGTCGAGTCACCTTTTCTGCGGTGTCTGGGCTCCGCATTGCTTCCGGACCTCGGCCCTCACGGCGTCCACTTCCCTGGTCTCCGCGGATCCACCGCAGGTAAAGGCTGGAGGCTGGTTGGCCCCTAGTCCTGCTTCAGTGGGCACCCTCTGCGCTTGGGGCTGAGGACCTGGCTGTGTGCTCTGGAGCTGAACCTCTTTATCTTGCCACCCTTAGGCTTCCCTGGTGGCTCAGCAGTAAAGAATCTGCCTGCCAATGCAGGATCCCTGGGTCGGGAAGATCCCCCGGAGAAGGGAATGGCAACCCACTCCAGTATTCTTGTCTGAGAAATCCCATGGACAGAGGAGCCTGATGGGCTACAATCCATGGGGTCGCACAAGAGTCTGACACGACTTAGCCACTAAAGGACAACTTACAGCGGTCAGCGAGGTACGCTTCTGAAGGAGGGTCCTCAGAGCCTTCAGAAGGGACATAGAACATTTCCATCTGTGATGGTTTGTAAAGGGGTAGAAAAGATGTCCCTCCAACCCTTAACGTTGAATAAGATGGTTGGAATTTTGGGTGCTAAAATCATTGGGTTAGAATTTTGGTGACTGGAACAGGTCATGTTTCTAATTAACTAAACTTTTCTTCCTGAAGTATCCTGCCTGCTTCTCCAAGACCAGAGGACCTAGCGTTCCAGAATACTGCTTTGGGCAGGGTTGATCCTAGACCTTGTACATTTGTTGCAGAAATTAGTCTTCAGTACATATTGTACCTCTTGGCTTCTTTTCTGCTTTCAGCTCCCCACCCCTCATAAGTCCATTAATTTTAAGGTGTTAATGGTCTTATGTGTTTACCCGATGGTCTGTGGAGAGAACAATGGTTAATGCGAAGAGCTGAGGCCCTAATGAAGTTTTTGGCTGTAGTTGTTGGGTGTTTTTTTTTTTTTTTTTTTTTTTTCATCTGTTGGGAATTCTAATATTAAAAGACCACCAACTTGGCTTGTGAGACTTTTCCTGGCAGGGGATGAACATTTCTGATAGCACAATTTCAGGTGCCTCTCACTAAGTCAGAGCAGTGAAATGGAGTTTGGAGGCCTGTTCAGGGATACACTCACAGGGAGGTCTGTGAGTGTATGTGACATTTCTGATTGATGCTTTCTGAGCTTTTCCCCTTAAAGCTGCTACTAATCAGGGTTGTTAGAATCCATTGAGCCAGGCACTGTGAGAAGTTCTTTATATAATTACCTCACATAATCCTAATGTTAACTGTATGTGTGAGGTACCACAATTATAAGCCTGAAAGCTCAGGCTTCTCTGGTGGCTCAGCAGTAAAGAATCTGCCTGCCGTTGCAGGAGACATGGGTTCGATCCCTGGGTCGGGAAGATCCCGGGGAGAAGGAAATGGCAACCCACTCCACTATTCTTGCCTGGGAAATCCCACTGACAGAGGAGCCTGGCAGCCTAATATTCCGTGGAATGGCAAAAGAGTCAGATATGACTTAGTGACTCAACAACAACATAATGAAAGGGGGACTCTGAGAGTTTAAGTACCTTGTCTCAGATCACCCAACTGATTAGGGCCAGAGCTGGGTCATCTGACTGCAGCTGAGCTGTATTCTTCTCCCCTATCATACCAACTCTGCTGTCTTAGATTTTTCAGTTCAGTTCAGTTCAGTCACTCAGTCGTGTCTGACTCTTTGCGACCGCATGAATTGCAGCACGCCAGGCCTCCCTGTCCATCACCAACTCCCGGAGTTCACTCAGACTCACGTCCATCGGGTCAGTGATGCATGCAGCCATCTCATCCTCCATCGTCCCCTTCTGCTCCTGCCCCCAATCCCTCCCAGCATCAGAGTCTTTTCCAATGAGTCAGCTCTTCGCATGAGGTTAGGAACACTAAATAGCTCACAGATGAGGGCTAAGTGATGAAAAATTTCCTTTCCAAGTTGAAGCCTAAGTTTTGGTCCTTGATTCCACCTCAGAGGGACTGCAGAGACTTTGGAGCACTTACCTCACTGATGGCTCACCCACTTCACTTCCACTGTGGGAATGCTTGCCACATTGCCACTATAAGCACATCCCCCCAACCCAGCCCCGTGTACCCAGGTGAGTGAACCTCCAGGGCTATCTGCTCAGAGGGAATTGTCCTAAAGTTAGAGAAGGTGACCCTTGATTCTAGGGATGTGTGCCTGGCTCAATTTTTTCCTTTTCCACTAGGTAGGGTGTGGAAAGTGGTAAGGATTTCCCAACAGCCAGGCCAGAATGTCTGAGGCTTAGTGTGGGCTTGTTTTATCATGGAATGGATGGACTACCTTAGGGAAGAACAGTCCATGAGAAAATTTCTCTCCTGATCCCATCTCTGGGTCTTTGCTTAAAGTACTCTTTTTTTTTTTTCTCTCTCTTTTCTCTCTCTTTTTTTTCCCTGAAGCGATAACTTTGTCACCTGTACCCACTTCCCTGCCATTAATTCCTATTCATCAAGATTTAGCTCTAAAGTCACCTCCTTTGGGACAACCTTACTGAACACACAGTTCCTTCCCCTAAGCAGAATTTCCAGTTATTCTGTGTTCTAAAACTCTTTGTTTACACCTCAGGAAAATCTCTTAAAACTCTCAGTTGATTTTCCTGGAAAAGGAAATAACAACCCACGACAGTTTTCTTGCCTGGAAAATCCCATGGACAGAGGAGCCTGGCAGGCTACAGTCCATAGGGTCAAAACATGACTAAGTGACTGAGTACGTGCTGACCACAGTTGGTTTTCCATCTCGAAGGTTGTAATCTAAGACAAGGTCTAGATCTTGGAGCTCCCTTTGTCTTGAGCACAAGAGATTAACAAATATTTGTACAAGGACCTGGGGATACCATCCCTTCAAGGGTCCTTCAAGGGCCTTAGGTCAGGTGATGATGGGACTGAAGTACAGAAGACGCTTTTTTGAGGCACTTGAATCTACAGCTAGGACTTTGTACTTAAATGTCACCTTAGTGAGGTCATCCCTAACCACCCTAATTAAACTTATTTAAATAAGTTTTAAAGTTTTAAGTCCTTCCTTGAACATTCTGTTGATATATGCCCCTTCCCTACCTTATTACTCTAATGTAATATTTTGTGTATTTTATTCATTTTTCTTTCTTGTCATTCTTTTTCTTTTCTTGTTTTCTTTCTTATTCATTTTTCTTTTCTTCTCCCTCCATAGTGTAAGTTCTATGTGGGCAGAGATTGCTGTCTGTTTCATTCACCAGTGGACCCCAGCATCCGTAACAGAGCCTGGCACATTGTAGGTGCTTGCTAATATTTGTTAAATAAATTAATATATGACATCACCATTGTAGGAATTGGCACTCTTTTATGTTCTCCGGGGCCAGAAACTTAAGTGTCCTCAGTCTGCCCCAGGCCCAGTTCTCATACAATTCTGCTTTGTGATTGCATGCCTGGTGACAACTTTGACCTCCTTGGAAGTACTTCCTCTCTCTCTTTTTTTTTTTTTTTTTAAGGCATGAGTCTCTGGATGGAAACTTCTAAAATTTAAGGTGGAAATGTTAAGATGCTGTGCTTCTTGTGGTCCGCACTAGGAAGAGGGGTATGGCTTGTCAGATGTCTTAAGGCCTTTATCCAGTGAGCTCAGTAAGAAGCTGGAGAAAGTTGCTGTGTGATAGGGAAGTGAACAGCTCACAAGAATAAAAGATGGCCTAACAAATTAAGGTTCTGGCCTCAAGTCACTCTTAGCCTTTTAGGCATGATGTGTTTATTGGATTATTAACTTTATGAAAAACCCATTGCTGATTACTGCTTGTGTGATACTTGACAAGTTTTATACTAGGAGAATTATACCATGTGAGGGAACCACTATGTAACAGGAAAGGAAAAAAGTACTGTTCTATTTAAATGTTTCAAAACATTCAGAAAAAAAAAAAAAAATAAGGCTAGAATCTTTCCAAAGACAGGCTGGAAGGAGTTGGACTCTTGATACACTGGTAAATATGTGATTCTCCACCATTTAATGAATGATAACTTCTCTGAAACTGGTTTGTACAAAAAACTTCTGCCCAACCTCTTCTGCTCAATTTTTCTCCTCAACTTCTCGATATAGTGTAGTGACCCAGGGCTCAGTCCATGGACTTTTCTCTATCCAGAATCTTTCTAGAAACATTCATCCAGCCCAATGGTTTTAAATACCCTCTGTCACTCCAAAATTTATGTCTCTGTCCCAGGCCTTTCTTCTAAGCTGCAGCCTCATAGATCTAATGAGCTATTAAGCATTCCTACTTGGCTATCAAATAGGCATCTCAAACTTAACATGGCCAAAACAATACTCCTTAAAAAAATTTTTTTATTGACATATAGCTGTTTTACAACGTTGTGTTAATTTCTGCTGTACAACAAAGTGATTCGGGTATACATATATATAGTTATGTATACATACATATATATATATATATATATATATATATATATATATTTATACAGTTATATATATAGGCGCACACACACACATTATTTTTGGCCCTGCCACACAGCTTACGGGATCTTAGTTCACAGACCACAGATTGAACCCATGCCCTTGACATTGAAAGTGTGCAGTCCTAACCACTGGACCACCAGGGAATTCCCTATGCATTATTTTTTTAAACATTCTTTCCACTATGGTTTATCATAGGATAATTGAATATAGTTCTCTGCTATATAGTAGGTCCTTGTTGTTTATCTATCCTCTATATACTGGTTTCGGAGAAGGCAATGGCAGCCCACTCCAGTACTCTTGCCTGGAAAATCCCATGGACGGAGGGGCCTGGTGGGCTGCAGTCCATGGAGTCACTAGGAGTCGGACACGACTGAGCGACTTGACTTTATTTTTTCACTTTCACGCATTGGAGAAGGAAATGGCAACCCACTCCAGTGTTCTTGCCTGGAGAATCCCAGGGACAGGGGAGCCTGGTGGGCTGCCATCTATGGGGTCGCACAGGGTCAGACACGACTGAAGCGACTTAGCAGCAGCAGCAGCATATACTAGTTTGCATCACTACTTCCAAACTCCCAATTCATCCCTTCCCCAACCTCCTCCTGCTTGGCAGCCACCAGTCTGTTCTCTATGTCTCTGAGTCTGTTTCCAAAACAGGACTCGAGTCTTCTCAAATCCCTAGTTCCTTCCCTCAACCCTCCCCTGTCTCAGTAAAATGACACCATCATCCATTCAAAGCAAAAACCTACAGTCACCCTTGATTCTTCTCATTCTCTCTCCCCGCCCCATACCCAATTCATCAGCAAATCCTGTCCATCATGTTATTATATTCTGCCACGTCTCCATCTCCTCTGCCTATCCCCCTAGTCCAAGCCACCACATGCTGCAATAAGCATCTTTGCACAGTGCTCAATGATGTATGTAGAGCTAGGTAAAACACACAGGTATTTCTGCTGGACAGCTTTCTAGTAAGATAGTTGTTGGGTCAAAGGACATGCACATTTAAAAAATGTGAATAGGCATCAGAAAAGTGGCGTCCAAGAAATTTACACTCTCCATTGAGAGTGCTTTTCCTCATTTCCTTGCTGAGGATGGACAGTCTTTTTAATTTTTGCCAATCTGACAATGAGAAATAGTATCTAACTGATTTAACTTTCATTTATCTGGTCACTAGTAAGGCTGAGTATCTTCATGTGTGTTAGCTACTTGTATTTTTCCTGAGACTTCCTCTCAATAGCCTTCCCACATTTCTCTTTTGGATTATATATTTCATTTATTTATAAGAACACTATTTTTAGGGATATTTACCCATTGTCTATTACACAATGCAAGTTTTTTTTCTCTTTAGTCTGCCATAATTGTAACTTTGTTCGTGATGTGTACCCCTCTTGTAATTAGATAAAGCATACTATAAAACATTTAAAAAACATGTTCATTAGATTTGGCAATTAGGATGTCAGTGATGATATCAATGCAGCAGGAGGAGAGAGGCAGATTGTAGAGGGTTGGGAGTAGCATTTAGAGGGACTGATAGGGAATATGATATACGTTTTGAAGAGGCTTGGCTCTGATGGGAAGGAGAGTGTTTCCCATAGACAGTGGAGCACAGGGGAGAAGAAAATGTTAATTTTGTTTCTTTTTAAATATAGGAGAGAGATGAATCCGTTTCAGAGCTTGATTGATGCCAGGTTGATTGATTTGGAGGATGAAGGAGGGTGGGGGCTTCGGCATGAAAGAGGTGAAAAGATGGGTCTTCGAGAAAGAGAGCTAACTCTTCCATTGAGGCAGGAGGGAATGAGAGCAGAATTGTTGGAGCTGTGAAGAAGGAAGGAGCTGTGGAAGGACAGGATTTTGGAGGTGATCCCAACTGATGAGAGTGGTAATGGGTTGGAACAGCATTTGAGAAGGATGAATAGAGGAGCCCCTTACCAGCAAATCTTCCAGATTGCCACATCATAGTGAGCCCAGAGAGGCTTGGATAACTTGAAGTCACAGAACTCTGTATCCATTCTCTCCAGAAGCCCTCATCAGCCCAGGTATAGGAACAAAGTGGAGACTAGTTTGGGGGACATTTCTGGGTGGCTGTTTCAGAAATATAGGAGAGTAGGAAATTGGACAGTGCTGCCAGAATAGTTGAAGTGACGGACCACTGTGGCTTTCATATCTGTGTCTATCTAAACTTAACTTGATGTTTAACAATTCATAAGAGATGGAAAATTTCCTTGACTTCTGCATTGTTTCTTGTTTGTATCTCTGTCAACTCAGGCATAAGAATAGCTTTAGTGGGACTTCCCTGGTGGTCCAGTGGCTAAGACTCCTCATTCCCAATGCAAGGGGGTCCAAGTTCGATCCCTGATCAAGAAACTGGATCCCACATGCCACAACTAAGACCCAGAACAGCCAAATAAATAAATAAATATTTTTTCTAATAACTTTAGTATCAGTGTCTTTAAACTATTGCTTGTCACTTTTCAGAAAATATAGGTTTATTTGGGCTTCCCTGGTGGTTCAGTGGTAAAGAATCTGCCTGCAGTGCAGGAGATGCAGGATACTCGGGTTTGAACCCTGGGTCAGAAAGACCCTCTGGAGGAGGGCACAGCAACCCACTACAGTATTCTTGCCTGGAGAATCCCATGGACAGAGGAGCCTGGTGGGCTATAGTCCATAGGGTCGCAAAGAGTCAGACACGACTGCAGCAACTGAGCATGCATGCATGCGTGGGTTTATTTACTGAGAGTCAACAGGGTGCCAGTTTCTAGACTAGGTGCTTGAGATGGAGTGTATAAAAAGGTAGATGATGCCCTTTTTTGGGAGTAGAACTCATTTCAACCAGGGAGTATATGTTTTAAAAAGGAACATATTTTATAATCAATGATTTAACTGCAATTGTGATAAGTTGTATGAAGTTTGGTTTTTTTATAAATCAAATTTAAATTTATTTATTTTAATTTTTATTGGAGTAGAGTTAAATTACTGTGTTAGTTTCTATTGTACAGCAAAGTGACTCAGTTATACACATATCTACTTCTTTTAAGGTTCTTTTCCCATTGAGGTCATTACAGAGTATTGAGTAGAGTTCCCTATGCTATACTATACAGTAGGTCCTTATTAGATCAAAACTGTTTTGCATTTGCTAACGAAGTGTGAGAGTACTTCTTACATCTTCCCTTTTAAAATTGAATATTGTCTTTAAAATTTTGCTTAATTGATAGGCAAACATAAAAAAATCTTTATTAGCAGTAAGTAAGAGTGAAACTTTTTTCTCTTTTACATCTATTGGTCATTCGACCTTCTTCAAGAATTCATGCTCTTTATTTATTGTACACCTCCCTCTTCTTAGTTTTAGTAGCTCTTTCTTTCCATGTTTAAAACCTTTAGCTACCTTTCTCTCTCTCCTACCTTATCTCTGGTACACTAAAATATACTTTACCCAGTTTCTCTGGCCATTCCCTTTTGATCTGCTTTAAACTTCTTTCTTACCTGCTTAGGAAATGTTGGTGTGCTTAGGGATCTGACTACATTTTTATTACTTGACCCAATAAAAGATAACATATAAGTAATCCATTCTCCTCTCCATATCCTATTTCCCACAGGTAACAATATTAAATTTGTATCCCCTTTCAGACATTTTCCCTGCCCATATGAAACATTTCCCTCCTTCCTTCCATTCATCTATTCATCCATCCTGTCTGTAGTTACATGTTACAAAATACAAATGGAATTATCATACATATGTTCTGGAATGTATTTTTTACTTAACATTTGTGGCATGCTTTCAGTGTTAGTGTATGTAAAACTATCTCTCTCTCTTTTCTTGGCTGCACTGTGTGTCATGTGGGTTCTTAGTTCCTTGACCAGGGATGGAACCCTTGTCCTCTGTAGTAGAAGCATGGAATCTTAACCACTGGGCCATCAGGGAAGTCCCTTACCTCTTTCTTTTTAACAGTGACATTGCATTCCATAATATGTATGTGCCATAGTTTATTTAATCAGTTTTGTATTGATGTTTAAATTGTATAATTTTTTTGCTGGTTTAAACACTGAACATTCTTAGGATATATATTTGTGCATCTACTTGAATATCAGGAGGATAAGTTTTTCAAGATGGAATGGCTTCATTAAAAAATAGTCAATGTTGATAAAGATTCAGAGATGTCTACGATAATAAAAACTGACTACTATCCATTGGATTTAGGAGGTTGTTGGTGACCTTAGAGCAATTTCAGGGGAGTGGGGTGTGGAATGCTAGACTTTGATGGGTTGGGAAATATTTGGGGATATGAGGAAGTGGAGGCAGTGGATATGAACAATTCTTTAGACAAATTTGCCTCTGAAGAGCAAAGAAAGGGTGGTAGTAGGGGAAAAATTGAAATCCAGAGAAGTTTTTTCTTTTCTTTTTTTTAAATTTAGGAGGACTTAGATGTCTTTAAAGGCTAATGGAAAGAGATAATTGATAGAGCAAAGTCCTTACCAAATAAAGTCCTTATGCCAGATGGGAGAGGATCCCAGAAAGGAGTGGAGAGATTACCCTTAAACAAGAGGAAGGACATTACAGTTTCGAAGGAAAAAAAAAAGTGAATAGATATAGATAACAATAAGTTTGTAGATTTGGTGGCAGGAGCTTGTCTGAGGGTGTTTATATTTCTCTATGATGGCAGAGGAAAGGTAATCCTCTTAGAGCAAGGGGTTGAAGTGGAGCAGAGTTTGGGATGGAGTATTGAGGTGCTTGTGGAAAGTTTGAAATACTGTGATGAACAGGAGAGCAAGCTAGGACCACAGAAGCATAGCTGGAGTGTCAGGCAGTGTTGAAGTGAGCTTGGCAACCAAGAATTCATATTGATCATAATCCACCATATTGTGATTTTTTTTTTTTTTCTCCAGCAGATCTCAGTAGTCCCAGTGCAGCATAAAGCACAACAGTTGGCTCCTCCAGGGTTACGTTTTTATTAGATACTTGCAATGAAATGGGTTATTGAGGATGATGACAAGAGTGCAGTTGAAACAATAGAATCCAAACTGTCTAGGAAAAGAAGTGAAGACAGGAAGGAGCTGACAGAGCGGAAGTGAAAGGTCTGTGAGGACTACCTCCCCGCCATGAGGTCTGAGAACTGGTGTAGGGCTGGGAGAGGTCATTGAATGAACAGGCCAGAAGGACAGGCGACTGTAGCTACAGTGGGGTAGTTGACTTAATGATGTCAAATGTAGAGAAGTCCTGGGTGATAAACTTTTGGGTGTGGCTAAATGTGATCTATGGTATTTTTAATGCCAGCTCAGTCATTCAACAAGCATTTATTGTGTGCATATTATGTACCAGACAGCACTCTTGGCACTGAGTGGCACAGAGATGAACAAAATAAAGCCCCCTCTCTCATATAGTTAATTATCTAGTGAGGGAGATTATTCATTTGTATAAAGTGAAAGGGCACCTCATTGATATGCTGATTACTGATTGTGTAGTTCTGTTTAGAAATAATAGTAATACCAAGGTCAAATGTTTATGTATTTGGGGCTAGGAAAGTCCATCTAGACATAGTGCCTTGCTTTATTGTAAATTACATTAACTGAATAGTGAAAATTAATTTATCTTCCCCCCTTGGAACTTTTAAAGGTACTTTATATGCTGTGTCACAATTGAAGATAAAACAAATATATGCACATGAAATTTGAATATTTAGCAGTTTTAATTTTTTATACTTTTTTTTAGTAGTTTTTATAGTATTTTTTACTATAACCATATGCTTTAGAAAATATATGAGCAAATTGCAGTTTTGACATCTTACTATGAAATTTGAGAAATCAAATCAGCATTCTTGCCCAGATAGAAAGTCACCATACGTCTCTGCAGGGAAGTAGCTGATAAGCATAAATATTAAGCAAATGTTAGTAATTAGAAGTGATCAGTTTAAAAGATATTTATACACTGTCCCAGACTGCATTTAAAGTGACTCATAAAGATACATAGTGAACTATACATAAAAACTATTTTTAGTAGTTTTTATAGTATTTTTTAAATACTAGGATATTGCTTCTAGCTATTGACCAGATGTTGATAATACATGTACTAATCTTGTTCTAGGGATTTGATGTAATGTGTAATTATGATTAAGCAGTTTAGGAGGCAAAGAGAGCCTGTACGTTAATATTGTATGTTTATTTTATATTCTCCAATTTATACCTACTCTTCCACTTACATATACTCATATATACATTTATTAAAGTTATATTTGAAGGAAATTAGCATTTATTTTATGTCTTGTAGGCCTTAAATAACACCTTAAAATTATCTGCCACATATATAGTTCAATTCAAGTTCAACTACAGGTTATTTCATTGTGTTTAAAGTTTCTGTGGCCATAGCTAGATCACAGCATCCCTAAAATTAAAAAAGAAACCAAATGCAGGAAATCACAGCTACGTGTGAACATGGGTTGGATTAGTCATGAACCATCATGATTCCTCATTTAAGGGGACTGTGTGGGTGATTTTTAGGTGATGTGTCCTGCAAGAAAGAATTAGATGCTAGCTAGAGTTCAGTTTAGAAATCCCCACCATCTGTGACCCAGGCATGAGAAGAAGGACTTCCCTGAGGGGCATGCTGGTTTATCAAAGCTGGTTGACTAAGGAAAGATAATGGAGTTTCACACGGTGATGGTGATAAGGCTTATTGAAAAAATGACACATCGACTCTCACTAGACTTAAAAGTGTTTTATGCATATAAATGACCTGGGTTTTAAAGCTTTCTATTCTTTTTCGTGTGTGCTCAGTCATGTCTGACTCTTTGTGACCCTTTGGACTATAGCCCGCCAGACTCCTCTGTCCATGGAATTTTTCAGGCAAGATTACTGTAGATTTGTGTAGATTTGCTCCATTTGTGGGCTTCTGGGGGTCTGGAGACCCTAGCTGACCACTGGGAAGCCTCAGTTGCCCTTTTGTTTTGAAGCCTTGATTTTTACTCTGTTTTGTCTCCGCTCTTGCTTTTCTTCTTTTTGATACTGGTTTTTAAATTTCTGCTATCTTGTTCTATATATCTTTATATTCTATGGTGGCTCAGATGGTAAAGCATCTGCCTGCAATGCGGGAGACCCAGGTTCATTCTCTGGGTTGGGAAGATCTTCTGGAGAAGGAAATGGCAACCCACTCCAGAACTCTTGCCTGGAAAATTCCATGGATGAAGGAGCCTGGTATGCTACAGTCCATGGCGTCGCAAAGAGTCGGACACGACTGAGCGACTTCACTCACTTCACTATGTATCTTTATGAGTCATTTTAAATGCAGTCTGGGACAGTGTATAAATATCTTTTAAACTGATCACTTCTAATTACTAACATTTGCTTAATATTTATGCTTGTCAGCTACTTCCCTGCAGAGACGTATGGTGACTTTCTATCTGGGCAAGAATGCTGATTTGATTTCTCAAATTTCATAGTAAGATGTCAAAACTGCAATTTGCTCATATATTTTCTAAAGCATATGGTTAATAATAATAAAATTAAACAGCTACCACAATTGAATGCTTGTTCTAGACCAGGCACTATGTTGTGCTCTTTACTCGTGAATATACTTGAATCCTCACAGCTTTAAGTGGCTCTTATTATTAATCACTTTTTGCAGATGGGGAAACAGATTCAGGGAGGTTGAATAACTGGCCCAAGGTCACACAGCTAAAAAGTAGTGAACTTATGATTTGAACGCTCTAGATCCAGTCCTTGTAGGCACTTTTCTGTGCCATACTGCTCTTAATTAGAAACCTAGCAAATGAGAACTCCAAGTCCTAGTAGAAGAGGCTGTTCTGTGTTATAGAACATTCACAGGTCTGGCAGATTTTATCTCAGTGTTAAATCTTCAGTATGGCCCCTTTCCATCTCTTCTATCACTGCCCTCTACTTTGGGCTCTCATCATCTTCCCCTGGATTTATACTAGATCCTCCTCGAATCTATATTCTGCAAAACTGTCAGAGTGATCCAAAGAGTCCTTGCCTTCCTGAAAAGTCTTCAGTCATTTCCATTGTCCAAGGCTAATTATCCATGTCTCTGAGCATAGCATATCAAGCTCCTCCTTTGATCCCCATTTGCCTCTTCCACATCCTTCCTTACAATTTGCTATACAATATCAGTGCACTTCTTGCCTGTACCACATTGCTTTGTGCCTCTATGCTTATGCTTTTGCTTTTGTAAATGCTGTGCCCTCTACCTGGTTAACCATCTAGTAGATATTTACAACCATTTCATGTGCTACTGCTGTTTCATTCTAGTTCCCTTTCTGCAAGCTGGAATAGATGCCCCAACTTGGCATTCTCATAATACCCTGTGTGTATATTTCTTTGATTACCATGTTCTTTTATGACTGTCTCTCTTAAGTATTTCCTTCGGTAGACTGTGTGTTCTTTGTGGGCAGATACTCTGCATTGTTTTGTGAGCACAGCACTTAGCACATAGTTGGCCTTCCTAAATAGTCAGCAGTTCTGTAAACAGTGCAGAATACAGAGCTCCACGTCAGGGAAAGAAGTAGAATTTCAAAGGCCTGAAGCTACACAGACATTCAGAGATAACTACCAGTACAGGAGAGGGAGATCTCACAGAATAATCTTTGGGGCCAGATACATTTACATCATTTAATCTAGGAGCCAGAAGGGACTTCAGGGGATGAGAGTGGGAGTCTGTATCCAATAAAAATTGGAAAGATCTGAGAAACCAGACTTAGCACCTTTGCAGTTTGAATCTACCTTAAATTTGTCTGAGCAACCTTGACTAGATATAGAAGACAGAGACATTTTAATAAACATTTAGATTTCTTTTCTTGGACAGACATCACCTTAAAATTGAAAGGGACGATTGATAAAATAACCAACACAGTATCCTAATGTAAAACTTTTGTTGACTATAAGCAATGTTGCATGTCACTCAGCTGTTACCAACCAAGAGGATGTTCTCAGTTGGTGCTTTTGTGTATAGATGGCTGGATCCAAACAAGGGGATTTAGGGAAGGCCTGCATCCCTGGGAACTTTCTTTTCTACATGGAGACATTTTTGGGGGGCAAGGGTGAGTTTGGCAGACTCACCACATAACATGTTTTGGTTTCATTTCTCCATGCTCTTAAATCCTCTCTCTTTTGCCTTTAGATTTTAAAATAATTAGTTCTTTTCCTCCAAAGTGGGCTGGATTTTGCTAGGTATGCTTCACTCATGTTTTGGAAACCTGCACACATAATAGGTATTAATCCTGACTGTGATAGATTGGTCTGCTTCAGATACGGTAACTGCCTTCATCACAATTAGCTAATAGAGTCCACTGTGGAATGTACCTTGTGGCAGCAGCATCTTCATTCATTAAGCTGCCCTTCTTGCATCTGGGCAACTGCATTACAGTCATCAGAATGATTTATTCTTTCCTAATTAACATATAACTATATGTAAGCAGAATCATGATAATACATGGCAATTAGTAAGAATTGTTTCTCTTCACCCTCCTCTAAGCAAATTGTTTCCCAACTTTTTGATCACTCTCCCTTACCAGCAAAATTTTTGATCACCTCTAATATACTCAAGGGCTTCCCCAGTGTCTCAGTGGTAAAGAATCTGCCTGCCAAGGAGGAGACCCAAGTTCAATCCCTGGGTGGAGAAGATTCCCTGGAAAAAGAAATGGCAACCCACTCCAGTATTCCTGCCTGGGAAATCCAAAGGACAGAGGAGCCTGGTGGGCTACAGTCCATGGGGTCACAAGAGTTGGACATGACTTAGCAACTACACAACAACAAAAAATACACATAAATTTATTTACAAACTATATATTTCTCACTGTCCCAATATTTTATAAGGCATTTACAAAAATAAAGAAGGGTATGAGATGAAATAAACCCTCTTTAAGATTAATTTTAATATTTATTAATACTGTAACAACCGTTGCTCTCTCACTTTGAGAGCAGTGACACTGTGGTGCTTCATTTGAACAAAATTTTGGTTTATGGTATATGGCTACCTGAGGGTCTGATTCTAAGTTGTTTATCTTAATACTTGATTTTTTTAAAAAAATTATTTTTCATTGTGCTGGGTGTTTGTTGCCACACAGGCTTTTTCTCTGGTTGCATCAAATGGGGCTACTGTTTGTTGCAATCCATGGCTTCTCATTGAGGTAGCTTCTCTTGTTGCAGAGCACAGGCTCTAGGTCGCCCAGTCTTCAGTAGCTGCAGCTTGTGGGCTTAGTTGCTGCACAGCATGGGATCAGGTGTCAAACCTGTGTCTCCTGCATTGGCAAGCAGATTCTTTACCACTGAGCCACCAGGGAAGCCCTTATACTTGAGTTTAATGACTGTTGTAGCTGAGAAAGGATACCTCACAAAACGAGAGGGAGAGGGTGAGATGATTTGGGAGAATGGCATTGAAACATGAATAATATCATATATGAAACGAGTCACCAGTCCAGGTTCGATGAAGGATACTGGTTGCTTGGGGCTGGTGCACTGGGACGACTCAGAGGGATGGTATGGGGAGGGGGGAGGGAGGAGGGTTCAGGATGGGGAACACGTGTATATCTGTGGCGGATTCATGTTGATATATGGCAAAACCAATACAATATTGTAAAGTAAAAAATAAAATAAAAAAAATACAAAATAAAGTGCATTGTTGGATGCACTTACTAAATAACAGTATAAATATTAATTTCAGGAAGTAGTTATACAGACGTTTTGTTGTTGTTCCATCTTCTTAGCTCTCAGCATGCTGTCTTTTCGTCTTTTTAACATACGGTTCAATACTCATGGAATATCTTCATTTGGAAGGGTTAGAAAATGAAATACATCTCTTAGGTAATAATTAAATAATAATAGAAAAAATTTCAAATCTACTCTGTATTCTTTATAAAAGCCCCTTTGATAAAAAAATATTTTACTGTTTGAATGTATTTAAAGTCTCCTACTGCCTTAGAGGTATTTTGAGAGTATAAAGCTGCTGGTTACAAAATGTTTAGTTACATTTAACCTTAAAACTTTAAAAAGTACGTTTTTAAGTCATCATTTACATACAATAAGCTGTGCATATTTAAAGTATACAGTTTAACAGAATTTGACATCTCTGTATATCCATGAAACAATTACCAAAATCAAGAAAGTAATCATATCTATTACCTTCAGAAGTTTTGCTTTTGCTATTTTGTAATCCTTCCTTGGAGGAACCTGGTGGGCTACAGTTCATGGGGTCATAAGAGTTGGATACCGCTTAGTGACTAAACAAACCACACCAATCCTTCCTTCCTGTTCATCTCTGTATTATATCCCTGTTTTCTCACAACCACTGATCTGTTTTCTGTCACTATACATTATTTTTCATTTTCTACCAGTTTTATGTAAATGAAATAATGTACTACTGTGTGTTCTTTTTTGTCTGATTTTTTTCAGTCAACATAATTAGTTCGATATTCGTCCATATTGCTGTCAGTAGGTCAGTCTGTTCTGTTGTTGAGCAATGTTCCATTATATGGATATACCTCAAGTAAGAAAAATCCATTCACCTTTTCATGGGCATTTGGGTTGTTTCCAGTTTTTGGCTATTATGAATAATGCTGTTATTATCATTCACATGCAAGTCTTTGCATGGACATATGCTCTTGCTTTTCTTGGGTTAATACCTAGATGTGGAAAGTCTGGGCCATATGGGAGATACATGTTTAACTTTTTGAGAAACTACTAAAATGTTTTCCAGCATGGTTGTATCATTTTATTAATACATTCCCACTGCAGTGTGTGAGAGTTCCAGTTGCTTCAAATCTTGGCCAACATTTGTTAAGTTTTTAGTTTTAGTCATTCTAATAAGTGAGTAGTGGTATTTCGTTGTGATTTTAGTTTGCATCTCACTAAGAATTAATGATGTTGAACATCTTTTCAGATGCTTATTTGCTATTTATATGTCTTTGGTGATACATTTGCCTAAATTTTTGGTTCGTTTAAAAAGTTTAGAGTTTTTTTGTCTCAAAAATCTTTATTTAAGTAAAGATAAACATCAACACACATAAAGCATTGATTTTTCTTGGCTCTTGTGTCCCAATCCTGTGTTTCTTTTTTTTGGTGGGGGTGATTAGCAAGAAGTACTTTTTTTTTTTTAAATTGGAGCATAATTGCTTTACAATGTTGTGTTAGTTTCTGCTGTACAACAGCATGAATCAGCTATAAGTATACATATATAGCCTCCCACTGGAGCCTCCCATCCCTCTAGGTCCTCACAGAGCACTGAGCTAAGCTCCCTGTGCTATACAGAAGCCTCACACTAGCCATCTATTTTACACAGGGTAGGCAATGGCACCCCACTCCAGTACTCTTGCCTGGAAAATCCCATGGACAGAGGAGCCTGGTAGGCTGCAGTCCATGGGGTTGCTAAGAGTCGGACACGACTGAGCGACTTCACTTTCACTTTTCACTTTCATGCACTGGAGAAGGAAATGGCAACCCACTCCAGTGTTCTTGCCTGGAGAATCCCAGGGATGAGGGAGTCTGGTGGGCTGCCATCTATGGGGTCACACAGAGTTGGACACGACTGAAGTGACTTCGCAGCAGCAGCAGCAGTATATATATATGTCAGTGCTACTCTCTCAATTTGTCCCACCCTCTCCTTACCCCACACCATGTCTGTTCTCTACATCTGCATCTCTATTCCTGCCCTGCAAATAGGTTCATCAGTACTATTTTCTAGATTCCATATATATGTATTAATATATGATATTTGCTTTACCCTTTCTGACTAACTTCACTCTATATGGCAGATGATAAGTTCATCCATATCACTACAAATGACAAATTTCATTCCTTTTCATAGCTGAGTAATATTCTATTGTATATACATACCACTTCTCTTTATCCATTCATCTGTTGTTGGACATCTAGGCTGCTTTCATGTCCTGGCTATTGTAAATAGTGCTTCCATGAACACTGGGGCACATGTTTCTTTTTGAATTATGGTTTTCTCAGGATGTATTCCCAGTAGTGGGATTGCTGGGTCATATGGTGATGTTAATTTTCATTTTTTAAGGAACCTCCATACTGTTCTCCGTAGTGGTTATATCACAACAGTGCAAGAGGGTACCTTTTTCTCCACAGCCTCTCCAGCATTTATTGTTTATAGGTTTTTTAATGATTATGGCTGTTCTGACTGGTATGAGGTGATACCACATTGTAGAGTGTAGTTTTGAGAGTACCTTACATGTTCTGGATACAAGTCATTATCAGATATACTGTTTAGAAATATTTTCTTCCCGTATATATAGTTTTTAAAAAATTTTCTTATTAGCATTTTTCAAAGAGCAGAGTTTTTAGTTTATGTTTTAGCAAGTTCTGGATCATGTTTTTGCTATTATATCTAAGAAATCTCTGCATTTTTTGCATATGTCTACCCAGTTTTCTCAGCACCATTTGTTGGAAAGACTCACTTCTCCACTGAATTCCCATGCATCTTTTAAAAAAAATAATTTTTGACTGTGCTGGGTCTTCATCATTGCATGCAGGCTTTCTCTAGTTGCGGTGAGTGAGGCTACTCTTCGTTGCTGTGTGCAGGCTTCTCATTGTGGTAGCTGCTCTTGTTGTGGTGCGCAAGCTCTCGGCGGGTGGGCTTTAATAGTTGTGGTGCTTTGGCTCAGTAGTTGTAGCACATGGGCCTAGTTGCTCCACGGCATGTGGGATCTTCCTGGACTAGGGATTGAACCCATGTCCCCTGCATTGGTAGGCAAATTCTTAACCACTGGATTACCAAGGAAGCTCCTCCCTTACATCTTTATCAGAAATTAAGGGACTATAAACATAAGGATTTATTTCTAGGCTCTGTTCTCTTCCAGTGTCTACCTGTATTCTACTAAAACACTCCCTTGATTACTGTAGATTTATAAGTCTTGAAAACAGATTGTGTAACTCTTTTAATTTGGTTCTGTATATGTCTTGAACTTCACAATATGTTTTATAAATTGTTTTGCTTTAAGGAGTCAATTATATTTTAAAGGAAACTTAAATAAGAAAATAATATTTTTTACCTGCATATTTTGGAGTAGGAAATGGCAACCCACTCCAGTATTCTCGCCTGGAAAATTCCATGGGCAGAGAAGCCTGGTGGGCTATAGTCCATGGGATCGCAAAGAGTCAGACATGACTGAGTGACTAAGACACACACATACCCACATATTTACTATAGCATGTGTTCTTCATTACTTTTTATAGATCCATATTTCTATTATTTCTATCTGGTGTTATTTTTCTTCTGCCTGAAGGACTTTCTTTAACATTTTTTATAGTTGCAGATCTGATTGTGATTAATTCTTTCAATTTTTACATTTAAAAAAAGTCTTTATTTCACCTGTTTCTGAATGACATTTCACTGGGTTTAGAATTCTAGGTTGGCAGATATTTTCCTTTCAGTATTTTAGAGATGTTCCACTGTCTTCTCGTTTGCATTGTTTCCAGTGGTAAATTTACTTTCATCATTATGTTTATTCTTCTGAGTATGGTATGTTGTTTCTCTCCTGCCTCCCACCTGCTGGCTGCTTTTAAGAATTTCTCATTATCTCTAGTTTTAAAAAATTTGACTATGCTGTCCCATATGGTGCAGTTTTCTTTCTGCTGCTTGTGAAATTCATTGAGCTTCTTGGATCTGTGAATTTATACTGTTCATCAAATTTAGAAAAAACTTGGACCAGTATTTTCTCAAATATTTTTTCAGTGCCCCCATTTCCTTTGGTGACTCCAATGACATGCATATTAGGCAGCTGAAAGTTGTTCCACTGCTCAATGCTCTGTTTTTTTCTGTGTTTTTTCTGTTTCATTTGAATAGTTGCTATTGCTGTCAACTTCAATAATCTTTTCTATTACAATGTGTAATCTGCTATTAATCCAATTCTGTGTATTTTTCATCTCAGACATTGTTTTTTTTTTAAATTAATTTATTTTAATTGGAGGCTAATTACTTTACAATATTGAGGTGGGTTTTGCCATACATCAACATGAAGACATTGTTTTTTATCTCTAGGTTTGATTTGAGTCTTTTTAAAAACACCTTTCATGTCTTTATTTAGCTTTTTAAAATATGGAATACAGTTACAATAACTCTCTTAATGACTTTGCTAATTCTAACATTTGTGTCCATTCTTGGTCAGCTTTTGATTAATTTTTCCTCTCATCATGAACTGTATTTTCTTGCTTTTTTGCATGCCTATTTATTTTTTATTGGATACTAGATATAAATTTTACCTTGTTGGGTGCTGATATTTTTATATTAGTACAAATATGCTTGAGCTCTGTTCTTGGATGCACTTGAGTTACTTGAAATAGATTAATCCTTTCAGGCTCTTCTGTTTAGATTTGTTAGGCAGTGCACAATCTAGGACTAATTATTTCCCATTATATAGGCAAGATCCTTCTGAGTACTCTGCCCAGTACCCTGTGAATCATGTGGTTTTCCAGTTTGGTGGAACAGGCACTATTTCTGGTCATGTTTGAGTGACAGGCACTGTTCTTTTGAATCCTTTCAGCTAGGGTTCTTTCTCTGGCCTAGTGTAATTTCCTCACAGACATGCCACATTGTTTACCCGTCCTTTGCTGAATATGTGAGGGAGACCCTCTGTAGACCCTCTGCACTTCTCTCTCTGTGACTCTCTCAGGTACTCTGTCCTATGAACTCCAGCCAGACTCTCTGTCACCACAACTCAGGGAGTTCACCGGGTCCTGCCTGTATTTGTCCTCCCTGCACTATGGCCTGGAAACTCTCTCAAGACAATGAGCCTGGAAAGTCAGAGGGCTCACCCTGTTTGCTTCCTGTCTCCCAGGGATAACAGTCCTCCATTTCCTGATACTCAGTGTCTTCAAAATTACCATTGTTTTATATATTTTATTCATTTGGGGAGGTGGAGGGGGTCCAGGCAGGGTAAAAATCCATTCTTGGCCAGAAATAGAAGGCCACTGACATTTTATAATCCCCAATTTTCATGAGCAATTGTAATTTGTAGCTCCATTTCAGTTCTAATTTTTCAAAAAATGCATACATCATCATGTTTCTTGACATAGCTAGATCAGTTTTAAATATCTGTTCAAAAGTATACAGAATGACATGCAGCAATGCAAGTCTCTCCATATCACTCATCAGTTTCTGTCTAAAACATACTATCATTTGCTTAATGATAGCAGTTTCATTAAGGGTTTCTTGGTTAAACTAATGTCCTTTGAAAGACACTGGTTCACTTTTTCATTTTCAGTGAGCTATAAACTTTACCAAAATTGTCCATTGCCCTTGGCCCAAACAGCAAAATGCTTTTGTCCTATCACTTAAGTGGGACATGACTGATGATGGAATAGGATTTATATGCAAAACCATCACATAATTACTACCCATAGGTTTAGAGGAATAATTTAATACTGGTTCAGTCTTTTTACCGTTAAGCGTGGGTCAGTTTTTCTGGAATTCTCTGTCATCTCTAAAGTTGTCAGCATAGTTTCTCACTGAATAAAAGGCCTGAAACTTTAAACTTAAATGCAGTTTAACTCACAATTCATCTGTATTCTTTAATAGAAAATCAATGTCACTTTGTAAGACCCAGTTACACCTTAAAGAACAAATACACATATAAAAACTGACAAAAATAAAAATAGCTAAACCTTAGAGTTTAGCACTCTCTCTGTTCACATTACTTTGCTGCTGCTGCTGCTAAGTTGCTTCAGTCGTGTCCGACTCTGTGCAACCCCATAGATGGCAGCCCACCAGGCTCCCCTGTCCCTGGGATTCTCCAGGCAAGAACACTGCTGCATATTTTAAAAACTCATGAATCTTTATAGTAAACCCAAGACAGTAGGTACCGTTTTCTTCCTTTTACCAGTGAAGAATTTGGGAGTTTACCATGTGGTGCTAGTGGTAAAGAACGCCCCTGCCAGTGCAGGAGACATAAGAGACATGAATTCGATCCCTGGGTTGGGAAGACCCCCTGGAGGAGGGCATGGCAACCCACTCCAATATTCTTGCCTAGAGAATCCCATGGACAGAGGAGTCTGGAGGGCTATAGTCCATAGATTCACACAGAGTCAGAAATGACTGAAGCAACTTAGCACACATGCACAGTTTTCTTCCTTTGACCAATGAAGAAATTGAAGCACTGAGAGGTTTGGTAGCTTGCCCAAGGTCACACAGATAGTCATTAATGAAGTTGGGATTCATACTCAGGCAGTTGGGGTCCAAAGGCTATGTTTTTGGCCTGATACCAGACTGCCTCAGGAATATAAAAACACTTTGCTCTCAGCTCTAGTGCCACTCTTCAGTTTCTGTGAGTTTAAATTTAAACATATAAATACAAATAGATTTCTGGGTGAAGACATTCAGCAAAGTTTATTGATCTCATATTGTGTATCAGACACTGTGCCAAGTAAGCTCTTGGGGGTACTAAGTCCAGATACAGTACCTACCTTCAAGAAGGCCACATCTGGTAGAAGTTTCTAGTTTGAGCATAAGTATTACCATCTTCCCATTTACATGTGCCATGTGCATTGCATGTTTGAGAGAGGGAGGGGTACCGATGTGCCCAACAAATTAAACACAAAAAAATCTGTTTTATTTGCTGGCCACTACACGGACATTATTTGATATTTTTCTAATTCACATTAGTTTCTGTTTTGGGAATGCCACAAAGATTTTAAATCAAGCACTGTTCTTACAAGGAATTCTATGTCTTTGATGGTCTTTTTTTTTTAATATTTTGGTCATTGCCCAAGATCATATAACTGATAAAAATCTTTGCTCTATTTAGCTGGTCTTCAGAATTTAAGTGGAGAAGGCAATGGCACCTCACTCCAGTACTCTTGCCTGGAAAATCCCATGGATGGAGGAGCCTGGTAGGCTGCAGTCCATGGGATCATGAAAAGTCAGACACAACTGTGCGACTTCACTTTCACTTTTCGCTTTCATGCATTGGAGAAGGAAATGGCAACCCACTCCAATGTTCTTGCCTGGAGAATCCCAGGGACAGGGGAGGCTGGTGGGCTGCCATCTATGGGGTCGCACAGAGTCAGACACCACTGAAGTGACTTAGCAGCATCAGCAGCAGCAGCAGAATTTAAGACAATTAAGAGAGCTCCCCCACCCCTTCTTGAAAACTAGCTCTGTTAGTGTTGGTGTTAATGTTCTCTTAATCTACAGGAATAGGGTATAAAATAGATATATCTCTTTAGATAAATAATTCTACATATGTTCATTATACCAAGATTATTGTGTTGTTTAAGTTGTTTACACACACTAAGTTTTTATCTGCTGTGCTATCAGTAATTGAGAGAGGTATATTAACCTCTGATTTTAAAAAACTAATTTATTTATTTTAATTGGAGGCTAATTACTTTACAATATTGTAGTTAACTTCCCATTTTGATGGTAGATTTTTCAATTCCCTCTTGCTTCCTGGTAGCTCAGTGGTAAAGAATCTGCCTGCCAGTGAAGGAGACATGGGTTCAATCCCTGAATTTGGAAGATCCCCCAGAGAAAGAAATGGCAATCCACTCCAGTATTCTTGCCTGGAAAATCCCATGGACCGAGGAGCCTGGCAGGCTACAGTCCATGGGGTTGCAAAAAAGTCAGACATGAGTTAATGACTAAACAATAGCAGCAACTTGATTTGTAGGTATTTGCATTACAATATTTTCCTGAATTTTGAGTAATAAGTATTTGTAACTTTATAACTCAATGCACCATCTTTCCTAAAATATCTTCTTGTGGGCAGGAAACCCATAAGATGTTTCATCTGAGTCTTGACACCCCACAACTAACGTGGAACAAACTGTCCATCAGAGCTTGGGTTTGGACACTCATGTTATCTGAGCTGGGGTTCTTTTCAGTGGATAATCCTTACACTTTTGACTGGATAGTGATAGTTGCTCAGTTGTGTTTGACTCTTTTTGGCTCTGTGGACTGTAGCCGCCAGTATACCTGTAATTGAATTTCAGTGAAGGACTAAAGTTTTCTTGGGCTTTGGTCTCTCCATTAAATCCTAGTACTGTGTTTGTCAATTGGGAGAAAATGAAAGGTCACAGGTTTTCTGTGATGCAAATCTGTCTGGCTTTCTTATTTGTGCCTCAGTATTTTTTTGAATTCTATTTTTCAAAATGTAATATGCTATTTGCCATAAAAATATATCACTTAAGTCTTTGCAAATACCTTGTTTTCGTTTATGAATTTCTAGGAAACATGCCCTATGGTATGGGCATGGTGGTGGTGGTGAGGCAGGGAGCAGGTTTCTTCTTTAAGATGTTAATGATAGGTTTAGTACAGTTATGAAATTATGATTTCTTCTTTGGCATATGAATTATTAAGAAGTATCTTTAAATTTCCAAAAAGTATCAGGATTAAAGATTATTTTTGTTGTTGACTTCATATTTAATTTTCTTGAGGTCAGAGACCATGGTCTGTATGAGAATGGGTTTCTTTGAAATCTACTGAGACTTGCATTATAACTTAGTACATGATCATTTGGTGGGGCGGGCAGTAAATGTTCCAACTGGATATAGAATTCTACATATGTTCATTAAATTAGACCTATTTTGTTCAACTTGTCTTATATTTAGTAATTTTTTATCTGCTTATACTATTAATAATTGAAAGAAGTATGTTATTTCCCCTCTTTTTTTAAAAAAAATTCTATTTTATATCTTGACTACACCTATCAGTATAGTGCTAATTTACATAGATTGCATCATATTTTCTTTTTAAATTGAAGTATAGTTAATGTTAAAGGAAATGAACCCTAAATATTCATTGGAAGGACTGATGCTGAAGCTGAAGCTTCAGTACTTTGGCTACCTGACGCAAAGAGCCAACTCATTGGAAAAGATCCTGATGCTGGGAAAGACTGAAGACAAAAGGAGAAGGGGACGACAGAGGGTTAGATGGTTAGATAGCATCATCGACTCAATGGACATGAATTTGAACAAACTCCGGGAGATAGTGGAGGAGAGAGAAGCCTGGCATGCTGCAGTCCAGGGGGTTGCACAGAGTTGGACACATCTCAGTGACTAAACAACAATAATAATAGTTAATATACTTTATTATATGTTACTGCTAAGTCTCTTCAGTCGTGTCCGACTCTGTGTAACCCCAGAGACGGCAGCCCACCAGGCTTCCCCGTCCCTGGGATTCTCCAGGCAAGAACACTGGAGTGGGTTGCCATTTCCTCTCCAATGCATGAAAGTGAAAAGTGAAAGTGAAGTCGCTCAGTCGTGTCCGACTCTAGTGACCCCATGGACTGCAGGCCACCAGGCTCCTCCATCCACGGGATTTTCCAGGCAGAAGTACTGGAGTAGGGTGCCATTGCCTTCTCCGTTATTATATGTTACATATAGTTATATGTAAGGTATACAATATAGTGATTACAGTTATTAAAGGTTAGACTCCATTTAGAAGTGACAGTGATAGAGTTAGTCACTTAGTCATGTCCGACTCTTTGCAGTCCCACAGACTGTAGCCCGCCAGGCTCCCCTGTCCATGGAATTCTCTAGGGAAGAATACTGGAGTGGGTAGCCATTCCCTTCTCAAGGGGATCTTCCTGACCAAAGGATTGAACTCAAGTCTCCTGTATTGCAGGCAGAATCTTTATCATCTGAGCCACCAGGGAAGCCCAGACTTCTTTTATAGTTATTATAAAATATTGGCTATATTCCCTGTGTTGTATCCTTTTGGCTTATTTTATATGATCTCTCATTTTGATGGTAATTTTTCAGTTTCTTTCTCTAGTTGTACATAATCTTCTGTTATATATTTGGAGGGATTTTCTGAGTGCATGTTAATAAAACATACTTGATTTTTTTAACTCTATGTAGTAGTCTTATCTTTTATAATGATTTTATTATTTTTAAATTTTATTTTTTAGCTATTAATATAACTGTCTCAGCTTTATTTTGGTTTTCATTTACCTGGTATATCTTTTTTCCATCTTTTTACTTTCAGTCTTTCGTGATCTTTATGTTTTAGATGTGTCCCTTGTGAAATGGCACATACCTGGATTTTTAAATTTTATGTAGTCTGTTGCTGCTGCTGCTGCTGCTAAGTCACTTCAGTTGTGTCCGACTCTGTGCGACCCCATAGACAGCAGCCCATCAGGCTCCCTGTCCCTGGGATTCTCCAGGCAAGAACACTGGAGTGGGTTGCCATTTCCTTCTCCAATGCATGAAAGTGAAAAGTGAAAGGGAAGTCATTCAGTCATGTCCGGCTCTTAGCGACCCCATGGACTGCAACCCACCAGGCTCCTCCATCCATGGGATTTTCCAGGCAAGAGTACTGGAGTGGGGTGCCATTGCCTTCTCTGATGTAGTCTGTTAACCTCTGTATCTTAAAGTATGAATTTTACTTATACATTTAAAAATGTTAGTTGATATATTGGAGCTTTTTTTTTTTTTTTAACCATCTTATGTTTAGTTTTCTATTTATTTCATTTTTCTATGGTTTTTCTTCTTGCCTTTAACTTTTTTTTTCCTTATTCTATTTCCCCATTACTGACTCTACAAGATCACATCTCAAGTGAGCTGGCTAGTAACAGGGTTAACATTGAAAATAGCAACCTATCATCTAAGGTGAGGTTGAGGATGGAATGTAGCTTTACTGAAAGTAGTCAGATTGGCAAGTGATAGGGCAGAGGAGGCAAGAAGCTGATGGAGGTCATGGCTTATATATTCTCCTTGGGGATGAGAATTAAGAGTATTTCCTCAAGACTACCTAAGAAAGGGCCTGTGAAAGAGGCTTAGCATCTTATAATTCAGTAAAGACCAAGAAATAGTGAAGTCAAGAAAATGTTGATACTTCCAGAACCTGTGTAGCTTTGCTGTGATGTTTATATGCTCTATTATCTTGTTAATAATTAGTTTAATTACTTTTTATTACCTTTGTCATGCTGATGGATTCTAAAAGTCTACCAGGCTCCTCTGTCCATAAGATTTCCCAGTCAAGAATACTAGAGTGGGGGGTTTCCTAAGTGGCTCAGTGGTAAAGAACCTACCTGTCAATGCAGGAATACTGGATTGGTTGTCGTTTCCTTCTCCAGGGGATCTTCCTGACTTAGAGATCGAACCTGGGTCTCCTGCATTGCAGACAGATTCTTTACCATCTGAGCCACCAAGGAAGCCACCAACCGAACTAAAGGCAAGTAAAAAGACTTATAGATGACAGCGAGGGTACAGCTGAGGTTGTAGACCAGCAATTATTTAGGGCCTGGGTATAGGAGCAGACAAGGCAGACTATATAGCCTTGGTACAGGTTTGGGATTTTGATGGACAGTTGCTGCAGTGGGATGAAGGTGCATGGATATGGAAGATATTGGTGAGAGTGGTTCAAATGTAGCACTATCTGGAGTCCAGGATGGATAGGGAAGGAAGATAGATCAATGGGAGGCAAGTAGACCAAGAGAAAGTAGAGGGAAGGCTCAAGAGACTATGGTCTTGGTAAGGTTGTAGATAGGTATAGTGGGATTAAGCTGTAATTGAAAAATAGGGATTCTTGAATTTAAGATTTCAGAGAGTCAGTCCTGGTTGGTCAACTCCATGAGTGAAAAATAAAGGGAAGATGTACAGTATTAGCAGTTCCATTTTGTTGTCATGCTATCTTTGATTCCTCAATGACACTCTTACTTCCTTGGCTTTTACTACTAGTTGGTCTCATTATTGTGCCAGTGTGCTTGTCTCATCACAGAACTCTGCTGCCTCTCCATAAATATCAGTTTTCTAATAAATTTGGTTTTGCTTTCATTTCCAGTGTGTCTGTGCCATCCTTGGTCTTTAATTGCCAGTCAATTGGTGATACCTAGTTTATCCAGGAGCCGCTGATTTTTTGGGCCAGTTCTTCAACCATAATCACACATATGGGAATTCATTTCCACAGTGCTTTTGATTGCTGTGTTCAATATTTTATAATTGTTTTGGCCATGGGCCTGCCTGGATAGAGCCAGTGGAGCACTAGCTCTTGAATGCAATTGCCTGGGCTTGAATCCTAGCAACCTTGAATTACCCTCTGTTTATTCTTGGGCCAGCTAACCTAACCTCTCCTGAGTCCTCATCTATAAAATGTGGATAATAATAGTACCTCATTCTTGGGGTTGTTGTAAGCATTAAATTAATGTATGTCAAGTACTTGTTGCCTGGTGTGTAATAAATTCTCAATGAATGGAACTATTGGCGTTGATGATGACAGTGATGCTGATCAACAGTGGTGGTGGCATAAACAGCACTTTGTGCCAAATACAGTGTTAGGTGCTGGGCCAGATACATAGAATGATGTTGAAAAAGTCCTTCTTCTCATGGAGAGTATATATTCTCCTTGAGGGTGAAAATTAAGAATATTTCCTCAAGACTTCCTAAGAAAGGGCCTATAAAAGAGGCTTAGCATTTTATAGTTCAATAAAGACCAAGAAATAATGAAATCAAGAAAGTGTTGATATTTCCAGAACCTGTGTAGCTTTGGTATGTTGTTTGTGCTCTGTGTGCTCAGTCGTGTCTGACTCTTTGCGACCCCATGGAGTGTAGCCCACCAGGCTCCTCTGTCTGTGGGATTCTCCAGGAAAGAATCCTGGAGTGGGTTGCCATTACTTTGTTTGTACTCTCTATTATTGTCTTGTTGGTAATTAGTTTTAAAAAGTGAAAGCACTTATGTAATTTCAAGGGAGAACAGAGAAGGTAAGTATGATCCTCATTTTTGACTCTCAGTATTGACTACAACAAAACTTCTTGCCTTACTTCTATACCTGTTTCTTCTCTTACAGCCCCTGTCACTGTTACAACTCTTACTAGCCAGGTGTTTAACTTTGACATGCCCACTAGGCATCTTTGCCTTCACCTTCATTCTTTCCATTCAGTCAGTCACTCCATTTTGTCAATTCTACCTCTCAAACCTATTTGTGTTCTCTTGTCTTCCTGTTCTGGTTTAGGTCTACCCTGCAGCAGATTCAGTGAGTACATGTATTCCAAATGTGTGTTCAAAACACTGATGGCATTTTTAGCGCACATTATTCAATTTTCTTGACACCTTTGAGAAGTTGTTCATTTTGTAGTTGAAAAACCAGAGGATGACAGAGATACAGTGACTTTGCCCAGTTGGTTAAAAGCATAGTTAAATAAACTTAGGTTGTCTTTTTGTCCAGTAATCTGTCTTCTTTGAATGTTTTCTTTCTTGAAATTTAAAAGTAAAACTTATGTGTAAAAAAAATCAGAGCTGTATAAAATAAAAAGTAAAAGTTGCCCCCCTCAGTTCTGCTTCTCAGGAGGAACCAATGATAATGGGTTTTGTTCTAAACTTTTTTCTTTGCATATACAAATGTATAGATAGATACTTTAGCAAACAGATCATTCAAGTATAGTCCTAAAATGACTCTTATTTTTCACTCAAGATCTATTTTCATACAGATCTACCACATTTTAAAAATGGATGCGTAGTATGCCATCATATGGAAATATTATTTTGTTTAATGATTTCTTTGTTAAAGAACTTGTTTTTGCTCTTACAAATAATACTACAATAACCTTCTTGTACATACACCTTGCATACACATTTATGTGAATATTTCTATTAGCTAGATTCTTAGATGTGGTATTGCTTGCTTTTGGAGTATGCACATTTTATAATGTGTTATTGAATCTGAAGCTTGAATAATTTGGCCACCTGATGCAAAGAACTGACTCATTGTAAAAGACCCTGATGCTGGGAAAGATTGAAGGCAGGAGAAGGGGATGACAGAGGAAGAGATGTTTGGATGGAATCACTGACTCGATGGACATGAGTTAGAGCAAACTCCTGAAGTTGGTGAAGGATAGGGAAGTCTGGCATGCTGCAGTCCATGGGGTCGCAAAGAGTCAGACTTGATTGAGCAACTGAACAACGATGTGTTATAGTACTTCAATTTGTCTTTTGAACCAGCCTTTCATACTATAGCTAGAGTGATCTTTGTAAAACAAATTTGAGTATGTGACTTCCCAATATCAAAAACAAAGCAGCAACAAAGGTGTTTGATGGATTTTTATTCGCTGTGTCATCAATTTACAAATTCTTAGTTTTTAAGAGTATTTGAGAATTACATAATCAGGTTTCCAGCTATATTTCCTACCATTCTCCGCAACGAACAAACATATACTCTGTTCTATAAGGCAAAATCCACCTATTCTATAAAACCTTCCACATGTATGTAGTTCTGTCTCTTCCCTCTCTAGGCAAGATAGAACAAATTACTCCCTTCTCTAAGTTCCCACAACAATTTATTATCCCTCTAAGAGTCAGACACGACTGAGCGACTTCACTTTGACTTTTCACTTTCATGCATTGGAGAAAGAAATGGCAACCCACTCCAGTGTTCTTACCTGGAGGATCCCAGGGGTGGGGAGCCTGGTGGGCTGCCATCTATGGGGTCGCACAGAGTCGGACATGACTGAAGCGACTTAGCAAGAGTGCTTAGTACACTGTACTGTGTTTGTGTGTACCTTTCTCCTTTGTGATCTTCTTCAGCACAGGAACTGTGCCTCACTCATCTTTGTATCTGTAGCACTTTGCACAACGCCTGTCAGAGTGGGTTCTCAACAAATGTGGGTGAAATAGGTGAAGATATTCTTGAGGTAGTGTTAGCAATAAGAACTTTGGGAGATAGAGTAGGTGATGGGCATTTTGAAGTGTAGCAGAAAGCTGACTGAATCCAGGACTCTGGTCAGGAAAGGTTTGGAAGGAAATAGGCTTCAACTGGCAGAGGTCCCTGTGTGCTTTTCTCCACTACAGAGATCAGCTATCTGATTATTTGACTTAATAGATTTGTGACTTGAGAACATTAAAAGTATTGAAAATTAGATAATTGAGGATCCACTTGGTAGAAGGAGAATTTGACTCAGCTGTTGTGTCCTCTTTCCAGACTAAGATGCTTATGTTGAAAGACCCAACTGTTTGCCAGAGTCATGAATAAATTTTTCTTCTTGAAAACTTAGTCTCTTCATTTTCAGGGTAGGAGTTGCCTGGAAGTGGGAATGGCGCGTTGGTCACATGGGCTGTGTTGTCTGTTGAGCCTGCTCAAGGGGGAAATAGTTATCTGTGCAAAATTAGTTTTTATCTTATTTCAGGCAAATCTGGTGGCCTGGTAGATTTGAAGAAAGAAGAGTAGAAGGAAAAACTAGGACAAGTCATGTCGGAGATACTTGATCTCTCTTTTCTGTCTGAGGTGGAAAGGGATTTGATCCTCAGTGTTCTACAAAGAGATGAGGAACTCCGAAAAGCAGATGAGAAAAGGATTAGGTAAGAGTCCCAGAAAAATCATGTTCCCAGGCCTTTAACCAATGATAACTGGACTTTTCCTTATACTTCTTATCTAACTTTCAGAGGAACTTGTGTATGAGGTTTACAACTCCTCACTGGGTCAGGTTGGGCTCTGTTGCTTTCACAGAACTAAATAGTCACTGTCTCCACCTCTCAACCCATCTCTATCCAGCCCATGCAGCCTCCAAATCACTTGTGCTTCTCTTTTGGGTATTGGCAGGCGACTGAAGAATGATTTACTGGAGATAAAAAGGAAAGGGGCCAAAAGGGGCAGCCAGCGCTATAGCAATCGGACCTGCGCCCGGTGCCAGGAGACCCTGGGCCGTTTGACTCCCAAGACCAACACTTGTTGGAGTTGTAATCATCTGGTGTGTCGGGACTGCCGCGTTCAGGAAAGCAATGGTACCTGGAGGTGCAAGGTGTGCGCCAAGGAAATGTGAGTGTTACTTAGAGTTGAGAGAAGAAAGAGGGCCCCAGTTGTGGTTAGCATTTCTCCCTTTGTCCTTTATTAGTTGAATGTCAAGGGCCATTTTTAAAAAATCCATTTCTTGTTTTCTTTTATTCCTTCCCAGAGAGCTGAAGAAAGCAACTGGAGACTGGTTTTATGACCAGAAAGTGAATCGCTTTGCTTACCACACCGGCAGTGAGATAATCAGGATGTCCCTGCGCCGCAAACCTGCAGGTACCAGACCTGTTGGGATATGGTTCCTTGAGGTGCTTGACTTCAGTCATAGACCCTCTGGTGTGGAATCTAAGTGTATTCTTACAGGTGGTGTGTCTTCCTTCATTCCGTGGGCTCAACCCATTTGTGGGCAACATAAAGACTATGTTGCCATCCTTTCTGTAAGCATGCTGTGTTCCCCTTCCCCCACATCCCCCCCATCATCACCCATATGCCATGCTTTTGTTTGTCTTGAAGTGAATAAAAGAGAGACAGTGGAACAGTCTCTCCTTCATCAGTCACAATTGGGTGATATCTGGCCAGGAAGAAAGATCATTCAGGAGCAACAGAAGGAGCCCAGGTAAGAACCAAGCAATCATTTAAAGAAAAGACTATACATGCCTCTAATTGTTTTATTTTTTAACTTCTATTTATAAAATAATAGATATTCATTGTTGGAAAATTTGGAAAGTACAGAAAAGAGTAAACAAGGAAGAAAAAAAATTCCTAATCCTGTAACCTACATATAAACATTAACATTTTGGTATATTTACTTTTTTTTTAATAAGAACAATTTGAAGACAAAATACAAATAACACAAACTCATTATTAAACATTTAACCAGTATAGAAAACAATAAAGAAAACAACAAATCACCCAAAACCTTACTACCCCAGTATTCATATTATATGAAGTTATTTCAGATATGTTTTTTGCATATGTATAGATAAAGGGATGGGTGGATGGATAAATCAAAAAAACTTTTATAATATTGGATCATAATATATTAAATTAAAAGCTTTGGTTCATTATACTTGAATTTAACAGAATAAACACTGAAATAAAATGCAGGAATCACTAATCTTCAGATGAATGTTTCTTTACTGTAAAGGATATTAATCATTAATATCCCTCTAAACTTAAGAAAAAATATTATGAAAACCACCGAGCAGTTAGTCATTTTTGTGTAGTATCTTTCTGGTAACAGCCTTATCAAGCTATAATTCAGACCATGTAATTCACCCATTACTAGTGTACAATGACGTAGATTTTACAGAATTGTGCAACCACCACCTCAATTGATTTTATAACTTTTTATTACCTTAAAAACAAACCCTTGTACCCTTTAGCTATCACTGCCCCCCACCCACCTCCATATCATTCCCCATCCCTAAACAGTCTCTGATCTACTTTTAATTTCTGTGTTGGACATTGTATTTAAATAGAATCATAAAATATGTGGTCCTTTGTGACTGTTTTGTCTCACTTAACATAATGTTTTCAAGGTTCATCCATGTTGAAGCATGTATCAGTACTTCATTTCTTTTTATTGCCAAATAATATTCCATTATATGTAAATACCCCCATTTGTTTATCCATTCATCTGTTGATAGATGTTTGGGTTCTTTCCACTTTTTGGACCAATGCTATTATGAACATTTGTAATGAGTTTTTATGTGGACATGTTAGTCCCTCAGTCGTGTCTGACTCTGTGACCCCATGGACTGTAGCCTGCCAGGCTCCTCTGTCCATAGAATTCTCCAGGCAAGAATACTGGAGTGGGTAGCCATTTCCTTCTCTAGGGGATCTTCCTGATCCAGGGATTGAATCTGAGTCTTCTGCATTGCAGGCAGATTCTTTACTGTCTGAGCCACTATACTTTAATTTAAAAATAAATTAAAAATAATGAAATAAAATACTTAGGGAAAAAAGGAATTGCTGTTTATATACTTCTTTTCTATAACCCAAGGGAGGGGTTACAAAGGGATAGAGATACCAAGGGAACATTTCATGCAAAGATGGACACAATAAATGACAGAAATGGTATGGACCTAACAGAAGCAGAAGATACTAGGAAGAGGTGGCAAGAATACACAGAAGAACTATACAAAAAAGTTCTTCATGACCCAGATAACCACAATGGTGTGATCACTCACCTAGAGCCAGACATCCTGGAATGTGAAGTCAAGTGGGCCTTAGGAAGCATCACTACGAACAAAGCTAGTGGAGGTGTTGGAATTCCAGTTGAACTATTTCAAATCCTAAAAGATGATGCCAGCAAATTTGGAAAGCTCAGCAGTGGCCATAGGAATGGAAAAGGTCAGTTTTCATTCCAATGCCAAAGAAAGGCAATGCCAAAGAATGTTCAAAGTACTGCACAATTGTACTAGCAAAGTAATGCTCAAAATTCTCCAAGCTAGGCTTCAACAGTACGTGAACCAAGAACTTCCAGACATTCAAGCTGGATTTAGAAAAGGCAGAGGAACCAGATTTGAAATTGCCAACATCTGTTGGATCATGGAAAAAGCAAGAGAGTTCCAGAAAATTATCTACTTCGGCTTTATTGGCTACTCCAAAGCCTTTGACTGTGTGAATCACAACAAACTGTGGAAAATTCCTAAAGAGGTGGGAATACCAGAGCACCTTACTTGCCTCCTGAAAAATCTGTATGCAGGTTAAGAGGCAACAGTTAGAATTGGACATGGAAAAAAAAAAAAAAAAAAGAATTGGACATGGAGCAACAGACTGATTCCAAATCAGTAAAGGATTATGTCAAGGCTGTATATTGTCACCCTGCTTATTTAACTTATATGCAGAGTGTGTCATGTGAAATGCTGGGCTGGATGAAGCACAAGCTGGAATCAAGATTGCCAAGAGAAATATCAGTAACCTCAGATATGCAGATGACACCACCCTTATGGCAGAAATAGAAGAACTAAAGAGCCTCTTAATAAAAGTGAAAGAGGAGAATTTAAAAGCTGGATTACAACTCAGCATTCAGAAAACTAAGATCAGGGCATCTGGTCCCATTACTTCATGGCAAATAGATGGGGAAACAATGTAAACAGTGAGAGACTATTTTGGGGGGGCTCCAAAATCACTGCAGATGGTGACTGTAGCCATGAAATTAAAATATGCTTGCTCCTTGGAAGAAAAGCTGTGACCAAGATAGACAGCATATTAAAAAGCAGAGACATAACTTTGCCAACAAAGGTCTGTCTAGTCAAAGCTATGGTTTTTCCAGTAGTCATGTATGGATGTGAGAGTTGGACTATAAAGAAAGCTGAGCAGCGAAGAATTGATGCTTTTGAACTATGGTGTTGGAGAAGAATCTTGAGAGTCTCTTGGACTGCAAGGAGATCCAAACAGTCCATCCTAAAGGAGATCAGTCCTGAATATTCATTGGGAGGACTGATGCTGAAGCTGAAACTCCAATACATTGGTCACCTGATGCGAAGAACTGACTCATTTGAAAAGCCCCTGATGCTGGGAAAGATTAAAGGCAGGAGGAGAAGGGGACAACAGAGGATGAGATGGCTGGATGGCATCACTGACTCGATGGACATGAATTTGCACAAGTTCTAGGAGTTGGTGTTAGGGAATCCTGGAATGTTGCAGTCCATGGGGTCGTAAAGAGTTGGACATGACTAAGCAACTGAACTAAACTGAAGGGAGGGGCAAAAGATAACTTGGGGATACTGGGTTTCAGTCTCCTGAAATTCTCGTGTCTTGTTGTTTTTCAGTCTCTCAGTCATGTCCTACTCTTTGCAACCCCATGGACTGCAGCATACCAGGCTTCCCTGTCTGGCTCACTCAGTCTTAAGTGTCTGGTCTCACTCAATCTAGCTCTATATGCATCCTCTAGTTCATACCAGTGCCCTGAGAGATGACATCCCACAGAAGGCTTGTCTGCCTTGGTTGGGGTGCCCATTGATATCTGGTGTATAAATCTTGAGGATTTTTGTTTTCTTTATCTTACCTCAGGATTCCCTACTCATTCACTTGATCTGTACACATTGGAAGATGTTTTGCCAAGCTAGATCTTTCTTCTGTTTTATTAGCCTTCACTTTTCAAACTTCATATCTTGAGGCTTTATTCCTTTCCTCATTTGGTTGCTGCTGGCGAAGTTTTGACTTTTTATTTGTGTTTTTTCCCCCTAACTTTCCCTCATCCGAAGAGAAATGAGATTTTATCATGTTTTATATGATTGATGAAAAGCAATATAGAAATATATCAAATGAGTCCCCAGTAAGTTTACTTTTTCTGCCCCAGATAGTTCTTATTGTCATTAATAATTCTGGTGTATAGACTGCCATACTGTCTCAATGTACAAATATGAGTTGGATTCTTAAAATTTTAATTTCTTTTTACAAAAGGATCATACTGTATACATTGTTGTTGTTCAGTTGCTAAGTTGTGTCTGACTTTTTGTGACCCCATGGACTGCAGCATGCCAGGCTCCTCTGTCCTTCATTATCTCCCGGAGTTTGCTCAAATTCATGTCCATTGAGTTAGTGATGCTGTCTAACCATCTCATCCTCTGCTGTCCCTTCCTCTTCCTGCCTTCAATCTTTCCCAGCATTAGGGTCTTTTCCAGTGAGTCAACTCTTCACACCAGGTGGACAAAGTGTTGGAACTTCATCATCAGTTCTTCCAATGAATAGTCAGGGTTGATTTCCTTTAGGATTGACTGGTTTGATCTCCTTGCTGTCCAAGGGACCCTCAGGGGTCTTCTCCTGAAAATATAACATTGGCATCTTTCTATGTCAATGATTCGACATAGAAATGATTCGAAAGCATCAATTCTTTGATACTCATCTTTCTTAATTCCTTTCTTTGGGCTTCCCTGGGAGCTCAGATGGTAAAGAATCTGCCTGCAGTGCAGGAGACCCGGGTTTGATCTCTGGGTCAGGAAGATCCCCTGTAGAAGGGCATGGCAACCCACTCCAGTATGCTCGCCTGGAGAATTCTATGAACAGAGGAGTCAAGTGCCTACAGTCCATGGGGTCGCAAAGAGTTGGACACGACTAAGTGACTAACACTATGCTTACTATGCTTTCTTAATTCCTTCAGTATTTTCATCACCCCATTTTTGAACTTGGTGTCTATTAGACTGAAGAGATCTATTTCGTTGTTTGTTCCTTCAGGGGAGTTCTCTTGGTCTTTTAACTGGGAGTGGTTCCTCTGCTTCTTTATTTTGCTTATGTTTCTCTTTGTGAGTTTAGGAGAAACAAATATCTACTTTATTCTAGAAGGGCTGTTTATCTGCAGGAGTGTTCCTGCATAGCGTAGTGTGTTTAATATTTTTTTGGCATGAGGGCTGTTTTTGGTTTGGATGCTTGCTGTCTCTTTCCTCAGTGTGTGTTGGCTGTTATCCCCTTAACAGGGAGAGTGCAAGTGCGCTCCCAGGAAGGCAGGTACAGCAGTTGGCACCCGGTTGTGGGGCCCTCAGTGGTAGCAGCAGACTGTGCCCTCTTCTGGGGTTTGAGATGGCAGTGGTGGCTCGCACCCACGCCTGGAGCTTTTGTAGGCAGTGCCTTGCCAATATGAGAGTACATGGTTGGGGAAAGAAGCTTCTATGGCGAGCCCACCCCTCTCCTAGCTCACCACCCTCTAATGGCACCTTGGCTCTCTGGTGGGCCCAGGCTTCTTCTTGTACTACCGTTATGTGGCGCACCGCACACTAGCCCCCTCAGGCTGTCTTTATGTAGGCAACCCCAGTCTTCTCCCCAGCTCTGGCCTCTATAACCTGATACTCAGCACCTAGCCCCCACCCGCCCCAACAGACCAGTGTCTCAGGCTGGGGAATGCCATTGGCACTGTCTGTGCAGGTCCCTGTCTGCTTTGCCCTCTGCAGACCTGTTACTACACTCTGCTCTGAGGCTCTAAAGCTGCCCCTCTGTCCTGGCTGATCTCTCGCCAGTGAAGGAACTTTCCTATGGGTGGAACCCTTTTCTCTTTCACAGTTCCCTCCCAGATCCCTCTCAGGGGCACAGGTCCCAGTCCTGATTCCTTTCTCTCTTCCTTTTTCCCTTTGTCCTGTCCAGTTATATGGACATTTTTTTTGCCCTTTGGAAGTCTGAGGTCTTTCAGTAGGTATTCAGTGAGGATATTCAGTGAAAATATTCAGTAGATATTCTGTGAGAATTGTTTCACATGTATTTTTTATATATTTGTTGGAGAGGTGAATTCTTTGTCCTACTCCTCTGCCATCTTGACCTGATCCCCAACCATACCAATTTTTGATGAGGATGTAGAGCAACTGGCATTCTCATACAGTGCTGGTAGGAACGTCCAATGGTGAAGCCACTTTGAAAAAGAGTTTAGTAGTGTCTTAACCAGTTAAACGTGCACCTACCTTGTGAATCAGCCTTTAAATTTCTAGATATTTACTCAAGAGAAACACAAAAATACGTCCATACAAAGACTTGTGCATGAATGTTCATAGCGGCTTTGTGATTGCCAAAACCTAGAGATAACTCCAGTGTCTATCAGCAGGTGAAAGGATAAACTTTGCTTTGTTTATACAGTGGAATACTACTCAGCAATGGAAAGGAATGGATTACTGATACATGCAGCAACATGGATGAATCTTGAAATAATCATGCTGAGTGAAAGAAGTCAAACAAAAAAAGAGGACCTACTGTATGACTCTGTTTATATAAAATTCTAGAAAAATCAAGCTAAATGTTAATGACAGCAGATCAGCACTTACTTGAAGACAGGTCTGAGGAGGGAAAGATGGACTATGAAGGAGCATGAGGAAACTTTGGGGAGTGATAGACATGTTCAGTAGCTTAATTGTGGTGATGGTTTCACAAATGTATACATATAGCTGATTCATGTCGATGTATGGCAAAAAACATAGTATTGTAAAGTAATTAGCCTCCAATTAAAATAAATAAAAAAACTCATCAAATCAAACACTTAAACACGTGCACTTTATTAATGTTAGTTATAGCCCAAGGTGCAAATGGAAAAAAAATGACAGAAAAATATAACATTAGCAGGGGTCTGCCTCATTCTTTTTGTTCTCATATGGTGTGTCATTGTATGTATGTACTATGATTTTATCCACACAGCCTTGGTTGGGTGACTCATCTGTTTTAGGTGATGAGCCCCTCCCCTTCTTTTGTGGATAAGAATGGCTTTTATTTTCTGAACTTGATTGAACACATCTGACATCACTGGTCATAATGTAATTTCTGAAGCCCACTGCTTCTGGCTATCTATGACTTCTTGTCTCATTGAACCCAGAAGACTTTCATTTATCCTAAACATGAAAACGGATTAAGTGGCCATAAATGATATTTTTCATAAAATTATGGAGCCTCACAAATAATCTAATTCAACTCCCTTATTTTTGCAGAAAAGAAAGCAGGGTAAGTGATTTACCTCAGATCATTAGATAGTTAGAGCCCAGGACTCCCATCTCTAAGTTTATTTTTCTACTGCACAGATGTCAAATAATTGCTTTTTTGCCCTAGAGTGGTTTGTATCAGCTTTGGATCAGTACGTATTAATCTTTAGGAAAAAATACAAGCAGAAAACACTCTCCATGGACCACTATTAAGCTATCTCTCTAGAGGAATGGTTCTGCTTTGGGTTCTTTGTTCTTTGGAGCAAAGAGAGAAAAAGAATGATTCTAAAGTGAAAATGAAATCAAGCTCCCTGCGTGTTTTTGACTATAAAGCTAATATATCTCTCAAGAAATGACACTGTTTCACCTCTGGCATGCCCTAGGATTTCAACCCCTGCTGTTTGTTTTCATAGAGATATCTCAAATATCATGTTATGATAACTTGGAAAGTTTATTCTCTCCTGCCTAAGACGTTATAGATTTTGGCTATTTCATTCTGTGTTCTTTTCTTATTAATTCCTTCATTTGTTTGTCTATGAATGCCTACTATTTTCCAAGCACTGTTTTAGGCAATAGTATATACTGGTGACGACAACAAAGTTCCTTGCTTGAGGAGTGTAGATTTGGTAGTGGGGGACACAGACAGTAAGTGAATAATCAAGTAAATATATGTCAGATGTTGACAAGTGCTGTGGAGAAAAATGAAGGAGTCTAAAAGGGAGTACCAGGAAAGCGTGTATGTATGCAGGCAGTTTTATCTAGGCCAGTGCAGGGAAAGGCTTAATAATAATTAATAATTATTATACATAATTGATAATAACAATAAATAATAATAAGATGACATTTGAGAGGAGACAAGCAAAGAGGACACAAACCCTGAGAGCATCTGGGGGAAAGAGATACTTTCTAGGCAGAGAAAGCAGCAGGTATAACAACCTTAAAGTGGGTTTGTGTTTGGCAGTATGAGTCATCTGGAACTGACAAACAAGGGGAGAGGGTAGGGGATAAAGACAGAGGCTGGGTGAAAAGCAGATAATGTAAGATTTTGACACTTGTCAGGACTCTGTCTTTATTCCGAGTTAGAAGGAGGGCTCTGAATGATGTGATATTATTTTTTTTAATTGGGGTAAAATTCACATAAGGTTAATCATTTTAACAGTTTTGAAGTATACAATTCAGTATCTTTTAGTACTTTCAGAATATTGTGCAGCCATCACCACTGCCTGATTTCAGAACATTTTCATCACTCCAAAAAGAAACCCTGTGCCCGTTAAGCAGTCACTCCCCATTTCTGCAGCAACTATTCTGCTTTCTGTTTCTGTGGATTTGCCTATTCTGGACACTTCCTATAGATGGAATCATACAGAATGTGGCCATTTGTGTCTGGCATTTCACTTTAGCATAATATTTTCAAGGTTCATCTATGTTGTAGCATGTGTAAAACTTCATTCCTTTTTGTTGTCAATAATATTTCGTTTTATGGCTGTACCACATTTCCTTTATCTGTTCATCTGTTGATAGACATTTGGACTGTTTCCACCTGTTAGCTATTGTGAATAATGCTTCTGTGAACATTTATATACAATTTTTTTGTGTGGACACGTGCTCCCAGTTCTCTTGGGTAGATACCTATGAGTGGAATTGCTGAGTTTGTGTGGCAATTCTGTATTGGATATATATATTAATATAGTGTATATATATGTGTGTGTATTTATTCCACATTGCCAGGCTTGCAGGATCTTAGTTCCGCAACCAGGGATTGAACTTGGAAGTGTGGAGTCCTAACCACAGAACCACCAGAGAATTCCCTGGGTTTATATTTTTAAAGCTCATTTTAGCTGCTGTGTTGAGGATAGATTGTATGGGGACAAGGGCAGAAGTAGGGAGTTCAGTTAGGAGATTATTATTATAAGCATTCCTTGAGGTAAGGGATCCAGGAATTGTGTCCTTCCCTTTAGAGATGAGGACTGTTGTTTTGAATGCCCAGGGTCATCCTTCATTAAACTGAAAAGAAATTCTGGTCTTCTTAATAATATCTTCAAAGCATACTGCTTATTTATGAACATACTTTAAGCCCCACTGAAGGCATTTAGTCAAGAATTCAGTCAACAAATAATTGAGTGCCCAGTCTATGCTGGTTTCTCTGCTAGGCATTGGGAACTTAGCAGTGAACAAAATATGTGATCACTGATATCCTGCAACTTAGTCTAATGGAGGAGAAAGACACTAAACAAGTCGTTTGTTTATCAAGCAAATTATCAAACAAATTAAATAATTTGTATAAAAGACATCAGGTTGCTTTAGGAGCACATAGAAAGGCTACTAATCCATACTTGGGGTTGGGGCATGGTCAGAGATGTGGAGGAATTGACATGTAAGGAGAGACTGGAAGAATGAGTAGATTTAGCCAGGAGTTTCAAGTAAACAAGAAAAATGGCCACTGTGACCATCCCAGGCAGAGATAAGAGGGAAGAAAAGCAGCTTTGTCATATTCAGGGAACCAAGAGAGCTTCATCATTCCATAATGTAAAGTATAAGGAGAGGTGAAAAATGAGTCTGTAGAGATGAGCAGGGGGTCAACTCATAAGGATTTTCTTGCCATGCTAAGGAGTTTGAACTCAATCCCAAGGGCAGTAGAGAACCTCTGAGCAGTTTTAAAAGTGTACTTAGCTCTTAGAAAGATCACTTAGGCTACCACTGTGAAGGAGTTGGAAGGAAGCCCAACACCCAGCAGGAGAGCCCACTTTCTTTATGTGTTGGCTCTTGGTTTTTATTGTAGCATGTCATTTGAAGTGCCCAAGCTGAAAAGTGGAAGGAGTGTACTGGAAGCCGAGAGTGAGAGCCTGGATAGCTATACAGCTGACTCGGATACCATGTCCAGGTGAGATGTCCCCAGTCCCGGCCGTTCTGCTCAACCGAGCTCCCGTTTTGTTCTCTAGAGCCAGGGTGTGGGGTTCCCCTGCCTTCAGTGTTCCTGACTTCTGTACTTGGTAAGGTGAATGAAGTAATTTCTCTGTTGCTGCAAGTCTCCCACTAGCACTTCTTTGAGCACAGCCTTCTGGAACACACTAACTTCCACAGGCTGCTGCATCTTGGAGAGTGTTCTTGGACCCCTGGACCAGCAGCAATGGATGCTGCTATCCCTTAGGCATGGGGGTGTGAGTGTTTGTATTTGTACAAAGCTACTTATCTGATTGTCTGCATTCCTTCAAGGTGAATCAGATGTGAAGTTTACCTTCTGCATTTGGTTACTGACCTTAAGCCAGTGGCTTTCCTTCCACAGAGCTTGGGTCCCTGGATAGATGGGGAAAGGAGGAGGAGGTGATTTTATTACAGTTTCTGTATCTGCCCCCAGGAGAGACTCACTGGATAAATCTGGCCTTTTTCCAGAATGGAAGAAGATGTCTGCTCCCAAACCTCAAGTAGAAAAGGTAAGCTTTAGTTACTGGTTGGTTGATCTCTGTCTTTCTGTCTTTGTGTCTCTCTCCTTCCTTTCTCAGGAAGAATTTAAATTAAGAATTGAAGCAAACAAATTTTAGTTCAAATATCTGTGGTAGCATTTTCTAAGGTTTTGGTTGAAACGTGAGAAAATAGGTTTTAGAGAATGAACTTATGGTTGCCAGGAGGAAAGATGAGGAGAAGGGATAATTGGGGAATTTGGGATGGACATATATACACTGCTGTATTTAAAATGGATAACCAACAAGGGCCTACTGTATAACATGTGTAACTCTCCTCAATGTTATGTGGCAGCGTGGATGGGACGGGAATTTGGGGGTAGAATGGAGACATGTATATTTATGGCCGAGTCCCTTTATTGTTCACCTGAAACTATCACAACATTGTTTATCAGCTATATCCCAATACAAAATAAAAGTTTAAGAAGTTAGTGTAAACCACAAACAAAAAAAAAATAGATTTTGTGCAACTTCTTAGGATTAAGTTAAAGCCCTAAGATTAAATTAATCTTTAAGTTTGTCATAATTTGGTGAATATCTGAGTCTTCTTCCCTAATCAACTCTTCTACCTACCCAACTGTCTTTTTCCATTATTTTGCCCTTATCTGTTCCTAGGAAGCTCAGCTTAGGGGTCAAAATGTGGTATCTGTGGACGAAGGTGAAATGATATTCAAGAAGAACACCAGAAAAATCCTCAGGCCTTCAGGTAGCTGGTTTCCCTTCATGGCCTTTTGAGATTGATGTTCAGAATACTTGGTGGGTTATTAGTATGGAGAAGAGTATGTTTCTTTTGCTTTGGTTTTTGATTTTCCACTCAGAATATACTAAGTCTGTGATCGATCTTCGTCCGGAAGATGTGGGGCATGAAAGTGGCGCCCTGGGAGACAGGAGCAAATCTGTCCCAGGCCTCAGTGTGGATATGGTAAATACCCTTGTATTTCACTTGGTAACCATATGAAAAATTATATATATAAAGTTGACTTTGGGCCTCCCAGGTGGCACTAGTGGTAAAGAACCTGCCTGCTAATGCAGGAGATGTAAGAGATACGGGTTCAATCCCTAGGTCGGGAAGATCCCCTGGAGGAGGGCATGGCAACCCACTGCAGTACTCTTGCCTGGAGAATCCCATGGAGGATTCTGGGAGGAGCCTGGTGGGCTACTGACCATAGGGTTACAAAGAGTCAGACACGACTAAAGCAACTTAGCATGCACACAAGCAAAGTTGACTTTACTACCTGATACTCTCAATTTACCTGTTTAGTTCCTTAGGAAAAGGTAACATGAATTTTGATTTCTCTCTCAATTCTAAAGTAAATCTGGTTGCTAAATTGCTTAAAGAAAGAGATTATATTTCACTATCTCTTTTGTTTTCTAAACATTGCTTGATATATGGTTGGAGGCTCAAGTAAATACTTCAGTCAGTCAGTTCAGTCGTTCAGTCATGTACAACTCTTTGCATGCCAGGCTTCCATGTCCATCACCAACTCCTGGAGCTTGCTCAAACTCATGTCCATTGAGTCAGTTTCTCCTCTTGCCTTCGATCTTTCCCAAGCATCAGGGTCTTCTCAAATAAGTCAGTTCTTCACCAGGTGACCAACGTATTGGAGTTTCAGCTTCAGCATCAGTCCTCCCAATGAATATTCAGGACTGATTTCCTTTAGGAGGGACTGGTTTGAACTCCTTACAGTCAAAGAGACTCTCAAGCGTCTTCTCTAACACCCCAGTTCAAAAGCATAAATTCTTTGGAGCTCAGCTTTCTTTATGGTCCAACTCTCACATCCACACATGACTACTGGAAAAATTATAGCTTTGACTAGACGGACCTTTGTCAGCAAAGTTATGTCTCTGCTTTTTATTATGCTGTCTAGGTTGGTCATAGCTTTTCTTCCAAGGAGCAAGTGTCTTTTAATTTCATGGCTGTAGTCACTATCTGCAGTGATTTTGGATCCCAAGAAAATAAATCTGTCACTGTTTCCATTGTTTCCCCATCTATTTGCCATGAAGTGATGGGACCAGTTGCCACAATCTTAGTTTTTTGAATGTTGAATTTTAAGCTAGCTGTTTCACTCTATTTCACTTTCATCAAGAGGCTCTTTAGTTCTTCTTCACTTTCTGCCATAAGGGTGGTATCATCTGCATATCTGAGGTTATTGATACTTTCCCTAGGAATCTTGATTCCAGCTGGTGCTTCATCCAGTCTGGCATTTTGCATGATGTTAAATAAGCAGGGTGACAATAACTTTCTGCATGTAAGTTAAATAAGCAGGGTGACAATATACAGCCTTGATGTACTCCTTTCCCAATTTGGAACCAGTCTGTTGTTCCATGTCTTGTTCTGTTGCTTCTTGACATGCATACAGGTTTCTCAGGAGGCAAGTCAGGTGGTCTGGTATTCCCATCTCTTTCAGAATGTTCCATAGTTTGTTGTGATCCACACAGTCAAAGGCTTTAGCATAGTAAATGAAGCAGATGTAGATGTTTTTCTGTAATTCCATTACTTTTTAAGTGATCCAGCAGATGTTGGCAATTTGATCTCTGGTTCCTCTGCCTTTTCTAAATCCAGCTTGAACATCTGGAAGTTCTTGGTTCACGTACTGTTGAAGCCTGGCTTGGAGAATTTTGAGCATTACTTTGCTAGTGTGTGACATGTGTGCAAGTGTGCAGTAGTTGGAACATTCTTTGGCATTGCCTTTCTTTGGCATTGGAATGAAAACTGACCTTTTCCAGTCCTGTGGCCACTGCTGAGTTTTCCAAATTTGCTGGCATATTGAGTGCAGCACTTTCACAGCATCATCTTTTAGGATTTGAAATACCTCACCTGGAATTCCATCACCTCCACTAGCTTTGTTCGTAGTGATGCTTCCTAAAGGTCACTTGACTTCACATTTCAGGATGTCTGGCTCTAAGTGGGTGATCACACCATCGTGGTTATGTGGATCATTAGGTCTTTTTTGTATAGTTCTGTGTATTCTTGCCACCTCTTCTTAATATCTTCTTATTTTGCTAGATCCATACCATTTCTGTCCTTAATTTTGCCCATCTTTGCATGAAATGTTCCCTTGATATCTCTGATTTTCTTGAAGAGATCTCTAGTCTTGCTCATTCTTTTGTTTTCCTCTATTTCTTTGCATTGATCATGGAGGAAGACTTTCTTATCTCTCCTTGTTATTCTTTGGAACTCTACATTCAGTTGGGTATCTTTCCTTAACTCCTTTACGTTTCACTTCTTGTCTTTTCTCAGCTATTTGTAAGGTCTCCTGGGACATCCATTTTGCCTTTTTGCATTTCTTTTTCTTGGGGATGGTTTTGATCGCAGTCTCCTGTACAGTGTCATGAACCTCTGTCCATAGTTTTTCAGGCAGTGTGTCTATCAGGTCTAATTCCTTGAATCTATTTGTCACTTCCACTGTATAATCATAAGGGATTTGTATTAGGTCAAACCTGAATGGTCCAGTGGTTTTCCCTACTTTCTTAAATTTAAGTTTGAATTTTGCAATAAAGAGTTCATAATCTGAGCCACAGTCAGTTCCCAGTCTTGATTTTGCTGACTCTATAGAGCTTCTTCATCTTTGGCTGCAAAGAATATAATGAATCTGATTTTAGTATCGACCATCCGGTGATGTCCATGTGTAGCATCATCTCTTGTGTTGTTGGAAGAAGGTGTTGACTATGACCACTGCATTCTCTTGGAAAAACTCTGTTAGCCTTGCCCTGCTTCATTCTGTACTCCAAGGCCAAAGTTGCCTGTTACTCTAGGTATCTCTTGACTTCCTACTTTGGCATTTCAGTCCACTATGAAGAAAAGGACATCTTCTTTTGGTCTTAGTACTGGAAGGTCTTGTAGGTCTTCATAGAACCATTCAACTTCAGCTTCTTTGGCATTAGTGGTTGGGGCATAGACTTGGATTACTGTGATATTGAATGGTTTGCCTTTGTAACATGGATCATTTTGTTGTCTTGAGATTGCTCCCAAGTACTGCATTTCAGACTCTTTTGTTGACTGTGAGGGCTACTCCATTTCTTCTAAGGGATCCTTGCCCACAGTAGTAGATATAATGGTCAACTGAATTAAATTCACCCATTCCAGTCCCTTTAGTTCCCTGATTCCTAAAATGTCGATGTTCACTCCTATCTCCTATTAGACTACTTCCAATTTACCTTGATGCATGGATCTAACATTCCAGGTTCCTATGCAATATTGTTCTTTACAACATCGAACTTTACTTCCATCACCAGTCACATCCACAACTGGGCGTTGTTTTCTCTTTGGCTCAGCCTCTTCATTCTTTCTGGAGCTATTTCTCTACTCTTCTCTAGTAGTATATTGGGCACCTACTAACCTGAGGAGTTAATCTTTCAGTGTCATATCTTTTTGCCTTTTCATACTGTTCATGAATACTCAAGTGGTTTGCCATTCCCTTCTCCAGTGGACAACATTTTGTCAGAACTCTCCACCCTGACCTGTTCATCTTGGGTGGCCCTACACTGCATGGCTCATAGTTTCATTGAGTTACACACAGCTGTGATCCACGTGATCAGTTTGGTTAGTTTTCTGTGATTGTGGTTTTCATTCTGTCTGCCCTCTGATGGATGAGGATAAGAGGCTTGTGGTAACTTCCTAATTGGAGGGAGTAGCTGTGGGGGAATCTGGGTCTTGCTCTGATGGGGGCGGAGCATGCTCAGTAAATCTTTAACCCAGTTTTCTGCTGATGAGTGGGGCTGTATTCCCTCCCTGTAGTTTGGCCTGAACTGTGATAGGGGTAATGGCAGTAATGGTGACCTCCTTCAAAAGGACTTATGCCAGCGTGCTCTGCAGCTCCCAGGTCTGTTGTATTTAGTGCCCTGACCCTGCAGCAGGCCACTGTTGACCCACGCATCCACCGGAGACTCCTGGACACTCTTTGATATAATTGTTCTCCAGTTTGTGGGTCATCTATTCGGTGGCTCAATGGTGGGGGTAATGGCAATCTCCTCCAAGGGATTTATGCCACACTTAATAAAATGTAAAGAGATGGCTGGGTTGGGGCAGTCAAATTAAAAAGAGATATTCTTACTATTTTGTGATTTGAGAAGGATGGTTGGGATGTAGTTTGGGAGCCTGAAATAGGGAAACCCAAAGATAGAGATAAGCATGTATGTGTGCACATGACACCTCAGAGCTTAGCAACAATTATGGCCCCTACTAAAGGAAAGATATTCATTTTTGAACTTTTTCTTATTTCTATTAACTCTGAATGTATATTTATCATTCTAGGAAGAGGAAGAAGAAGAAGAAGACATTGACCACCTGGTGAAGTTGCATCGTCAGAAGCTAGCCAGAAGCAGCATGAGAAGTGGTTCCTCCATGGTAAGTTCCATTAGTTCTGTGGCTGTGGACGTGTTGGGGTACCAGGTAAGATGGAACTGCTTCCCTAGAGCAGAGTCAGGATGTGGGGAAGTTCTGGTTATTCTTTCTAGGTAAGTGAGATGCATTTGTTTGTTCCTTTTCTCAAGTTAGACCATAATTGCTTAGTGCAGTTAGGTGACTTTCTCAGTCTCTGCCCTGGAAATTCTTATTTCAGGTAGTTAGGGCTAGAGATGTTCATCACAGCTTTGTGAACAGTAACCCATAACTTCTACCCTAAAAAGGTACCCAGGCCACAAAGTGAGAAAGTTCAGGTGTTCTCATCAGAGCACACCCCAAGTCTCACATTCAAGGGTGGTGAATGCCATGAGAAGGGTCTTGGCAGGGTTACCTAGCATCAGGATATGGTTAAGGGAAAACTATACCAATCAGAATCATAAAGTTAAAGGGACATTTAAGAATCGGGGCCTAGTTCTGTCATTAAGTATGAAGATTGATGTTTAGGGGAAACAGTCAGAAAGCAGGATGAATAGATGATCATACTCACACACAGGAAGAGAACGGTAGGCTTGCAGAGTTGATTATTAGCTGAGAGGAACGTAGCTTTTCACCTCAGGTGGGGTTTTCCCTCCAAATCTGACACAGTCACTTTTCTCTGTAGACCTTGAGAGGGATAAGGTGGATAAAAGAGACCCACAGATAATTAACGCTCCTTGTTTTAATTGATAACTGATCCCTTCTAATCAACATCATAACATACATAGTATACACCAAAATCAGACTCAGCTGTACGCTGCCTCTACTCCTTGCTCACCTTCTGGGGCAGTTGAAAATTAACAATAAAAATATATAAAAAGAGAATAAGAAGAGCAGCTCAGAACCTAGGTGAGCTGATTGGTAAACCTCAGCAGTTGTAAGCAGTTGTGAGTGTGCTGTTAGCTCTCTCTTATATTCTGGGTACAAGACCATTGGCCGTACTGGTTAGTTGCAGGGGCTTTTGTTTTGTTTAGTGACTGACTTTCTCATGAGTGAAAATGTGAACAATGTGGCAGGGAGAGTGTGCCTTCACCAGATGTTTATGGGTGTTTTATCTTGTTTGTTTATTTCTTCCAGTTTTATTGAGATATAACTGACATACAGCACTGTGTAAGGTGTATTGCATATTGATTTGACTAATATACATTTTGAAATGGTTACCACAATAAGTTTGGGAACATCCATCATCTTATATAGATACAAAATTAAAGAAATAGAGTTTTTTCCTTGTGATGAGAACTCTTAGTATTTGTCTCTTAACCACTTTAATATATATAACACAGAGCAGTGTTAATTATACTCTGTGTGTGTGTGTGTGTATCATGTTGTGTATTATATCCCTAGCACTTATTTATCTTAAAACTGGGAGTTTGCACCTTTTGACCACTTTCATATAATTCCCCCTCCCCTGACCCCTTGCTTCTTATAACAACAAATCTGCTATCTTTTTCTATGAGTTTTGTTTATGTTTGAAGTATAATTGACCTATAACACTATGTTAGTTCCTGTCATACAACATAGATTTCTGTAAATTTAAAAATGCTCACCATGATAAGTCTAGTTACCACCTGTTATGTGGGTGCTTTATCTTCAGAGTACGATTGGCAGCATGATGAGCATCTATAGTGAAGCCGGTGATTTCGGGAACATCTTTGTGACTGGAAAGATTGCCTTTTCTCTGAAGTACGAGCAGCAAACACAGGCTCTGGTCATTCACGTGAAGGAGTGCCAACAGTTGGCCTATGCTGATGAAGCCAAGAAGCGCTCAAATCCGTGAGTGCTTCTGGACCCTGCCCAGTGCTTGGAGATGATCAGACCCCAACATCTCTCTGGGCACCCTTGAACCAAAGCTCTCACTTCCTGGGCAGACAGGGAGGTGTGATTGAGAGTGGTTAGGGGAGATGTGGGAAAGGGGCCAGGATTAGGAAAATCCAAGAATGGTGTGTAGCAGAGGGCTTGATGTGATATTTTCACTTCATAATGGCATATGTATATGGAAGACAGGGAAGTGAGAAGCAGGTTTCCAAAAAGACAGCCAATGACTCAGTATTCTCCTTGGCTTCTAGATATGTGAAGGCTTATCTTCTGCCAGACAAATCCCGCCAAGGAAAAAGAAAAACCAGCATCAAGCAGGACACTATTAATCCGTTATATGATGAGATCCTCAGAGTAAGTATCTAGAGTCTGAGAGGATAGAACTTGTTCTGTCTTGTGTGCTGAGCTGTAGCAATTCCTCTACTATATGGCTGGTCAACATGGTTTTCAGCGGCCATGTCTGTGTTTGAGGATACACTGTGGGCATCTGTTCACATCCTGACTTCTCAGCAAACAAAGCTGGTTTGATTTTCTTGGATTCTGGTGAAGTTGGAGGGCCTCGTGGTCGCAAATCTCATTTTAAGGGGTCATTTGTAATCAGGAGTCTCCCTGGCAGTTCTTTTGCATATTCCAGTGTTCCCTCACCCACTGAAGGAAAAATTTATATCCCAGGTCCTCCCCTGGAGTATGGTAGGTTTTTGTGAAGTGGGATAAGTAAAGGCTTTGAGGGATGAAGCTCAAAGTGCTTAGGGACTACAGTGATTTGATCAGGACTATGGACTTTGAGTATGCTTGTTCAGATTTTGGAATAATATTTTTCTGAGAAATTACTGTGAACTAATCATCTTGGGTGTCTCCTTTCCTTTCACAGTATGAAATCCCAGAATCTCTCTTGGCCCAGAGGACTTTGCAATTCTCGGTGTGGCATCATGGTCGTTTTGGCAGAAACACTTTTCTTGGAGAGGCAGAGGTCCAGATGGATTCCTGGAAGCTTGATAAGAAACTGGATCATTGTCTCCCTTTACATGGAAAGGTAGTCTGCTTTAACAGCTCCTTATAGAGTTTGCATCTGAGGTAGAATTATCTGCAGTGACTTCTGTAGAACAGTTTTGATTGTAGTTTGTGGAGTTCTCACGCCCCCTGCTGGGGTTTCCTAGTTTAACAGTAATTTCAGATGCTCTTGGATGGCAAGTGTCAGTAATCTCTTCTGTTACAAGCCAGGTGAACGATGAAGCCGTGGTTCCCCTTTGAAGTCTTTCATATATATGTGTGTCAAGCTTTGCTTCCTCATCTTCTAGAGTCTGGGTGTATCCTAACATTCTGACTTGTGCCTTTTCTCCAAGCTAACCTTTTGGATGTATCCTAATCTGTGCTGGTTTTCAAAACTGCCCTTTTCACTACAGAAATGGGAAGTAAACCAATTCATGGAGCTCCACTTCCCGTGCTCTTTGTCATACAAGCCAGGGGAAGTATTACTTTGGAGATGGAATCCCAGGGGAGAGTGTAGCACAGTGTGTAATATTACCTGGGATCTGAGTGTGGACCTGGATTTGAGTCCAGACACTGTGATTTGACAGCTAAGTAAATTACCTAACTTAAAAACTAACTTAGGTAAGTCACCTAAATTCTGTGGGCCTTAGTTTCTTCATCTATAAAGTGGAAATGATGATAATATTCTCTTCTGCTGGATCGTATACAGAGTACCAATCAGTGCCTGGCACATAAAAGATGTTCAGTAGGTTACTGTCATTCAGGTTAAGATGAAATTGCTAAAACAGAGTTAGGACTTCTTGATTATCAGAACTTTTCAGTGGCAAGATTCTTCTGTAAAACTTTTTTATTTTTTTTAATTTCTTTTTTAAATTTTATTTTGTTTTTTAACTTTACAATATTGTATTCGTTTTGCCATATATCAACATGAATCTGCCACAGGTATACACGTGTTCCCCATCCTGAACCGTCCTCCCTCCTCCCTCCCCGTACCATCCCTCTGGGTCGTCCCAGTGCACCAGCCCCAAGCATTAGCATTTTCAATGCTAAAAATAGTTCATGGTAGATAGAATAACTTGGGAAAGATAGACATAGAAGTAGTAGTAGTGACTGCTTCTAAAAAGAGAAACTGAAGTAGGAGGGTGATTTAGTTTTCTCTATATGCCTTTTTATAACATTTGAAATTTTTACCATGTCTACATATATTGCTTATCAAGAACATTAAGAATAAAAGGATTTATGTGTACATGGTTCAAAATTAAAACAATATCAGTTCAGTTCAGTTGCTCAGCCGTGTCCGACTCTTTGTGACCCCATGAACCGCAGCACGCCAGGCCTCCCTGTCCATCACCAACTCCCGGAGTTCACCCAAACCCATGTCCATTGAGTCAGTGATGCCATCCAACCATCTCATCCTCTGTCGTCCCCTTCTCCTCCTGCCCTCAATCTTTCCCAGCATCAGGGTCTTTTCCAATGAGTCAGCTCTTCACATCAGGTGTCCTAAGTATTGGAGTTTCAACTTCAACATCAGTCCTTTCAATGAACACCCAGGACTGATCTCCTTTAGGATGGACTGGTTGGATCTCCTTGCAGTCCAAGGGACTCTCAAAAGTCTTATCCAACACCACAGTTCAAAAGCATCAATTCTTTGGTGCTCAGCTTTTTTTATAGTCCAACTCTCACATCCATACATGACCACTGGAAAAACCATAGCCTTGACTAGACGGACCTTTGTTGGCAAAGTAATGTCTCTGCTTTTGAATATGCTATCTAGGATGGTCATAACTTTCCTTCCAAGGAGTAACCGTCATTTAATTTCATGGCTGCAATCACCATCTGCAGTGATTTTGGAGCCCAGAAAAATAAAGTCAGCCACTGTTTCCACTGTTTCCCCATCTATTTCCCATGAAGTGATGGGACCGGATGCCATGATCTTCGTTTTCTGAATGTTGAGCTTTTAGGCCAACTTTTTTCACTCTCGTCTTTCACTTTCATCAAGAGGCTCTTTAGTTCTTCACTTTCTGCCATAAGGGTGGTATCATCTGCATATCTGAGGTTATTGATATTTCTCCCGGCAATCTTGATTCCAGGTTTTGCTTCTTCCAGCCCAGCATTTCTTATGATGTTCTCTGCATATAAGTTAAACTAAGTAGGGTGACAATATGCAGCCTTGATGTACTCCTTTTCCTATTTGGAACCAGTCTGTTCCATGTCCAGTTCTAACTGTTGCTTCGTGACCTGCATACAGATTTCTCAAGAGGCAGGTCAGGTGGTCTGGTATTCCCATCTCTTTCAGAATTTTCCAGAGTTTATTGTGATCCATACAGTCAAAGGCTTTGGCATAGTCAATAAAGCAGAAATAGATGTTTTTCTGGAACTCTCTTGCTTTTTTGATGATCTGACGGATGTTGGCAGTTTGATCTCTGGTTCTTCTGCCTTTTCTAAAACCAGCTGGAACATCTGGAAGTTCACAGTTCAGTTATTGCTGAAGCCTGGCTTGGAGAATTTTAAGCATCACTTTACTAGCGTGTGTGATGAGTGCAACTGTGGGGTAGTCTGAGCATTCTTTGGCATTGCCTTTCTTTGGGATAGGAATGAAAACTGACCTTTTCCAGTCCTGTGGCCACTGCTGAGTTTTCCAAATTTGCTGGCATATTGAGTGCAGCACTTTCACAGCATCATCTTTCAGGATTTAAAAGAGCTCAACTGGAATTCCATCACCTCCACTAGCTTTCTTCATAGTGATGCTTCGTAAGGCCCACTTGACTTCACATTCCAGGATGTCTAGCTCTAGGTGAGTGATCACACCATCGTGATTATCTGGGTCGTGAAGATCTTTTTTGTACAGTTCTTCTGTGTATTCTTGCCACCTCTTCTTAATATCTTCTGCTTCAGTTAGGTCCATACCATTTCTGTCCTTTATTGAGCCCATCTTTGCATGAAATGTTCTCTTGGTATCTCTAATTTTCTTGAAGAGATCTCTAGTCTTTCCTATTCTATTGTTTTCCTCTATTTCTTTGCATTGATAGCTGAGGAAGTCTTTCTTATCTCTCCTTGCTATTTGGAACTCTGCATTCAAATGGGTATATCTTTCCTTTTCTCCTTTGCTTTTCGCTTCTCTTCTTTTCACAGCTATTTGTATGGCCTCCTCAGACAGCTGTTTTGCTGTTTTGCATTTCTTTTTCTTGGGGATGGTCTTGATTCCTGTCTCCTCTACAGTGTCATGAACCTCCATCCATAGTTCATCAGGCACTCTGTCTATCAGATCTAATCCCTTAAATGTTTTTCTCACTGCTACTGTATAGTCATAAGGGATTTGATTTAGGTCATACCTGAATGGTCTAGTGGTTTTCTCCACTTTCTTCAATTTCAGTCTGAATTTGACAATAAGGAGTTCATGATCTGAGCCACAGTCAGCTCCCTGTCATGTTTTTGCTGACTGTATAGAGCTTCTGCATCTTTGGCTACAAAGAATATAATCAGTCTGATTTCTGTGTTGACCATCTGGTGGTGTCCATGTATAGAGTCTTCTTTTGTGTTGTGGAAAGAGGGTGTTTGCTATGACCAGTGCGTTCTCTTGGCCAAACTCTATTAGCCTTTGCCCTGCTTCATTCTGTATTCCAAGGCCAAATTTGCCTGTTACTCCAGGTGTTTCTTGACTTCCTGCTTTTGCATTCCAGTCCCCTATAATGTAAAGGGGCATCTCTTTTGGGTGTTAGTTCTAGAAGGTCTTGTAGGTCTTCACAGAACTGTTCAACTCCAGCTTCTTCAGTGTTACTGGTTGGGGCATAGACTTGGATTCCTGTGATATTGAATGGTTTGCCTTGGAAACAAACAGAGATCATTCTGTTGTTTTTGATATTGCATAAAACAATATAGAAGTATATAAAAAGAAAAGTAGGTTAGAACTATTATCAACTACTTGAATATCTTTATAGAAATTTTGTATTAAGCAGCACAGATATATAAATATGGATTTAAAATTTTCCTTTTTACACAAATGAGCTCTTCTCATTGTGTGTATATATATCTTGATTTTTTTCATTTAACACTTTGTCATTTATCATGGACATTTTTCTATGCCATCACTACAGGTTTATCTCATTTTAATTGCTGGATAGTATTCTTCGTGTGGGCTTCCCTGGTGACTCAGATGATAAAGAATGTACCTGCCGTGCAGGATACCTGGTTTCAATCCCTGAGTCCAGAAGATCCCGCGGAGAAGGGGATGGCTACCTATTCCAGTATTCTTGCCTGGAGAATCCCAGGAACAGATGAGCCTGGTGGGCTACAGTCCATGGGGTTGTATAGAGTGGGACACATCTGAGTGACTAAGGACATATAACACATTCTTCGTGTACCTGTATTATATTTACAGTTTCCTCACTGATGGGCATTTAATTTTTTGCCTCTATTTTTCTCTGTTAAAACTATGGTATACTATATCTAGTCCGTCTTTTGTGAGTGTAACTGTAGGAGAAATTTCTGGTGGTGGAATTGCTGAGTCAAAGGAAATGAACATTCGATATTTTGAAGCTACTGCCCTCCAAAAATATAGTAACACTATTAAAAATCTCCCTTTAAGTACTAATAAAAATTGGAAAGCCATTATAATAAAACTATAGCATATTATTAGAAATTTAGAATTTCTTAAGCATTTGGCGTATAAGTCATTCTCTCAAGGGCCTACAGTTGATACAATTATAATGGAAATGTCATTGTAAACTGTCATGAACTACTGCCAGCAAAGAATGCCTTCCATCAAAAGAAAAACCTGCACTGAAATGGAACTGTTTGCTCTTTGAAATTATTTTGAGCCAGAATGAAAATGTGCTTTTGAAACAAATATGCCAATTATGCCAATTTCCAGCTAAGGTTAAACCCTAATTTTTTAGAGTCCACTGAAGCTCACAATCTAGAGACTAACAAATAGTATAGATATTTTATAAATAACAAAAAGACCACTCCAGTATTGCATATTTATTTTAACTGAAAACATTCTCCATTTTTTGTCTCTGATTTTTCTTTTTTTTCTTGCCCTAGTGATCCGTTTGCTCCCATTCAGTTTTCTCTTCCTGGCATCCACCTCCCTATCCTTCTATGTCTCTTTCATCCATTACACTGCTGTGCATTCTTGGTACATGGTACAATTTTCCAGACTGATGGGGATTATGCCTTCCTTGTATTGCTATACTCAGAGCTGAGGCCCTATGTTAGAGGAGCCCCTGTGAACACAGGCAGTGAATGAGCACCTCTGATCTGCACCAGCTCATGCTCTGGATTCCAAGGCATAAGGAGCACAGCCATGCCAAGACAGCCAGCAGAATGAAACCATCCTGCTCCTCATGGCCACTTACTGCTCATACTACCTGACACCCACTCATTCCCTCTTGCATTCATCCAGGAAATATTTGTAGAGCACCTATATATGCTAGGTACATTGCTAAGTGTCAGGCATGCTAGGATGAACAATGATAAAAACACTTTATTCCTGTCTCCTGGCGTTTAGATTCTAGTGGTAGAGAGAGTCATTAACCAAAACTAACATAAAGTTAAAATTGTGGCATATTCAAATCTTAGTAACAAAGTTTCACCGAGCCCTCAAATATCTGCAAGCTCTCTTTTAAAAAAAGACTTCTGATCTTTGAAAATCATACAAGTGATACTTGCCTTTCTCATTAAAAAAACACTATAGATACATAGAGAGTAAAAAGTGAAAGCCGTTTTTCCTTTCCCCATTCTACTCCCCTCTTTAGAAGATACAAGTGATAAAAGGAATCCAAATTGGAAAAGAAGAAGTAAAACTCTCACTGTTTGCAGATGACATGATCCTTTACATAGAAAACCCTAAAGACTCCACCAGAAAATTACTAGAACTAATCAATGATTATAGTAAAGTTGCAGGATATAAAATCAACACACAGAAATCCCTTGCATTCCTATACACTAATAATGAGAAAACTGAAAGAGAAATTAAGGAAACAATTCCATTCACCATTGCAACGGAAAGAATAAAATACTTAGGAATATATCTACCTAAAGAAACTAAAGACCTATACATAGAAAACTATAAAACACTGGTGAAAGAAATCAAAGAGGACACTAATAGATGGAGAAATATACCATGTTCATAGATTGGAAGAATCAATATGGTGAAAATGAGTATACTACCCAAAGCAATTTATAGATTCAATGCAATCCCTATCAAGCTACCAACGGTATTCTTCACAGAGCTAGAACAAATAATTTCACAATTTGTATGAAAATACAAAAAACCTCAAATAGCCAAAGTGATCTTGAGAAAGAAGAATGGAACTGGAGGAATCAACCTACCTGACTTCAGGCTCTATTACAAAGCCACAGTTATCAAGACAGTATGGTACTGGCACAAAGACAGAAATATTGATCAATGGAACAAAATAGAAAGCCCAGAGATAAATCCACGCACATATGGACACCTTATCTTTGACAAAGGAGGCAAGAATATATAATGGATTAAAGACAATCTCTTTAACAAGTGGTGCTGGGAACTCTGGTCAACCACTTGTAAAAGAATGAAACTAGACCACTTTCTAACACCATACACAAAAATAAACTCAAAATGGATTAAAGATCTAAACGTAAGACCAGAAACTATAAAACTCCTAGAAGAGAACATAGGCAAAACACTCTCCGACATACATCACAGCAGGATCCTCTATGACCCACCTCCCAGAATATTGGAAATAAAAGCAAAAATAAACAAATGGGACCTAATTAAACTTAAAAGCTTCTGCACAACAAAGGAAACTATTAGCAAGGTGAAAAGGCAGCCTTCAAAATGGGAGAAAATAATAGCAAATGAAGCAACTGACAAACAACTAATCTCAAAAAATATACAAGCAACTCCTACAGCTCAACTCCAGAAAAATAAATGACCCAATAAAAAAATGGGCCAAAGAACTAAATAGACATTTCTCCAAAGAAGACATACAGATGGCTAACAAACACATGAAAAGATGCTTAACATCACTCATTATCAGAGAAATGCAAATCAAAATCACTATGAGGTACCATTTCACGCCAGTCAGAATGGCTGCAATCCAAAAGTCTACAAGCAATAAATGCTGGAGAGGGTGTGGAGAAAAGGGAACCCTCTTACACTGTTGGTGGGAATGCAAACTAGTACAGCCACTATGGAGAACAGTGTGGAGATTCCTTAAAAGACTGGAAATAGAACTGCCTTATGATCCAGCAACCCCACTGCTGGGCATACACACTGAGGAAACCAGAGGGGAAAGAGACACGTGTACCCCAATGTTCATCGCAGCACTATTTATAATAGCCAGGACATGGAAGCAACCTAGATGTCCATCAGCAGATGAATGGATAAGAAAGCAGTGGTACATATACACAATGGAGTATTACTCAGCCATTAAAAAGAATACATTTGAATCAGTTCTAATGAGATGGATGAAACTGGAACCTATTATACAGAGTGAGGTAAGCCAGAAAGAAAAACACCAATACAGTATACTAACGCATATATATGGAATTTAGAAAGATGGTAACAATAACCCTGTGTACGAGACAGCAAAAGAGACACCGATGTATAGATCAGTCTTATGGACTCTGTGGGAGAGGGAGAGGGTGGGGAGATTTGGGAAAATAGCATTGAAACATGTATAATATCATGTATGAAACGAGTCGCCAGTCCAGGTTCGATGCACGGTACTGGATGCTTGGGGCTGGTGCACTGAGATGACCCAGAGGGAGGGTAGGGGAGGGAGGAGGGAGGAGGGTTCAGGATGGGGAACGCGGGTATACCTGTGGCGGATTCATTTCGATATTTGGCAAAACTAATACAATATTGTAAAGTTTAAAAATAAAATAAAATTAAAAAAAATAGAAGATACAAGTGTTAAGTTTGTATCTTTCTGGGTTTTTCTATGCAGTGTAACATAGTGCTTAAAAGCATGGATTTGAGAGCCAGTCTGTCTGAGTTTGAATCCTGGCTCTGCCAATTACTATGTGACCCTGGGCAAGTTACTTAACATCTCTGTTCCTCTGTTCCATAATCTGTAAAGTGGGGGTAATTGTACTCATGTCATAGGGAGTATCTTGAGGATTAAACAAGATGATATACTTAAAATACTATAACAATACCTGGCAGATATAGTAAGTACTGTATGAGTGATAATGATAATAATCATTATTAGCATATATATATATATATTCACATATACAAATAAGAATATGTTTTAATATAAGTGCGATACTTTTTCTGCATCTTGCTTTGTTGACTTAACAGTACATCTTGGAATCTTTCCCTGTTAGCGTGTAGAGATTCACGGCATCCTTTTTGAGGATCACATGCCATATGCCATACAAGGGCATTAAAATCACTCATTTAACCTTTCCTATATTGATTGACATTTAGATTGTTTCCACTTTGGGGCTATCACTAACAATGTTGGTAACAAGATTCTCCATCATGGTGTCGGTCCCACGTCATTTTGTATGGCAGCCTTGCTTGAAGACCTTCAAGGGTATTTGGAATCTAGTAACAGTATCCCCATAGTAGCAAAACAGTCAGCATCACAGAAGACTCTTTGTTAGTTCTTGTGCAGCTCCTTCTGAAGAAACTGCCTAGAATCCTGTGGCTTCCATGGCCTAGGGATCCAGGATGGTATTCATAAGGAGGAGGATAATTTTATGTTGTGAAGCTCTTCTTGAGGATAATTTTAGAATTGCCTCCGTGAGAGGTCTCAACAGTCTGAATAGCCCAGCCTGACCTGTTGGGTTTCCCTGTGTTTCAGATCAGTGCTGAGTCCTCAACTAGCTTGCCAGCACACAAAGGCGAGTTGGTGGTTTCATTGAAATATATCCCAGCCTCCAAACTCCCCGTTGGAAGTGACCGGAAAAAGAGTAAGTTTTCTTTGGGGCCTTGGATTTAACTCTTAGTTTTCTGCACCTGATCTGTGCAAGGTTGGTGCTGGCTAGTGGCTAGCACTATTGGAGAGACCAGATTATGATTCACACTGGATCGTCTTCTAAGGAAGATTTCTGTAGTAAGTAAGCCATTTCTTTTTTTCAACCAGAAGGGAATGCCTTCAAGTTGAAATTATTTTTTTGTTTTATCTTTTTTTGATGCCATTAAACTAACTTGGTCTTGGTCCAGCTCTAGAAGCCTACTAAGAGGTCAGAACAGAACAGAAACTTCAGGACTGAGAGAAGGTGGTTGGAAAGGGCGGTGTATAAGTATAAGGGACAGGAAGTTGAAGGCTGAGGAAGAGTAACTCAACACACCAAGCACTGTACTAGTGACTGTGGATATGTAGGTGAATAAGACATGATTTTTGCCCTCCCTTGCACAGCTTATTTTAGAAAGAATGACAGTCATCTGCTCAAAGAACACAGATACAGGAGTGATGAATTCTGTCTGGTTGTATTTGGGAGAGTTTTAAAGAGGAAGTAATGATGATATTTGACTTAAGACTTTACCAGGCAGAAAAGGAAGAGAATGGGGTGAGAAGAACACTTTCTAAGAAGAGGAGATAGCAGGAGCAAAGGGTTGAAAAAAGCATGGTAAATGTGAGGTGATGTGTGACTGTGAGGCAGTTAACTTCTTAGTTAAGTGGGGCTGGAGTTCTGGTATATAGATGTGGGAGTGGAGATGGAATTGTTGATGGGGTTGGAGCCTGGCTATAAAGGGCCATGGACGTAATGGTAAGAAGTTGAACTTGATGCTTTGGCAATGCAAGAAAATCAAGAAATTTAAAGAAAAATTTCTTAAAAAGTTACTTGCAGCAAGGTCTAATCTATAGGATTTGGGGAAGTCAGTGAGATTTCCAAGGAGGGTGTGCAGGATGACTAGAGAAGAGAGGCAAGGAGAGAACCATGAGGAACAATTTAAAGTATGAAGAGGGGGAAGAGAAGCCAGTGAGGTAGAGGCTTATCAGAAGAGAGCCATGCTGGAAGAGAGCTTGAAGAAGGGAGCAAGGGTTGTCAACAGTATTGAAATACCTACTGGCCTGTCAGGCCCAATGAGAAGACACAACTCCTCGGCATTAGATTACATTTTCAGTGGATCTCAGTGGAAGTAGAAGCCAGATTTCACTAGAAACTAGGCTGAGTGAATGAGGCAAAGAAGTAGAAGCGATGCATGTGGACTCTATTTTCTAGGAAAATTGATGGTGAAAGAAAAGAGAACAATGGAGGAGAGCTTGAAAAGGAGATAGGGTGAAGGGAAATATTCTTTCAAAAGAATTTTTTAAAAGCAGAAGTGAGATTAGCATCTATTTAGACTGAAAGGAATGGAACTAGTAGAGAATGAGATATTAAAATGCGAGCTGGGGGTTGAAATTGATGATGCCTGATGAGTCTTGATGCCATGGGGATGGGATCCAGAACAGAAGTGGAGGAGTTTTCTTTTTTCCATCATTCAACAAATATCAGGCAACTTTATTTCTCTATGCCTCAATCTTCTCGTGTAAAATGAGGACAGTGATAGTCTATATCTCATATAATTGTTTTGAGGAATAAATGCTTAATGTAGAATATGGCACATAGCCAGTTTTCAGTAAGCCTTTATTGCTATTTTTATTATGACTTGAGTGCCTGTTGCTCACTGTCAGGCACTGTGCTGGGTACTGCAAATACAAGGCAGGTGTGGTCCGCTTATCATGGAGCTAGCTGTCTTCAGGAACCAGGAAAGAAAGTGCTATGTAGATAAAGCTTGAGAGAAACGTGAAGGTATAAGAACTCATTTGCTTTGGCTGATATCCCTTCCAGGTAAAGGTGGGGAAGGGGGAGAGCTCCAGGTGTGGATCAAAGAAGCCAAGAACCTGACAGCTGCCAAATTAGGAGGGACTTCAGACAGCTTTGTAAAGGGGTGAGTCCATGGACCAGCACCAAATTAACCGGTTTCAGGACATGAGAGCTCAGAGAGGAATCTAGCTAAACCTTTCTCTGTGGATATTATCCCTGTGTGTCCTGCCACCTCCAGCAGCCAACTTTGTTCTTGAAATTAGGTAATGGCCCAACCTCCACTACTCTGTTGGCACTGGTTGGAGCTCAGTTTGGACTGGGCTGCAGTGCTGATTTCCAAAAAGGAGAGTGGTGGACAGTTAGATCCAACTTTTCCTTTGTTATAGATTTGTGTTCTTAATCCTGAATAAAAATCTGCATTCCTTGACTGTCAAGATGGGAACTCAGGACTTTGTTCCCCACAGTATTTAAGCAATGCCAGCTTTCCCCAAGTTACAGTTCACCCCCATTGACTTCAGTTCTCTAGCAAATATGAAATCATGTTTGGCAATGCCTATGCTTATTACAGTGCCAACATTTTGGCTACCTGATGTGAACAGCCAGCTCATTGGAAAAGACCTTGATGCTGGGAAAGATTGAAGGCAGGAGAAGAAGAGGGTGATAGAGGATGAGATGGTTAGATAGCATCACCGATTCAGTGCAGATGAATTTGAGTGAACTCCAGGAGATGGGGAAGGACAGGGAAGCCTGGCGTGCTGCAGTCCACAGGGTCGCAGAGTCGGACATGACTTGGCAACTGAACAACAAGAATTGCTTATTACTGTTGCTTTTTACTAAAGAGGACTTTGCCCAATAGAGGTGGAGCCAGATATTCAAAACACATTTTTGGTGGAGTATAGACAACAGCTCCCTAATAACATTGTGTTAATTTTCTCTCCAGGTTAAAGGCATTGAATCAGGTGAATGATCTAGTGGAGGTGGTAGGAACTGTGCTTCCTCAGATTCAAAGTAGGGAGTATGTGTTCTTGGATCCCAGTTTTGACTCACTTTCCTGGGCTAGGCCGGTGGGAGAGGAAAGGGGAATTTAGAGAGATGTTGCCAGCTTTGAGTAGGTTGTTGACTCCTCCACACTGTCTGCCAGATACCTCCTTCCCCTGAGGAACAAGGCCAGTAAGCGTAAAACTCCTGTGGTGAAGAAGACTCTGAATCCCCACTATAACCATACATTTGTCTACAATGGTGTGAGGCTGGAAGATCTCCAACACATGTGCCTGGAACTGACTGTGTGGGACCGGGAGCCCCTGGCCAGCAATGACTTCCTGGGTGGGGTCAGGCTGAGTGTCGGCACAGGTGAGAGCTTCTTCCCTCACCCTCACTGTCTTTAGGGCCTCTTAGATATTTCACTCTGAATAGACCCATCCCTCTCCCTGCATGGGCTTCCCTGGTGGCTCAGATAGTAAAGAATCTGCCCATAATGCAGGAGACACAAGTTCAGTTCCTGGGTTTGGAAGATCCCCTGGAGGAGAACATGGCAACCCACTCCAGTGTTCATGCCTGGAGAATCCCCATGGACAGAGGAGCCTGGTGGGCTACAGTCCACGGGGTCACAAAGAGTCAGACACGACTGAGCCACCTTCACTGCATAGCTCCTCCCTGCATAGCTCCTCTATGTCAAGAGTTGTCTTCTTTCCTTTCAGTGAACATTCAGACAGGATTTACTGAGTGCCTACTATGTGCAGGGCTGGAGGGAGGCCAAGCTCATACACTGTCAGGTGTACAGATAAACGGTACCCTGAATGCCCAGAAATGCCATCAGCTTCCCACCAAAAACATCCCCAAATGTCCCTATATCTGTACCTCTGATTTCCACCTTCCATCCTGTTATATAAAAGAAGGGGTCCTTCCTAGCAAAGGCCAAGCTCTGTCCAAGTGTTCTAGATCACAACACCCTCACCTTCTCAGTGACCTTTCTTCTGGAATCTCCTGTGTCTCCTGTCTGATCAGTTTTATTCTCTCTACCTCCCTATTGGAGGTGAATGTCAATATGCTCTGGTATTTCTAGTCTTAATAAACAGAAACAAACCTTCTCCTGAGCCCACGTCCCCCCTCTAATCCCTGAAAAAGAGTCATCCCCATGTCCTCATGTCTTCTTTAGTCTTCAGTCCATTGTGATCCCACTTCTGTCCCACCACTCCACTGAGAAACTGCTTGTGTCAAAATTTTGTTTTCATCATTCTAGAATTTTCATGCTATTTAACATAGCTAATCACTCCCTTTTTCTTGAAATAACTTAGCTTCTGTTGACACCACACTTTTCTCTGGGGCATCCTCATTCTCTAGCCAAACTTGGAATATTGGTGGTTCTCAAGGCTTAGTCTTGAACACTTTTTTCTGTCGCTACAGTCTGCATTCCTGTGACTGTGAATATTACTTGTATATTGTTAATTCATACAAAGTATTTAACACAAAGCATGTAGAATGACGTTCTTACAAATGTAAGCCGGTTCATGTCAGTCCCCTGCTTCAAACCCTTCAGGAGCTCCTACTGTACTTAGAAAACAACCCAAAGTTCTCACCATGCCAAGAGGCCCCTGTGTGATCTGGACCCTCTGTTCATTTCTTATCTGTCCTGTAACACTGCTTGCTCGCTGTGCTCTAAACATGGTGACTAGCTTTCTGTTCTCCAAATATACCAAGTTTCTCCCCACTTTATAACCTCTGCAATTAGTGTTCCCTCTGTCTGGAAGGGCTGCTTCCTTTCTATCCTTCAGCTCCTGACTCAAATATCTCCTTCTCAGAGGGGCCCAAAGACCACTTCATCTAAGGGAGACCCTGATCTAGGCACTACAAATCACTCTGTTTATTCGCTTTATGATGCTTATCTCACTCTTGTTGGTTTACTTCTGTATTTTCTTTTTTAGTTTATTTTTTTATTATCATTTTAATATAAATTTATTTATTTTAATTGCAGGTTATCTATTCAAACATAAGCTGCCTGCAGGCAGAACTTTTTCTGTATTATTCACACTGTACCTCCAGAGCCTGGAAGAGTACTTAGTACACAGTAGCCACTTGATAAATGTTTCCTGAATGAATGAATGTACAAGAGAATAGAAATGAAGCCCCATATGATCCAAACTTTAAGCCTGGAGTCTACAGCTAGAAAATAAAAGTGTTCAGCTCTCTTCCTTCCTTCCTCCCTCACCCTCTCTGTCTCCTTCCTCCCTCCTTCCTTCCTCTCTCCCTCTTTCTTCCTTTCTTCCTCCCTTCCCTGCATTCCCCTCCTCTCCCTTTCCATCATAAGTCAACTTGGCAGTAACAGAATGGCCCTAGCTGTAATAGCCTTAGAATAAGAGGTCTTGAGCTACCGTGTGCCATTTGGAGCCCTCTTTTATCAACTTTAAGTCTCTTGATGGAATCTCAGGAGCAGAGAAATATGGCAGTGCAGAGTCAACAGGGAGATGTTCCCAGAACACTGTCCCCATTAGCCCATCTTCATATCACACTGTCTTTTATGGGATACTGCCCTTAATGCATAACCCATCTTCCCTGGTGGGCTGAGGAGTGGGATCTCTGTTCAGCCTCCTCTGGTGTTTTTCCTCAGGGATCAGTAACGGGGAAGTGGTGGACTGGATGGACTCGACTGGGGAAGAAGTGAGCCTGTGGCAGAAGATGCGACAGTACCCAGGGTCTTGGGCCGAAGGGACTCTGCAACTCCGTTCCTCAATGGCCAAGCAGAAGCTGGGCTTGTGAGCCCTGTCCTGCTCTGCAGGTCCATCCCTGTCCAGGGCAAGTCAGAGGAAGCGAAGAAACCAAGGGCGAAGATTTATAATTTGTGTGTGTGTGTGTGTGTGTGTGTGTGTGTGTGTGTGATGTATGTGTGTGTATATAAATGTGTATTTCTACAGATCTCATTATGCTAGAGTGATGTAGACTTCCCCTTTTTAAAGCAGGCTTAAGAATAAGGGTCTCTTCAAAATATTTTTATTTGTGCATTAACTACTATATATTTTCAGAATCCATGATTCTTACATCTTTATGAGATTTAATTAATTTATCTTTTAAAACAACTTTTTAATCGCCTGTCTTGCTATCCTGGTTCCTCCTTCCACAGGAAGCCCTGGCTGCCTTTGGCACTTGTACTGGTCTGTGTTTCAGGGTGTGCCTGGTCTGAGGCCAAGGCTCTGGGAAGCAGGGGTGGTTTACTAAAGACAGAAGAAGATTGGAGAGAGGTGACTGGGTCCCTTCTTTCTTCACCGCTTTATGCTTTTCACTCCATTTCTACCTTGACACATTTCTGAAACTTGGCTTTTAACTCTTGTTTGGAGCAGTTTCTGCCTTGCTTGGGTCTAATAGTTTTCCTGGAAATGCTGAGAAGATGTCTAAGTTGCTTCCAGTTCTGAACACCTTCCCTAGACCTCTGCAGGACCCTTATAATAGAGTTGCTTTAGAAGAGCACTTTAATTAGATAATGGCCTTTGGACTAGGTCACAGGCATGCACAGTACAGGCTTCTCAGTGGTCCCAAAGGACCAGCAATGGAGCATCTCTAAGCCCGTGCTGATTCTTTGCATTTTAAACTGATATAGCAGTCGTTAGAAAGCTCCTATGGAGAAGGCAATGGCACCCCACTCCAGTACTCTTGCCTGGAAAATCCCATGGACAGAGGAGCCTAGTAGGCTGCAGTCCATGAAGTCGCTAAGAGTTGGATATGACTGAGCACTGAACTGAACTGTTATATCAGCCTGAATAGCCAGCTATGGTCTAAACCAGTCCAGTGTTTTCTCTGTGCTGGGCGCTGTTAGTGTCCAAGAGAGTGTGTTCAGAGAACACAGCTTTTCTGACCTCTTTCTTGAAGTGGTTTCAGTTCCTATTTTTTTCTCTTGTTTCCCAAAGTTGACCTAGATGTAACCTGGGTGTGGTGGGCTGAAACCTTCCTAAGAAGGGTCTATTGACCTAAGGTTTATTTTCTGAAACCCACTGTCCCAAACTGACCTTTTAATTCTCACAATTGTACCTTCCCAAAGTCATCTGTAAAGGGAATCTATACTGGAGAAGAAGTTCCTTTCAGTAGAGTCAGATGCCAGCTGCCTGTCCTATGAGGCTGTGGGATTGAGGGTGGATACTGTGGTTTCTGTTGTATGTGTGAAGTGAACAAAATAGTATTTGGTGTGGATTAGTATTGTACTGGAAAGCATAACTTGGGATCCTGGACTGTCACTTGCTCCTTTGTTCTCCATCCCCCCTGAAATGTCTGTGTGCTTCAATAAAACTTTCTTCCTTGTCAAGTGTTTGCATTCCCTAGTTCTCTAGACACTTTTGTCTCTGATGTCCTGACTTTGTTGTTGCTTTTCACATGGTTTGAAGGATAAGAACCAAAGTGACAAATGCCCTTCCCTAAGCATCATTTGCTGACTCAAAGAAAATTTCCCTCTCCCCACATTACTGCCCGATACCTCCTCTGAGGTCTGATGCATTGATCTGTGTTTGGTATATAGGGAGAGAATGAGAACCCACCTTAGAAGTGCCAATGCTTGTCTTTCTCTAAAGTATCAAAGGAACCCCTCCTTTAGTTTTGTAGCCACCCCCACCCCATCTCTGCAGCTTCAGGGAGGAGAGAAAAGTACACAGGGGAGGAAAGACATCCTCTGCTGTTTCTTTCTGGATCTTTTACTTTCTCTAAAAGGAGGGGCCTTTTCTATCACTCCTACTTCCACTATTTAGTTTTGAGAGATAAATAACCCAGATGCCTAGTGACCCATCTCAAAAATAAAGCTCTGGGTTTCCGGGTAAAGCCCAAGTGATTCTTGATCTCTTGTACAAAAGGGAATGAAAATATATTGAAAGCCTCTTGGGTACAAAGCTTTCTGCTAGGCGTATGTTATTTCCCTAATTTCTCCAAGTCCTTATTGAAAGGTTGCTGCTATGAGCTGTGAACCACGCTATGATTTTTGGCCTCTGGAGGAGAGGAATTCGATCCGGGGCCAGTGATGAGGCTTGATTGCTCAGAGATTTTTGTGTAATAAAGTTTTATTAAAGTGTAAAAGAGATAGAGAAAGCTTCTGACATAGACATCAGAAGGGGACAGAAAGAGTGCCCCCTTGCTAGTTTTTAACAAGGAATTACATACCTATTAGCAAGCTGCAAAACTGAGAGAGTTGCACCAGGCCCCTCACCCACAACGTGCATTTTGAGATAGCATTGACATGAGGTGAATCATCCATGACCATAAAACAGTTGACAGGAATCTTGAAGAAAGGCAGTTCAGTTCAGTTACTCAGTAGTGTCTGACTCTTTGCAACCCCATGGATTGCAGCACACCAGGCTTCCCTGTCCATCACCAACTCCCAGAGCTTGCTCAAACTCCTGTCTATCAAGTTGGTGATGCCATCCAGCCATCTCATCCTCTGTTGTTCCCTTCTCCTCCTGCCCCCAATCCCTCCCAGCATCAGAGTCTTTTCCAATGAGTCAACTCCTCGCATGAGGTGGCCAAAGTACTGGAGTTTCAGCTTTAGAATCAGTCCTTCCAAAGAACACCCAGGACTGATCTCCTTTAGAATGGACTGGTTGGATCTCCTTGCAGTCCAAGGGAGTTTCAAGAGTCTTCTCCAACACCACAGTTCAAAAGCATCAATTCATTGGTGCTCAGCCTTCTTTATGGTTCAACTCTCACATCCATACATGATTTCTAGAAAAACCATAGCTTGACTAGATTTCCAAGCAAATACATAGTTCATTAACATAGCTTAAGAAAGACATTTCCATGAGAAAATGCATTGGTTAGCTCAAGGTTTGAGATGAAGTTAAGTTCAAGCAGAACCAGGTGTCACCATTACAACACATTAATAAATAAATCAAAAAAAAAAAGAGAAAAGAAAAAAATCTCTGCCACTTCTAGTTTTATTTCCTCCTGCCACTTGGGGACCTCTGGCCTCCCTACTGAGGCTGTGCAAAGGAAAGGAAAACTTTCCTTTGCACAGGTGAGGAAAGTCCACCAACTCTCAGGCAGTAGGGTGGGGATGTGAATCAAGGTCTGACTCTGCTGGAACATGCTGCCTCCTGTGAAGATGATATGCATGTCAGGGGCCAAGATTTGAAGGAAGGGATGGCTCTTCTGAAATATCTCAAAGGAGTTTTGCTCACAGGGCAGAACAGTTAGAATGCTTTGATGTTACCTAGTCAGCAGACTGATGGAATATCGTGTGTGTGTGTGTGTGTGTGTGTGTAGGCCCTAGAGGGTTGGGTCTAGTAACCCCTTTGGGTCTGGCTGGCAATCTGACTCCACTGTGTCTCCTTCCCCTATTTTAAGGAGTTAGAATTTCCTGACTAATAATCCAAAGGAAGTAACAGTAAAATTTGACTGAAAAAAAGCAAAATTAATTTGTTTTGAATACGCAATAAAGTGAAACAAAACAAAAGCTCCTGAATTTTTTTAAGCTAGAGGAGCATTTATATAGAGAATCAGGCCCAGGTGGGAACTCTGCTTGAGAGGCCATAGGCCTCCTTGGGTTTTCACTCAGGCCTTTGACCCTCTGGCGTGCCCTGGCTTGCCACATGGAGCATGAGTGATAAAGACAAAGAAGGCATTAATTTTACCTGATGTACAATCTTTGCCTTTGGAGCCACAGACCCTGTCTGACCGGAGATTTCCCACATTGACTCACTATATTTTGCCTTCTGCCCATAACTTGCTTCCTGCCTTTCAGAGCTCCTGTATTTCCCGGGAGGGAAAAGGGACCTTTGTGCTCCAAGTTTGATCATTTGCTATTTGTCCAATTCTACCCAGAAACTGCCTTTTAATTTTTCATTTTTAAAATGATTTTCACTAACCGGCTCAGTAGAATAGATGCTCTATGACTCACCACTGCAGCCATAGGTCATGGACATTCAATTTCCATTCCATCATTCTGCTTGAGACAGTGAGTTTTCTTGGGTCGAGAGCTTTTCTTTTCCCTCTTTCCTCCTGGGCAAACTCTGAGTTTTCCATCTGAGTGGAATTACAAAAGATGAAAACTTCTCCTTGCTTAGAGTTTTCAGCTGTCTTTAAATGAAAAGTAGAAAGAGAAACAGAAACAGTATAGCACCCTGTTTAGGAACAATGGCTCTGGAGCTAGGCCATTTTGGTTTAAATCCTGACTCTGCCACTTGTGAGCTCAGTGATGTTTGGCAAGTTTCCTGACCTCTCTGTGCTTCCACATCTGAGCTGTGTGATCTTAGGCAAGTTGCCTAACCTCTCTGTGCTTCCACATCTGAGCTATGTGATCTTTGGCAAGTTGCATAACCTACCTGGGCTTCCACTTAAAAGCTGTGTGATCTTAGGCAAGTTGACTAACCTCTCTGTGCTTCCATATCTAAGCTGTGTGACCTTAGGCAAGTTACCTAAATCTCTGCTTCCATATCTCAGCTGTGTGGTTTTATGCAAGCTGCTTAACCCATCTGTGTTTCCACTTAAGAGCTGTGTGATCTTAGGCATGTTGCCTGACCTCTCTGGGCTTCTACATCTGAGCTGTGTCATCTTAGGCAAGTTCCCTGACTTCTCTGTGCTTAACTTCTGAGCTGTGTGATTTTAGGGGAGTTGCCTAACCTCTTTGTGCTTCCACTTCTGAGCTGTGTTATCTTAGACAATTTGCTTGACCACTCTGTGCTTCCATATCTCAGCAGTATGATCTTAGGTAAGTTGTGTAACCTCTCTGTGATGCCATAGGTGAGCTGTGTGATCTTAGGCAAGTTGCCTGACCTCTCTGTGCTTCTAACTTTTGAGCTGTTTGGTCTTAGCAAGTAGCCTTACATCTCTGTGCTTGCACTTCTGAGCTGTGTAATCTTAGACAAGATGCTTAACTTCTCTGTGCTTCCACTTCAAAGCTCTGTACTTAGGCAAGTTGCCTGACCTCTCTGTGCTTCCACTTCTGAGCTGTGTGATGTTCGGAAAGTTGCCTGACCTCTCTGCTTCCATTTCTTTCTTTTTTTTTTTCACCATTTTAATTTTATTTTATTTTTAAACTTTACAATATTGTATTAGTTTTGCCAAATATCGAAATGAATCCGCCACAGGTATACATGTGTTCCCCATCCTGAACACTCCTCCCTCCTCCCTCCCCATACCATCCCTCTGGGTCGTCCCAGTGCACCAGCCCCAAGCATCCAGTATCGTGCATCGAACCTGGACTGGTGACTTGTTTCATACATGATATTATACATGTTTCAATGCCATTCTCCCAAATCTTTCCACCCTCTCCCTCTCCCACAGAGTCCATAAGACTGTTCTATACATCAGTGTCTCTTTTGCTGTCTCGTACACAGGGTTATTGTTACCATCTTTCTAAATTCCATATATATGTGTTAGTATACTGTATTGGTGTTTTTCTTTCTGGCTTACTTCACTCTATATACTAGGCTCCAGTTTCATCCACCTCATTAGAACTGATTCAAATGTATTCTTTTTAATGGCTGAGTAATACTCCATTGTGTATATGTACCACAGCTTTCTTATCCATTCATCTGCTGATGGACATCTAGGTTGCTTCCATGTCCTGGCTATTATTAATAGTGCTGCGATGAACATTGGGGTACATGTGTTTCTTTCCCTTCTGGTTTCCTCAGTGTGTATGTCCAGCAGTGGGATTGCTGGATCATAAGGCAGTTCTATTTCCAGTCTGCTTCCATTTCTGAGCTGTGTGTTCCAAGGCAAGTTGCCTGACCTCTCTGTGCTTCTACTTATAAGCTGTGTAATCATAGGCAAGTTGAGGGACCTCTTGTGCTCCATATCTGAGCTGTGTTCAGTTCAGTTCAGTCACTCAGTCCTGTTCCAGTCTTTGAGACCCCGTAGGCTGCAGCACACCAGGCTTCCCTATCCATCATCAACTCCTGGAGCTTGCTCAAACTCATGTCCATCGAGTCAGTGATGCCATCCAGCCATCTCATCCTCTGTCATCCCTTTCTCCTCCTGCCTTCAAACTTTCCAGCATCAGGGTCTTTTCCAGTGAGTCAGTTCTTTGCATCAGGTGGCCTAAGTATTGGACCTTCAGCTTCAACATCAGTCCTTCCAATGCATATTCAGAACTGATTTCCTTTAGGATGGACTGGTTAGATCTCCTTGCAGTCCAAGGGAGTCTCAAGAGTATTCTCCAACACCACAGTTCAAAAGCATCAATTCTTCAGTGCTCATGATCCAACTCTCACATCCAAACATGACTACTGGAAAAACCATAGCTTTGACTAGATGGAACTTTGTCAGCAATGTCTCTCCTTTTTAATAAGCCATCTAGCTTTGTCATAGTTTTTCTTCCAGAGAGCGAGCATGTTTTAATTTCATGGGTGCATGCACCATCTGCAGTGATTTTGGAGCCCAAGAAAATAAAGTCTGTCATGGTTTCCATTGGTTCCCCATCTATTTGCCATGGAGTGATGGGACCCAGATGCCATGATCTTAGTTTTGTGAATGTTGAGTTTTAAGCCAGCTTTTTCACTCTCCTCTCTCACATTCATCAAGAGGCTCTTTAGTTATTCTTCACTTTCTGCCATAAGGGTGGTGTCATCTGCATATCTGAGGTTATTGATATTTCTCCCAGTAATCCTGATTCCAGCTTGTGCTTCATCCAGCCTTGCATTTCACATGATGTACTCTGCATAGATGTTAAATAAGCAGGGTGACAATATACAGCCTTGTCGTACTCCTCTCCCAATTTCATTTCAGTCTGTTCTTCCATGTCCAGTTCTAATTGTTGCTTCTTGACCTGCATACATATTTCTTGGGTGGGAGGTAAGATGCTCTTGTATCCCCATCTCTTTAAGAATGTTCCACAGTTTGTTGTGATCCACACAGTCAAAGTCTTTGGTATACTCATTAACACAGAAATAGGTGTTTTTCTGGAACTTTCTTGTTTTTTCTATGATCCAGCAGATGTTGGCAATTTGATCTCTGGTTCCTCTGCCTTTTATAAATCCAGCTTGAACATCTGGAAGTTCTCAGTTCATGTATTGCTGAAGCCTAGCTTGGAGAATTTTGAGCATTACTTTGCTAGCATGTGAGATGAGTGCAATTGTGCGGTAGTTTGAGCATTCTTTGACATTGCCTTTCTTTGGGTTTGGAATGAAAACTGACCTTTTCCAGTCCTGTGGCCACTACTGAGTTTTCCAAATTTGCTGCCATGTTGAGTACAATACTTCAACAGCATCAATTTCAGGATTTGAAGTAGCTCAGCTTGAATTCCATCACCTCCACTGGCGTTGTTCATAGTGATGCTTCCTAAGGTCCACTTGACTTCCCATTCCAGGATGTCTGGCTCTAGGTGAGTGATCACACCATCGTCGTTATCTGGGTCATTAAGATCTTTTTGTATAGTTCTTCTGTGTATTCTTGTCTCCTCTTCTTAATATCTTCTGCTTCTGTTAGGTCTGTTCTTTATTGTGCCCATCTTTACAGGAAAGTTCCCTCGGTATCTCTAATTTTCTTGACGAAATCTCTAGTCATTTCCATTCTATTGTCTTTCTCTATTTCTTTGCATTGATCACTGAGGAAGGCTTTCTTATCTCTCCTTGCTATTCTTTGGAACTCTGCATTCAATTGGGTATATCTTTCCTTTTCTCCTTTGCCTTTCACTTCTCTTCTTTTCTCAGCTATTTGTAAGACCTCCTCAGATGACCATTTTGCCTTTTGGATTTCTTTTTCTTGGGGATGGTTTTGATCACCACCTCCTGTACAATGTCACAAACCTCTGCCCTTTGTTCTTCAGGCACTCTGTCTATCAGATCTAATCCCTTGAATCTCTTTGTCACTTCCACTATATAATCATAAGGGATTTGATTTAGGTCATACCTGAATGGTCTAGTCACTTCCCCTACTTTATATTAAGTCTGAATTTTGCAATAAGGAGTTTGTGATCTGAGCCACAGTCCGTTCCTTATCTTGTTTTTGCTGACTGTATAGTGCTTCTCCATCTTCGACTGCAAAGAATATAATCAATCTGATTTAAGTGTTGACCACCTGGTGATGTCCATGTGTAGTCTTTCTTTGTGTGTTGGAAGAGGGTGTTTGTGATGACAGGTGTGTTCTCTTGGCAAAACTGTTAGCCTTTGCCCTGCTGCATTTTGTACTCCAAGGCCAAACTTGCCTGTTACTCCAGATATCTCTTGACTTCCTCCTTTTGCATTTCAATCATCTTAGATGAAAACAACTTCTTTTTTTTTTTTTTGATGTTAGTTCTAGAAGGTCTTGTAGGCATCATAGAACCATTCACTCCAGCTTCTTCAGTATTAGTGGTTGGGGCATAGACTTGGATTACTGTGATACTAAATGGTTTCCCTTGGAAATGAACAGAGTTCATTCTGTCATTTTGAGATTGCACCCATCTTAGGCCAGTTACCTAAGTTCTCTGTGCTTCCATATGTGAGTGGTGTGATCTTAGTCAAGTTGCCTAACCTTTTTGTGCTTCCATATCTTAGCTGTGTGATCTTAGACAATTTGTGTGACCTTTTCTGTGCTTCCACTTATGAGCTGTGTGATCTTGGGCAAGTTGCCTGACCTCCCTTTGCTTCCATTTCTGAGCTATGTGATCTTAGGCAAGTATCCTGCCCTCTCTGTGTTTCGACTTCTGAGCCCTGTGATCTTTTTTTTTTTTAGGATTTATTTATTTATTCTTCATTTTTAAAATATTTATTTATTTATTTGGCTGCATTGAGTCTTTGTTTTTAATTTTATTTTTAAACTTTACATAATTGTATTAGTTGAGCCCTGTGATCTTAGGCAAGTTGCCTACCTCTCTATGCTTCAGTATCTTACCTGTGTTATCATATGTAATTTGCCTGACCACTCTGTTCTTCTAATTTTGAACGGTCTCATCTTAAGCAAGTTGCCTAACCGCTTTGTGCTTCCACTTCTGAGTTGTGCAATTGTAGGCAAGTTGCCTGTTCTTACTGTGCTTCCACTTCTGAGCTGTGTGATCTTAGGCAAGGTGCCTGACCTCTAGGTGCTTCCTCTTCTGAACTGTCTTATCTTAGTCAAGTTGCCTGAACTCTCTGTGCTTCCCCTTAAGAGCTGTGTGATCTTAGGCAATTTACATGATCTCTGTGTTTCCACCTTTGAGCTGTATGAACTTAGTCAAGGTGCCTGACCTTTCTGTGCTTCCTTTTGACCTGTGTGATTTTAGGCAAGTTACTTAACATCTCTGTGCTTCCGTATGTGAGTTGTGTGCACTTAGGCAAGATGCCTAACCTCTCTGTGTTTCCACATGAGCTGTGTGTTCTTAGGCATGTTGCCCAGCTTCTCTGTGCTTCCATATGGGAGCTGTGTGATCTTAGGCAAGTTGCATAAACTCTCTGTGTTTCCAAATTTGAGCTGTGTGGTCTTAGGCAAGTTGCCTAACCTGTCTGCCCTTCCATATCTGAGATATCCAATCTTACACAAGTTACCTAACATCTCTGTACTACCATATATAAGCTGTGTCCTTTTAGGAAAGGTGACAGAAATCTCCATGCTTCCACTTGTGCTGTGTGTTCTTAGGCAACTTGCCTAATCTCTCTGTACTTCGATATCTGAGTTGTGTGATCTTAGGCATGTTGCCTAACTTCTCTGTCCTTCTACTGAGCTGTGTGATCATAGGCAAGTTCCTTGACCTCTCTGTGCTTCCACTTATGAGCTTTGTGATGTTAGGTAAGTTGCTTGACAGGTCTGTGCTTCCACATCTGAGCTGTGTGATTTTAGGCAAGTTGCCTAACCTCTCTGTGCTTCCATTAACGAGCTGTGAGCTCTTAGGCAAGCTGCCTAATCTCTCTGCTTCCTGGTGAGTTTTATGTTCTTAGGCAAGTTGCCTAACCTCTCTGTGTATCCACTTTTGAGCTGTGTGATCTTAGGCAAGCTTCTTGACCTCTCTGTGCTTACACTTCTGACTTGTGTCATCTTAGGCAAGTTGCCTGTCCTCTCTGTTCTTCCATCTCTGAGCTGAGTGATCTTAGGCAAGTTACCTGAACTCTCTGTGCTACCACTTTGGAGCTGTGTGATCCTAAGCAAGTAGCCTGACCTCTAGTGCTTTCTTTATGAGCTGTGTGATGTTTGGGAAGTTTTCTGGCGTCTGTGTGCTATATGATCCACATCTGAGCTGTGTGATCTTAGGCAATTTGTCTAACCTCTGTGCTTACATATCTAAGCTGTGTGACCTTAGGCAAGCTGTGTGACCTTAGGCAAGTTGTGTAAAATCTCTGTGCTTCCACTTCTGAGCTGTGTGATCTTAGGCAAAGTGCCTGATCTTTCTGTGCTTCCACTTCTGAGTCTCTTATCTTAGGCACATTGCCTGACCTCTCTGTGCTTTCAACTTGGAGATGTGTGATCTTAGATTAGTTGCTACCTCTCTGTATTTCCACTTTCGAGCACTGTGATCTTAGTGAAGTTCCTGATCTCTCTGTGCTTCTACTTCTGAGTTGTGTAATCTTAGTCAAGTTGCCTGACCTCTGTGTGCTTCCACATGTAAGCTGTGTGTTCTTAGGCAAGTTCCTGAACATCTCTGTGCTTCCACATCTGAGCTGTGTGATCCTGTGCAGGTTCCCTGACCTCTCTGTGCTTCCAGTTCTGAGCTGTGTGATGTCAGGGAGGTTGCCTGACATCTCTGTGCTTCCAAGTCTGAGCTCTGTGATCTTAGGCAAGTTGCCTTACCTCACTACGCTTCCACTTCTTAGCTTTGTGATCTTAAGCAAGTTCCCTGACCTCTCTGTGCTTCCACTTTTCAGCTGTGTGATATTAGGCAAATTGCCTGACCTCTCTGTGTTTCCACTTCTGAGCCCTGTGATCTTAGGCAAGTTGCCTAAACTCTGTATGCTTCAATCTTATCTGTGTGATCATAGGTAAGTAGCCTTACCACTCTGTGCATCCATTTCTGAGCAATGTGATCTTAAGCAAGTTGCCTATCCCCTTTGTGCTTCTACTTCTGAGCTGTTTCATCTTAGGCAAGTTGCCTGACCTCTCTCTGTTTCCAACATTGCGCTGTATTCTCTTAGTCATGATGCCTGACCTTGCTGTGTTTCCATTTAAGAGCTGTGTGATCTTAGGCAAGTTTCCTGACCTCTCTGTGCTTCCACATCTGAGCTGTGTGCTGGTAGGCAAGATGACTAACCTCTCTGTGCTTCCATTTCTGAGCTGTGTGATCTTAGGCAAGTTGCCTGACCTCTGTGTATTTTGACTTATGAGCTGTGTGACCTTAGATAAATTGTCTGACCTCTCTGTGCTTCCATATATGAGCTGTATACTCTTAGGCAAGGTTTTAACCTCTCTGTACATTCACTTTTGAGCTGTGTGATCTTAGCCAAGTTGCCTAACCTCCCTGTGCTTCGCCTTCTTCTCTGGGTGATCATAGCCAAGTTGGCTGACCTGTCTGTTCTTCCACCTCTGAACTTTGTGATCTTAGTAAAGTTGCCTGACTCTCTGTGCTTCCATGTGAGTCATGTGTTCTTAGGCAGGTTTCCTAACCACTCTGTGCTTCTACTTATGAGCTGTGTGATCTTAGCCAAGTTTCCTGACCTCTCTCTGCTTTCTCTTCTGAGCTGTATGATTAGGTTAGGCAAGTTGCCTGACCTCTCGGTGCTTCCACTTGTGAGCTGTGTGATCTTAGGCAAGTTGCCTAACTTCTCTGTGCTTCAATATATGAGCTGTGTCTCTTAGGTAAGGTCCCTAACCTCTCTGTGCTTCCACCTGTGAACTGTGTGTTTTCAGTCAAATTGCCTGCCCTCACTGTGCTTCCACTTGAGCTGGATCATCTTAGGAAAGTTGCCTAACCTCTGTGTTGTTCCATATATGAGCTCTGTGCTCTTAGGCAAGGTGCCTAACCTTTCTGTGATTCCATTTCTGAGCAGAGTGATCTTAGGTTGCTTGACCTCTCTGTTCTTCCACTTATGAGCTGTGTTATGTTAGGCAAGTTGCCTAACTTCACTGTGCTTCCATTTCTGAGCTGTGTGTTCTTGGGCAAGTTGCCTCAACTCTCTGTGCTTCCACTTCAGAGCTGTGTGATCCTGTACACAGGTTGCCTGACTTCTATGTGCTTCCACTTCTGAGCTCTGTGATCTTAGGCAAGATGTATAAACACTCTGTACTTTCACTCCTGAGCTCTGTGATCTTAAGCATGTTGTCTAACTGGCTGTGCTTCCACTTCTGAGCTGTGTGATCTTTGGAAAATTGCCACAACCCGCTGTGCTTCCATATCTGAGATGTGTGCTCTTAGGCACATTGCCTAACCTCTCTGTGCTTCCATGTCTGAGCTTTGTTAAATTCAGATCAGTTGCTCTTTGTGACCCTGGCAGCACACCAGGCTCCCCTGTGCATCTCCAACTCCTGGAGCTTGCTCGAATTCATGTCCAACAAGTTGGTGATGCCATCCAACAATCTCATCCTCTGTCGTCCCCTTCTCCTCCTGCCTTCAATCTTTACCAGCATCAGGGTCTTTTCCAATGAGTCAGTTCTTCATCAGGGGGCCAAAGAATTGGAGCTTCAGCTTCAGAATTAGTCCTTCCAAAGTATATTCAGGACTGATTTCCTTTAGGATGGACTGGTTGGATCTGCTTGCAGTCCAAGGGACTCTCAAGAGTCTTCTCCAACACCACAGTTCAAAAGCATGAATTCTTTGGCACTCAGCTGTCTTTATGGTCCAATTCTCACATCCATACATGACTATGGGAAAAACCATAGCTTTGACTAGACGGACCTTTGTTAGCAAAGTAATGTCTCTGCTTTTTAATATGCTATCTAGGTTGGTCATAGCTTTTCTTCCCAGGAGCTAGCATCTTTGAACTTCGTGGATGCAGTCACCATCTGCAGTGACTTTGAGTCCAAGAAAATAAAGTCTGTCACTGTTTCCATTGTTTCCCCATCTATTTGCCATGAAGTGATGGAATTGGATGCCATGATCATAGTTTTTTGAATGTTGAGTTTTAAGCCAGCTTTTTCACTCTTCTCTTTCACTTTCATCGAGAGGCTCTTTAGTTCCACTTCACTTTCTGCCGTAAGAGTGGTATTATCTGCATATCTGAGGTTATTGATATTCCTCCCATCAATCTTGATTGCAACTCATGCTTCATCCAGGCTGACATTTCACATGATGTACTCTGCATGGAGTTAAGTAAGCAGGTTGACAATGTAGAGCCTTGATGTACTCCTCTCCCAGTTTGGAACCAGTCCTTTGTTTTTTTCTGGTTCTGACTTTTGCTTCTTGACCTGCATACATATTTATCAGGAGGCAGGTAATGTGCTCTGGTATTGCCATCTCTTTAAGAATGTTCCATAGTTTGTCGTGATCCACACAGTCAAAGGCTTTGGTGAGTCAATAATGCATAAGTAAGTGTTTTTCTGGAACTCTCTTGCTTTTTCTGTGATCCAACAGATGTTGCAATTTGATCTCTGGTTCCTCTGCCTTTTCTAAAACCAGCTTGAACATCTGGAAGTTCTCAGTTAACATGCTGTTGAAGCCTAGCTTGGAGAATTTTGAGTATTTCTTTGCTAGTGTGTGACATGCGTGCAATTGTGCAGTAGTTTGAACATTCTTTGGCATTGTCTTTCTTTGAGATTGGAATGAAAACTGACCTTTTCCAGTCCTGTGGCCACTGCTGAGTTTTCCAAATTTGCTGGCATATTGAGTGCAGCACCTAACAGCATCATATTTTAGGATTTGAAATAGCCCACCTGGAATTCTATCACCTCCACTGGCATTGTAGTGATGCTTCATAAGGCCCACTTGATTTCACATTCCAGGATGTCTGGCTCTAGGTGGGTGATCACACCATCGTGGTTATGTGGGTCATTAAGATCTTTTTTGTACATTTCTGTGTATTCTTCCCACCTCTTCTTAATAACTTCTTCTTCTGCTAAGTCCATACCATTTCTGTCCTTAATTTTGCCCATCTTTGCATGAAATGTTCCCTTGATATCTCTGATTTTCTTGAAGTGGTATCTAGTCTTGCTCATTCTGTTGTTTTCCTCTATTTCTTTGCATTGACCACTGAGGAAGGCTTTCTTATCTCTCCTTGCTATTCTTTGGAACTCTACATTCAGTTGGGTATATCTTTCCTTAACTCCTTTGCCTTTCACTTCTCTTCTTTTCTCAGCTATTTGTAAGGCCTCCTGAGACAACCATTTTGCCTTTTTGCATTTCTTTTTCTTGGAGATGGTTTTGATCACAGTCTCCTGTACAGTGTCATGAACCTCCATCCATAGTTCTTCAGGCAGTGTGTCTATCAGGTCTAATTCTTTGAATCTATTTGTCACTTCCACTGTATAATCATAAGGGATATGATTTAGGTCATACATGAACAGTCTAGTGGTTTTCCCTACTTCCTTCAAATTAAGTTTGAAGTTTGCAATAAGGAGTTCATGATCTGAGATACAGGTAGTTCCTGGTCTTGTTTTTGCTGACTGTATAGAGCTTCTACAGCTTCAGCTGCAAAGAATATGATCAACCTGATTTCAGTATTGACCACCTGGTGATGTCCAAGTGTACAGTCTTTCCTTTGTGCTGGAAGACAGGTGCATTCTCTTGTCAAAACTCTGTTAACCTTTGCCCTGCTTCATTTTGTACTCCAAGGTCAAACTTGCCTGTTACCCCAGGTAGCTCTTGACTTCCTCCTTTTGCATTCCAGTCTGCTGTGATGAAACTGACATCTTTTTTTGGTGTTAGTTCTAGAAGTTCTTGCAGGCATCATAGATCTGTTCACCTTCAGCTTCTTCTGCAATAGTGGTTGGGGCATAGACTTTGATTATTGTGATATTGAATGGCTTGCCTTGGATACAGAGTTCATTTTGTCATTTTTGAGACTGCACCCATCTTAGGTCAGTTACCTAATTTCTGTGCTTCTGTATGTGAGCTGTGTAATTTTAGACAAATTGTATGACGTTTTATGTGCTTCTGTGTATGAGCTTTGTGCACTTAGGCAAGTTTCCTGATCTCTCTGTGCTTCCATTTCTAAGCTGTGTGATCTTAGGCAAGTTTCCTGACCTCTCTGTGCTTTCCCATGTGAGCTGTTTGATTAGGTAGGTTGCCTGGCCTCTCCGTGCTTCCACTTCTGATGTGTTATCTTAGGCAAGTTGACTGACGACTTTATGGTTCCATATCAGAGCTCTGTGATCTTAGGACAGTTGCCTAACTTCTCTGTGCTTTCATTTATGAGCTGTGAGATCTTATGGAATTATCTAACCTCTCTTTGCTTCCACTTTTGTGCTATGTGATCCCAGGCAGGTTGCCAGGCCTCTCAGTTCTTCCACTTATGAGCTGTGTGTTCTTAGGCAAGTTGCCTAACTCCTCTGTGCTTCCACGTCTGAGCTGTCTGATCTTAAGCAAGTTTCCTGACCTCTTTGTGCTTCCATTTATGAGCTGTGTGATCTTAGGAAAGTTACCTAACCTCTCTGTGTTTCCATTTTTGAGCCGTGTGCTATTAGGCAAAGTGCCTAACCTCTCTGTGCTTCTACTTACGAGCTGTGTGATATTAGGAAAGTTTCCCGACCTCTCTGTGCTTCCACCAAAGTGCTGTGTGATATAAGGCAAGTTTCCTGACCTCCCTTTACTTCCACTTCTGATGTCTATGACATTAAATAAGTGGTCTGACCTCTCTCTGCTTCCTCATCTGAGCTATGTGATATTAGGGAGGTTGCCTGACCTCTCCCTGCTAACTCTTCTGAACTGTGTTAAGTTGGCAATATGCATGACCACTCTCTGCTTCCATATATGAGCTCTGCGACCTTAGGAATGTTGTGTAACCTCTCCATGCTTTCACATGTGAGTTGCGTGATTTTAGGCAATTTGCATGACCTGTCTGTGCATCCACTTATGAGCTATACTATATTAGGCAAGTTGCTCACCACACTCTGCTTCCATATATGATCTCTGTGGTCATAGGAAAGCTGCCTAATCTCTCTGTGCTTCCACATCTGAGCTCTGTGATCCCAAGCAGGTGGCCAGAACACTCAATGCTTCCACTTAATGTGCTCTGTGGTCTTAGGCAAATTGCTTGACTTCTCTTTGCATCCAATTCTGAGCTGTGTGATCTTAAGCAAGTTGCCTACCTCTTTGTGCTTCCATTTTTGAAATGTGTGATCTTAGGCAAGTTGCCAAACCTCTCTGTGCTTCCACTCTGAGCTGTGTGCTATTAGGCAAAGTGCCTAACATTTTTGTGCTCCCAACAAAGAGCTGTGTGATCTTAGGCAAATTCCCTGACCTCTCTGTGCTTCCACATCTGATGTCTGTGCCATTAAATAAGTGGTCTGACCTCTCTGTTCTTCCATATCTGAGCTGTGTGATCTTATAAAGGTTGCCTGACTTCTCCCAACTAACTCTTCTAAGCTGTGTTAACTTCACAAGTTGCCTGACACTCTGTGCTACCATATCTGAGCTCTGTGATCTTACAAAAGTTGCATAACCTCTCTGTGCTTCCATATGTGAATTGTGTGATTTCAAGCAATTTGCCTGACCTGTCTGTGCTTCTCCTTATGAGCTTTGTGATCGAAGGGAAGGTGTCTAAGCTCTGTGTGCTTCCACTTATGAGCCCTATGATCCCAGACAGGTTGCTAGACCTCTCTGTGCTTCCACTTATGAACTGCGTGATCTTAGAGAAATTGCCTAATATCTCTGTGTTTCCACTTCTGAACTGTGTGATCTTAAGCAAGTTGACTGACCTCTTTGTGCTTCCATTTATGAGCTGTGTGTTTTTAAGCAAGTTGCCTAATCTCTCTGTGCTTCTATGTATGGCTGTGTGCTCTTAGGCAATGTGCCTAACCTCTCTGTGATTCTGCTTAAGAGCTGTGTGATCTTAGAGAAATTTCTGACCAATCTTGGCTTCTAGTGCTGAACTACATGATTTAGGAAAATTTCATGACCTCTCTGTGCTTCCATTTATGAGCTCTATCCTGGTCGGCAAGGTGACTAACAGAGCTGTGAAAACTTAGGCAAGTTGCCTGACCTCTAGGTGCTCCACCAAACAGCCATGGGATCTTCGGCAACTTGCCTGACCTCTCTTTGCTTCTACTTCTCAGCTCTGTGACCTTAAATAAGTTGTCTGACCTCTCCCTGCTTCCTCTTCTGAGCTGTGTTGTCTTAGGCAATTTGCATGACCACTCTCTGCTTACATATGTTAGCTCTGTGATCTTAGGAAAGTTGCCTAACCTCTCTGTGCTTCTATATGTGAGCTCTGTGACTTTAGGCAATTTGCCTGACCATGCTGTGCTTCTACTTCTGAGCTGTGTGATCTTAGGCAAGTTGCCTACCTTTCTGAGCTTCCACTTCTGAGCTGTGTGAACTGAAGCAAGTTGCCTGACCTCTCTGTGCTTTCATACATGAGCTGTGTAACTTTAGCAAGTTGCCTAACCTCTCTGTGTTTCCACTTCGGAACTGTGTGATCTTAGTCAAGAAGTCTGACCTCTCTGTGCCTCCAAATCTGAGCTGTGAGATCTTAGGCAAGTTGCCTAACCTCTCAGTGCTTCCATATCTGAGATGTCTGATCTTAGGCAAGCTGCCTGACCTCCCCGTGCTTCCATATTTGAGCTGTGTGATTTTAGGCAAGTTGCCAACACTCTCTGTGCTTCCGTATGTGAGCTGTGTGATCTTAGGCAGGATGTCTGACCTCTGTGCTTCCACTTCTGAGCTGTGTGATTATGTAAGCTGCCTAACATCTCTGTGCTTCCTCTTGTGAACTGTGTAATTTTAGGCAAGTTATCTAAACTCTCTGTGCTTCCACAGAAGCTCTTTGATCTTAGGCAAGTTGCCTGATGTCTTTGTTTCCATATCTGAGCTGTGTGATCTTAGGTAACTTGCCTAACCACTCTGTGCTTCCACTTCTGAGGTGTGATCTTTGGTAAGTTTACTGACTTCTCTGTGCTTGCACTAATGAGCTGTGTGATCTTAGGCAAGTTGCCTGACCTCTCAGTGCTTCCACCTCTGAGCTGTGTGATCTTAAGCAAGTTGTCTAAATTTTCTGTTTCCACTTCTGTGCTCTATGTTCTTAGGCAAGTTGGGTAATCTCTCTGTGCTTCAAATTCTGAGCTGTGTGACCGTAGGCAAGTTGCCTGACATCTCCTTGCTTTAACTTCTGAACTGTTTGATCTTAGGCAAGTAGCCTGACCTCTCAGTGCTTCCACCTCTGAGCTGTGTGATTTTAGGCAAGTTTCCTAACTTCTCTGTGCTTACACTTCAGCGCTGTGGGAACTAAGCAAGTTGCCTGAACTCCCTGTACTTTCATATCTGAGCTGTGTGACATTTCACAAGTTTCCCAATCTCTCTGTGCTTCCACTAGTGAACTGTGTGATTTTGTCAAGTTGCCTGACCTCTCTGTGCTTCCACCTGTGAGCTGTGTGATCTTAGGTAAGCTGCCTGACCTCTCTTTGCCTCCATATTTGAGCTGTGTGATTTTAAGCAAGTTGCCTGACCTCTCTGTGCTTCCATATCTGAGCTGTGTGATCTTAGGCATGTTACCTAACCTCTCTGTTCTTCCACATCTGAGCTGTGTGATCTTAAGCAAGTTGCCAAACCTCTCCGTGCTTCCACATGTGAGTTGTGTGAACTTAGGGAAGTTTCATAACCTGTCTGTGCTTCCATATATCAGTTGTGTAACCTTAGGCAAGTTGCATACCCTCTCTGATTCCATATGTGATCTGTGTGATCTTAGGCAAATTTTGCAACATCTCTGTGCTTCCACTTCTGATCTGTGTAATGTTAGACAAGTGGCCTGACCTCTCTGTGCTTCTGCTTCTGATCTGTGTATCTTATCAAAGGTTCATGACCTTTCTGTGCTTTCATATCTGAGCTGTGAGATCTTAGGCAGGTTGTGTAATCTGTCTGTGCTTCCATTTATGAGCTGTGTAATCTTAGGCAAGTTTCATAACATTTCTGTGCTTCCATATATGAGCTGTGTAATCTTAGGTAAACTGCCTGACATCTCTGTGCTTCCATCTTTGAGCTGTGTGAACTTAGGTAAGTTGCCTTACCTCTCTGTGTTTTGACTTCTGTACTACATGATGTTAGGCAAGTTACCTAAACTCTCTGTGCTTCCACATCTAAGCTGTGTGATCTTAGGCAAGTTGCCTGACATCTCTTTGCTTCCACTTCTGAATTCTGTGATTGTAAGTTGATGAACCTCTCTGTACTTCCATATCTGAGTTGTGTAATCTTAGGCAAGTTGCATAACATCCCTGTACTTCCATATATCAGATGTGTGATCTTAGGCAAGTTGCCTATCCTCTCTGTGCTTCCACTTCTGAGCTGTGTGATCTTAGGCAAGCCGCCTGACCTCTCTGAACTTCCACATCTTTGTTGTTTTATCTTAGGCAAGTTGTGTAAAAACTCTGAGCTTCCATGTCTGAACTGTGTGATCTTAGGCAAGTTGCCTAACCTCTCTGTACTTCCAGTTCTGAGCTCTGTGATCTTACACAAGTTGTATAACCTCTCTATGCTTACACTTCTGAGCTATGTGATTTTAGGCAAGTTGACCTCTCTGTGCTTCCATTTTGGAGGTCTGTGATCTTAGGCAAGTTGCCTAACCTCTCTATGCTTCTACTTCTGAGCTGTGTGATCTTAGGCCACCTCCTAACCTCTCTGTGCTTCCACTTCTGATCTGTGTCATCCTAGGCAAGATGCCTGAACTCTCTGTGCTTCTATATCTGAGCTGTGTTTAGTTAATTTGAGTCATTCAGTCATGTGCAACTCTGAGACCCCATGGACTACAGCATGCCAGACTTCCCTGTCCTATTACTGCATGGCAAACAGATGGGGATAATGGTAACAGTGACAGGCTTTATTTTCTTGGGCTCCAAAATCACTGCAGATGGTGACTGCAGCAATGAAATTAAAAGTAGCTTGCTCCTTGGAAGAAAAGCTATGACAAACCTAAACAGTGTATTAAAAAACAGAGCCATCATTTTGTTGACAAAGGTCCATATGGTCCAAGCTATGCTTTTTCCATTAGTCACATATGGATGTGAAAGTTGGACCATACAGAAGGCTGAGAGCCAAAGAATCGATGCTTTCAAATGGTAGTGCTGGCAACTTTTAAGAGTCCCTTGGACAGTAAGGACAACAAACCAATCAGTCCTGAAGGAAATCAACCCTGACTATTCATTGGAAGGACTGATGCTGAAGCTGAAGCTCCAATACTTTGGCCACCTGATACATAGTGCTGACTCATTGGAAAAGACCCCAATGCTGGGAAAGATTGAAGGCAGGAGGAGGAGACAACACAGTATGAGATGGTTGGATGTCATCACCAACTAATGGACGTGAGTTTGAAGAGCCTCCAGGAGCTAGTGAAGGATAGGGAAGCTTGGCATGCTACAGTCTATGGGGTCACAAATATTTGGACATGACTGAGGGACTGAACAACAATAAACGTTTCTACTACAAATAGATGAACTTTGCCAGTGACATTAGTTGTGTTTTTCCAAATTTGTAAATTTCTGTTTAATTTGCTTTTGGGATGTTTTCTCATGCAATTTTTAATGAAATCAAGTATTCCCATGGTTTTCCCTTATTGCTTCTGGATTTGAAGTCATCTTTTGAAAATTTTTCTTGAGTACTAGTTCATAGAGGAATTTCCTGTGGTTGTACATTTGTGGGCAGGAGAGAAAGAAGGGGATCATATTAAGATGTCAGGTGTAAGAGGAACTCTGAAAAGAAGTGACTATCATGTGAGAAATCTGGGAAAACAATTTCACTAAGTTAAGAGAATTATGTGTTTGGACCAGATCTTAGTCCAATGTTTGTCTTGATAGCTCAGTCTCTACTCTTTTATATATGTATGTGTGTATATATATATATAATTAATATATGTAATTATAATTTAAACATATATAATATATAATTTATTAATATATATATAATATATAATTTTATATACTTTATATAACTGCTTGGGGTTTCCTGGTGGCTCAGATGGTAAAGAATCTACCTGCAATGCAGGAGACCTGGGTTCAATCCCTGGATCAGGAAGATACCATGGAGAAAGAAATGGCAACAGCCTCCAATATTCTTGCCTGGAGAATTCTATGGACAGAGGAGACTGGTGGGCTACAGTCCATGGGATTGCAAAGAGTTGGACATGACTGAGCAACTAACACACACACACACACACACAAAACTGCTTTTCTATTTTTTGTTTTCTTTTCTTCCTTTTTTTTTTTCAGCATGTTTGTTTGTTTTGGTTTTTGCTTTATTCCCCAGTTGGCATTCTGTTTCAGTTTTGTTTTCCAGTTTGTGTTTAAGTTATTTTTGTTTTTAATTGGTCAGTATCACCTTTGGTTTACTTTGCTGGCCAGGTCACTCTTTTGTACTTTGTTTTCTTTGTCCATCTGTGGTTCAGTTTGTGTGTATGTGTGTGTGTGTTGTGTACCATTGTTTTTGTTATTAGTCTATTTGATTTTTTATTTGATTTTGTATTTACCATTTGTCTGGGTTCACCTTTTGTTTCTTGTTATGTTTAGCTTTTTGTTTTGCGTGTTTATTTTAACCCCCTTTAATGCCATAACAAATTACTTGTGGAATCTCAGTTCCCTGGCCAGAGATCAGACCTGAGATTTTAGAGTGGGAGCACTGAGTCCAGGACCCTAGACTGCCAGAGAACTTCTATCATCAGGGAGTATTAATTTGTGAGAACTCCCATGAATGCCTCCACCTGTGTATAGGACCTGGCATCACCCAACTGGTGGCAGCACCCAGTGCAGGATGCCTCATCGAAGTAAAGAGAAAGACAAAAACAAAACTCAGTCATCAGCAGACAGGATTGTCACAAACACCCTAAAATATACCACCTCACGTAACCCTGCCCATCAAGAAAGAAAAAAAGATTCACCTCTTCCCACCAGAATGTAGGAATAAGTTACTCCAATCACAAAGCCTACAGAAACCACTCAACCAAACTTATGCAATGAGGGCATAAACCAAAAGGAAGAAGGAACATGACCCTATAGTCTGGGAAAAGGAGGCGTCAAACACAGTAAGTTACAAAAAAAAAAAAAAGAAAAGAAAGAAAAAGAAAAAAAAAAGGCAGAGCAATATTGTGAAAATGAAGAACCAAGGTAGAAAATATCAAGACCAAATAGGAAATAAGCAAACTACCTGAAAAATAATTCAGAGTAATGATAGTAAAGATGATCTGAAAAGCTTGAAAACAGAATGGAGAAAATGCAAGAATCAACACATTTAACAGTAGAAGTGACAAATAGATACAAGGGATTAGATCTAATAGACAGAGTGCCTGAAGAACTATGGATGGAGGTTCGTGACATTGTACAGTGATCAAGAGCCGCCCCAAGAAAAAGAAATGCAAAAAGGCAAAATGGTTGTCTGAGGAGCCCTTACAAATAGCGGAGAAAAGAAGAGAAGTGAAAAGCAAAGGAGAAAAGGAAAGGTATACCCATCTGAATGCAGAATTCCAAAGAATAGCAAGGAGAGATAAGAAAGCCTTCCTCTATTGCAAAGAAATAGAGGAAACCAATAGAATGTGAAAGACTTGAGATCTCGTCAAGAAATTTAGAGATACCAAGGAAACATTTCATGCAAAGATGGGCACAATAAAGGACAGAAATGGTATGGATCTAACAGAAACAGAAGATATTGAAAGGTTGTTGTTGAATCATGCAAAGACACCGGGATTCTTGGCCCCCGGAGGAGAAGAGTTCAATCCGGAGCCAGAGACGAGGCTTGATCGCTCAGAGCTTTTGTGTAATAAAGTTTTATTAAAGTATAAAGGAGACAGAGAAAGCTTCTGACATAGGCATCAGAAGGGGGCAGAAGAGTACCCCCCTGCTAGTCTTCAGCTGGATGTTATATAGTCACTAGCAGTCTGTTAATGAAAGAAAGGAATGTCTTAAAACTCAGAATGGCACCAGGCCCCTCACCCATAAGATGCATTTTGGGATAATCTTGGCACCAAATGGTTTATCCTGGGCCATAAAATGATTAACTTGAATCTTGAAGAAGTGCAGACCACCATACAAATAGTTTCATTTACATAGATTAGGGGGACAATATCTGAGTATAACATACTGGTTTGTCAAGTAGGTTCTGAGCCAAGAGGTGGAACCAACTTGAAGACAGAGTTTGGGGGTAAATGCATAGTACATTAGCATAGCTTAAGACAAACATTTCCATAAGAAAAAGGCATTGGTTATCTCTAGGTTTGAGAATAGTTAACTTCAGGTGAGATCAGGTGTCATTATGGCAACGCAGTATTTTAAGAGAAACCTCCTTTTAAATTTGTATAGAGAAGGAAAAAATATCACTAGTTTGTTTCCTCCTGCCCCTTAAGAGAGATAAAAATGTCTGACACTTGCAGGCTATTTCCTCTGTTTGGAGACCCCTGGCCTTCCTCCTGTTACCCTCTCAATATTAAGAAGAGGTGGCAAGAACACACAGAAGAACTGTACAAAAAAGCTCTTCATGACCCAGATAACCACGATGGTGTGATCACTCACCTAGAGCCAGATATCCTGGAATGTGAAGTCAAGTGGGCCTTAGTAAGCATCACTACGAAGAAAGCTAGTGGAGGTGATGGAATTCCAGCTGAACTATTTCTTTTTTTAATTAATTAATTTATTTTAATTGGAGGCTCATTACTTTACAGTGTTGTGGTGGTTTTTGCCATACGTTGACATGAATCAGCCATGGGTGTACATGTGTCCTTCTATCCTGAACCCCCCTCCCACTTCCCTCCCCATCCCATCTCTCTCAGTTGTCCCAGTGCACCAGCTTTGAGTGCTGTTTCATGGATCAAACTTGGACTGGTCATCTATTTCACATATGGTAGTATGCACATTTCAGTGCTATTCTCTCAAATCGTCACACCCTCGCCTTCTCCCACAGAGTCCAAAATTCTGTTCTTCAGTCTTTTGGACTCTGTGGGAGAGGGAGAGGGTGGGATGATTTGGGAGAATGACATTGAAACATGTAAAATATCATATATGAAATGAATCACCAGTCCAGGTTCGATGCATGATACAGGATGCTTGGGGCTGGTGCACTGGAATGACCCAGAGGGATGGTACGGGGAGGGAGGTGGGGGGTGGGGGTTCAGGATGGGGAACACATGTACACCCGTGGCGGATTCATGTTGATGTATGGCAAAACCAATACAATATTGTAAAGTAATTAGCCTCCAATTAAAATAAATAAATTTATATTAAAAAAAAACCAAAATTCTGTTCTTTACATCTGTGTCTCTTTTGCTGTCTCACATATAGGGTCGTCATTACCAGCTTTCTAAATTCCATATATATGCGTTAATATACTGTACTGTTTTTTTTTTTTTTTTTTCTTTCTGACTTACTTCACTCTGTATAATAGGCTCCAGTTTCATCCACCTCATTAGAACTGACTCAAATGCATTCTTTTTAATAGCTGAGTAATATTCCATTTTGTATACATACCACGACTTTCTTATCCATTCGTCTGCCAATGGGCATCTAGGTTGCTTCCATATCTTAGCTACTGTAAACAGTCCAGCTGAGCTATTTCAAATCCTGAAAGATGATGCTGTAAAAGTGCTGCACTCAATATGCCAGCAAATTTGGAAAACTCAGCAGTGGCCATAGGACTGGAAAAGGTCAGTTTTCACTCCAATCCCCAAAAAAGGCAATGCCAAAGAATGTTCAAACCACTGCACAATTGCATTCATCTTACACACTAGCAAAGTAATGCTCAAAATTATCCAAGCTCAAGAATTCTCCAGATTCTTCAATAGTATGTGAACCGAGAAATTCAAGATGTTCAAGCTAGATTTAGAAAAGGCAGAGAAACCAGAGATCAAATTGCCAACAAATGTTGGATCATAGAAAAAGCAAGAGAGTTCCTGAAAAACATCTATTTCTGTTTCATTGACTGTGCCAAAGCCTTTGACTTTGTGGATCACAACAAACTGTGTAAAATTCTTAAAGAGATGGGAAAACCAGACCACCTGACCTGCCTCCTGAGAAGCCTGTATGCAGGTCAGGAAGCAACAGTTAGAACTGGACATGGAACAATGAACTGGTTCCAAATTGGGAAAGGAGAACAACAAGGCTGTATATTGTCACCCTGCTTATTTAACTTCTATGCAGAGTACATCATATGAAATTCTGGGCTAGATGAAGGACAAGCTGGAATCAAGATTGCTGGGAGAAATATCAGTAACCTCAGATATGCAGATGACACCACTCTATGGCAGAAAGGAAAGAGGAACTAAAGAGCCTCTTGATGAAAGTGAAAGAGGAGAGTTAAAAATCTGGCTTAAAACTCAACATTGAAAAAATGAAGATCATGGCATCTGGTTCCAGCACTTCATGGCAAACGATGGGGAAACAGTGGAAACAGTGACAGACTTTATTTTCTGGGGCTCCAAAGTCACTGAAGATGGTGACTGCAGCCCTGAAACTAAAAGATGCTTGCTGCTTGGAAGAAAAGCTATGACCAACCTAGGCAGCATATTAAAAAGCAGAGACATTACTTTGCCAGCAAAGGTCCATCTAGTCAAAGCTATGGCTTTTCCAGTAGTCATGTATAGATGTGAGAGTTGGACCATAAAGAAAGCTGAACACCAAAGGATTGATGCTTTTGAACTGTGGTGTTGGAGAAGACTCTTGAGAGTCCCTTGGACTGCAAGGAGATCCAACCAGTCCATCCTAAAGGAAATCAGTTCTGAATATTCATTGGAAGGACTGATGCTGAAGCTCCAGTACTTTAGCCATCTGATGTGAAGAACGGACTCATTGAAAAAGACCCTGATACTGGGAAAGATTGAGGGCAGGAGGATCAGAGGACAACAGAGGATGAGATGGTTGGATGGCATCACTGACTCAATGGACATGAGTTTGAGCAAGTTCCCGGAGTTGGTGATGGACAGGGAAGTCTGGCATGTTGCAGTACATGGAGTTGTAAAGTGTCAGACACGAGTGAGCAACTAAACTGAACTGAACTGAACAAAGACCTAGAAGAAATAAAAATGAACAGAGATGAACAACACAACTGCTGAAATTAAAAATACTCCAGAAGGAAACAATAACAATAACTGAGGCAGAAAATGGTTAAGTAGGCTGGGAGATGCATGGTTGAAATAACTGCTGAAGATCAGAATAAAGGAAAAAGAATGGAAAGAATAGAGGATAGTCTCAGAGTCCTTTTGGACAATATTAAATGCAGTGATATTAGAATTATAGGGGTCCCAAAGAGGAATGGCTTCCAAGGTTCCTCTAGTGGTAAAGAACCCAGCTGTCAATGCTGGAGACATAAGGGACACTAGTTCAATCCCTGGGTCAGGAAGATCCCCTGGAGAAGGGAATGGCAACTCACTCCAGTATTCTGGCCTGGAGAATCTCATGGACAGAGGAGCCTGGTGTGCTACAGTCCATGGGGTTGCACAGAGTTGGACCTGAGTGAAGGGACTTAATACACAAAGAAGAGAAAAAGAAAGGGTCTGAGAAAATTTTTAAAGAGATTATAGTCGAATACTTTCCCAGGTTGGGATAGGAAATAGTTAATTCGGAAGAAAGCCAATGCTCTCATTCAAGATAAATCAAAAGAGAAATACACCGAGACACATACTAATCAAACTAAACAAAGATTAAACACAAAGAAAGAATATTAAAAGCAGCAAGGGAAAAGCAACAAGTAACACACAAGTGAAAACCCATATGATTAACAAGTGATCTTTCAGCAGAAACTCTGCAGGCCAGGAGGGAATGGCAGGATATATTTGAAATACTGAAAGGAAAAAAATCTACAACCAATATTAGTCTACCCAGCAAGGATGTTATTCAAAATTGATGGAGAAATACAAAGCTTTACAGAAAAGCAGAAGTTAAGAGAATTTAGCACTACCAAACCAATTTTACAACAAATGTTAAAGGGACTTCTATAGGCATGAAACACAAGAGAAGGGAAATATCTGCAAAAATAAATGGAAAACAATTAAGAAAATGCCAGTAGGAACATATATATCAATAATTATTTTAAATATAAATGGATTATGTGCTCCAACCAGAAGACAAAGACTGGCTGAGGAATACAGAAACAAGACCCATATATATGCTGTCTACGAGAGATGCACTTCAGACCTAAAGACACATACAGACTGAAAGTGAGAGAGTGGAAAAAGCTATTCCAATGCAAATATAAATCAAAAGAAAACCAGAGTGGCAATTCTCATATCAGACAGAATAGACCTTAAAATATAAAATATTACAAGAGATAAAGGACATTCCCTAATGATCAAGGCATCAACCTGAGAAGGTAACAGGCAGGAAGGCTAGGGGTCCCCAAGTGGAGGAAATAGACTGCAAATGTCAGACTTTTTTTTTTCTCTCTCAAGCAGCAGGAGGAAACAAACAACAAATTTCAGACATTTTTTCCCCTTCTCTATACAAAATTAAAAGGAGGTTTCTTTTAAAATTCTGTGTTGCCATGACGACACCTGGTTCCACCTAAACTTAACTTTTCTCAGACCTTGAGCTAACCAATGCATTTTTCTTATGGATATATTTTCTGTAAGCTATGTTAATGAACTCTGTATTTACCTTAGAATCTACCTTTCTTCAAGTCAGTTCTGCCTAAGACTTAGAACCAATAATGGCTCAACAAACCAGCAGGTTTTACTCATGGAAATATTCTCTTAAGCTATGTTTATAAAACTATGTATTTGCTTGGAAATCTGTCTTTCTTCAAGATTCGTGTCAATTGTTTTATGGCCCAGGATGACTCACCTTATGCCAAAGCTATCTCAAAATGAATGTTGTGGCCGAGAGGCCTGGAGCCACTCTCTCAATTTTGAGGCATTTATTTTCTCTAATTAGCAGCTTGCTAATAGGTATGTACCTCCTTGCTAAAAACTAGCAAGGTGGCACTCTTTCTGCCCCCTTCTGATGTCTATGTCAAAAGCTTTCTCTATCTCTTTTATACTTTAATAAAACTTTATTACACAAAAGCTCTGAGCAATCAAGCCTCATCACTGGCCCTGGATTGAATTCCTCTCCTCAGGAGGCCAAGAATCCTGGCGTTGTTCATGGCTCATAGTAGCAGCAACCTTTCAAAACCGTGAAGAAGACATAATAAATTGTAAATATTTATGCACCCAACACAGAAGCTCCTCAATACATATGCAAACACTAACAGACATAAAAGGGGAAAGTGACAGTAACACAATAATAGTAGGGGATTTTAACACCCCACTTACACCAATGGACAGATCATCAAAACAGAAAATTAATAAGGAAACACAAGCCTTCAGTGACACATTAGAGAAGATGGACCTAACTTTTATGTTCCAGGCATTCCATCAAAATGCAGAAGAATACACTTTCTTCTCAAGTGCACATGGAACATTCTCCTGGTCTATCATTCTCCAGGATAGACCACATCTTGGGTCACAAATCAAGCCTTATAAAATTTAATATATTGAAATTGTATCAAACATCTTTTCTGACTACAATGCTATGAGACTAGATATCAATCACAGGTAAACAAAACTGTAAGAAACACAAACATTAACATGTTTGCATATACTTGTGTGGTCACTAGTCACTCAAATTCACAGAATATTCTTTACAGGAACACATTCACAGATTCACTGAGATATAAGAAATGTTCACATACATGCACAACAGACCCAAATTCTCTAATATTGAAGCATATTCACAGACTTAAAACATATTCACCAATCTATTCATGTGTATAGACACAGTCAGGCTTCTCTTGTCACTCAGATGACAAAGAATCTTTCAGGAGAATCAATTCAGGAGACCTGGCTTTGGTTTCTGGCTTGGGAATATCCCCTGGAGAAGGGAATGACTACCCACTTCAGTATTCTAATCCAGAGAAATCCATGAACAGTAGATCCTGGCAGGCAAGAGTCCATGGGGTCACAAAGTGTCTGAAATGACTGAGCAGCTAACACCTTCATAGACACTCATATACAATCGTACACATTCCCTCACACAAAATGCTCACATGCCACTAACACATGAACATGCTTACAAATTCAGATATGCTGACAACAATATACTCAGATGCCCCTTTATGTGCATATTAATATGCTCACAAACAGCAACATTTTCACGTATATATGTGAACACAAATTTTCTCACAGGCATCACTAAGCTCATACTTTCACACACACCGGCACTTATATAAACTCACAAGCACATACTCATATCATCTTTACAAAAATGAAATCACACATTATCAAGCTTATACTAATGAACAGTTACACACTCACTCATGAAAATGTCCTTACATATACATTTCCTCAAACAAGCTCACACGTTCACTCACACACATTCTCATATAATCCCATCATATACAATTCCCCAGGTACGAGACACTCACAAAGAGCATCATAATCATATTCTTACAGATGAATATGCTCACATTTATCTTGAAGTTCACACATTTATACATGAAGAGATGTTCTAGTATACACACACACACTTGGACAATAACTCACAGAAATATACATCAATTTCGCATGCTCACAAACATGCACATTCACTCTCACACACGTGAATATGCTAACATTCATGACCATGGTCACACATTCACTCATCCATATGAAAACTTCCATTCATTTCAACATACAAACTCATATGTTTAAATAGGCTCCCATGATCACTCACACAAATAAATGTGATTATATACATGTCCAAGGTCACATTAACTTGCACAAACATGCTCCAACACCCATTCACTCATAATTACTGCTCACACATTCACCTGAATGTGACAACAAATTAAATCATACCAACATCCATACACTCATAGACACTCACATACACATTAATATGCTCAGAGGTAGGAATGTGATCACACTCACTGAGACATTCTCACATTCACTCACACAAATTCATTCAAATATACTAATATAGTTGAGTGTGGAGTGATGCAGAGGTTGGACGTGCTGTCCATTCATGTGTATTTGAATATGTTTGACATATAATCTGCTCTCACAATATGATGTTTCTGTCAATCTGGGTTTTGCATACATGGATTCAAATAATCTGTCATGTAGTACTGCAGTATTTGCTATTGAACAAATCTGTTTAATAGTAGACCTGTTTAAACTCCTGTTGTTTAAGAGTCAGATGTGCATTTAAAATATTAGAAGGGGAATTTCCTGACAGTCCAGTGGTTAGGACTCGACATTCTCCCTGCTGTGGCCCCATGTTCAATATCTGGTCAGGGAACTAAGATCCTGAAACCTGTGCAACATGCCCTCCCCAAAATATCAGACAAATAATCAAGCTTAAATTTACATACACACACACACCCCAGCATGGTAATATCCATTGATATGGTCACTTGTTCACTCATACATATGAACATGCACAAATATTTCCTTAGTCACAAATTTATATTCCTATTAACACACTCACACTTGAAGAGGCTCACACATTCATTTTCCCACACAGACACCACAATATAAAGGAACCATAGATGGCCTCACTTTACTTATTCACAGCAGGCTGTAACCCATTAGCTGAAAAGTCAGGCAGTACCAAACTCAGTTTTTACACACCAATTGGTTTAAATATTGGGTTGATCAGAGTTCGTTCAGATTATCCTTACCATCTTACAGAAAAACCTGAAAAATCTTTTTGGCCAATCCAATATATTCCAAACAAGCAGATTTTAATCCATTAAGAGTACTCTCATGGTAAAGAAATCATTTACTCCCATGGTAAAGAATCCACCTGCCAGTGCAGGAGACACAAGAGACTCCGGTTTGATCCCAGAGTCAGAAAGATCCCAGATAAGGAAATGAGAAGCCACTCCAGTAGTCTGCTTGGGAAATCCCATTGACAGAGAAGCCAGGAAGATTACAGTCCATGGGACTGCAAAAGAGTGTGACACCACTTGGTGACCAAAGAACAACAACAACAATAAAAATGTGAGGTTTTGTTTTTTTCTCTACATGTTGGGGCCAGAATGCTAGAGCATTAGAGTGGCCTGCTCTCCAGGAGTTAATTGCCCTGAAGATCTGATACACTGACCTTTACCTTCTTTTCCCCTTCTATGATGTCAGCCAAGAACCTTCACTTCATCTTTGCCTCCTTTTGCAATGGGAGTGGGGTACTACTGGAGCCCAATTTCTGTCCTAATGAGGCTCAAGAGTCCTATCAAAAAACGCATTGGCTGAACCTCTTCCATCCCTTCCCAAGGAGAGGGGAGGCACTCCAGTTCACTGGAAGCCCAAGGGTCTGGAAGTGATCCCCAGTCATCTATCTCCCGATCCGTCAAAGGTGTCCAAATCTTTCAGAATTCAAGCTGGGCAGTCAAATTATCCTTTCACTACACAAAGCGAACTCTTGGGCATAAGCTCTTTCAAGAGAAAAGAAGATTTTGTGTTTTTACAGAGGGTAGGTGCAGGGAGGGGTGCCCCACACCACCAACCCATAGCCCAGTGCTCCAGCTCCTCTGGAGCTGACCCAGGAATGACTATAGGGGCCAGAATGAGCAGAGGGCTGGGTGGTGCCCAAGCCACAGGAGGAGGCAGGATTGGACATCATTTTGAATGGCTCCTGGCATCTGCAGGATTTGCTAAACAGGCAATGCCATCAGGATGGGCAGAACCAGTTGTGTGCTAGGCTTCCTGCTCCCTCGCAAGCAGCCAGAAGCACCTCAGACCTAGCGCTCTTAGAAGCCAAGGGATTGGTTCGCAGTGTGCTTCTGGAGTCAAGCTGCTGGGCAGCTGCTCTTTTCACTGCTCTGACGTTCAGGTTCCCTGATCGAGTCCCACCTTCCCTGTCTCCCTTGCGCACAATGGTCTCATGTGAGAGGCGGCTATTTGCAGAATAACAGGCTCCCAGCCCCATCTCATGGTTAGCTCACTCACCCCCTCCTCTTTCTTCCACTAGCTCTCCAGCAGTCTCCAGTGTTTTCCAGTTCAGAGCTACCGTGTCCAGATGAGTGGCAAGTCCCTGTGCCCATATTGCTCACCAGATTCCAGCTCTTCAAGGGTGATGACAACAATCCCAACTGGACATTCAACTTTGACATCTAACCTCTCCTCTGATGTTCCTGAAATCATTCTGGACTTCTTTAATTGACAAGCAGGGGTTGCCAGGCTGCCAGGTACTGGGAGGGCAGTGAATGAATATACATTTTAGAAGAAGACGGCTCGGGTAGACATTGGCCTGAGCTTTTAAACCTCTGCCCATGCACCCTGCCTGCTGGCCAGTCCCTAGAGGAATTGGTGGTAGAGAAGGGGACATCCGGTTGAGATGGAGTCCCCTTGTTTCAGTGCCTATGTTACTGTGGTAGCTAACAGCACCCAAATCACAGAGGGTGGGGAACTCACGACCAAGGATCCACCCATCCATGTCCAGGGACTGAGTTCTCCTCAGCCATATGTACCATTCATGTGTGTGTGAGTGTGTGTGCTTGTGCAGGGAGCAGTCAGTTGTGGAGTGAGGGCTAAAATTAATAGCTTGTGCTGAGTTAACATGTGGTAAAATTGAGAGGATCTTGAATGGCCTAATTCCAAGTTTCTTTCCTCACTCTGCTCCACCAGATAGGGTCCTCTCAGAAACCCTCCTTAGTGAATGCACCTGATGCATTCCTGCATATTCTCCCTTAATAGTGTTTCCTTTTCTGCCAGCAGAGTCATTCAAAGAACCTAATCACATCTTGCTCAGGAATCAGGGGCTACCTCACCCACTTAATACTGCAAAACCCTCTTGCCACCGACCCTTCTGATTTAGTCTGTTCCAGAATGCTACCCTCATGTGTCCTACATTGCCCTGCAGAAATGTCCTCCTTTCCTGGGCTACCCAAGAGGTGAGTCACTGGGCCTCTGAACCTTTCCCCATAACCACCCAGAAGGTCTGGACCACTCATGATTAAATGGAGACAAAATCCAAAGCTGTAAACTTGCACTGCTCAAAAAAAGATTCTGAACAACTTTGTACAGAGAGAAAAGACAAAATGAAGGATTTCCATGCAACCAATGTGGCAGCAACATAGCAGAATATGGTTTCAGTCCAGCCCTGTCTGGCTTGAGGGCCCAGCGATGTTCTGCTGTGCCACTCTGTTACCTTTGTCTCTTTTGCAGTAAAAATCCTAATCATCCTAGTTATAGGGCAAAATGACCATGGCACTTTTGTGACACAGTGATGAGATGAAATCAAACCCAACTTAAACCAGAGTCCTTAAAACTTATTAAGCAACCATTGTCATAGGGGAGGTCCCTAGTCCTAATGAACCTGAGCTGAGGCTCTCTGAAGAAGAAATGCATAAATATGAGCAGAGTAGAGAAGACACCTCCCCATTCACACACACAAAGTACATCCAGTGACAAAGAAGCAAAATGGATGAGACAGAAAGAAATCTGAAAACTTGAATACAGAGGGAGGAAAGAATTTGAATGGCCCACACTTTAATCCAGTTGGAAATCTAAAATTTGCTAAAAGAATTTATACCTTTGTCCTTGGCAGACGACTGTCTTCTTACTGTGCTCACATGGTGTTTTCTTTGTTTAGTGTGGGGAGGGAGTGAAAGCTCTGTGGTGTCTCCTCTTCTTATAAGGATACTCTGCTGTTGGATTACAGCTCCATGCTTTTAATCTTAATTACTCATTTAATCTTATTTAATCTTTATTAAAGATTTAATCTTTAATAAGACCTCATTTAAAAAGACATTTAATGGCTAAGTAATACTCCATTGTGTATATGTACCACAGCTTTCTTATCCATTCATCTGCTGATGGACATCTAGGTCGCTTCCATGTCCTCGCTATTATAAACAGTGCTGCGATGACTATTGGGGTACACATGTCTCTTTCAATTCTGGTTTCCTCGGTGTGTATGCCTAGCAGCGGGATTGCTGGGTCGTATGGCAGTTCTATTTCCAGTTTTTTAAGGAATCTCCACGCTGTTCAAGACAGCAAAAGAGACACAGATGTATAGGACAGTCTTTTGGACTCTGTGGGAGAGGGCGAGGGTGGGATGATTTGGGAGAATGGCATTGAAACATGCATGTTATCATATGTGAAACGAATCACCAGTCCAGGTTTGATGCATGATACAGGATGCTCGAGGCTGGTGCACTGGGATGACCCAGAGGGATCGGCTGGGGAGGGAGGGTGGGCGGAAGGTTCAGGATGGGGAACACATGTACACCCGTGGTGGATTCATGTCGATGTATGGAAAAACCAATACAATATTGTAAAGTAATTAGCCTTCAATTAAAATAAATAAACTTATACTAAATAAAATAAAAAGACCTCATTTAATCTTAATTACTCTTTAAAGGCCATATCTCCAAATACAGTCACATTGCAGGTTAAGGTTTCAAGATACCCATTTTGAGATAATAGGATTCAGTTCATCACATCTCGACTTATATTTTAGGTGTGTGCAAGGCAAGTGATTCCCAGAGTTCTTTACCTCAAAGGGGACACTCTTAGGCAGTGGCCCAAGAGTTTATAAAAATGTGCAGATGGGCCCATTTGTTATCCAGGGCATCCAGTAATAAAATGAAGTTTGGCCAATTGTGCTGACCCATTGGTCTCATCCTTTATCATGGGTATTGTCACCATAATTTGTATGACTGCTTTCCATCCCTCCAGGGGATGATGGAGACAAGAACATATGTAGTGTACAAACACCCAATATTGTCCACTCAGTTGATTAAAGGGGCTCCTCAGGTAGCCAAGACGTCTGAGAGAGGGATGACTTCTCCACTATCTCATCTGGCAAGGGACTAAGGACAGTAGACCATGCCCTCTTGCAAGAAGTATATGCCAGAAAACTCTCTTGTATCAGGAAGGCCTCAGTAACCATGCTGAGGTTTTGGGTTGCTGGTTCCATGACACAAGGCATGCTGGGCAACTGGGTATGGAGTGTAGCAGGCTCAGGGTCTCTGAGGACCTCTATTTTGAGGATGGCCCAGTATGTGACCTACAGTTGCCTCTCTAGTTGTTTGTAGTACAAGGTCTAGAAGGGTAGTTTCTTGCATCAGTGGCCTGTGGGAAACTTATAGCTGTCATGGATGGTCCAAAAATGCCAGGGGGTGTAGGTAAAGGTTACTAAGGCCTCAACAGTGAAGGAACCTCTGGAGACACTAATGGGAATGTCCATTGATTTAGACATGGACAGATTCTAGAGTCTTTTGTTGGAAGGCTTTATCATTTTGTTAATGTAAATTGTTTTAGTAAATTCTGGGCTTCTAATTGGATTAAATTGTAACTTTAGACAGAAACAGGTATAAAACAAGTTTATATATTGGTTGATGAAAATGTTGTGATCAGAGGCTCACAGGAACTTAACCTTTTATTTCCCCTGGTAGCAATGTTTTAGTAGTCACTAATTCATTACCTTATAGAATATAGAGTGAACAGACACAAACACATTGCAAGGACTGATATACCTTGGTCATCTTCTGGAAGTACCAAAGGATCACAGTGATGCTCAGGGATTGTTCCTATTCCCATGCCCTTTGGGAGGAAACATTCATGCTGAGGGTCTCAGGTGTCTTTCTTGAGCATGTCAGAAAGCTTTGGAAAGGCCAACTCTCTGCGGGGCTTAGTCTGGGTACTTGCATGTGCTCATCCAAGACACCTCAAGGTGAAAGCACATGATTAATGAGAGAAATGCTTGCTCTCAGAATGAATGTCTTTGAGAAGACAGCCTGGAGGCCTAAGAATATGAAAGGATTTTGTTGGGCGAGGGCCAGAAGACTCTCTCTCTGTGTCAACCCATTTGCTTACCCTAAAAAGAGAGGTATACAAGATGAAGGTTGACGTGGATGTGACAACAAAATCCCTGTCCCAGCTCAGTTGGGGAAATGTGACTTGTGCTGGAGAACACAGACTAGTTAGCTCAGCTCAAGAGAACCCTGAGGGTGGAAGATTACTTTTCTTGGGGCAATCAGCTGCCCCTGGATGGATCCACATTAACATGGAGAGCTGTGTTTATGCTGATTCCCAGATGGGGCTCTTTAGGGGGTTGAAGTAATGCTTTTTTTGTGTGAGCTCCCCGTGCCTGCTTCCTCTCCTCTCCACTTGCTAGAATGCCTGCCCCCGCTACCCCAACCCTTCATCCTTCCTGTTGGCATGGACCCAGGCTTTGCACCCCATCTTCCAGATAAAAGCTGGGGAGGAAGAGGAGGCTGCCTCACTGCATGGTTGCTTCTGGCTGACTTACCATAGGGAGAGAAGGGGGCGGGGGAAATAATGTGTACACTTATGACTATACACATCTACATGTGTGCCAGAGAAAGCATGGCCCTGGAAACGTGACATCTGGGGTATTCTCTGTTGTTTGTTCTTTGGGAAACAATGTGGCATTTACTGATGACCAGTGACTTCTCTGTTTCAGCGAAAACTATGAGAATGGTTCTAAAGGTTTCAGACAGGGTGCTGATAGCACATTGTGTCTCTCTGAGTCCATATATTGGAGGTAAGCCATTTCTTTTTTTTTTAATTTTATTTTGTTTTTTAACTTTACAATATTGTATTAGTTTTGCCATATATCAACATGAATTCGCCACGGGTATACACGTGTTCCCCATCCTGGACCCTCCTCCCTCCTCCCTCCCTGTACTATCCCTAAGCCATTTCTACACACTTGAGGTTTTTTTTTTTTTTTTTTTTTTTTTAATTGAAGTATAGTTGACTTACAGTGTTATATTGGTTTCAGGTCCACAGCATAGTGACTCAATTTTACATATTTAGACATTCTCTTTTCGTTTTCTTTTCCATTATGGTTTATCACAGATATTGAATACAGTTGTTCCCTGTGCAGTACAGTAAGACCTTGTTTATCCATTCTGTGTATAATAGTTTGCATAATATATATATAGTGTATAATATTTTGCATCTCCCAATCCATTCCTGTCCTATATGCCCCCCACCCATGCCTTGGCAACCATAAGTCTGTTCTCTGTGTCTGTAATCTGTTTTTGTTTCATAGATATGTTCATTTGTAGACAGATGAATGTTTTTAAATGAATCTTTTTATATTTAATATTTAAATATTTCTTTAATTTATTTGACTATGTTGGGTCTCAGTTGTGGCACGTGGGATCTTCATTGCCACATGCAGGATCTTTAGTTAGAGCATAACGTTAGAGGCAAATGGGATCTTCAGTTGTTTAGTTGCGGTATGTGGTACCTTTAGTTGTGGCATGCAGGACCTTTAGTTGTGGCATTCAGTATCTTTAGTTGTGGCATGTCAGATCTTTGTTGTGGCATGTGGGATCTTTAGTTGTTTAGTTGTGACATGTGGGGTATTTTAGTTGTGGTATGTGGTTTCTTTGTTGCAGCACACAGGATCTATTAATTGTATCATGTGAGATCCTTGTTGCAGTATGTCCAGTCTTTTCACCTTGTGGGATGTTTTTAGTGGTTTCATGTGGGTTCTTTTAGTTAAAGTATGTGGGATCTTTGTTGTGAATGTGGGGTCATTGTTGCAGCATGTGGTATATTTCGTTGTGGCATGCAGGATCTTTATTGTGGCATGTGGGACCTTTAGTTGCAGCATGCGAACTCTTAGTTCTGGCACTTGGGATCTAGTTTCCTGACCAAGGATCAAACCCAGGCACCCTATATAGGGAGTGCAGTCTTAACCAGTGGACCACCAGGGAAGTCATGACACTTGAGACTTTCGGGTCATGTTGAATAGAGCTGAAACACAGCAAACAAGCCCCACCGTGTAAACTTACCACTGGCACTCCCCCAGGCTCTACACTGTGCCTCTCCAGATCTCAATTTTCTGACTTGCAGAAACCTGTAGTGTGGGTACTCTCAGGTTCCAACCTCCAGACTTTTTTCTATGACCCTGGAATTTCTCACACTTCTCTGGCTTCACATGCCAGAGGCCTTCTGCTCTCTCTACACTTCCTTGAGAAGGACCTACACCTGAAGCATACTCTCTGGTGTGACTGGAGAATCACTACCCACATAAAGAAATATAAAACAAGTTTATATATTGATTGATTGATGAAAATGTTGTGACCAGAGGCTCACAGGAGCCTAACCCTTTATTTCCCCTAGGAGCAATATTTTAGTAGTCATTCATTACTTGTATTGACTTTATATAATATATATTGAACAGACACAAACACTTGCAGAGACTGATATTCCTTGGTCATCATCTGAAAGTACCATAGGATCACAGTGATGCTCAGGGCCTGTTGCCATTCCCATGCTCTTTGGGGAAATACATCCTTCCTGAAGGTCTCAGGTGTCTTGGGTGAGCACATCAGAAAGCTTTGGAGAGGCCAACTCTGTGCATGGCTCAGGTTGGGTACTTGCCTGTACTCATCCAGGACACCTGCAGGCTGAAAGCATGTGATTCATGAGATAAATAATAGCTCCCAGAATGAATGTCTTTGAGAAGACAACCTTGAGGCCTAAGAATCTGAAATAATTTTGTTGGGCCAGTGCCAGAAGGTTCTCTCTCAGTGTCCAACCATTTGCCAGCCCTAAAAACAGAGGTATACATGAGCAAGGTTGACATGTTTGTGGCTACAAAGTGCCAGTCGCAGCTCAGTGGGGAAATGTGACTTGTGCTGGAGAATACAGACTGGTTAGCTCAGCTCAGAAGAACACTGAGGGTGGAAGATTACTTTTCCCGGGGCAGTCAGCTGCCCCTGGATGGATCCACACCAACATGGAGAGGTATGTCCATGCTGATTCCCAAATGGGGCTCTTTAGGGGTTTGAAGTAATACTTCTTCCTGAGAGCTGCCTCCTGCCTGCTTCCTCTCCTCTCCACTTGCAAGAATGCCTGTCCCCTCTACCCTAGTCCCTCATCCTGCCTGGTGACATAGACCCAGGCTTTGTGCCCCATCCTCTGGATAAAAGCTGGGGAGGAGGAGGAGGTTGTGTCACTGTGTCCTTCTGGCTGACTCACCATCAGGAGAGAAGGGAGTGGGGGATATAATGTGTACCCTTAGGACTGTACATGTTTACATGCCAGAGAAGGCACAGCCCTGGAAAGGTAACAGCTGGGGTACTCTCTGCTGTTGTTCTCTGAGAAATAATATGGCATTTACTGATGACCAGTGACTTCTCTGTTTTAGCAAAAACTATGCCAATGAAAATGATTCTGAAGGTTTTGAACAGGGTACTGACCCCACATCATATCCCCTGAGTCCATATATTGGCAGTAAGGTGATTTGACACACTTTTTTTTTTTAATGTATATTATTTTACAGTGTTGTGTTATTTTCAAGTGCACAACATTGTGACTCAGTGTTACATAGTTAGACATTCTCTTTTCATTTTCTTTTCCATTATGGTTTATCACAAGATACTGAATATATTTTCCTGTGCTATACAGTAAGACTTTGTTGTTTATCCATTCTGTGTATAATCTTTTGCATCTGCTATCCTAAACTCGCAATCCATTCCTCTCCTACAACCTTCCTCCACCCCTGCCTTGGCAACCAGAAGTCTGTTCTCTGTGTCTGTAAACTGTTTTTGTTTCATAGATAAGTTCATTTGTAGACAGGCAAAGGTTTTTAAATGAATCTTCCTATATTTAATATTTGAATATTTTTAAAATTTATTTGGCTATGTTGGGTCTTAGTTTTGGCATCTGAGGTCTTCATTGCCACATGCAGGATCTTTTCATTTGTGGCATGCAGTATCTTTAGTTACAACACAAGGGATATTTTTGTAGTAGTATGTGGGATCTTTTAGTTGTGGTACGAGGGATCTTTGTGGTGGCATGTAGAGTCTTTGTTGCAGCACATCGGGTCTTTGTTTTGGCGTGTGGGATCTTTGTTGGTGCACATTGGATCATTCATTGTGGCATGCGGTATCTTTATTTGCAGTCCATGTGATTTTTTAGTTGCAGCCTGTGGGATCTTAGTTGTGGCATGGGTGATCTTTTAGTTGTGGCATGTAGGATCTTTTTTGTAGCATGTAGGATCTTTAGTTCTGGCACATGGGATCCTTTAGTTGCTGTATGTGTGATCTTTGTAGTGACATGCGTGATCTTATAGTTTTAGTGTTTGGGATGTTTAGTTGTGGCCTGTGGAATCTTTAGTTGTGGCATGTGGAAACTTGTTGTGACACTGGGATCTTTGAAGCATACAGTATCATTAGTTGTGGCATGGGAATCTTTATTTGTGGCCCATGGGATATTTTAGTTGCATTATGCAGTTTTTTTTGTTGTTGTTGCAGCACATGGGATCTTTTAGTTGTGTCACACGGGTTCTTTGTTGAGGCATGTGAAATCTTTATTGCAGTATATGTATCTTTGATGTGGCATGTGAGATCACTGTTACACGATGAGGGATCATTAGTTGTGACATATACAATCTTGATTTGCCACCCGCAAGATCTTTTTGTTGTGGCATGCAGGATCTTTTGATTTTGGCATGTAGGATATTTTTGACCTGTGGCATCCTTTTGTGGTATGTGGGATCTTTAGAGTGGCATACAGGAGCTTTGTGGCATGTGGAATCCTTAGTTGTAGCATGCTGGATCTTTAGTTGTGACATGCAGGATCTTTTAGTTGCAGCATGTGGGATCTTTCTTGTGACATGTAGGATCTTGTACCATGTGGGACCTTTGCATTGTGGAATCTTTGTGTCATGTGGGACCTTTATCTGTGGCATCTGGGATCTTTTCAGTTGCGGCATGTGGATCTTTTAGTTGAAGTATGCAGGATCTTTGTTGCAAACGTGGGATCATTGTTGCAACATGCAGGATCATTTTTCTGTAGCATGTGGGATTTATTAGTTCTTGTATGATGGATATTTGTTGCAGCATGTGGAATCAGAGTTGCAGAATGCTGGATCTTTAGTTCTTTAGATGTAGCATGCAAGATCTTTTAGTTATGGCATGCAGGATCTTTGTTGCAGCATGTGGGATCTCTGTTGCAGCATGCAGCATCTTTCTTATGGCCCATGGGATCAGTAGTTGTGACACATGGAATCTTTGTGGCAGCATGTGAAATCTTTGTTGTGCCATGGAGGATCTTTTAGTTGTGGCATACTGGATCTTTTAGTCATGGCATCTGGGATCTTTATTGCAGCATGTGTCATCTTTTGTTGCAGTATGGGAAATCTTTTAATTGTGACATGTGGAATCTTTACTTGCAACATGCAGGATCTTTACTTTTGGTGTGTGGGATATTTTTCGAGGTATACATGATCTTTGTTGTGACATGTGGCATGTTTCTTGTGGCATATAGGATCTTTAGTTGTGGCATGTGGGATTTTTCATTTGCAGCATATTGTTTCACTGTTGTGTTATGCAGGTTCCTTTAGTTGTGTCATGCAGGATGTTTGTTGTGGCATGTGGAATCTTTGATGTGGGATCTTTGTTGCTGCAGGTGGGATCTTTGTTTCGGCATGTGAGATCATTAGTTGTGGCATGCAGTATCTTTATTTGCAGCCTGCAAGATCTTTCAGTTGTGGCATGTGGGATCTTTGTTGTGCCATGTAAGATCTTTTAGTTGCAGCATGCTGGATCTTTACTTGTGGCATGCTGGATATTTCATTGTGATATGAGGAATGTTTTAGTTGCATCATGTAGGATGTTTGTTGCAGTACATGGGCTCTTTAGTTGCAGCATGGGGGATCTTTTAGTTTCAGAATGTGGAATCTTTGTTGTGGCATGTAGGATCTTTAGTTCTAGCATGCGGGGATCCTTTAGTTCTGGTATATGGGATCTTTGTAGTGACATGTAGGATTTTTTAGTTGTGGCATGTGGGTTCTTTAGTTGTGGCATCTGGGATCTTTAGTTTGGCATGTGGGATCTTTGTTGTGGCATGTGAAATCTTTAGTTCTTTAGTTGCAGCATATGGTGTTTTGATCATGGCACATGGAATCTTTTAATTGCATCATGTAAGATCTTTGTTGCAGAATGTAGGATCTTTAGTTGCAGCATGTAGGATCTTTATCTGGGGGCATGTAGGATCTTTTTAGTTGCTGCCTGAGGGATCTTTTGTTTTGGCACATGGGATATTTTAGTTGAGGTATGTGGGATCTTTGTTGCAGTATGTGGGATCTTTAGTTGTTTAGATGTGGCATGCGAGATCATTTTAGTTGCAGCATGCGGGATCTTTTAGTTGTGACACATGGAATGTGACACATTGGATCTTTAGTTGGGATATGTGGAATCTTTGTTGTAGTATGTGTGGTCTTTGTTGTGGTCTTGGGGTTCTTTAAGTTGGGGCATGCAAGTTTATTTTTAGTTGCGACATGAGGGATATTTCAGTTGAAGCATGTGACATCTTTTAGTTGTAGCATGCAGGATATTTAGTTGTGGCATGTGGAATATTTAGTTATGGCATGCCAGATCTTTATTTGTGGCATGTGACCTTTAGTTGCAGCATGCAAACTCTTAATTGTGGCGTTTGGAATCTAGTTTCCTGACAAGGAATCAAAGCCAGGCACCCTATATAGGGAGTGCACTCTTAACCAGTGGACCACAAGGGAGGTTATGACACTTGAGACTCTTGTGTTAAGTTGAATATACCTGAAATACATCAAACAGCCCCACCATGTAAACTTAACAGTAACACTCCCCTAGGCTCTACACTTTGCCTTTCCAGATCCCAACTTCCTGATTTGCAGGGACCAACAGTGGGGGGACTCCCAGGTTCCCAACCTCCAGGCTTCTTGCTCTGACCCTGAAATTTCTCACATTTCTCTGGATTCACATGCCAGAGGCCTTCTGCTCTCTCTACACTCACTTGAGATGGATGCGCACATGAAGTACACACCCTGGTGTGACTAGAGGAGCACTATCCAAAGAAATGGTTGTGCAGACCATGGGTGCTATGCTACTCAAGGTAGAATTTTCTGCTCCATCTGTCAGGCTCTATGGGGAAGGCACTTGAGCACACATTCACTGCACCCTGGCTTCTCACTCTATTGAGTTTGTTAAAAACTGAGCACATGATCTGTCTTATCTACCTCACCTACCCCAACCAAGTTGCTTGCTCCTCTGCCCTCAAGTCTTCAACTCCTACTGGGTTTTATTGGTTCTACCTCCAGAAAACATCCCACCTCTGTACTTCTCTCTCCACCGATCATGAGTCACCTCCAGATTAGGCCTTGGTGATTTTCCTCCTGAAAACTTCTCTCTGTTGCAGAAACCAGTACTCAAGAAACCAAGCACTACACTCGGAGAGTTGGAGAACTCAGATTTATTACACTGGCAGGCCCAGAGGAGTTGGGACTCCAAGCTCTGAGCTCCGAAAAAAGAGGTTACAGGCTTTTTTATACACGGACATTACCGGGGTCCAGCCCCAGTAGGATCCAGGGATTCCCTCAGGAGGATGGCGTCAGTGAATAGGGAAAGTAAAAGGGGAGAGAAAGAGGCTTGATCTTCCTTGGTTTACACAGAAAGCCAATAAAGCTCCTGATATGGAACTTGCTCTGTTCACAGAGGCCGCAGGCGCCCTCTCAGTGGGGTGAGGACGCAGGATGCCCTCTCCCTAGTGAAGATGCAGGGCGCCTTACCGATCGGGTCTTAGAAGCCCAGGCAAAAAAGTGAACTCAGAGAGCCCCTGTGTTCCAAGTAGTCATCCTGAAAGACGAACAGAGAGAGAAAAAGAGAGAAAAGGAAAAAAAAAAAAAAATGACACCGGGAGACCAAGCCTGATGAGCAAGGCCCGCAACTTTATTTTTAAAAAGAGCTTTTATACCCTCAGTTGTACATAGAGGATACTAGGGGGGTGTGGAGTCATGTAAGGTCAACAGTCCTTGACCCTTATTGAGACCAGGCTTTTTTTTTCTGCAAACTTATCATATACAAAGGCTTTAGGTGATTTACATCATCTTCTGGCCAGGAGGCCTGTTAACATTTTTTCTCTGATAAAGGTTAGTCAACCAGAAAACTTATTTTCTCCAAAGGTGATTTCTCTAAAGTTTGGCACCACTCCCTGAAAGCACTAGATAAAGTTGCATTCCTATAGGGCAAAGGTGCAGTGGGGGATAACAAGCAAAGAATTTATTAACTCAAGGGTCTAAGGTTGTTAACATCAAGGTTACTACTTATTTTCTCTATATACCGATTATATCAATTAATATACTCCCAGGGACACAGTGGGTAAGGGATTGGAAACTTGGCAGCAAGCATGAGCTCAACAGTGAAACCCTTCACCAGTTCTATTCTAATAATTCTTAACTCCTCAAAAGGCTCTATATTGTTAGAATATTTTAGGCTTCCCATGCCTCTCACAGTTGGGAGGCTGTAAACAATCACATGCATAGCTGTAAGAGTCTGGATAAACCTGTCAGGCAAGTTAGAAAGCTATCTGAGGGGTTTGGATTGAAACGCTCCTATTGTGCCTAGGAGACTTATTAACTAGAGCTCTAAGTTGATGTCCTTCAGAGAAAGGTGGTCGGGGATAGCCCCCCGTTGATGTCAGAGGAGTTGGTGAGAGTCATAAAATAGTAAGACAGATTCTGGTTTGGGGGGTGGGGGTGGATGCTCAAGCAGGTCCAGGGGGCCCCTCAAGTCCTGATCTGCCTTTGCCTGTCAGGTCCTCTCCGCATGACCTTTGTCATGGGTGGGATCTCCTGTGGTGGCTCCCGGCAGGACATTGCATGATTAAGCAGGTTTGCGGGTTTCCAGGGGCTAGGTGATTGCAAAGAGCAGGATAAGGGTGAGTGAGATAAGCTCCAGTTCCTAGTATTGTGAGTCCCCACTTTCTGAGACCTACATGATCTAGACTTTGCAAGGAGCAAGCTGGGTTACAGAGGCAGAAGGAGCAGGAGGTTATATAAAATTTTAACTTTTCCTCTTCATTCCCCCCTCTTGATGCTTCTATCACTTGTAGAAATCATCATCTCATGTTTTGGTAGAACATTCAGAGCTCCCCATTGTTTAGGGGGCTGTATTGAGCTATTACCATTTGTAACTTTATGGATTCAATCCGAGAGGTTATGAACTGGGTAACTGCATTGAGAATACAAGGGCCAAACAAGAGCACCACAAAGAGCATGAAGAGAGGACCTAAAGGGAGAGGCCACTATGCCCAGCTCTAGATATTGTTCTAATTACCCCAGGAATTAGCTAGTTTCTCTCTCCTTTTTATGATTTGTTCCCTTAGCTGTTGGGCCATGTCCCTGACTATTTCTGATTGGTTTACATAAAAGCAGAATTCTTGATTTAAGAAGAGACAGAGTCCTCTCTTTTCAGCTGTCAGTAGGTCTAGCCCTCTCCTATTCTGTAAAACCACCTCAACCAGGGAGTCTAGTTGGTCCTGTAATGAAAAGTGCACCAATAATACCTATCAGGGATAGAGGCCAGGGTTGACAATGAAAATCCATTGATATTTTGATAGCTGGACCCTCAAGATTCTACTGTGCATTGACCAGCCAGCTGCCAGAGTGTGGCTGGAGCAAGGCTGAAGAATCCTCAAGCTTCTTCCATGCATTAACTAGTCAGCTCCCAGAATGACTAGAGCAGGGCTCAGTGTCCTTCATAGGTGAGGGCCGTTGTCTTTGTAACTTGACCTTGAGGAGGTTTTGGGGGTCCTGAACTGTTTTCCAGGTGTCCTTATCACAGGAAGCCACTTCCTTCTTGACTCTGGTGTGGTGGATCTAAGGGATGATGCCTATAACTCTAACAGTAGCAGGGGTTGCCAGGGTGACCATGTGATGGCATGTTCAAACAGGCTGAAGTGGTTCTTTCTTTTTATTTTTAACCCACATCTCATCTCCTGGCTGATAGGGATGAACCCAGTTGCCCAAGGAATGGGTGTCCTTTTTAAGGTTTCTCGTGTGATATGGCAGAAGACTTTTCCAGGGCCTGGAGGTGTCAGGACATCTCCAGGTCAGCTAGTTGTTGGTGGTTTCCCTTGAGCTTTTCTATTAATGGGGGTGGTCTCCTGTATAAGATCTCAGTGGGAGAATTGCCTGAGGACTTTGGGGTGCACTTACAGAGGGAGAGGAGAGATAAGCAAGGGAGAGATAAGAAACCCTTCCTCAGTGATCAGTGCAAAGAAATAGAGGAAAACAATAGAATGTGAAAGACTAGAGATCTCTTCAAGAAAATTAGAGATACCAAGGGAATATTTCATGCAAAGATGGGCTCAATAAAGGACAGAAATGGTATAGACCCAACAGAAACAGAAGATATTAAGAGGTGGCAAGAATACACAGAAGAACAATACAAAAAACATCTTCATGACCCAGATAACCACAATGGTGTGATCACTCACCTAGAGCCAGACATCCAGGAATGCAAAGTCTAGTGGGCCTTAGGAAGCATCACTACGAACAAAGCTAATGGAGGTGATGGAATTCCAGTTGAGCTATTTCAAATCCTAAAAGATGATATGGTGAAAGTGCTGCACTCAATATGCCAGCAAATTTGGAAAACTCAGCAGTAGCCACAGGACTGGAAAAGGTCAATTTTCATTCTAGTCCCAAAGAAAGGCAGTGCCAAAGAATGCTCAAACTCCCGCACAATTGCACTCATCTCACATGCTAGTAAAGTAATGCTCAAAATTATCCAAGCCAAATGTCAACATTATGTGAACTGTGAACTCCCAGATGTTCAAGCTGGTTTTAGAAAAGGCAGAGGAACCAGAGATTAAACTGCCAACATTCGTTGGATCATCGAAAAAGCAAGAGAGTTCCAGAAAAAACATCTATTTCTGCTTTACTGACTATGCCAAAGCCTTTGACTGTGTGGATCACAATAAACTGTGGAAAATTCTGAAAGAGATGGGAATCCCAGACCACCTGACCTGCCTCTTGAGAAACCTGTATGCAGGTCAGGAAGCAACAGTTAGAACTGGACATGGAACAACAGAATATTTCCAAATAGGAAAAAGGGTAGGTCAAGGCTGTTTATTGTCACCCTGCTTATTTAACCTCACTGAGGGGATGGGCAATTGCCATCCATAATGGACAAGACACCTCCTAGTTCATTAAATTTGGGGGTGTAATTGAACTCGAAAAGGTGAACTAGTCTCAATTTGGTAAAAGAAAAGCTCCTGGTGCCCCAACCTTCCATGTTGGTAAAGGAGATCCAACGTATGGCAGGACTCGGTTTGGACTCTGTTGCCAACCTCCAATATTTGCTGGCCTCCTTCTATAGAGTCACTCTCAGGAGTTCCACTTTTCAGGGGGGACCTGAGCAACAGTAGGCACTAGATAAACTAAAGAAGACTATCATTTCTGCTCTCCCACTAGTGCTCTGAGGGCAGGTCTTACTGGTAGAAGTTTGAGTCACCCTAAAATTCACTCTGGGAGCCACTTGACCAAATGCCCCTCGAAGTGGCATAAGCAGTCAAAGACTCAGTCCAGTGGTATTTGCCAATGGAGAGACAACTTCTGGAGGTACACTGAGCCCTTACTGAAACTCAAGGCTCTACTGTAGCAGAGCCAGTTAACCTATGGATTGAGATTCCTATTTGGATAAGGGCATGGCAACCCACTCCAGTATTCTTGCCTGGAGAATCCCATGGACAGAGGAACCTAGCAGGCTACAGTCCATGGGTTTGCAAAGAGTTGGACACGACTGAACGACTGACACCTCTGAGATTCCTATTGTGCCCTGGGTGATAGCAGAAGCTCCTCGTATACCAGCAGAGGTCTGTATTAAAATGGTAATGTATCTACTGGATGGAGCTACGTCTGGCCCTAGTAGACTGTTGTAACTCCATGAGAAAATAGCCACGTTCCCTGTTCTGAAGTTAGTTTTCTATAACCTCCCAGCCTTCTTTTTTATCAATGTTTAATTAATCCCATGTGTATAATACTGAGTTCAGTTCAGTTCAGTCGCTCAGTCATGTCCAACTCTTTGTGACCCCATGAATCACAGCACACCAGGCCTCCCTGTCCATCACCAACTCCCGGAGTTCACCCAGACTCATGTCCATCGAGTCAGTGATGCCATCCAGCCATCTCATCCTCTGTCGTCCCCTTCTCTTCCTGCCCCCAATCCCTCCCAGCATCAGAGTCTTTTCCAATGAGTCAACTTTTCGCGTGAGGTGGCCAAAGTACTGGAGTTTCAGCTTTAGCATCATTCCTTCCAAAGAAATCCCAGGGCTGATCTCCTTCAGAATGGACTGGTTGGATCTCCTTGCAGTCCAAGGGGCTCTCAAGAGTCTTCTCCAACACCACAGTTCAAAAGCATCAATTCTTTGGTGCTCAGCCTTCTTCACAGTCCAACTCTCACATCCATACATGACCACTGGAAAAACCATAGCCTTGACTATATTTTTAATTTAATTTTTATGTTACATTTTTACTGAAATACCATTGATTTACAGTGTTATGTTGTTTCAGGTATACAGCAAAGTGACTCAGATATATGTATATGTATGTGTATATATTCACCTGTATATAAGTGTGTGTATATTCTTTTTCAGATATTTTTTCCTAATAAATTATTACAAAATGTTGAATATAATTCCCCATCCTATATGATAGGTCCTTGTTGGTTATCTATTTATATATATTAGTGTGTATATTTTAATCCCAAAGTACTTTTTATTTTAGGATTTTGTAATTCAGTGTTTCAAATTCCACTCTTGATTCTTTTTGTAAATGTATTTTTAAATGGAGGATAATTACTTTACAATGTTTTGCTTGTTTCTGTGATACCACAATGTGAATCAGGCACAAGTATACATTTATTCCCTCTCTCTTAAGCCTCCCTCCTAACCTCTGCCTGTCCCACAACTCTAGGTTGTCACAGAGCTCCAAGCTGAGGTGGAGGAATCCAGAACCTGTTCTACAGAGTGAAGTAAGTAAGAAAGAGAAAAACAAACATTGTATATCAACACATGTATATGGAATCTAGGAAAATGGTAGTGATGAACCTATTTGCAGGGCAGGAATAAAGATGTAGACATAGAGAATGGACTTGTGGACACGGGGGAAGGAGAGGGTGAGATGAATTGGGACAGTAGGATTGATGTATATGTACTAATATATGTAAGGTAGATAGCTAGTGGGAAACTGCTAGCACATGGAGCTCAGCTTGGTGCTCCTGGCCTTCTATAGAAGCCTTCCAATCAGTTTGTCCATGCAAAGCACCAGCTTTCCTCCCAATGTTTTTAAGGGTTTAACAAAATAGCTTATATAGCCCTTGGGACTGCCATACAAATTACACAGGAAACCCAATGTTCCCACATCAGTGTAAAGCCAAATAACAAGGGGCATTACAAGAAAACATTTTTTGGGTTTTTTACCTTTCCTATCACCCTCCTATAGCAAGTATCATGGAAAGTCATGATGGACTTTTAAATCAAGGGCTAGTGAGAGAACCTGAAGGACAGTGGTCCTTCAAGTGGTCAAAAATACTGTCCATGGTTTAGATTATATTAAATTCATGTCCCTATGGCATAACTCCACCATATTTAAGTTCACAACAAATGAGGAACCCACCCAGAGACCTTTCTATCTCTGCTGGTGTACATAGACACACCAGACACAACCCAATTATTGGTTTGACAGACATGGAAACCCAGGCACTGCTATGTGTAGAAAAGAAACATTCACCTGGTACTTTCATCTTTCCTGTCTCCCTCATAAAAAATCCAGAGCTTAGCCACCTCCTTCTTGATCCTGATGAGAACCTGACACATACCAATGATTCTGAAACCATCTTTAGCCTGTTTTTATCATCATCCAGTATAACCAAAGCAAACTACCTACCACTTTTTAGATAAAGAGGTGACCTTATCCACCATCCATGTACTTTAGTCCACTGAAGCCAAAAGGTGGACCTAAACATCTCTCTGACCAGGTAACACCATGTACACTTTACCCAGGGACAATAGGGTCCTCTACTGCTGACAGGTGACCTTAAGCCCTACAATGTTACCATGTCCCTTCTCACCTGAGAAGTTCCTACCCTTGTCAGTGTTGACTCCATGTGTATTGGTGGTTCTCCCAGGGCTAGTAATCTACACGCTACTATTGACAAGGTCTGTCTGGAGACCATACCACACGCACATAACAGGGAGTCTTACAACACAGGCCAGATTGGGGAAAATGGGAATCATGTTATTGTCTATTCAGATTCATCCTACTATCATGACCACAGATACCAACACTGTGGTGATTCAGCTGTGATTCATAGATGCCTTGTAAACTGTCAGAGCCAACTTTGACCTCAGATCAAATGAGACCCACTGTGATTAAGTAGTGCCATTAACCACATGGAGCCACAGTCTCTTGAGTCTTGTTTGCAGAATGCCCAGAGATAGAATGCACCCAGTATTATAGCCAGGATCCTTGTGCAGTCATATTGCTGCTGCTGCTAAGTCACTTCAGTCGTGTCCGACTCTGTGTGACCCCATGAACAGCAATGCACCAGGCTCCTCTGTCCACAGGATTCTCCAGGCAAGAGTACTGGAGTGGGTTGCCATTTCCTTCTCTGGCAGTCATATTAAGAGTGTTGTAACACAGAGCCATACTAACAAAGTCTATGGGATTACAATTAGATAAAATGACTCAGATGGTAAAGAGTCTTCCTGCAATACAGGAGACCCAGGTTCAATCCCTGGTTCATGAAATTCCCTTGAGAAGGGAATGGTAACCCACTCCAGTATTCTTGCCTGGAAAATACCATGTACAGAGGCGCCTGGTGAGTTCCATTCCATGGGATTGCAAAGAGTCAGACACAACTGAGTGACTAACACTTTCACTTTTGCATAGCTCTTCCTAATCCCTGGCATAATGATGAATGTAAATCCTGCCAAAATGTATACCCTTACAACTATTGGTTTCTTTTTTCATTTGTTATTTATAACTATTTTTTCCTCTAGTACCAGTCCCATTTATTGAAGCTTTCCCTGGAAAAAATTGCACTAGGTGACCAAAGACACTTTACACAAAAGAAAGTTTCACATAAGTGTACACAATAATATTCAGTCACACACACAAACCCATGTAGACACTCATAAACAAGTGATAATGTAAATGTATAAACAAGCTCCAACAAACATATTGACATATTCACTGAAATGAACTTGCTTACAAATTAATTCATGTACAAATGCACACCCACATACACTCAAAACTTCACTTAAAATTTTGCATCGTGCTCAATGCATGAACTTGCTTACATATTCAGTTGCATTAAGGAAAATAATTATCCTTTAATACCTTCACACAGACCAACTTGCTCATGCATTGATTTTCACACATGAACGTGTTTACATATATGCACATGCTCACACACTCAGACATGAATGAACATACAAATTCATATATTCAAAAATATAAGCTTTTACACTTGCACAGGAACATGCTCAAAACACAAACGTCTTCACTCTTTCATTGTCACATGTTCATGGTTACATGCAGAAGCATACTCAGACATTCACTCACACATTATCATATTTAAACATGAAAATTTCCAGACACACAGATGTGCTCACAAATAGGTCACTAACGACTGTAGACCCCTACTTTCACTCACATTCCCACATAAATAGACACATTCTCATGAACTTACATACAGACACAATTATACACTCACACACACACTCCCTACATCCACTCAAGATGTTCACACATTCTCACCTTTATCTTAAAAACCACATGCTAACACACAAATTGCTCATGTGTGAACAAGTTCACCAACACAAACACTCACATATTCACATAGTCTGCAGGTTCATAAACACACATGCATGTACATTTACACATTCACACACCGAAAACACTCATGCACATACATGGGCATGATCACACATTCACATATAGATAGGATCATATTCACTCACACTCTCACACAACCAAAAATACACATTTGCTAACAGATGCACATAGACACCCTCACATTATCACTTCTACATAAGGAATACACATTTAGTGATACACAAACATAATCAGATTCACTCACAGAAAAGAACACATACATTACCATGTGCCTACACAGAAGCATGCTTGCATATTCATTAACACATACATGTTCTTATTCACTTAAGCTGCCATTTCAATAATATGCACACATAAATGTGTGTGTATATATATATGTGTGTGTGTGTATACTCACACAGTGATTTGCACATAAACATGAACATGTAAACACAAACTGACCATGAACCTGATCCCAAACTCACATTAAATTCATTAAGAGTCATGTAAATGCATATTATCAACATTCACACATACATATACACTCATGTATTAACTCACAAACAGATGTACATTAACAAGCTGACATAAATGAACATGGTTATGCATTCACTCACAGGTGAATATGCTACTATCATGAACATGATTACAAATTCACTCACATATGTGAATACACAGAAACAGACATTAACACACTGACATATAAACGGGCTCAATTCACTTTTACACACAGACAGGCTCACATATATCCACAAGTTACACATTCACTCAAATGAACATGCTCACAGACTTATTCCTATTCATAGACACATGGGGGTTCCCAGGTGGCACGATGGTAAAGAACCCACCTGCCAATGCAGGAGATGGAAGAGACGCTGGTTTGATCCCTGGGTCAGGATGATTGGTAGAAGGAAATGGGAACCCACTCTAGTACTCTTGTCTGGAAAATACTATGGACAGAGGAGCCTGGCAGGCTGCATTCTATGGAGTTGCAAGGAATCAGACACAACCAAGGACTGAGCACACATACATAGACACATTTACACATAGCCACATTCATTCAGATACAGGTATACTCAAGTTAATATGGTTATATATTCACTCACATACCTAAATATGCCTCATTTACACTGTGTCATTCATACATTTATTTACATGCATAAGCATACTCATCCTTAAGTTGTTCACACAGGCATATGTACAGACATTGTCACACATACGAATAGGGTTGCAAATTCCTTCATACACATAGACACCCTTATGTATAATAAATTTCACACACTTATTAATGCTCATGAAAGGTTGTTGTTGACCCACGAAAAGATGCCAGGATTCTTGGCCTCCAGAGGAGAAGAATTCAATCCAGGGCCAAAGACAAGGCTTGATCGCTCAGAGCTTTTGTGTAATAAAGTTTTATTAAAGTATAAAGACGATAGAGAAAGCTTCTGACATAGGCATCAGGAGGGTGCAGAAAGAGTACCCCCCTGCTAGTCTTCAGCTGGATGTTATATAGTCACTAGCAGTCTGTTAATGAAAGAAAGGAATGTCTTAAAACTCAGAATGGCACCAGGCCCCTCATCCATAAGATGTATTTTGGGATAATCTTGGCACCAGACGATTCATCTCTGGCCATAAAACGATTGACTTGAATCTTGTAGAAGGGCAGATTACCATACAAATAGTTTCATTTACATAGATTAGGGGAACAATGTCAGTATAACATACTGGTTTGTCAAGAAGGTTCTGAGCCATTAGGCAGAACTGACTTGAAGATGGAGTTTGGGGTAAATGCATAGTACATCAACATAGCTTAAGACAAACATTTCCATAAGAAAAATGCATTGGTTAACTCAAGGTTTGAGAATAGTTAACTTCAGGTGAAATCAGGTGTCATTATGGCAACACAGTATTTTAAGAGAAACCTCCTTTTAAATTTGTATAGAGAAGGAAAAAAATATTGCTAGTTTGTTTCCTCTTGCCACTTAAGAGAGATAAAAATGTCTGACACTTGCAGCCTATTTCCTCCATTTCGAGACCCCCTGGCCTTCCTGCCTGTTACCCTCTCAGTCACATACACTTGTATGGTCCCTAGTCACTCAAATCCATGGCATATTCTTCACATGAACACATTCAAAGATTGACTGAGACACAAGAAATGCTCATATACATGCACAACACACCCAAAATCTCTTAATATTTGAGCATATTCACAGACTTAAAACATATTCACTGATTTATTCATATATATAGACACAGTTGGGCTTCACTTGTGGCTTAGATGTTAAAGAATGTTCCTGCAGTGCAGGAGACCTGGAATCAATCCCTGGCTCGCACATATCCCCTGAAGAAGGGTATGGCTACCCACTACAGTATTCCAATCTGGAGAATTCCATGGACAATTGAACCTGATGGGCTACAGTCCATGGGGTCAAAAAGAGTCGCACAAGGCTGAGCAACTCACACTTTCACTTTTATCAGTTCAGTTCAGGCGCTCAGTCATGTCTGACTTTTTGTGACCCCCATGGACTGCAACAGGCCAGGCCTCCCTGTCCATCACCAACTCTTGGAGCTTGCACAAACTCATGTCCATCGAGTCAGTGATGCCATCCAACCATCTCATCTTCTGTTGTCCCCTTCTCCTGCCTTCAGTCTTTCCCAGAATCAGGGTCTTTGCCAAGGAGTCAGTTCTTTGCATCAGGTGGCAAAAGTATTGGAGTTTCAGCTTCAGAATTAGTCCTTCTGAAGGATATTCAGGACTGATTTCCTTTAGGACAGATTGGTTGGATCTCCTTGCAGTCCAAGGGACTCTCAAGAGTCTTCTCCAACACCACAGTTCAAAAGCATCAATTCTTCAGTACTCAGCTTTCTTTATAGTCCAACTCTCACATCCGTACATGACTACTGAAAAAGCCCATAGCTTTGACTAGATGGACCTTTGTTGTCAAAGTAATGTCTCTGCTTTTTAATATGCTGTCTAGGTCGGTCATAGCTTTTCTTCCAAGGAGCAGGCATCTTTTAATTTCATGACTGCAGTCACCATCTGCAGTGATTTTGGAGCCCCAAAAATAAAGTCTCTCACTATTTCCATTATTTCCCCGTCTATTTGCCATAAAGTGGTAGGACCACATGCCATGATCTTCATTTTCTGAATGTTGAGTTTTAAGCCAACTTTTTCACTCTCCTCTTTCACTTTCATCAAGAGGCTCTTTAGTTCTTCTTTGCTTTCTGCCATAAGGGTGGTGTCATCTGTATAGTTGAAGTTATTGATTTTCTCCCTGCAATCTCGATTCCAACTTGTGCTTCATCCAGCCTGGCATTTCGCATGATGTACTCTGCATATAATTTAAATAAGCAAGGTTGTGACAATATACAACCTTGACGTACTCCTTTCCCAATTTGGAACCAGTCCATTGTTCCATGTCCAGTTCTAACTGTTGCTTCTTGATCTGCATACAGATTTCTCAGGAGGCAGGTCAGGTGGTCTGGTATTCCCATCTCTTTAAGAATTTTCTACAGTTTTTTGTTATCCACACAGTGAAAGGGTTTGGTGTGGTCAATAAAGCAGAAGTAGATGTTTTTCTGGAACTCTCTTGATTTTTCTGTGATCCAATGGTTGTTGGCAATTTGACCTCTGGTTCCTCTGCCTTTTCTATATCCAGGTTGAACACTGGGAAGTTCACGGTTCATGTACTATTGAAGCCTGGCTTGGAGATTTTTGAGGATTACTTTGCTAGCCTGTGAGACGATTGCATTTGTGCAGTAGTTTGAACATTCTTTGGCATTTCTTTTCTTTGGGATTCAAATGAAAACTGATGTTTTCTAATCCAGCAGCCACTGCTCAGTTTTCCAAATTTGCTGGCATATTGAGTGCAGCACTTTAACAGCATCATCTTTTAGGATTTGAAATAGCTCAACTGGATTTCCATCACCTCCACTAACTTTGTTCATAGTGATGCTTCCTAAGGCCCACTGGACTTCGCATTCCTGGATGTCTGGCTCTAGGTGAGTGATCACACCATTGTGGTTATCTGGGTCATGAAGATCTTTTTTGTATGGTTCTTCTGTGTATCCTTGCCACCTCTTCATATTATCTTCTGCTTCTGTTGGGTCCATACCATTTCTGTCCTTTATTGAGCCCATCTTTGCATGAAATGTTCCCTTGGTATCTCTAGTTTTCTCAAATTGATATCTAGTCTTCCCCATTCTATTGTTTTCCTCTGTTTAAGGCTTTCTTAACTCTCCTTGTTATTCTTTGGAACTCTGCATCCAGATGTGTTTATCTTTCCTTTTCTCCTTGGTCTTTAGCTTTTCTTCTTTTCTCTACTATTGGTAAAGCCTCCTCAGACAACCATTTTGCCTTTTTGCATTTATTTTTCTTGGGGATGGTCTTGATCACTACCTCCTGTACAATGTCACGAACCTCTGTCCATAGTTCTTCAGGCAGTGTGTCTATCAGATCTAATCTCTTGAATCTATTTATCACTTCTACTGTATAATCGTAAGGGATTTGATAGGTCAAACCTGAATGGTCTTGTGGTTTTTCCTAGTTTCTTCAATTTAAGTCTGAATTTTGCAATAAGGAGTTCATGATCTGAGCAAGTCAGCTTCTGGTCTTGTTTTTGCTGACTGAATAGAGCTTCTCCAGAGACTCATGTACAGTCATACACATTTCCTCACACAAAATGCTCACATGTCCACTCACACATGAACATACAAATTCATTCTCAGAAAAGACAGTCATATATGCTGACAACAATACACTCAGTTGCCCTTATACATGCATATTAATATGCTCACAAACAGCAACATTTCTTGTATATACTTGAATACAAGTTTTCTCACAGGCATCACTAAGCTCATACCTTCACACACAGATGCCCTCACATACACTCACAAGCACATTCTTACATCATCTTCACAAAAATACACTCATGAATTAACCAGGTTACACAAATGAACAGTTCTATACTCACTCATGAAAATGTGCTTATACATGCATTCCCCCAAACTAGCTTTCACATTCACTCACACCCATTCCTGTATGTTCCCAGTCATATATTTATACTATTCCCCATAGACTCGATACAAACAACATACTCATTCTCACAGGTGAATATGCTCCCACTTATCATGAAGTTCACATATTTACACATATAGAGATGCTCTAAGATACTCACACACACACACACTTGGACATTAACTCACAAAAATATACTCCACTTTCACACTCTCACAAACACACACATTCACTCTCACACACACTAACATGCTTACATTCATGCCTGTGTTCACTAATTCACTCATCCATATTAAAAGTTCCATTCACTTTAACATACAGACTCATATGTTTGAATAGGCTCCTACAATCATTCATATGTGCTTATATATATGCACAAGGTCAAAATCACTTGCACAAACATTCTCACACACTTATTCACTCAAAATAACTGCTCACACATTCACTTGAATGTACTGACATGTTTAATCATAGTAATGCTTAAATATGTCACTCATAGTCACTCACATACACATTAACATGCTTACAGCAGGAATGTGCTCACACTCACCAAGAAGTGCTCACATTCACTCACACTCACACAAATTCGTTCAAATATACTAATGTAGTTGACCCTTGAATGATGCAGGGGTTAGGGGTGTTGACCATCCATGTACATTTGAATACATTTAACATATAGTCTGCTCTCTCAATATGAGGTTTTTGTGAATCCAGCATTTTGCATCCATGGATTCACCTAATAACACATCATGTAGTGATAGCTTACAGTGAACGATGTCAGAATTGTGATCTCTGAAGAAGAAGATTTAGCTTCAGGACCAGGGATCAAGCTTGATCAATCAGGGCTCTTGTATGGCAGAAGTTTTATTACAGTGAAAAGGGACAGAGAAAGCTTCTGATATAGACATCAGAAGAGGGTGGCGAGTGCCCCCATCGCTAGTGTTAGCAACGGAGTTACATACTTTTTAAAATGAGTTATTAAAGGATTGAGAAGATGCAAGAAATGTTTAACAAGGACCTAGAAGAAATAAAAAAGAGTCAATATATAATGAATAATGCAATAAATGAGATTAAAAAACACTCTGGAGAAAACCAACAATAGAATAATGGAAGCAGAAGATAGGATAAGTGAGGTACAAGATAGAAAGGTAGAAATAAATGAAGCAGAGAGGAAAAAAGAATTAAAAGAAATGAGGACAACCTCAGAGACCTCTTGGACAATGTTAAACGCCCCAACATTCTAATCATAGGAGTCCCAGAAGAATAAGACAAAAATAAAGGCCATGAGAAAATACTTGAGGAGATAATAGTTGAAAACTTCCCTAAAATTGGGAAGGAAATAGTCATCCAAGTCCAAGAAACCCAGAGAGTCCCAAACAGGATAAACCCAAAGCTAAACACCCCAAGACACATATTAATCAAATTAACAAAGATCAAACACAAAGAGCAAATATTAAAAGCAGCAAAGGAAAAATAACAAATAACACACAAGGGGATTCCCATAAGGATAACAGCTGATCTTTCAATAGAAACTCTTCAGGCCAGAAGGGTATGGCAGGACATACTTAAAGTGATGAAAGAGAAAAACCTACAACCCAGATTACTGTACCCAGCAAGGATCTCATTCAAATATGAAGGAGAAATCAAAAGCTTTACAGACAAGCAAAAGCTGAGAGAATTCTGCACCACCAAACCAGGTCTCCAACAAATGCTAAAGGATATTCTCTAGACAGGAAACACAGAAAGGGTGTATAAACTCAAACCCAAAACAACAAAGTAAATGGCAATGGGATCATACTTATCAATAATTACCTTAAATGTAAATGGGTTGAATGCCCCAACCAAAAGACAAAGACTGGCTGAATGGATACAAAAACAAGACCCCTATATATGTTGTCTACAAGAGACCCACCCCAAAACAGGGGACACTTACAGACTGAAAGTGAAGGGCTGGGAACAGATATTCCACACAAATAGAGACCAAAACAAAGCAGGAGTAGCAATACTCATATCAGATAAAATAGACTTTAAAACAAAGGCTGTGAAAAGAAGGACACTACATAATGATCAAAGGATCAATCCAAGAAGAAGATATAACAATTATAAATATATATGCACCCAACATAGGAACACCACAATATGTAAGGCAAATGCTAACAAGTATGAAAGGAGAAATTAACACAATAATAGTGGGAGACTTTAATACCCCACTCACACCCATGGATAGATCAACTAAACAGAAAATTAACAAGGAAACACAAACTTTAAATGATACAATGACCAGTTAGACTTAATTGATATCTATAGAATATTTCACCCCAAAACAATGAATTTCATCTTTTTTTCAAGTGCACACGGAACCATCTCCAGGATAGATCACACCCTGGGCCATAAATCTAGCCTTCGTAAATTCAAAAAAAGTTGAAATCATTCCAAGCATCTTTTCTGACCACAATGCAGTAAGATTAGATCTCAATTACAGGAGAAAAACTATTTAAAATACCAACATATGGAGGCAGAACAACACACTGCTGAATAACCAACAAATCACAGAAGAAATCAAAAAAGAAATCAAAATATGCATAGAAACAAATGAAAATGAAAACACAACAATCCCTAACCTATGGGACACTGTAAAAGCAGTGCTAAGGGGAAGGTTCATAGCAATACAGGCTTGCCTCAAGAAACAAGAAAAAAGTCAAATAAAAAACTTAATGCTACACCTAAAGCAACTAGAAAAGGAAGACATGAAGAACCCCAGGGTTAGTAGAAGGAAAGAAATTTTAAAAATTAGGGCATAAATAAATGCAAAAAAAAAAAAAAAAAAACAACACACACACACACACAAAAGAGACCATAGCAAAAATCAACAAATCTAAAAGCTGATTCTTTGCAAAGGTAAATAGACAAACCATTATCCAGCCTCATCAAGAAACAAAGGGAGACGAATCAAATCAACAAAATTAGAAATGAAAATGGAGAGATCACAACAGACAACATAGAAATACAAAGGATCATAAGAGATTACTATCAGCAACTATATGCCAATAAAATGGACAACTTGGAAGACATGGACAAATTCTTAGAAAAGTACAACTTTCCCAAACTGAACCAGGAAGAAACAGAAAATCTTAACAGCCCCATCACAAGCATGGAAATTGAAACTCTAATCTGAAATCTTCCAGCAAACAAAGCCCAGGACCAGATAGCTTCACAGCTGAATTCTACCAAAAATTTAGAGAAGACCTAACACCTATCCTACTCAAACTCTTCCAGAAAATTGCAGAGGAAGGTAAACTTCCAAACTCATTCTATGAGGCCACCATCACCCTAATACCAAAACCAGATAAAGATCCCACAAAAAAAGAAAACTACAGGCCAATATCAGATGAACATAATGCAAAAATCCTTAACAAAATTCTAGCAAACAGATCCAACAACATATTAGAAAGACCATACATCATGACCAAGTGGGCTTTATCCCAGGGATGCAAGGATTCTTCAATATCCACAAATCAATCAATGTAATACATCACATTAACAAATTGAAAGAAAAACCATATGATTATCTCAATAGATGCAGAGAAAGCCTTTGACAAAATTGAACATCGATTTATGATAAAAATCCTCCAGAAAGCAGGAATAGAAGGAACATAGCTCAACATAATAAAAGCTATATATGACAAACCACAGCAAACATTATCCTCAATGGTGAAAAATTCAAAGCATTTCCCCTAAAGTCAGGAACAAGACAAGGGTGCCCACTCTCACCACTACTATTCAACATAGTTTTGGAAGTTTTGGCCACAGCAATCAGAGCAGAAAAAGAAATAAAAGGAATCCAGATTGGAAAAGAAGAAGTAAAACTCTCACTGTTTGCAGATGACATGGTCCTCTACATAGAAAACCCTCAAGACTCCATAAGAAAATCACTAGAGCTAATCAATGAATATAGTAAAATTGCAGGATATAAAACTAACACACAGAAATCTCTTGCATTACTATACACTAACAATGAGAAAACAGAAAGAGAAATTAAGGAAACAATCCCATTCACCATTGCAACAAAAAGAATAAAATACTTAGGAATATATCTACCTGAAGAAAAAAAGACCTATATATAGAAAACTATAAAACACTGATGAAGGAAATCAAAGATGACACAAATAGATGGCGAATAAATTCATGGATTGGAAGAATCAATGTAGTGAAAATGAGTATACTACCCAAAGCAATCTATAGATTCAATGCAATCCCTATCAAGCTACCAACGGTATTTTTCACAGAACTAGAACAAATAATTTCACAGTTTGTATGGAAATACAAAAAAACTCGAATAGCCAAAGCAATCTTGAGAAAGAAGAATGGAACTGGAGAAATCAACCTGCCTGAGTTCAGGCTATACTACAAAGCTACAGTCATCAAGACAGTATGGTACTGGCACAAAGACAGAAATATAGATCAATGGGACAAAATAGAAAGCCCAGAGATAAATCCACACACCTATGGACACCTATCTTTGACAAAGGAAGCAAGAATATACAATGAAGAAAAGACAATCTCTTTAACAAGTGGTGCTGGGAAAACTGGTCAACCACCTGTAAAAGAATGAAACTAGAGCACTTTCTAACACCATACACAAAAATAAACTCAAAATGGATTAAAGATCTAAATGTAAGACCAGAAACTATAAAAGTCCTAGAGGAAAACATAGGCAAAACACTCTCTGACATAAATCACAGCAGGATCCTCTATGACCCTCCTCTCAGAGTAATGGAGATGGAAAGCAAAAGTAAACAAATGGGACCTAATGAACTTAAAAGCTTTTGCACAATGAAGGAAACTATAAGCAAGGTGAAAGGACAGCCTTCAGAATGGGAGAAAATAATAGCAAATGAAGCAACTGACAAAGAATTAATCTCAAAAATATACAAGCAGCTCCTGCAGCTCAATTCCAGAAAAATAAATGACCCAACCAAAAAATGGGCCAAAGAACTAAACAGAAATTTCTCCAAAGAAGACATACAGATGGCTAACAAACACATGAAAAGATGCTCAACATCACTCATTATCAGAGAAATGCAAATCAAAACCACAATGAGGTACCATCTCACGCAGGTCAGAATGGCTGCTATCCCAAAGTCTACAAACAATAAATGCTGGAGAGGGTGTGGAGAAAAGGGAACCCTCTTACACTGTTGGTGGGAATGCAAACTAGTACAGCCACTATGGCGAACAGTGTGGAGATTCTTTAAAAAACTGGAAATAGAACTGCCATATGACCCAGCAATCCCACTGCTGGGCATACACACTGAGGAAACCAGAAGGGAAAGAGACACATGCACCCCAATGTTCATCCCAGCACTGTTTATAATAGCCAGGACATGGAAGCAACCTAGATGCCCATTGGCAGACGAATGGATAAGAAATCTGTGGTACATATACACAATGGAGTATTACTCAGCCGTTAAAAAGAATACACTTGAATCAGTTCTAATGAGGTGGATGAAACTGGAGCCTATTATACAGAGTGAAGTAAACCAGAAAGAAAAACACCAATACGTATACTAATGCATATATATGGAATTTAGAAAGATGGTAACAATAACCCTATATGCGAGACAGCAAAAGAGACAGATATAAAAGTACAGACTTTTGGTCTCTGTGGGAGAAGGCAAGGGTGGGATTATTTGAGAGAATATTATTGAAATATATATATTAGCATATGTGAAATGGATCACCAGTCCAGGTTTGATGCATGAGGCAGGGTGCTCAGGGCTGGTGCACTGGGATGACCCAGAGAGATGGGATGGGGAGGGAGTTGGAGGGGGGCTCAGGATGAGGAACACATATACACCCATGGCTGATTCATGTCAATGTATGGCAAAACCACTACAATATTGTAAAGTAATTAACCTACAATTAAAATAAACAAATTAAAAAAATAAATTTGTTATTACAGTAAATCAAAAGAATGTCTCAACATTGTAAAAATTTTACCAGACCCACTCCCACGATTTACATTTTAGGATAACAGGGTTAGAATTTAACAATAGAAAGATCCTACCAGACCCACTCCTATAATATACATTTTAAGATATCAGGATTAATCAGAAGTTTTTCAGGAAGGAGAAACTGTCCTCAAGCAGGATACATTGTTGTTAAGTAATACCTAGTACCGAGTTTAAATTGAATTGTTTGTTGTATAATCATCAGGCTTAAAGAAAAAAAAAAATAATTATGTGACTCAGGCTAAGGAATGTAGAGAGAGAAAAAAAATATTTCTGTTTTCCTTCTCCTTAAGGACCCCAGACCCCTTTCTCCTCCTCGGGGACCCTGGACTCTTATCAACCTGCCTAGGTATTGACTCTCTCAGTAGTACTGTAGTATTTTTCTATCGAACAAATCTGCATATACCTATACTTGTGCTGTTCAAATCCCTGTTGTTTGAGTCAGATGTGCTTTTAAAATACTAGACAGGTGAATACCCTGGCAGTCCAGTGGTTAGGGCTCGGCAGTTTCACTACTCTGGCCCTGTGTTCAATACCTGGTCAGGGACTAAGACCCTGCAAGTTGTGCAACTTGGCCTCTCAAAATGTTAGACAAACATGCTTAAATTCACACACACACACACACACAGTGATATCCATGCACATGATCACTTGTTCACTAATACATATGAACATGCAGAAACATTTACTTAATCACACAAATATATTCTTATTAACACACTTGTACTTAAAAAGGCTCACCCATTTATTTTCCATAATGGACATTATTATATAAAGGATCTAAAAATAGCCTCTCTTTAGTTCTTCACAGTTGCCTGTAACCCATTAGCTGAAAAACCAGCCAGTGCCAAAATTATTATTTTTTTTTTATTTTTTTTTATTTTTATTTTTTTTTAAATTTTATTTTATTTTTAAACTTTACATAATTGTATTAGTTTTGCCAAATATCAAAATGAATCCGCCACAGGCATACATGTGTTCCCCATCCTGAACCCTCCTCCCTCCTCCCTCCCCACACCATCCCTCTGGGTCGTCCCAGTGCTCCAGCCCCAAGCGTTTACACAGCAGTTGCTTTAAACATTGGGTTGGTCAAACGCTCTCTTGGATTTTGCATAACATCTTATGGATGTTATGGCCACCCGGTATATTATAACCTGGAATATAGCAGATTTTAATCTATTTAGTGTTTCCTTGGTGTTTCAGTGGAAAAGAATCTGCCTGCTAATTCAGGAGATATGAGAGACGTGGGTTTGATCCATGGGTCAGGAAGATCACCTGAAGAATGAAATGACAACCCATTCCAGTATTCTTGCCTGTGAAATACCATGGACAGAGGAGCCTGGCAGACTACAGTACATGAAGTCACAAAAGAGTATAACTTGACTTAGTGACTAAACAACAACAGTAAAAATGTGAGGCTTTTTTCTTTACATGTTGGGGCCAGAATGCTGGAACATTAGACTGCCCTGCTTTTCAGGGGTTAACTGCCTTGAAGATCTGATACGCTGACTTTTGCCTTCTTTTTCCCTTCTATGATGTCAGCCAAGAACACTCACTACAAGTTTGTATCCCTTAGCTTTGAGAGAGTGACCCTTTGAGAGTCCAATTTCTGTCTTGATGACTCACCAAGGCCCTATCATAAAATTCATTGGCTGACCTTCTACCACCTCTTCCAGAGGAGAGGCACTTGGGTTCCTTGGAAGCCCAGGGGTCTGGAAACAACCCCTAGTCAGCTATTTCCTAATTCCTCAAAAGTGTCCAGATCTTTCAGAATTCAACCTGGATACTCAAATTACTCCTTTGACCACATGAAGCAAACTCTTGGGCATAGGCTTTTTCAAGCAAATAGCAGATTTTCTGTTTTTGCAGAGGGTAGGTGCAGGGCGGGGTGCCCCATACCACCAACCCCCCGGCCCAGTTTTCCTGCTGACAGGGAGCTGGAGCTGACCAAGGAATGACTGTAGAGGCCAGAATGAGCAGAGGGCTGGGTGGTGCCCAAGCCATAATAGGAGGCAGGATTGCATGTCTTTTTGAATGACTCTTGGCATCTGTAGGATTTGCTAACCTCAGGATGCTATTGGAGTGAGTGGAGCCAGTTGGAGTAGGTGGAGCCTGCATGCCAGGCTTCCTGTTCCCTTGCTGGCAGCTGAAGTGCATCAAACCTAGTGCTCTTAGAAGCCAAGGGATTGGTTCACAGTGTGCTTCATGGAGTGGAGCTACTGGGCTGCTGCTCTTTTTGCTGGTCCCAGGCTCAGGGCCCCTGATCAATTCCCATTTTTCCTGCATCCCTTGCCCATGATGGTCTCAACTTAGTGGCAGCTCTTTGGAAAAGAACAAGCTCCCCACCCCACCTCGTGGTTAGCCTGCTTACCTCCTTCTCTGTCTTCTACGAGGTCTTCAGCAGTCTCCAGTGTTCTCCAACTGGGAACTGTGGGGTCCAAACAAGCTGAAAGTCCCTGTGCCCCTACGGCTCACCAGGATCCAGTGCTTGAAGGGTGATGACCACAATCCCACCTGGAAATTCCAGTTTGACATCTAACCTCTCCTCCTCTGATGTTCCTGACTTCATTTTAGACTCCTTTAATTGGTAAGTGAGGTCGCCAGGCTGCCAGGAGCTGAGAAGGCAGTGGGTGAGTGGACAACCTTTTAGAAGACATGGGCCTGGGCTTTAAATCCTGTCCATGCACCCTGCCTACTGGCCAGTCCCTAGAGAAACTGGAGATAGGGGTGGGGACATCGGGTTGAGATGAACTGCCTGTTTCAGTGCCTATGTTACCATGGTAGCTAACAATGCCCAAATCACAGGGATTGGGAAACTACCACTCAAGAATCCACTCATCCATTTCTGGGACCTAATATTCCTCAGTCATTTGTACTGTTCCTTTTGTGTGTGTGTGTGTGTGTACACATGTGACCATGCATGTGCTCATGCAGGGAGGGGCCAGTTGTGGGTGAGGGCTAATAAAATTTATATTTTGTGCTGAGTTAACGTCTGGTAAAATTGAGAGGATCTTGAATGGCCTAGTCCCAAGTTTCACTCTGCTCCACCAGATAGGGTCCTCTAGCAATAGATCTTATTGAATGCACTAGATGCATTCCTGCATATTATCTCTGAATATCATTTCTTTGTCAACCAGCAGAATTATTCGAAGAACAAAATCATCCTTGCTCAGGAAGCAGGTACTACCTCACCATCTTAATACCCCAAACCTTCTTCCCACAGACCCTTCTGATTCTCTCTGTTCTAGTACTCTGTACTTTGTCCTACAATGTCCTACTTTCCTGTACTTTGTCCTGCAATGTCCTTATTTCCTGGGCTACCCAAGAAGTGAGTCACTGGGTCTCTGAACTTTTCTCAGTAACTACCCTGAAGGTCTGGACTACTCATGATTAAATGGAGATAAAAATCCAAAGCTGTAAATTTTCACTACTAGAAATCTAAAATATTCTGAGAGAATTTGTACAGAGAGAAAATAAACTGTGCTACTGTGCTACCACTCTGTTAGCTATGTCTCTTTTGCAGTAAAAGTCCTGATCATCTTGTTGTAGGGAGAAATGACCATGACACTTTCATGACAGTGATGAAATGAATTCACCCTAATTTAAGCCAGAGTCCTTAAAACTTATTAAGCTACCATTGTCATATGGGAGGCCCATAGCACTAATGAATTTGATTTGAGGCTGTCTGAAGGAAGAAATTGGAGAAGGCAATGGCACCCTACTCCAGTACTCTTGCCTCGAAAATCCCATGGAAGGAGGAGCCTGGTAGGCTGCAGTCCATGGGGTCGCTAAGAGTCGGGCATGACTGAGTGACTTCACTTTCACTTTTCACTTTCATGCATTGGAGAAGGAAATGGCAACCCACTCCAGTATTCTTGCCTGGAGAATCCCAGGGATGGGGGAGCCTAGTGGGCTGCCGTCTATGGGGTCGCACAGAGTCGGACACGACTAAAGCGACTTAGCGGCAGCAGCAGCAGCAGAAGGAAGAAATGTGTAAATATGAGCAAAATAGAGAGGACTCATCATCATAGGGGACCTCCCCCATCACATACACACAAAGTATATCCAGTGACAAACAAATAAAATGGATCAGAGAAAGAAATCAGAAAACTTGAATACAGAGGGAGGAAATCATTTAAATTGAAACAAAGGCCCACAATTTAATCCAGTTGGAAATCTAGAATTTGCTAAAAGAATTTATACCTTTGTCCTTGGCAGATGGCAGTCTTCCTACTGTGTCCTCACATGGGCTTTTCTTTGTTTAGTGTGGGGAGAGAGTGAGAGCTCTGTGATTCTCTTCTTCTTCTTATAAGGATACCCTCCTGTAGGATTACACCTCCATGCTTATGACCTCATTTAATCTTAATTACCCCTTAAAGGTCATATCTCCAAATACAGTCACATTGGGGGTTAAAGGCTTAACATACCCATTTTGAGAGACTATGATTCAGTCCATAACATTTTGACATATATTTTGGGTATGTGCAAGTCAAGTGGTTCCCAGAGTCCTTTACCTCAATGAGGACAACTTTTAGGCAATGGCCCAAGAGTTTGTAAAAAGAAAGATACAGATAGGCACATTTGTTAGCCAGGGCATACAGTACAAAAATGAAGTTTGGCCAAATGTGCTGACCCATTGGTCCTGTTTTTTATCATGGGTATTGTCACTGTCATCTGTATTATTGCTTTCCATCACTGCAGGGGATGATGGAGACAATATCATATGTAGTATACAAATACCCAATAGTATCCACTCAGTTGATTCCAAGGGCCTCCTCATGTAGCCAAGAGATCTAGGAGAGGGATGGCTTCTTCTACTACTGTCTCTTTTGGCAAGGGACTAAGAATAGATGAGACCAGGCCTTTTGTAAGAAAGATATCCCAGAAAACTCTCTTGTATCAGGGAGGCCTCAGTAACTGTGCTGAGGTTATTGGAGCATTGGTTCCATGATCCAAAGCATGCTGGGCAATTGGGTACAGAGTGTCACAGGCTCAGGGTCTCTGAGAACCTCTGTTTTAAAAGTGGCTTGGTATGTGGCCAATAGTTGCCACTCTAATGGTTTGTAGTACAAGGCCAAGAAGGGCAGTTTCTTGCATCAGTGGCCTGTGGGCAATTCATAGCTGTCATGGGTGGTCCAGAGATGCCAGGGGGCACAGGCAGAGGTTACTAAAGCATCAATAATGAAGGAACCTCTGGAGACACTAATGGGAGTGTCCATTGATTCAGACTTGGACAGATTCTAGAGTCTTTTGTTGGAAGGTTTATTGTTTTGCTAATGTAAATTGTTTTAGTAAATTCTGGGATTCTAATTGGTTTAAATTTTAACATTAGACATAAACAGCTATAGAAGAAGTTTATATATTGATCGATTGATGAAAATGTTGTTACCAGAGGCTCACAGGAACCTAATCCTTTCTTACCCCTGGGAGCAATCTTTTAGTAGTCACTAATTCATTACTAATTCATCACGAATTGCCAAATTCAGACTTAAATTGAAGAAAGTAGGGAAAACCACTAGACCATTAGGGTATGACCTAAATCAAATCCCTTATGATTATACAGTGGAAGTGAGAAATAGACTTAAGGGACTAGATCTGATAGATAGAGTACCTGATGAACTATGGACGGAGGTTCGTGACTTTGTACAGGAGACAGGGATCAAGACCATCCCCAAGAAAAAAAATGCAAAAAAGCAAAATGGCTGTCTGGGGAGGACTTACACATAGCTGTGAAAAGAAGAGAAGCAAAAAGCAAAGGAGAAAAGGAAAGATATAAGCATCTGAATGCAGAGTTCCAAAGAATAGCAAGGAGAGATAAGAAAGCCTTCCTCAGTGATCAGTGCAAAGAAACAGAGGAAAACAACAGAATGGGAAAGACTAGAGATCTCTTCAAGAAAATTAGAGATACCAAGGGAACATTTCATGCAAAGATGGGCTCAATAAAGGACAGAAATGATATGGACCTAACAGAAGCAGAAGATATTAGGAAGAGGTGGCAAGAATACACAGAAGAACTGTACAAAAAAGATCTTCATGACCCAGATGATCACGATGGTGTGATCACTCACCTAGAGCCAGACATCCTGGAATGGGAAGTCAAGTGGGCCTTAGAAAGCATCACTACGAACATAGTTAGTGGAGGTGATAGAATTCCAGTTGAGCTATTTCAAATCTTGGAAGACGATGCTGTGAAAGTGCTGCACTCAATATGCCAGCAAATATGGAAAACTCAGCAGTGGCCACAGGACTGGAAATGGTCAGTTTTCATTCCAATCTCAAAGAAAGGCAATGCCAAAGAATGCTCAAACTACTGCACAATTGCACTCATCTCACATGCTAGTAAAGTAATGCTCAAAATTCTCCAAGCCAGGCCTCAGCAATACGTGAACCGTGAACTTCCAGATGTTCAAGCTGGTTTTAGAAAAGGCAGAGGAACCAGAGATCAAATTGCCAACATCCGCTGGATCATGGAAAAAGCAAGACAGTTCCAGAAAAGCATCTATTTCTGCTTTATTGACTATGCCAAAGCCTTTGACTATGTGGATCACAATAAACTGTGGAAAATTCTGAAAGAGATGGGAATATCAGACCACCTGACATTCCTCTTGAGAAATTTGTATGCAGATCAGGAAGCAACTGTTAGAACTGGACATGGAGCAACAGACTGGTTCCAAATAGGAAAAGGAGTATGTCAAGGCTGCATATTGTCACCCTGCTTATTTAACTTATATGCAGAGTACATCATGAGAAATGCTGGGCTGGAAGAAGCACAAGCTGGAATCAAGATAGCCAGGAGAAATATCAATAACCTCAGATATGCAGATGACACCACCCTTATGGCAGAAAGTGAAGAGGAACTCAAAAGCCTCTTGATGAAAGTGAAAGAGGAGAGTGAAAAAGGTGGCTTAAAGCTCAACATTCAGAAAACAAAGATCATGGCATCTGGTCCCATCACTTCATGGGAATTAGATGGGGAAACAGTGGAAACAGTGGCAGACTTTATTTTTCTGGGCACCAAAATCATTGCAGATGGTGATTGCAGCCATGAAATTAAAAGATGCTTACTCCTTGGAAGGAGTATGACCAACCTAGATAGTAAAAGAATACATTTGAATCAGTTCTAATGAGGTGGATGAAACTGGAGCCTATTATACAGAGTGAAGTAAGCCAGAAGGAAAAACATAAATACAGTATACTAACGCATATATATGGAATTTAGAAAGATGGTAACAATAACCCGGTGTACGAGTCAGCAAAAGAGACACTGATGTATAGAACAGTCTTATGGACTCTGTGGGAGAGGGAGAGGGTGGGAAGATTTGGGAGAATGGCAATGAAACATGTAAAATATCATGTAGGAAACGAGTTGCCAGTCCAGGTTCGATGCATGATGCTGGATGCTTGGGGCTGGTGCACTGGGACGGCCCAGAGGGATGGTATGGGGAGGGAGGAGGGAGGAGGGTTCGGGATGGGGAACACATGTATACCTGTGGCGGATTCATTTTGATATTTGGCAAAACTAATACAATTATGTAAAGTTTAAAAATAAAATAAAATTGGAAGAATAAAAAAAAAAAAAAGAAAAGCAGGGACATTACTTTGCCAACAAAGGTCCGTCTAGTCAAGGCTATGGTTTTTCCAGTAGTCATGTATGGATGTGAGAGTTGGACTGTGAAGAAAACTGAGCACCAAAGAATTGATGCTTCTGAACTGTGGTGTTGGAGAAGACTCTTGAGAGTCCCGTGGATTGCAAGGATATCCAACCAGTCCATTCTAAAGGAGATCAGTCCTGGGTGTTCTTTGGAAGGAGTGATGCTAAAGCTGAAACTCCAGTACTTTGGCCACCTCATGTGAAGAGCTGACTCATTGGAAAAGACTCTGATGCTGGGAGGGATTGGGGGCAGGAGGAGAAGGGGACGACAGAGGATGAGATGGCTGGATGGCATTACTGACTCAGTGGACGTGAGTTTGAGTGAAATCCAGGAGTTGGTGATGGACAGGGAGGCATGGTGTACTGTGATTCATGGGGTCACAAGGAGTCGGACACGACTGAGCAACTGAACTGAACTGAACTGAACTGAACACATATTTGAAATCTAGAAAAATGGTAGTAATAAACCTGCTTGCAGGGCAGTAATAGAGATATAGACATAGATAACAGACTTGTGGAGCAGGAAGGAGGTTGAGAGAAATTGGGTGTGTAGGATTGACATATATGTACTAAGATGTGTAAAGTAGATAACTAGTGCAGAGCTGCTGTATAGTACGTGGAGCTCAGCTTGGTGCTCCTGGCCTTCTATACAAGCCTTCCAATAGTTTATCCATGCCAGGCACCAACTTCCCCTAATGTTATTGATGGGTTAACAAAATAGCTTTTACAGCCCTTGGGACTACCATACAAGTGATATAGTAAACCCAAGTTCCACATCACTTTAAAGCACAATAACTAGGGACATTGCAAGAAAACATTGCTTTGGATTTTTATCTATCCTATCATCCTCCAGTAGCATAGACATAATGGGCTTTAAATTAAATTAAGGGCTAGTGACAGAAATTGAAGAGCAGTGGTCTTTCAAGTGGTCAGAAATACAGCCCATGGTTTAGATTACATTAAATTCATGTCCCTATGGCAAAACTACACCATACTTAAATTCACAACAAATGAGGAGCCCTCCTACAGAAATATTTCTGTCTCTGCTGGTGTACACATCCACACCAGACACAACCCAATTATCGATTTCACAGACATGGAAACCCAGGCACTGCTATGCATAGAAAAGAAACATTCACCTGGTACTTTCATCTTTCCTGTCTCCCTCATAGAAAACCCAGAGCTTAGCCACCTAATTCTTGATCCCTATGAGAGCCTAACATGGACTAATGACTGTGAAACCATCCTGAGCCTGTGTCCATCATCATCCAGTATAAGCCAAGGAAAGTAACCACCACTTTCTGGAAAAAGAGGTGACCTTATCTACCATCTATGTATTTTGGTCTGCTTAAGGCAACATGGATGCCAAGAGATGGACCTAAACCTCTCCCTGACCAGGTAACACCATGTGAACATTACCCAGGAACAATCAGGTCCCCTACTGCTGGCTACACGTGACTTTAAGCCATACCCTGTTATCATGACCCTTGTCACCTGAGAAGTTCCTATCCTTGCCAGTGTTGACTCCATATCTGTTGGTGGTTCTCCCAGGGCTAGTAATCTACACACTGCAGTTGACAATGTCTGTCTGGAGACTATACCACATGCACATAACAGGGAGTCTTACCACACAGGTCACATTGGGAACAATGGAAACTATGCTGTTTATTCAGGTTGGTCAGTCCTACTGTCATGATCATAGATACCAACACAGGTTGGTAACCTTCTCCTGTCTCTTCTACTGCTAGCAACACTCATTCTGGCTAAGCCAAATGCTTTAGATACAGCTTATGACTCACAGATGCCTTGTAAACCCTTAGGGCCAATTTTGACCTCAGATCAGATGAAACACACTGTTATTAAGTAGTGCTATTAACTACATAGAACCACTGTCTCTTGAGTCTTATACCAGAGGAGTATGCACCCAGTGTTAAAGCCAGGAGGCTTGTGATTGGTGCAGTCATTTTAAAAGTGCTGTAATGCAGAGCCATATTAACAAGGTCTATGGGATTACAGTTAGATAAAGTTGGCTCAGACGGTAAAGAACCTGCCCGCAATACAAGAAACCCGGGTTCAGTCCCTGGGTCAGGAAGATCCCCTGTCAAAGGCAATGCAACCCACTCCAGTATTCTTGCCTGGAGACTACTATGGACACAGGAGCCTGGTGGGCTACAGTCCATAGGGTCACAAAGAGTCAGAGACAACTGAGCGACCAACACTTTCATTTTTATATAGCTCTTACTAATCCCTGGCATAATGATGAATGTGCTGCTGCTGCTGCTGCTAAGTTGCTTCAGTCGTGTCCGACTCTGTGCGACCCCATAGACGGCAGCCCACCAGGCTCCTCTGTCCCTGGGATTCTCCAGGCAAGAACACTGGAGTGGGTTGCCATTTCCTTCTCCAATGCAGGAAAGTGAAAAGTGAAAGTGAAGTCGCTCAGTCATGTCTGACTCTCAGCAACCCCATGGACTGCAGCCTACCAGGCTCCTCCATCCATGGGATTTTCCAAGCAAGAGTACTGGAGTGGGGTTCCATTGCCTTCTCCAATGATGAATGTAAACCCTGCCAAAACATATACTTTTACAAGTATTGGTTTTTTTCTTATAGGTTATAATGATTTTTTCTCTCTCTAGTACAAGTCCCATTTATTGAAGCTTGCACTGGAAAAAATTGCAAGAAGTGACCAAAGACAACTTACCATGAATTCCCTCCCTGTTTGTGAACTTGTATTTTAAATATGTATACTCACAGTATATATACATGGAAAGGAATGTATGCAACATAATCCCCAGGTCAAGGCATGTCTAAAGAGTCAGAAGCTTCATCCAGTTTGAGAGTTCTTTTCTAAACTGTATTCTATTACCAACTTCCAGGTTACATCACACTCAGTGGGAGTGGGCTTTTCAACAGCTGAAAAGCTTACTGCCTACAGGAAACAATCATAGCTTCTGGGTGTGACAGCAAAGACAATTCTCAGGAAAACATAATTAGTTCCATGGAGAAATCTAACCACTCTGTGTGAGAGTTTTTCCATCCAAATTGACAGCTGAACTGAAGTATTCGTCACTCTGTTGTGTCTGACTCTTCGCAACCCCGTGGACTCATATTAACAAAATCACATATGAATTAGCATACATATTTATTCATAACCAGGAGATGCTCAAACATTCCCTGTCTCACACCAACATACTCACACTCATGGACATGTATTTTCACACGTTCAGAAATTCATGGACACACATAAATACAGATACTCAAACTTTCATGTTTACATATATGGCAGTGATCACTCACTCATCTGCAAAATATGATCATATATACAAAGTAATTCACACATTCTCTCATACATTGAGATGCTCACATTCTCACTCACATATATACTTTAACATAGTCACACACATTGACACATTTACTCACACACACTAGTATACTTGATATTAATGTGCTCACACACTCAACAGGCTCACACACAAACATGCTACAGATTCATTCAGATACATAGCTACTCTCATATAACATTATTTTTATATGTGTCATTTTCACTCTTCTATTAACATGCTTACGTACACACATATGTACACCATTCACTTGCACAGTAAGATACTCAAGAATTCATACAAACAGACTCACATATATGTGCATGTTCACACATCATTCAGTTGCATGAGTTTTCTCAGAAGATCAGTTACACCCTGGCAGATGTGTATTTTCATACATGTACATATCTACATATTCAGTTATTCACATGTACTAACCTACTCATAAACAAAATACATAGTTACATACAAATATATTCTCATTTTATCAAGCTTCTCACACAATGAACTGTTAATATCTTTACACATATAGTTACACACAAACACATTCTATCCCTCATACATATGAATATGATCACACATTCACTCATATATTAATACCCTCAAATAAGGACATGCTTGTACAGTTATTCAGTTCTAATATCAAACAAATTTACTTTCACACATAAACACATATAAATATATGCTGATGTTCCATAGTCACACATATTAACTTGATCACATATATAGTCATAGTCAATATGTAAATATATTTACATTTTAACTCTCCAGATTACCTGGTTCCACATATGAAGATATAAATTTTCTCCAGAAATTATTATTCTCACATATTACATACTCATACATTCAGTTGCATATGCATTCACTCACATTATCAAATATACCTGTACATTACAAAATTATCTCACAAATAATGTTAGTATATTCACTCACAGGCATGAACAAACTTATACATATTCTCTGTGACACTCTATAAAATATGTTCACACATTTATTCATTCAGACTGACACACAAATTCACTTAGAAGAACATGGTTACAATACCACTCATACATAAGCCATTCATATGTCATGTGTACACACGTATGCTCTCACATGTATGTAAACATAAACAACAATATGCTTATAGATACACTTGCAGATGAACATGTTTCCAAACACACACATATTCACTCACAGAAATATATTCTTTCATTAAGAATCCCACATGAATAAACACACTTGCAAGATTCACTGACAGACATAAAAATGCTAAAACATCTATTCACTCAGAAAAACATGATCACAAATTTATCCCAGCATAAAGTCATACTAGTATATGCTTACTTGCATTGATTCTGCACATATGGATACTCTCAAATCCTTCACACATGCAAATGAACACAACAGGAATACACCCATTCAATTAGAAATAAACATTTTCACTCATGAAGCTCATAGATACACACAAACATGTACAAGTATTTTTCTGCACATATGGATACTCTCAAATCCTTCACACATGCAAATGAACACAACAGGAATACACCCATTCAATTAGAAATAAACATTTTCACTCATGAAGCTCATAGATACACACAAACATGTACAAGTATTTGCTTGCATGTTCACTTGTAAGTTTATTCATACATCAGCTACCCCATTCAAGCTAGTATACTGACACATTTCATCCACAATGAACAAACTAACATCCATGTAGAAATTTATATATTTTTTCATATGCATGAATATGTACAAATATGTAATAAGTGCTTGAATATACTATAACAACACACTTATGTATGAATAGGCTCACATATCAGTTTCTTATATTTATACATATTTAGTCACTGGCATGGTCGTACTCAGAGGTTTACTCACACTGGTCGATACACTTATATACTTACATACACATGCTCATTCTCTCACTCAAACAAACAAATATACTTCAAACAACATGGCTACACAGATGGAATGCTCATACATTTATTCACCCAAATATGCTCATATTAACCAAATACTCATTGACTCATATCTATCAACACATATATTTACTCATGTGTGATATTTATGTTCACATTTTCATATTCAATTACAAATACAAACACCATTTAAAATTCACTTGAACACAGACACATATAATCACAACTTATTCACATACCTTGTCACAGATGCATATCAACATATTAAATGTAAAACTTGATTACCATTCATACATATATGTGTGTTCAAACATACAAGTGAACTTATGAATTTACTCAAACACAAAATTGTAATAAACATGCACATTGTCACTAATGATAACATGCTCACAATTCACTCACTGAAAAGGATATAGTTATAGATTAACTCATAGGCACACACATAATCTCACATAATCTATCTCTCACACAAGCATGCTCAAAAATTCACTCCATGAGCACGATAATATGTTCATTTACTCACATGAACATACTCACAAAATCAGTAACACACTAGACAGAGTGTTTTGTACATGTACAGACTCAGGATATCAACTTCCACAAAATAACATCACAAAAGGAGCATGCTCAGGTTTTCACTTGAACATGGACCTGTTCACACGTACAAATGCTTACACAATCACAATATAAATACACTCACATATGAACATGCTTATAAGATGAACCCCCATTCACTCACAACATGCTTACAAATTTGCTAACACACATAGACACACTTACATCCACATGTTCACACATTCAATTCCGCAGATTGTTCACACACTTATTTGCTCACATGAACATACCCACAAATTCATTCACACACAGAGGACACCGTCAAACATGCTCATGTTCACACATTGACACTTTCTCATATTAATGTATATAAGACATACAGAGACATTTATTCAGTCACACACATGGGCATCCCCATCTCAACATGATCACACAACTCAAAGGCTAATACATTCAATACCACACATATATTTATAAAGTCAGTCACATATATACTCTTATGTATAATGATTTATACAAATCACATGTCCAGTCTTATTCCCATATTTACATACTCATGTACAAACATCTCTATGTTCTTTCACACACACATAATAGCTGCCACTCATACACATACTTACAAATTCACTAAAACAAGTTTATGCTCATATGAAGACACATTCACACATTTACTAACAGAAACATTTTCAATTCTCACACACATGTAGATACATATATGCTACCACAAATGCATATATTCTCTCATTCACATGAATATGTTCACAAAGTTAGTCACATATACGACACACTCATATGTCTCACATGAACACACACATTCTTTCACATTGACTCCTGAACACACTAAGACATGCTTTTCATTTCCCTTTCAACATGCTCACACATGTGGACACACTTGCACACTTTTCACAGACAAACATGCTGGTACATTCACACAAAGGATGTAATATACTCACATTCACTCACACATGAACAATCTCACACACTGACATACTTATATATTCAGTGAAACAAATATGCTCATATATACACTTTCAAATCACTCAGACGTCAAGTTCACATATTCACATGAATGAACATGCACACATGTACATGTATATTAACTCAGTCACATACAAGAACATGCTTACACACTGGCAGACACAGTGACCTACTCTTACAGTCACTTGCATGACACACTCACATACATTCACACTCACACATGTATTCACATACATGAACACTATGATATTCTCTTACACCCAAAGACACAGTAAATCATACATTCATTCCCACTTGCACATGAACATACACCTACAGACAGATAATCACTCCCCAGGAATACACTCATGCATTCAATCACACAAAGGATCACATTCTTACATTCATTCACACAAATGACCATGATCACATTAATATGATTAGATGTGCAAGTATGCACACACATTCCTTCACACATATGTACATTCACAACCAATTACAGGATACTCACACAGTCATGCAAACTAAGATGTCAACATTAAATTGGCATGAACATGCTCACATAAAACTGCTTCTATATTCATTCACGCATGAGTGTTCATAAGTTAATCCACACATGAATGCCATCACATAGTCACATACATGAACATACACATAATCACACATTTCAGTACAATCACACATATATTTACATGTTCATTCATACATCTACCATATTCACACATTTGCTTAATGAACATAAGTGGAACATAAGTGTACCTAATTATATTCAGTCACACACACAAACCTGCTCAGACACTCATGAACAGAGGATAACTTAAACAGATAAGCAAGATCAAGGAAATATATTGATATATTCAGTCAAATAAGCTTGTTGACAAATTAATTCATGCACAAAGGCACGCCCACATATACTCACAACTTCACTTAAAATTTACACACATACATAATGCTCACATACATGACCTTGCTTACACATTCAGTTGCACAAAGGAAAAATAATTATACATTAATACCTTCACACACATCAACTTTCTCATGCCATAATTTATACACATCAACATGCTCACATTTATGTACATGCTCACACACTAAGATACGAATGAACACACAAATTCATGTATTCACAAATACAAACTATAACAAGCAGATGAAAATGCTCAAAACACAAAACATCTCCACACTTTCATTTTCATAGGTTCATGCTCACACACACAAGCATAATCAGACATTCACTCACATATGAACCTACTTAAACATGAACATTCCCAGACACACAAATGTGCTCAGCCGTTATGTCACTAACAGTTGTAGACCTCCACTTTCACTCACATTCCCACATAAACATGCACTTTCTCATGGACTTACAGACAGAAAAATTATACACTCACCCATACTCAGTCCCTACATCCACTCACACACACTGACATGGACATGTTCTCACATTTATTTTAAAAACCACATGCTAACACAAATAAGTCATGCATGACAAGTTCACAAACAAACACTCTGACATACTCACATAGTCTGCATGCTCATAAACACACATACATGTGCATTTACACATTCATTCACACCCCCAAAACACTTATACACATATATGGACATGATCACACATTCACATTTAGCCAGGATCATATTCATTCAATCTCTCACAAACAAACACACAAATACACATTCACTCACAGTTGCACATAGACACACTGACATCATCAGTTCCACATAAGGAACACACATTAGGTCATACACAAACATAATCACATTCACTCACAGAAAAGAACACATAGTTTACCACATAGTTTACCATGCACCTACACACACAAGCATGCTTGTATATTCACTAACACACACATGTGTTTCTAAAATCATTTAAACTTTCATTTCAATAATATACACACATAGTTATGTATGTGTGTATATCTACAGTCTTGTTTGTACATTTACTCAAACACAAATGTAGAAAAACACGAATACAAAGGATACATTCATTCATAGTCATGAACATACATGATATGCTTACATTTTCATTTGAACACAGGAACACCATCCGATGTATATACTCACACAGTCATTTGCAGACACACAGGAACATGTGCACATATACACATAGTGAACCTGATCACAGACTCACAAGTACACTCTGTAACAGTCATGCACATGTATGTATATGATCACCATTCACACATACACACATGCATCGATTCAGAAATAGATGTACATATTAACAACTCACATGAATCAACATGGTTACACATTCACTCAGAGGTAAACATGCTACCATCATGCACATGCTTGCAAATTCACTCATACACATGAACACACAGAAACACCCAAAAGCACATTAACACTGACATATGAACAGGCTCAATTCACTCTTATATACAGACATGCTCACATACATCCACAAGGTACACATTCACTCAGATGAACATGCTTAAATCACTCAGATAAACAGATGAACATGCTTACAGATTTACTCCCATTCATAGACACACTGACACATGGATAAATTCATACAAATATTCTCAAATTAAAATAGTTATGAATTCATTCACACACTCGAATATGCCTCATGTATACCATGTCATTCATAAATTTACTTACATACATGAACATACTCCTCCTTAAGTTGTTTGCAAGTGAACATGTACATTCAATCACACATACAAATATGGTTACAAACTCCTTCACACATGTAGACAACCTTACACATAATAAATTGCACACATATACATTATGGTGCCCTCACATCAGGACCCAATGTTCTCAAAGCAGCCCTCTTTTAGCAGACTGTCACCCACTTACCACATGAACTGTTGTGTGGGCTCCAAAATATTAACAACCCTGACTGACTCTGATTGACACAGGTGCCTACATCTCCCTAATCCCAGGAAGGACTCATATTTTAAAGCAGACATCCCCTTGTACTTTATGGAGGGAAATTGCCAGCCCCTCAGTGAGGTGTTTGCTCACAGTTGTGATGGTGTGTGACCCAGAGTCATGGCCAGGTCCAGTGATGAGGATGACATCAATAACAGTGCCAAAGCCAAGTTTCTATGGGAGCTGCTGGTACAGAGCAGGCACCTAGTTCCAGACAGCAAATCTTATATACAATCACAGAGCTATTCATGTACCCCACAGGCAACTGAGAAAAGGTATACTATTGATCCACAATGGGGAAGGCAAATTGTAGTCGACCATCCTATGACATACTTAGCAAAGAGAACATGTTACCCCATTCTAGGACTTCGAACCATTCACTGGTATTATTTGAATGTCCTTCACTAAGATATAACATTCATAATGTTAACACCCAGTAGAGGGGCTCTAATACAGAGAGAAGACTTATTTACCTCTTTGTAGACTATAGACAACATCTACCCATTAGTAGTGGCTTTAAGCACAGGCCATATCAGGGAACTGAAGATGGGAATTCATATCCTTTCATTAAGTCATCTATGACAGGCCATAATCCTTCTGATTAGTCAGTACTTCTTACACAGGTAGAGGAAGGTTAACTTATTCCCACTGGCCAATGCTCACCAGCAGTATAAAAGCCTTAGGCTTGTTTCATGAGGTTACCTGCTGCCTGAGGAAGTCCATTCTAAAATGGGAAAAGAGATGGTCTCAGAGAGAATAATCAGGGCAGAAGCATCTTTTAGAAAAACAAAGTCAATTTTAAAACCTCAGTAGAGAATTAACCCTTCAATTAATTCTCTTTCTAGTTTGTTCAATGTCTGGTCTACAAATGAAACTTGAAAGGGTAGATGAAAGGTTGCTGCTATAAGCCATGAATGATGCCAGGATTTGTGACCTCCAGAGGAGAGGAATTCGATCTAGGGCCAGTGATGAGGCTTGATCGCTCAGAGCTTTTTGTGAAATCAAGTTTTATTAAATTATTAAGACATAGAGAAAGCTTCTGACACATATATCAGAATGAGACAGAAAGAGTGCCCACTTGCTAGTTTTTAACAAGGAGTTATATCCCTATTAGCAAGCTGCTAATTAGAGAAAGGGAAATGCCTCACAGAACTGAGAGTTGCACCAGGCCTCTCACCCACAACATACATTTTGAGATAGCATTGGCACAAGGTCCATATTCGCAGCCATAAAACAATTGACATGGATCTTGAAGAAAGGCAGATTTCCAAGCAAATATGTAGTTCGTTAACATAGCTCAAGAAAACATTTCCATAAAAAAACCACAATGGTTAGCTCAAGGTTTGAGATAAAGTTAAGTTCAGGTGGAACCAAGTGTTGCATGGCAACACAGGATTAGAAGAGAAAAGAAAAAAAGACATCTGCCAGTTGTACTTTATTTCCTCCCGCAGCTTGGGGACCTCTGGCCTCCCTATCGAGGCTATTAACACTCGTAAACTAGTTCCAGTTTGGTGAAAGGAAAGCTCATATTACCCCAACCTCCCAGGTTGGTAAAGGAGATCCAACATTTGATTCTGGCAGACTCTCAAAGGACATTAGCATCCATCAACTGGTTGATGGATGGGGCTTCTCAGATGGATGGGTTGATGGAATGGGCTTCTCAGACCACAGACGTCATGCAGCATAGTGATTAGCCAAGTCTTGAGGGGGTTGAATTCAGTCGTGAGACCACCAAGTTGTTTCTTGGGGTCGGGGTCAGCTTCTTTACAGGCAGTGATGTCTAATGCTCAGACAATTCAGAAGGACATAGCTTCCCTGTATTTAATAGAAGCTCATGAATGACAAACTCAGAGTCAAGTGCTGCCTGTTAAGTGTATATTCAATACCCTACCTGGCCTAATTCAAAATCACTGTCCATAAAGTGATTGCCCCCTTTCTTGGCAAAATGAACCACTTAACACCAGGTCCCCTTTTAAACATGAACTCTGAAATGAAAAAGAGAAGTTGGTTGTATTGGACCCCAAGGGATAAGGAGCCATGAGATATTAGATGATCTCTGATAAGTCTGTATAGCAATTAATATAGTTACTAAAGCTAGATTCCAACCTGGCCAGGCTTTTCCTTCAGTGACAGCCTTACTTTCCATGTCTGCCCTTGACCTCTGCCAATACCAAGGACCAGACATCACATCAGGACCCAGTGTTCTCAAAGCAGGCCTCTTCTGGCAGGCAGTCGACTTCTTACCATATAAACTGTAGTGTTGGCTCAAAAATATTAACATTGCCTGGCTCTCATTTACACAGGTGCCCACATCTTCCAAAACCCAGGGAGCACTCATATTTTAAAGCAGGGGTCCTCAACCTCCAGGTTCTAATGCCTGATGATCTGAGGTGAAGCTGATGTAATAAAGATAGGAATAAAGTACACAATAAATGTAATGCACTTGAATCATCCTGAAACCATCCCTGCTACCACCCCAGTCCGTGGAAAAATTATCTTCCACAAAACCCATATATGGTGCCAAAAATGCTGGGGACTGCTGCATTAAAGGGATTCCCCCAGGAGATGACTAGCTTGAGAGGAGCATTAATTGAAGGGATAATTCTCTACTGAGCTTTTAAAATTGACTTTATTTTGCTAAACAATGCCTCTGCCCTGATTGTTCTGAGTCTCCTTTTCCCATTTTTGATGGATTTCCTCAGTCAGCAGATAACCTCATAAAAAAAAGCCTAATGTGTTGATGCTACTGGTAGGCTCTGGCCAGTGGGAATGAGTTAACCTTCCTTTATCCGTGTGAGAGGTACTGACTAAAAGTAAAGCACCCAAGGATTATGGCCTGTCATAGCCAAGTTAGTAAAAGGATATGGATCCCCACCTTTCAGTTTCCTGCTATGGCATGTCCTCAAAGCCACTAGTAACAGGTAGGGGCTGTCTATGGACTAGAGAGAGTTAAAGAAGGCTTCTTCCTGTATTAGAGCCCCTCTACTAGGTATTGACATGAATTTAATACCTTAATGAATGACATTCAGATAATATTGGTAAATGGTTCAGAGTCCAAGACTGGGCTAACATGTTCTCTTTGTTAAATACGTCATAGGATAATTGGTCACAATTTGCCTTCCCCTTTGAGGATCAACAGTACAATTTTTTCCCAGTTGCCTGTTGGGTACATGAAGTCTTCTGTGATTGTATTTGGATTTGCAGTCTGGACCTAGATGCATATTCTGTACTGGCATCTCCTGCAGAAACTCAGCTCTGGCGTTGTATTGATGTCATGCTTATCCCTGGGCCTGGCCAAAACTCTGTGTCACATACCATCACTACTGTGAGTGAACACCTTACTGAGGGCATGGGCAATTGCACCCCATAAGGTACAAGGCACCTCCTAGTTTGTTAAATACCTTGGCTATAATTGAATATCAAAAGGGTAACCTAGTCCAAATTTGGTAAAAGAAAATATCCTAGGGCCCCACCCTCCCATGTTGGTAAAGGAGATCCAACATTTTGTAGGAATGTTTGGATTCTGGTGCCAGCCTCCAATATTTGCTGGTCCCTGTGTATGGAGTCACCCTCAGGACTTCCACTTATCTGTGGGGACCCAAGCAACAACAGGCACTAAATAAACTAATGAAGGCTATTGTTCCATCTCTACAACTAGTGCTCTGAGGACAGGCCTTACAGGTAGAAGTTTGGGTGACCCCAAAATTCACTCTGGGGGCCACTGGACCAAATCTCCATGGGCTTTAGCAATGCGCAGACTCAGTGCAAAGGTATTGGCCAATAGAGAGGCAACTTCCAGAGTTACACTGAGCCCTTATTGAAACTCATGTCTCTAATGGAGCAGAGCCAGTTACGCTATGGATTGAGATTCCTATTGTGCCCTGGGGAATAGCAGAAGCTCCTCCTATACCAACAGAAGTCTCTATTAAAATGGTAATGTATCTACTAGATTGAGCTTAACCTCTCTCTGCTAGAGAATTGCAACTCCATGAGAATATAGCCACATTCCCTGACACTGAAATTAATTTGCATAACCTCCAGGCTTTTTAAAAAATGTGTATAATCACATGTGTATAATACTGAACATTTTATACTTTTAATTTAATTTTTACTTTAGTTATTTTTTATGGAACTCCAGTTGATTTACAATATAGCATTAATTTCAGGTGTACATACTGTGATTCAGATTTTACAGTTCTTGGGACTGCCATACAAATTATACAGTCAACCCAAAGTTCCCGCTTCATGGTAAAGCAAAAGAACAACAGGCATTATAAACATTGGTTTGTTTATAATGGCTTGGTTTTTTTTTTTTAACCTATCCTGTCATCCTCCAGTAACAGGTATGATGAAAGACATAAAGGACTTTTAAATCAAGGGCTAGTAAGAGAACTTGGAGAGCAGTGGTCCTTCAAATGGTCTAGAATACTGCCCATGGTTTAGAGTATATTAAATTCATGTCCATATGGCATAACTCCACCATGTTTAGCTTCACGGCTAATGACAAGGACCCCACAGAGATATTTCTGTGTCTACTGGTATAACATTCCCACCAGACACAACCCAGTTATTGGTTTTCACAGACATGGGAGCCCAGGCATTGCCACACACAGAAAAGAAACATTCACCTGGTACTTTCATCTTTCCTTTCTCCCTCATAGAAAACACAGAGCTTAGCCATGTCCTTCATGATCCTGATAAGAACCTGACATGGACTAATGGTTGTTAAACCATCCTGAGCCTGTGTTCATCATCATCCAGTACAAGCCAAACAAACTACCCACCACTTTCTTGAGACAGAGTTGACCTTATCCACCATCCATGTACTTTGGTGCACTGAAAAGGTGGACCTAAACCTTTCCCAGACCAGCTAACACCATGTGAACAATACCCAGGGACAGTCAGATCCTCTACTGCTGGTTACAGGTGACCTCACACTTTAAGCCCTATGCTGTTACCATGCCCTTTCTCATCTGAGAAATTCCTACCCTTGCCAGTGTTGACTCTATGTCTATTGGTGGTCTACCCAGCCCTAGTAATCTACACACAACTTGATCTGTCTGGAAACTATACCACATGGAATTAATAGGGAGTCTTACAACAGAGGTCTGGTTGGGGACAATGGGAACCATGATGTTGGCTATTCACATTTGTTAGTCCTACTAAATGACCACAGATACCAACACTGAAGCTAGCAACCTTCTTCTGTTTCTTGTACTATTCAGTTCAGTTCAGTTCAGTGACTCAGTCATGTCAGACTCTTTGTGACCCCATGGACTGCATGCCAGGCTTCCCTGTCCACCACCAACTCCCAGAGCTTGCTCAGACTCATGTCTATTGAGTTGGTGATGTCGTTTGTCGTTCCCTTCTCCTCCTGCCTTCAATCTTTCCCAGCATTGGGGTCTTTTCTAATGACTCAGTTCTTCACTTAAGGTGGCCAACGTACTGGAGCTTAAGGCTTAGCATCAGACCTTCCAGTAAATATTCAGGAATGATTTCCTTTAGGATTGACGGTTAGATCTTCTTGCAATCCAAGGGACTCTCAAGAGTCTTCTCTAACATCACACTTCAAAAGCATCAATTCTTCGGTGCTCAGCTTTCTTTATGGTCCAACTCTAACATCCATACATGACTACTGGAAAAACCAGAGCTCTGACTAGATGGACCTTTGTTGGCAAAGTAATGTCTCTGCTTTTTAATATGCTGTCTATGTTGGTCTTCTACTATTAGCAAAACCCATTTTCACTAAGCCACACTCTTTAGCCTTCTAAACCCTCAGGGCCAACTTTGACCTCAAGTCAGATGAGACCCACTGTTTTTAAGTAGTGCCATTAACCACATAGAGCCACTGTGTCTTGAGTCTTATATAAGGAATGCCCAGAGATAATATGCACCCAATATTAAAATCAGGATACTTGTGATGGTACGATCATATTAAAAATTCTGTAATGCAGAGCCATACCAACAAACTCTATGCAATTACAATTAGATAAAATTAGAGGTCTTACTAATCCCTGGTATAATGTGGAATGTAAACCCTGCCAGAAATGTTTATCTTTACATCTGTTGGTTACTTTTCTTATTCATTATAATGTTGTTTTTTTTTTTTTCCCTCTCTCTCTCTGGTACAAGTCGCATTTATTGAAGCTTGCACTAAAAAAAGTTCCACTAAGTGACCAAGGGCAACTCACTGTGAATTTCCTCCCTGATTAAGAATTTATATTTTATAGACATACACACAGTATATATACAAGGAAAGGAATGTATACAACAAAATACCACAGAGAAGTCATGACTGAAGAGTCAGGAAATACATCCAGTTTGGGAATTCTTTCCTAATGTGTCTTCCAATACCAACTTCAAGGTTACATCACACTCTCAACAACTGCAACACTTACTGCCCACTGGAAACAATCATAGCTTTTGAGTACGTCAGCAAAAAAAATTATCATGAAAACATATTTGATCCCATTGAGAAGTCTAACAACTCTCTATATGGGAGTTTTTCCATCCAAATTGACAGCTACTTGTTGACAACAATTACAAAATTCATTAGGCTTACCAAACATAATTAACAAGGATTTGGGAAGAACTTCAGGGAAATTGAAGCCCAATGTTACTCTTCTGGGGGATATTAAATCATAACCATCATGTCTACAGAACAATAATGATAAGTCCAGTAGCAAAGTTAACCTTGGAGGAAATCTTTTGGTATAGTCACATGATTACCTGCCAAGTAGCCACCTCTGAGGCTATTAAAGCTACACAAGCAGCTGCCAAAGAAAAATTCCCCCAGAATGGAAGCAATGGAACAGGTAGTCCCACACTGAAATAAAGGAACATTGTGATATACAGGGACATAAATGGGCTAAATATATAATATAGTTGATTTGTATTTTTGAAATAACTTGGCCCTCCTGCATATTTGTTACTGGTAATTGGCAGGAAACTCAGGCAGTAATCACATCAATCTGAACAAGAAGGCACATATAATTGCTTATGAAAACAAGCCTGCATCTGGCCTTAGTCACAGGAATAACATAAGATGGCAGATTTAACCACATTCTGGACTTTCTTCTGCCAACCTGATTTTAGAGCCCATAGCATATATCTCTCCCTTGACAAGCTCCTCCATAAATCTCATTTATTAAAATGAGCTTGTTCCCCTCACCATGAATATCCAGAAGCTAATCTATGTAAGTATGTGAGCACTGGTAGACTGAGTCTGTAACCAGTTTATCTGACTCAGGTACCTAATGCAAGGTGGATAACATGCAATCTTGTTTGACTGTAACACCATATGCTTCTATTCACAGTACCTCAAACTGTAGTAAACTGTAAATGCTCTAGCTTTTGTAAAAACAAAACTTTGTGTGCACTGGGACCCAGAGACCCCACAGAGACTGAGCCAGACCTGCCTTTGAGTGGTTGAGTATCTCCTGCAGAGGCACGTGTCAGCAGTGGCCTGCCACAGGGGCAGGGGTTCTGGGTGCAGCAGACCTGGGTCACACAGCGTGTGGCATAAGCCCTCTTGGAGGGGGTCGCCATTAACCCCACCTTAGAGCTGCTGAGCAGATGACCCACAAACTGCAGAACAATTATACCAAATAAATTGTCACACTGGTAAGAAAGTTGTAGCTCAGCCAGTAAAGAATTTGCCTGCCAATGTAAGAGACACAGGTTCTATCCCTGGGTCAGTAAGATTCCCTGGAGAAGGAAATGGCAACCCACTCCAGTATTCTTGCCTGGAAAATTCCATAGGCAGAGGACCCTAGTGGGCTATATTCCATGGTGTCACAAAGAGTCAGACACAACAGAGCCTGAACAGATGATGATGACGAGGACCGACAACAGATTTCCCAACCTGGGGATCTGGCAAAGGGACTGAGAACCCCCAGGGAATTTGACTTTGGAGGCCAGTGGGATTTGATTACAGACTTTACACAGGACTGGGGAAACAGACTCTTGGAGGGCACACACACACACACACACACAAAACTTGTGTGCACCAGGACCCAGGAGAAAGGAGCAGTGACCCATAAGAGACTGACCCAGACTTGCCTGTGAGTATCCAGGGAGTCTCTGGCAGAGGTGTGGGTCAACAGTGGCCTGCTGCAAGGTCAGGGGCACTGAATACAACAGTGTGTGCACAAGACCTTTCGAAGGAGGTCAACATTATCTTCATTACCCCCACCATAGTTTGGTCTTAGGTCAAACAATAGGGAGGGAACACAGCCCTGCCCATCAAGAGAAAATTGGATTGAAGATTTACTGAGCATGGTCCTACCCATCAGAATAAGACCCAGTTTCACCCACAATCAGTCTCTCCCATCAGGAACCTTCCATAAGCCTCTTATCCTTATCCAACAGAGGGCAGACAGAATGAAAATCACAATCACAATTGTGATTTGAAAATCAAAATCACAATTAGTTTTTGATTAGAAAACATAAAACTGATCACATGGACCATAGCCTTGTCAAACTCAATGAAACTAGGAGCCATGCAATGTAGGGCCATCCAAGACAGATGGCTCATGGTGGAGAATTCTGACAAAACGTGGTCCACTGGAGAAGGGAATGGCAAACCACTTCAGTATTCTTGCCTTGAGAACCCCATAAACAGTATGAAAAGGCAAAAAAATATGATGCTGAAAGATGAACTCCCCAGGTTGGTGAAGGTGAAAGTGAAAGTGAAGTCGCTCAGTTGTGTCCGACTCTTTGCGACCCCATAGACTGTAGCCTACCAGGCTCCTCTGTCCATGGGATTTTCCAGGCACTAGTACTGGAGTGGATTGCCGTTTCCTTCTCCAGGGGATCTTCCCAACCCAGGGCTCGAACCCGGGTCTCCCGCATTGTAGACAGACGCTTTACAGAAATAACTCCAGAAAGAATGAAGAGACAGAGCCAAAGTGAAAACAACGCCCATTTGTGGATGTCACTGGTGATGGAAGTAAGTTTGATGCTGTAAAGAACAGTATTGCATAAGAATCTGGAATGTTTTCCTTCTGGCTTACTTCACTCTGTATAATCGGCTCCAGTTTCAAACACCAATACAGCATACTAATGCATATATATATGGAATTTAGAAAGATGGTAACGATAACCCTGTACGTGAGACAACAAAAGAGACACAGATGTATAGAACAGTCTTTTGGACTCTGTGGGGTGGGGGGGATGATTTGGGAGAATGACATTGAAACATGTATAATATCATATAAGAAATTAATCACCAGTCCAGGTTTGATGCAGGATACAGGAAGCTTGGGGCTGGTGCACTGAGATGACCCAGAGGGATGGTATGGGGAGGGAGGTGGGAGGGGGGTTCAGGATTGGGAATATATGTACACCCGTGGAGGATTCATGTTGATGTATGGCAAAACCAATACAATATTGTAAAATAATTAGCCTATAATTAAAATAAATAAATTTAAATTAAAAAACAAAACAAAACAAACAAACAAAAGAATCTGGAATGAAACTGGAGCCTATTATACAGAGTGAAGTAAGCCAGAGAGAAAAACACCAATACAGTATACTAACGCATATATATGGAATTTAGAAAGATGGTAACAATAACCCTGTATACGAGACAGCAAAAGAGACACTGTTGTATAGAACAGTCTTTTGGACTCTGTGGGAGAGGGTGCGATGATTTGGGAGAATGGCATTGAAACATGTATAATATCATATATGAAACGAGTCGCCAGTCCAGGTTCGATGCATGATACTGGATGCTTGGGGCTGGTGCACTAGGATGACCCAGAGGGAGGGTATGGGGAGGGAGGAGGGAGGGAGGAGGGTTCAGGATGGGGAACACATGTATACCTGTGGCAGATTCATTTTGATATATGGCAAAACCAATACAATATTGTAAAGTTAAATAAAATTTAAAAAAAAAGAATCTGGAATGTTAGGTTCATGAATCAAGGTAAATTGGAAGTGGTCAAACAGGAGATGGCAAGCGTGAACATTGATATTTTAAAAATCAGTCAACTAAAATGGACTAGAATGGGAGAATTTAATTCAGATGACCATTATATCTACTATTGTGGGCAAGAATCCCTTAGAAGAAATGGAGTAGCCCTCATAGTCAATGAAAGAGTCCGAAATGTAGTTCTTGGCTGCAATCTCAAAAATGACAGAATGATCTCTGTTCATTTCCAAGGCAAACCATTCAATATCATAGTAATCCAAGTCTATCTTTTAGTGTGGCAGTCAGCATCTTTTAGTTGGAGCATGTGAGATATTTTAGTTGCTGAATGTGGCATCTTTGTTGCAGTATATGGGATTTTCTTGTGGCATGTGGGATCTTTAATTGTACCATGTGGGATTGTTGTTGCAGCATATGGGGTAGTTTTAATTGTGGCAGGCAGGCTCTTCATTTTGTCATGTGGGATCTTTTTTGTTGTGATATGTGGGCTCTTTGTTGTGGTATGTGGGAATCTTTTTATTTGTGGCATGGAAGATCTTCATTGTGGCATGCATGATCTTTTAGTTCCAGCCTGCCAGATCTTTATAGTTTTGACATGCAGGATCTTCAGATGTGGCATGCGGGATTTCGTTGCAGTGTTAGGATCTTTTAGTCATGGTATGTGGGATCTTTGTAGTGTGTGTGGATCTTTAGTTGGGGCATCAGATCAGATCAGATCAGATCAGTCGCTCAGTCATGTCCGACTCTTTGCGACCCCATGAATCGCAGCATGCCAGGCCTCCCTGTCCATCACCAACTCCCGGAGTTCACCCAGACTCACGTCCATCGAGTCAGTGATGCCATACAGCCATCTCATCCTCTGTCGTCCCCTTCTCCTCCTGCCTTATTTGCGGCATGCAGGATCTTTAGTTGCAGCATATGGGATCTTTCATTGGGGTAAGCAGGAAATTTGTTACAGTATATGGGATCTTTGTTGTGGCATGCAGGATCTTTTAGTTGCAGCATGTGAGATATTTCTGGTTGTGGAATGTGGGATCTTTTTAACTGGGGCATGCAGGATATTTGCTGCAGCTGAGGGATCTTTTTAATTGTGGCGTGTGAGATCGTTGTGGCATGTGGATCTTTTAGTTGTGGCAGGCAGGATCTTTAGTTGCATTATGGGGAATCTTTTTATTTGTGGCACGCAGGATATTTATATTTCAGAATATGAGATCTTTTTAGTTGTGGCATGCAGGATCTTTATGCAGCATGCAAGAACTTTAGTTGTGGCATGTGGGATCTTTTGGTTGTGGTATTGGGATATGTGAGCAGTATGTGGGATCTTAGTTGCAGCTTGTGGGATCTTTGTTGTGGCTTGTAGGATCTTCACTGTGTCATATGAGATCTTTATAATTGTGGTATATGGGATCTTTGTTGCTGCATGTGGAATCGTCACTGCAGCATGTGGGATCTTTAGTTGTGACATGCTGGATATTTTTAATTGTCACAGGCAGGATCTTTATTGTGGCATGGAATCTTTTAAATTGTGGTATGTGGGATCTTTGTTGCAGCATGCAAGATTTTTTTTATTTCTGGCATAGGATGTTTTAGTTGTGGCATGAGGAATCTTTTAGTGGCAGCATGTAGGATCTTTTTAGTTGTGATACATGTGATTTCTATTGTGGTGTGTGGGATATGTGTTGCAGCATAGGTGATCATCTGTTGCAGCAAACAAGATTTTTTTACTTGTAGCATTTCAGATCTGTTTAGTTGTGGCATAGGGGATCTTTGTTGTTTCATATGGGATCTTTTATTTGGGGCTTGTGACATCTTTTTAGTTGTGGTTTGTGGGATCTTTTAAATTGTGACATGCAGGATCCCTGTTGCGGCATGTAGGATCTTTTCTTTCTAGCATTTGGGATCTTTGTTGTGGCATGTGGGATCTTGTAGTTGTGGCATGTGGGATCTTTTAGTTGTGGCATGCAGGATCTTCAGTTGCGGTATGTGGAATCTTTTTATTTGTGGCATGCAGAACTTTCATTGTGGCATGTGGGATCTTTTACCTACAGCATGCAAGGTCTTTTTAGTTGCAACACGCAGGATCTTCAGTTGTGGCATGTGGCATCTTTAGTTGTGGCATGCAGGATCTTTTTAGTTGTGGTATGCGGGATCTTTAGTTGTGGCATGTGGGATCTTTAGTTGTGGCATGTGGGACCTTTAGTTGTGGCATACTATTTAATTGTGGCATGTGGGATTTAGTTCCCCGACCAGGGATTGAATCTGGGCCCCCTGCGTTGGGAGTACAGTCTTAGCCAGTGCACCACCAGGGAAGTCATGACACTTAAGAATTTTGTGTTAGGTTGAAAAGAGCTGAAATGCAGCAAACCAGCTGCACCTTACCAGTGCACTTACCAGTGGCACTCCCCCCAGGCTGTACATATTTGCCTCTTGAGATCCCACCTTTTTGACTTGGAGAGACCTACAGTGGAGTACACCCAGGCTCCCGACCCCCAGACTTTTTGCTCTGACCCTGGAACTTTTCCTACTTTTCTGGCTTCACATGCAAGAGGCCTCTGCTCTCTACACCCCCTTGAGAAGGACCTATACCTGAAGCACACTCCCTGGTGTGACTGGAGGAGCACTACCCACAGAAGTGGGTGTGCAGGCCAGAGAGCTCTATCCTGCTCAAGATAGAATTTTCTGCTCCATCTGTCAGGCTGTATGGGGATGGCACTTGAGCACAGGTTCTCTGCACCCTGGGTACTCACCCTACTGAGTTTGTTAACAACTGAGCACACGATCTCTGTCTTGTCTACCTCACCCACCAGGCTCCAGGTGCTTGCCCCTCTTTTCCCCAGGCTTTCAACTCCTGTTGAGTTTTATTGGTTCTATCTCCAGAAACATCCCAACTCTGTACTTATCTCTCCATCGATCATGAGCCACCCCCAGGTCAGGCCTTGGGTATCTTCCTCCCAAATTACTGCAACAACATCCCAACTTCTCAACTCACTGATATTAGTGTTGGTCCCTCTAGTCCATTCAGCACACTGCCATCAGCATGACCTTTATAAATCAAGCCTGATTATGTCAAGTACGTTTGATGACTTTAGCTGTCAAATAAAATTCAAACTCCTTAGCATAGAATTCAGATTTCTAAAGCAGACATGAGAAATGGCAAATAAATAAAACCATAAACCACCATGAAGCCAAGTAGTCAGTCTCTTTCTATATTCCTATTTCTATATAGTCTATGAGGGATAGACTTTCCCTTGGAATGGGAAGGTAGCCTGGGCTACACTGCTTGAAGTGACAGGAAACCCACGCTAAGCCCACAGCCCAAAGGCCACCTGAGAACCCTTAACCAATGACAGACAAAAGAAAGGATACATTGAATAGAGGAGCTATAGGACGTTGAATTACATACAAACTCTAAATGGTTAATGAATGCTAATAGTTTATATCTGTGGAAGTGAAGCAACGTCTTCTGAATTTCCAGTCTCTACCCTAGAGAGCACACAGCTGTGAGGATTTCGTACGTAGGGGTAGACCAGTGAGGGTGCCATGTTTGCCATGGGGGTTACCTTGAAAACCAAGGCCATTATCCTGGACCCTGAGCTTTGGAGGTGAGTCACTTGACTGTTGCTTTCCTTTTGCTCTATTGTTCCCTCCAGAATGTGAGGGGATTAGGTGTAGCACATATGTTCCAAGGTGAGTGTGTACCTATTTAGGGGCTGGGTGGCTGGGTTGGAGAAGGCAGAGAGCAAGCTCCTCCTATAGCCTTACCTTACAAGGACAGTGCTTCTAGGTTGGCCTCTTAGTGGGGAGACAAGGCGAGAAGGCTGGGTGTAGGAGAATTCATGTGTTGGAGCACAGCCAACTCCCCCTTGCATGATAACGTTTTGGTCAGTTGGGCCAAATGCTGGTGGGTGTCAAGGGAGTCGCTACCTCATGAGGGACACTGATGATGCTGGTGGGTGTCATAGGCGTGCCTACCTCTTGAATTGCTGCCTCATGTTCTCCTGTTATCTCAGCAAAGGCTAACAGCAGCAATTTAAAAACACAGAAAACATTCTCCCATTGTTTTAAGCAATATAGCTTCTCAGCAGGCATCCACGGCCAGAAGGAAGGAAAGTGCCAGACACTGTCTGGGGATTGTCAGGTGTGAATAAGTCCACCATTAACTCTTAGGCACCTCACCTCTGTCTTTCAGACTCTGATCTGTTTGCACTTGATGCCTAAGGTGGGACAGGGTGGAACATATTTACCTTTTTTGTCATGCAGACCTGATATATATGAGAAAAAGGAGGTCTGTGGGTTGGTTTGGCCAATCATTCAATGAAGAGGGGAATGCAAGAACAACTTCAGTCTTTGTTTAGACAGAAAAGGGCATAGCAGGTGCTAAATTCTGGGACTGCCACACGTGTGTGTGTGTGTGTGTGTGTAGTGGGGAGGCCAGTAGGTGGGGCAGTTGCACTCTGAATGGAGTGTGTGGCAGAGTTGGGGGAAGCAGAGAACAAAGCTGAACATTCTGGTACAGGTGTGTGTCCTAGGGTGTAGCTTCTCTGCCTGGACTACAACTGCAGCATGCTCTGGAGAGGAAGGATGCTCAGTCCAGGGGAGCAGGCAAGGAGGATGGTGAGCACCTGCCAGAGGTCCATAAGTACAGTAGGGGCAAGTTTAAAGTTGCTGGGGTGTCACTCTGGGAGAAAAGTGGACCTGGAAAGAGATTTGCAACTTGATTCTGGATGAGAGTGAGATTCTAGGAATCAAGGAGTAAACATTACCAGATTACATTTTTAATTGCATTTAATTGAAGCAAGAAAGGTAGCAGGAGAATGAGAGCTGACACTGCACAGACATGAGTAAAGAATTCAGGACAGAGAGAATGAGGGATGTGGGTAAAGAATAACAGTAAGGATGGGAAGGATAAAACTGCCCAGATAAGTGGTAGTTGATGTATCAAGAGCACATAAAATCCATTCAAACCATTGCCTGCTCCACAGGCAAGTTGAACCCAAACCATCCCCTCGTCTGTGAGGTTATCAGTGGCAAGCATGATCCAGGCAGTGTCATGTATCCTATGAGAGTCCCCCATCTTCCCACCTCTTGCTCTTTTCAGGCAGGGATTCAGGGAAAACGCACCAATGGCCTCAGAGTTTGGGGACTCCTAGATCTCCCTGTGTGGTCTCATACCAGACTGAGTTGAATCTCTCTTTGTGTCTGAGGCAGAGTAGCATCTCAGTTCAGTTCAGTTCAGTTGCTCGGCCGTGTCCGACTCTTTGCAACCCCATGGACTGCAGCACCCCAGGCCTCCCTGTCCATCACCAACTCCCAGAGCTTGCTCAAACTCATGCTCATCGAGTTGGTGATGCCATCCAACCATCTCATCCTCTATCATCCCCTTCTCCTCCCACCCTCAATCATTCCCAGCATCAGGGTCTTTTCCAATGCATCAGTTCTTCTCATCAGGTGGCCAAAGTATTGGAGTTTCAGCTTCAGCATCAGTCCTTCCAATGAATATTCAGGACTGATTTCTTTTAGGATGGACTGGTTGGATCTCCTTGAAGTCCAAGGGACTCTCAAGAGGCTTCTCCAACACCACAGTTCAAAAGCATCAATTCTTCGGCACTCAGTAGGGTGTTACCCATCCTCCTTCCCCCACAAGTTCACAAGCAGAAGTCTTAACAACTGTGTAGTGTTCAGATTCAAATAGCAACTTTAATATTTTTTGAGAAGGAAGGGGCAGTGAGAAGAGGAGGAGCCAGGGTAAAGCTAGCAAAGCTGCTTCCCTCTGGGTAAGAGATTTGGAAGCTACAATGTTGTGAACAGCAGCTGCCTGAGTGCTTTGCCCTTCCCAGCACCTGGCATGACACATGCACCCCCCATATTGTGGAGTAAAGTTATGAATAAATGGAACATTTTTTATTATTCCTTCATCCATCTTTCCTTTGTACACTGAAACTTTGATACATACTAGGGAGACAGAGAAGTTGGAGCAGTGAAGTTCAAAGAGTAAGGGAAGTGGTTATCTCCACCACTTTTCTTGCTTCCTGAGTTCATCAGAGAGTACAGTGATGGGATATAGAGCTGAATCACCACTTCAAAGATGGGATTTAGGTACCTTATCTGAAGGTTCCTTATCTTAATTCTGCTATTGCTTTTATTTAGTTGTTAAGTCATGTGACTGTGATCCCATGGACTATAGCCCTCCAGGCTCCTCTGTCCATGGGATTTCCCAGGCAAGAATACTGGAGTGGGTTACCATTTCCTTCTCCAGAGAATCTTCCCAAATTAGGAATTGAATCCACATGTCCTGCATTGGCAGTCAGGTTCTTTACCTCTGCACCACCAGGGATGCCCTTAGTTCTGGCTACTATAACAAATATCCCATAGACTGAGTAGCAAAAGCAGACATTTATTTCCTATACTTCTGGGGGCTGGAAGCCCAAAACAAGGTGCTGCCCATTTTGGTTTCTGGTGAAAGCTCTCTTCCTGGCTTGTTGATGACTGCCTTCTTGCTGTGTGCTCACACGGCAGAGAGAGAGAGCACGCTCTACCATACCTGACTGGTCTAGTAGTTTTCCCCACTTTCTTCAATTTAAGTCTAAATTTGGCATTAAGGAGTTCATGATCTGAGCCACAGTCACCTCCTGGTCTTCTTTTTGCTGACTGTGTAGAGCTTCTCCATCTTTGGCTGCAAAAAATATAATCAATCTGATTTCAGTGTTGACCATCTGGTGATGTCCATGCATAGAGTTTTTTCTTGTGCTGTTGGAAGAGGATGCTTACTATGACCAGTGCGTTCTCTTGCCAAACTCTATTAGCCTTTGCCCTGCTTCATTCTGTACTCCAAGCCCAAATTTGCCTGTTACTACAGGTATTTCTTGACATCCTACTGTTGCATTCCAGTCCCCTATAATGAAAAGGACATCTTTTTCGGGTGTTAGTTCTAAAAGGTCTTGTAGGTCTTCATAGAACCATTCAACTTCAGCTTCTTCAGTGTTACTGGTCAGGGCATAGACTTGGATTACCGTGATATTGAATGGTTTGCCTTGGAAACAAATAGAGATCATTCTGTTGTTTTTGAGACTGCATCCAAGTACTGCATTTCAGACTCTTGTTGACTATGATGGCTACACCATTTCTTCTAAGGGATTCCTGCCCACAGTAGTAGATATAATGGTCATCTGAGTTAAATTCACCCATTCCAGTCCATCTTTGTTCGCTGAATCCTATAATGTTGACATTCACTCTTGCCATCTCCTGTTTGACCACTTCCAATTTGCCTTGATTCATGGACCTAATATTTCAGGTTCCTATGCAATATTGCCTTTACAGCATCAGACCTTGCTTCTGTCACCATGCTTTGGCTCCATCCCTTCATTCTTTCTGGAGTTATTTCTCCACTGATCTCCAGTAGCATATTGGGCATGTACTGACCTGGGGAGTTCATCTTTCAGTGTCCTTCTTTTTTACCTTTTCATACTGTCCATGGGGTTCTCAAGGCAAGAATACAGAAGTGTTTTGCCAATCCATTCTCCAGTGGACCACATTCTGTCAGCCCTCTCCACCATGACCCATCTGTCTTGGATGGCCCCACACAGCATGGCTTAGCTCCATTGAGTTAGACAAGCTGTGGTCCCTGTGATCAGATTCAGACTTAAACTGAAGAAAGTGGGGAAAACCACTAGACCATTTGGGTATGACCTAAATCAAATCCCTTATGATTATACAGTGGAAGTGAGAAATAGATTTAAGGGGCTAGATCAGATAGACAGAGTGCCTGATGAACTATGGATGGAGGTTCGTGACATTACAGGAGACAGGGATCAAGACCATCCCCAAGAAAAAGAAATGCAAAAAAGCAAAATGGCTGTCTCAGGAGGCGTTGCAAATAGCTGTGAAAAGAAGAAAAGCAAAAAACAAAGGAGAAAAGGAAAGATATACCCATTTGAATAGAGAATTCCAAAGAATAGCAAGGAGAGATAAGAAAGCCTTCCTCAGTGATCAATGCAAAGAAATAGAGGAAAACAACAGAATGGGAAAGACTAGAGATCTCTTCAAGAAAATTAGAGATACAAGGGAACATTTCATGCAAAGATGGGCTCAATAAAGGACAGAAATGGTATGGACCTAACAGAAACAGAAGATATTAAGAAGAGGTGGCAAGAATACACAGAAAAACTGTACAAAAAAGATCTTCACGACCCAGATAATCACGATGGTGTGATCACTCACCTAGAGCCAGACATCTTGGAATGTGAAGTCAAGTGGGCCTTACGAAGCATCACTATGAAGAAAGCTAGTGGAGGTGATGGAATTCCAGTGGAGCTATTTCAAATCCTGAAAGATGATGCTGTGAAAGTGCTGCACTCAATATGTCAGCACATTTGGAAAACTCAGCAGTGGCCACAGGACTGGAAAAGGTCAGTTTTCATTCCAATCCTAAAGGAAGTCAATGCCAAAGAATGCTCAAACTACCGCACAATTGCTCTCATCTCACATGCTAGTAAAGTAATGCTCAAAATTCTCCAAGCCAGGCTTCAGCAATACGTGAACCGTGAACTTCCAGTTGTTCAAGCTGGTTTTAGAAAAGGCAGAGGAACCAGAGATCAAACTGCCAACATTCGCTGGATCATCAAAAAAGCAAGAGAGTTCCAGAAAAACATCTATTTCTGCTTTATTGACTATGCCAAAGCCTTTGACTGTGGATCACAATAAACTGTGGAAAATTCTGAAAGAGATGGTAATACCAGACCATCTGACCTGCCTCTTGAGAAACATGTATGCAGGTCAGGAAGCAACAGTTAGACCTGGATATGGAACAACAGACTGGTTACAAATAGGAAAAGGAGTATGTCAAGGCTGTATATTGTCACCCTGTTTATTTAACTTATATGCAGAGTACATCATGAGAAACCCTGGGCTGGATGAAGCACAAGCTAGAGTCAAGATTGCCAGGAGAAATATCAATAACCTCAGATATGCCAATGACACCACCCTTATGGGAGAACGTGAAGAACTAAAGAGCCTCTTGATGCAACTGAAAGAGGAGAGTGAAAAAGTTGGCTTAAAGCTCAACATTCAGAAAACTAAGATCATGGCATCCGGTCCCATCACTTCATGGCAAATAGATGGGGAAACAGTGGCTGACTTTATTTTTTGGGGCTCCAAGATCACTGCAGATGGTGACTACAGCCATGAAATTAAAAGACACTTACTCCTTGGAAGCAAAGTTATGACCAACCTAGACAGCATATTAAAAAGCAGAGACATTACTTTGTTCACAAAGGTCCATCTAGTCAAGGCTATGGTTTTTCCAGTAGTCATGTATGGATGTGAGAGTTGGACTATAAAGAAAGCTGAGCCCTGAAGAATTGATGGTTTTGAACTGTGGTGTTGGAGGAGACTCTTGAGAGTCCCTTGAACTGCAAGGAGATTCAACTATTCCATCCTAAAGGAGATCAGTCCTGAGTGTTCATTGAAAGGACTGATGTTGAAGCTGAAACTCCAATACTTTGGCCACCTGGTGCAAAGAGGTAACTCATTTGAAAAGACCCTGATGTTGGGAAAGATTGATGGCAGGAGGCCTGATGTTGGGAAAGATTGAAGGCAGGAGGAGAAAGGGACAGCAGAGGATGAGATGGTTGGATGGCATCAGCAACTCAATGGACATGAGTTTGGGTAAACTTCGGGAGTTGGTAATGGACAGGGAAGCCTGGTGTGCTGCAGTTCATGGGGTTGCAAAGAGTCGGACACTAATAAGTGACTGAACTTACTGAATCCTATCATGGGGAGCCCACCCTCATAACTTCATCTAAGCCTAATTATCTCCCAAATACCCTCACATGGTTAGCCTCTCAGCATGGATTGTGGGGAGTACACCAACATGCAGTTCATAACCCTTTTAATTTGCGTTTTTGAGATGTATGGATACTTCCACTACGTTCTCATGCAGATCCCTTCTAGCACATAAGGCGTCCTCTCTGGGAAGATAAAGTAGAACATATCTCCCGTCTTTTGGGCTGCATCTCAGAGCCAGGGCACACAGCTTGATGAGGAGAACGTGGACTGTATTTCAGCTCCCATTTGCTCTTATCGCTGGGAGTCTCTCGACCAGGCCCTGTGCTGGCCCTTTAGGGTCTTCTGGATCCCACCCAAAGGGATGGCTGTCTGAGTGGCACTAAATGGTCTAGAATGAGAAGTACGACCTTGGGGTCGGTGGGGTCCCTGGCTCCCTGGCCGTGCTAGATTTTCTTAACTGACATACATAGCTTCCATTCTCTAATGGCATGTTTGTGGGGGGTGGGGTCTGAATGGTTGGAATAAAGGGCTGTGTTTATAGCAACTCCTGTAAGCACTTTGCTGGGGCTTGATCATGGTAACCCTAAATGCTAGTGTCTGGGATTTGACCTAACACAGAGCCCCATTTACTTCTCCGTTGTTATTCAGACAATTATTCCCAATAGCACTTTGCTTTCTAAAGCGTTGGACTTGGGATAACTTATTTCTCTCTTTGCAGGTCAGCTTCAGGGCAGTTAGCCTGCAGTGAAGCCAGCAGGTTGAATCATGAGAGTCACACATGTTTCTATAGGAGGGGTGGGATGTTATTTACAGAGAATAATGTGCCCTAGCTGTACAGCTGGTTATAGACAGTTTTGAGCCAATAGAGAAGAAAAGCTTATTTGTGCACAGTGCCTTACATTTCACCATGTGGACATGCAGTCCTGAAAAAAACCCAGGGGGAAGAAACACACTCAAACCCATGCTCACACATTCAGTCACACTTTCCCATTAAATCTATAACACACATAAGAATTGTCATACATACACTTACTCAGATACATGCTGACACACTCACTCATGAACATACTTACTCATAGTCTTACATTTTTGCATCAACATGTTGACACATGTGGACATGCTCACGTTTTTTTACACATGAACACGCTGGTACATTCACACACAAAGAGACTCTTACACTCAGGTTCACTCACTCATGAACATGCTCACATGCATGTGTGCTAAGTCACTTCAGTTGGGTCTGACTCTGTATGACGCTACTGATTGTAGCCTGCCAGGCTCCTCTGTCCATGGGATTCTTCAGGCAAGAATACTGGAGTGGATTGCTGTGCCCTCCTCCAGGGCATCTTCACTATCCAGGGTTCAAACCCACATCTCTTACCTCTCCTGCATTGGCAGGCAGGTTCTTCACCACTAGCACCACCTGGAAAGCCTGAACGTGCTCACCCACGGACATATTTGCATATTCATTGAAACATGTGCTCCCACTTATGCACACTCAAATCACTCACCCGTCACATTCACACATTCATACAAAGAAATATGCTCACACACCCTTATGGCAGAAAGTGAAGAGGAACTAAAAAGCCTCTTGATGAAAGTGAAAGAGGAGAGTGAAAAAATTGGCTTAAAGCTCAACATTCAGAAAACGAAGATCATGGCATCTGGTCCCATCACTTCATGGGAAATAGATGGGGAAACAGTGGAAACAGTGTCAGACTTTATCTTTTTGGGCTCCAAAATCACTGCAGATGGTGACTGCAGCCATGAAATTAAAAGACGCTTACTCCTTGGAAGGAAAGTTATGACCAACCTAGACAGCATATTCAAAAGCAGAGACATTACTCTGCCAACAAAGGTCTGTCCAATCAAGGCTATGGTTTTTCCTGTGGTCATGTATGGATGTGAGAGTTGGACCATAAAGAAAGCTGAGCACCGAAGAATTGATGCTTTTGAACTATGGTGTTGGAGAAGACTCTTGAGAGTCCCTTGGACTGCAAGGAGATCCAACCAGTCCATTCTAAAGATCAGCCCTGGGTGTACTTTGGAAGGAATGATGCTAAAGCTGAAACTCCAGTATTTTGGCCACCTCATGCAAAGAGTTGACTCGTTAGAAAAGACTCTGATGCTGGGAGGGATTGGGGGCAGGAGGAAAAGGGGACGACAGAGGATTAGATGGCTGGATGGCATCACCAACTCGATGGGCGTGAGTTTGAGTGAACTCCGGGAGATGGTGATGGACAGGGAGGCCTGGCGTGCTCCGATTCATGGGGTCACAAAGAGTCGGACGTGCCTGAGTGACTGAACTGAACTGATACATGCATATTAAATGGGTCACCCAAAGAACGTGCTCACACACTGACAGACAAAATAGCATACATTTATACTCACATACACATATCCCAGGGACAGGGGAGCCTGGTGGGCTGCCGTCTATGGGGTTGCACAGAGTCGGACACAACTGAAGTGACTTAGCAGCAGCAGCAGCAGCATACTCACACATCATTCACACACATCAACATACTGAGAGAGACAATTCCTAGGTATGTTGATAAGAAGTCCAGAGTCCCCACAGAGGAGAAAAGGGTCTAGGTAGGACTCTCAATGGAGAAGGTGATGGCACCCCACTCCAGTACTCTTACTTGGAAAATCCCATGGACGGAGGAGCCTGGTGGGCTGCAGTCCATGGGGTTGTGAAGAGTCAGACACGACCGAGCAACTTTACTTTCACTTTTCACTTTCATGCATTGGAGAAGGAAATGGCAACCCACTCCAGTGTTCTTGCCTGGAGAATCCCAGGGATGGAGGAGCCTGGTGGGCTGCCGTCTGTGGGGTCACACAGAGTCGGATATGACTGAAGCGACATAGTAGTAGTAGTAGTAGGGCTCTCAAGGAACAGATAGGGGTCTGGAATTCTCAAGGAGGAGAAAAGGACAAATTTTTTTTTAAGTTTTTTTCTTTTAAGCTGATGATTACACAACAAACAACTTGGCTAAACCTCTGTGCTAAGGATTATTTAACAACAATGTATCCTGCGTGAGGACAGTTTCTCCTTCTTAAAAACCTTCTGACTAGTCTTGTTATCTTAAAATGTGTATTATGGGAGTTCCCCTGGCAAGATCTTTCTATTGTTAGTTCTAATCCTGTCATCTTACAATGTAAATTATGGCAGTGGGTCTAGTAAGATCTTTATAACCTTGAAACGTTATTTTGATTTATTGTAATGACCAATTAAAAAAGTATATAGCTCCCTTGGTAACACTAGCCAGGGAAGGGGGACACTCTCTGTCCCCCTTCTGATGTCTATGTCAGCAGCTTTCTCTGTCCCTTTTTATACTTTAATAAAACTCGGCTACATAAAAGCTCTTGAGTGATCAAGCCTGGCCCCTGGTTCTGAAGCTAAATCTTCTTTGGAGATCACGAATTGGACATCATTCACCGTAAGCTATCAGTACTGATATTCTCTCACACACTGACACAGGTAAAATTCACATGTTTGTTCACACTTGCACATGAATGTATACCTACAGACTCACAACCACTCCCAAACACACTCATGAATTCAGTCACACAAAGGAGCATATTATCACCTTCATTAACACAAATGAGCACACTCACATTAGTGTGTTTCTATGCACAAACGTGCTCATATATCTGCTCAAACCTAGATACACTCAAATCTAATCCCAGAACACTCATACAGTCAAGCAAACTAAGATGTTGAGATTTTCACCGACATGAATTATAGACACAGAAAACTGCTCCTACATTCACTCACATGTACGTGTTCATATAATAATCCACATATGGATGCCATCACATAGTCACATATATGAGCATACACATATAAACACAATTTCAATAAAATGACACATACTTACATGTTCATTCACACATATACCCAAATTTACACATTCACAAAATGAGCTTATTCATACATGCTCAAACACATAAAACCCTCACAAATTTATTTACACAAAGAAAATTTCATGTAAATGCACATGCTCATATTCAATAAAACTCAAAAACCTGCTCAAACACTCCATTAACACTTGAAGACATCAGATCAGATCAGATCAGTCGCTCAGTCGTGTCCGACTCTTTGCGACCCCATGAATCGCAGCACGCCAGGCCTCCCTGTCCATCACCAACTGCCGGAGTTCACTCAGACTTATGTCCATCGAGTCAGTGATGCCATCCAGCCATCTCATCCTCTATCGTCCCCTTCTCCTCCTGCCCCCAATCCCTCCCAGCATCAGAGTCTTTCCAATGAGTCAACTCTTCGCATGAAGTGGCCAAAGTACTGGAGTTTCAACTTTAGCATCATTCCTTCCAAAGAACACCCAGGACTGATCTCCTTTAGAATGGACTGGTTGGATCTCCTTGCAGTCCAAGGGACTCTCAAGAGTCTTCTCCAACACCACAGTTCAAAAACATCAATTCTTTGGCGCTCAGCCTTCTTCACAGTCCAACTCTTACATCCATACATGACCACAGGAAAAACCATAGCCTTGACTAGACGAACCTTTTTTGGCAAAGTATGTCTCTGCTTTTGATATACTATCTAGGTTGGTCATAACTTTCCTTCCAAGGAGTAAGCGTCTTTTAATTTCATGGCTGCAGTCACCATCAAATAAACATATTGACATATTCACTCACGTGATTAATTTATATACACAGACTTGCCCACATACAATTACATTTTGCTTCAAATTTACATCATGCTCACAAACATGAAGTTGCTTACACATTCAGTTCCACTCAGGAAAAATAATTATACATTAACACCTTCACACACACCAACTTGATCATGCATTAGTCTATACACATGAACATGCTCCCATACATGCATGAGCTCACGCACTCAGATATGAACACGTGAATTCATTCACACACAAACAGACTTTCACTGTTGCACATTAACATGCTCAAAACACAAAGGTGTTCACACTTTTATTTACATATGTTCATGCTCACACTTGGAGAAGGCAATGGCACCCCACTCCAGTACTCTTGCCTGGAAAATCCCATGGATGGAGGAGCCTGGTAGGCTGCAGTCCATGGGGTCGCTAAGAGTCGGACACGACTGAGGGACTTCACTTTGACTTTTCACTTTCATGCATTGGAGGAGGAAATGGCAACCCACTCCAGTGTTCTTGCCTGGAGAGTCCCATGGACAGAGGAGCCTGGTGGGCTGCAGTCCATGGGGTCACATAGAGTTGGACACGACTGAAGTGACTTAGCAGCAGCAGCAGCAGCATGCTCACACTCACGGGAATACTCAGATGTTCACTCATACATGAACATACTTAAACGTGAACATTCCCAGACATGCAAAGCATGTTTACATGTTATCTCCCTAACAAGTCTACACTCTCACTTAAATTCCCACAAAAATACACATATTCTAATGGACTTGCATACTGACACAGTTGCACACTTACATCCACTCCCTCCGACCTCTCACACACATTCATGCATGGACATGCTCTCACATTTATTTAACAGACAACATGCTAACACACGAATCACTTATGTATGATCAATTTCATATACATGGACAAGTTCACATATTCACACAGCCTGCATGCTCATAAACACACACATATGTATTAACACATTCACAGACACTGCAAAAATCACTCATGCTGAGACCTGGACATGATAACACATTCGCATTTAGATAGGATCATATTCATATTCATTCACACAATCTCTCACACACAGATACTTATATATTCGCTCACAGTTGCACATAGACACACTCACATTATCATTTCCACACAAGTGAACACACATTTAGTCACACATAATCACATTCACTCACAGAAAAGAACACACATATTACCATGCCCTAACACAAGCATATTTACATATTCATTAACACACACATGTTGCCATATCCACTTATACTTGTATATTAATAATATTCACATATATATATATCGATATACATATACATGCTCATGCATTTAATGACAGACATTTTTCACAGTCACGCAAGCACAAATGTACAAAAACACAAATGCAAAGCATACATTCACTCACATTCATGAAAGTACATGATATGCTTACATATTCATTCAAACACAGGAATATGATCACATGTATATACTCATTTACACCCAAACATGAACATGTTCACATATACACACAGTGAACCTGATCACAAACTCACAAGTACACTCATTAAAACACTTGTGTACATGCATATGATCAGCATTCACACATACATCCATGCATTGATTCAGAAATAGATGTACACAGTAACAAGTTCACACAGATCATCATGGTTACACCTCCACTCAGAGGTAAACATGCTACCATCATGCACATGCTTACAAATTCACTCAAAAACGTGAACACACAGAAACACACAAAAGCACATTAATACACTGACATATGAACAGGCTCAATTCACTCCTACACACAGACAAGCTTACATACATCCACAAATTAGACATTCACTCAAATGAACATGCTCAAAGATTTACTCCCATTCATAGATATGCTGACACATGGACAAATTCATTCAAATACAAATATGCTTAAACTAAAATAGTTATGCACTCACTCACACACCTCAATATGCTTTACATACACCGTGTCAGTCATAAATTTACATACATGAACATACTCCTCCTTAAGTTGTTCACAAACATGCACATTCAGTCACACATGCAAATGTGGGTACAATCTCCTTCACACACATAGGTGCACACAAACACACACACACACACACACACACATTATGCCGCCCCCACATCAGGACCCAGTATTCTCAAAGCAGGCCTCTTTTGGCAGGCTGTTGCCCTGTTACCACATGAACTGTGGTGTGGGCTCCCAAATATTAACAACACTGGCTGGCTGTTTTGGATACAGATGCCCACATCTCCCTAATCCTAGTAAGCACTCATATTTTAAAACAAGGGTCCCCAACCTCTAGGATCTAATGCCTGATGATCTGAGATTAAGCTGATGTAATAATAATAGAAATAAAGGGCACAACAAATGTAATATACTTAAAACATCCCCCACCACCCTGGTGCATGGGAAAATTCTCTACCCTAAACCAGTCCCTGGTGCCAAAAATGTTTGTGACTGTTGCTTCAAAGGGATTCCCCAGATGACTGGCTTGGGAGGATAATTAATTGAAAGGATGATTGTCTACTGAGGTTTTAAAATTGACTTAATTTTGCTAAAAGATGCTTCTGCCCTGGTTGTTCTCTCTGAAATTCTCTTTTCCTGTTTTGGAATCAGCAGATAACCTCACGAAACAATCCTAAGGCTTCTATTCTACTGGTAGGCCCTGGAGGGTGGAAATTACTGAACTCTCTTCTACCCATGTGGGAGGTACTGACTAAAAGTAAAGCACTGAATATTATGACCTGTCTTAGCCTTGTTAGTGAAAGGATATGGATCCCCACTTTGTGGTTTCCTGCTATGGCCTGTCCTCAAGTCACTACTAATGGGTAGAGGCTATCTATGGACTAGAGAGAATTAAAGGAGGCTGCTCCCTGTATCAGAGCCCCTCTACTAGGTATTGACATTATGAATCTCATACCAGAATGAATGACACTCAAGTAATATTGGTAAATGGTCCGGAGGCCTAGACTGGTCTAACATGTTCTCTTTGTTAAATGTGTCATAGGATAATTGAGCACAATTTGCCTTCCCCTTTGAGGATCAACAATACACTTTTCCCAGTTGCCTGTAGGGTACATGAATACCTCTGGGATTTCACAAGGAATTTGCCATCTGGATCTAGACTCCTGCTCTGCACCAGGCACCTCCCACAGAAACTCAGCTCTGGCATTGTACTGATGTCATCCTTGTCCCGGGACCTGGCTATGACTCTGTGTCACACACTGTCACCACTGTGAGTAAAGACTTCACTGAGGGGATGGGCAATTGCCCTCCATAAGCTACAGGGAGCCTCCTAGTCTGTTCAATGTCTGGTCTATAATTGAAACTCAGAAGGGTAAACTAGTCTGCATTTGGTAGAAGAAAAGCTTCTCATGCCCCAACCTCCTCCCATGTTGGTAAAGGAGATACAACATTTGGTAGTAACATTCAATTCCAGTGCCAACCTCTAATATTTGCTGGTCCCTGTGTATGGAGCCACCCTCAGGACATCCACTTATCTGTGGGGACCCGAGCAACAACAGACACTAGATAAACTAAAGAAGTCTATCGTTTCAGCTCTCCCACTAGTGCTCTGAGAACAGGACTTACAGTTAGAAGTTTCAGCCACCCCAAAATTCATTTCTACGATCCACTGGCCCACATGTCCATGGGTTTTTGGCATAAGCAACTTGCAGACTCAGTCCAAAAGTATTGGCCAATGGAAAGGCAACTTCCAGAGGTACACTGAGCCCTCACTGAAACTCAAAGCTCTACTGGAGGAGAGCCAGTTATGCTATGAGTGGAGATTCCTATTATGCCCTGGGTGATAGCAGAAGCTTCTCCCGAACAAGCAGAGGTCTGTATTCAAATGGTAATGTATCTACTGGATTGAGCTAAACCTGGACTTACTAGAGTGTTGCAACTCCATGAGAAAATAGCCACATTCCCTGCCACTAAGTTAACTTGCCATAACCTCCCGGCCTTCTTTTTTTAATGTTTAATTATTCACATCTGTATAATGCTGAACATTTGATACGTTAAATTTTATTTTTATTCTATTTTTTTTTATTGAACTCTAGTGATATACAATGTTGCATTAGTTTCATGTATACAGCAAAGCGATTCAGTTATATATATGTATATACTCAGGTATATGGTAGCTCCTCTCATCCGCTGCCCCTGACCTTGGACATGGGGGAGCTCCTCTCCGCCGCTCCCACGCCATCGCTCCCGCGCCATCGCTGCCGCAGCTAATTGCCAACATCTGCTGGATCATACAAAAAGCAAGAGAGTTTCAGAAAAACATCTATTTCTGCTTTATTGACTATGTCAAAGCTTTTGACTGTGTGGATCACAATAAACTGGAAACTTCTGAAGGAGATACCTGACCTGCCTCTTGAGAAACCTGTATGCAGGTCAGGAAGCAACAGAACTGGGCATGGAACAACAGGTTGGTTCCAAATAGGAAAAGGAGTACATCAAGGCTGTATACTGTCACCCTGCTCATTTAACTTATATGCAGAGTACATCATGAGAAACACTGGGCTGGAAGAAGCACAAGCTGGAATCAAGATTGCTGGGAGAAATACCAATAACTTCAGATATGCAGATGACACCACCCTTATGGCAGAAAGTAAAGAGGAATTAAAAAGCCTCTTGATGAAAGTGAAAGTGGAGAGTGAAAAAGTTGGCTTAAAGCTCAACATTCAGAAAACTAAGATCATGGCATCCGGTCCCATCACTTCATGGCAAATAGATGGGGACAGTGGAAATAGTGGCTGACTTTATTTTTCTGGGCACCAAAATCACTGCAGATGGTGATTGTAACCATGAAATTAAAAGATGCTTACTCCTTGGAAGGAAAGTTATGAGCAACCTAGACAACATATTAAAAAGCAGAGATATTACTTTGTTCACAAAGGTCCATCTAGTCAAGGCTATGGTTTTTCCAGTAGTCATGTATGGATGTGAGAGTTGGACTATAAAGAAAGCTGAGCACAGAAGAATTGATGCTTTTGAACTGTGGTGTTGGACATGACACTTGGGAGTCCCTTGGACTGCAAGGAGATCCAACCAGTCCATCCTAAAGCAGATCAGTCCTGGGTGTTCACTGGAAGGACTGATGTTGAAGTTGAAACTCCAATACTTTGGCCACCTGATGTGAAGAGCTGACTCATTTGAAAAGACCCTGATGCTGGGAGAGATTGAGGGCAGGAGGAGAAGAGGATGAGATGGTTGGATGGCATCAGCAACTCAAAGGAAATGGGTTTGGGTAGACTCCGGCAGTTGGTGATGGACAGGGAGGCCTGGTGTGCTGCGGTTCATGGGGTCACAAAGAGTCGGACACGACTGAGCGACTAAACTGAACTGAACTGAACTCAGGTGTATGTATGTTTATATATATTCCTTTTCAGATTCTTTTTCCTTATTGGTTATTACAAAATATTGTGTATACTTTCCTATGTTAAATGTTAGGTCTTTGTTGGTTATATATTTAATGTATAGTAGTATGTATATAGCAACCCACTCCAGTGTTCTTGCCTGGAGAATCCCAAGCATGGCAGAGCTTGGTGGGCTGCCGTCTATGGGGTCGCACAGTCGGACACGACTAAGCAACTTAGCAGCAGCAGCAGTGTGTATATGTTAATTCCAAACTACTTTTTATTTTAGAATTCACTGTTTTATATTTCACTTTTGATTCTTTTTTAAATTTATTTTTAGTTGAAGAATAATTGCTTTACAATGTTATGTTGATTGCTGCTGTACAACAACGTGAATCAGCATATATTCCCTCCCTCCTACCCCCTCATCCCAGCCCTCTAGGTTATCACAGAGCACCAGGCTGAGGTGCATGAGCCTAGAACCTGTTATACAGAGTGAAGTAAGTCAGAAAGAAAACAAATTCGTATATTAGCACATATATATGGAATCTAGAAAAATGGTACTGATGAACCTCTGTGAAGGGCAGGAATAAAGACACAGACATAGAGAACGGACTTTTGGACACAGAAATGGAAGGGGAGGGTGAGATGAATTGGAAGAGTAAGACTGACATGTGTGTGTGTGTAAAATAGATTCGCTAGTGGGAAGCTGCTGTATAGCACAGGGAGCTCAGCTCAGTGCTCTCCGCCTTCTATACAAGCCTTCCATTAGTTTATCCATACAGTACACCAATTTCTCCTAATGTTATTGAGGGGATAACAAAATAGCTTTTACAATCCTTGGGACCGTCACACGGTTTACACAGTCAGACTAAAGTTTGTACATCACTGTAATGCAAAATAACTGTGGGTGTTACAAGAAAAGATTGCTTGGGTTTTTTATCTATCCTGTCATCCTCCAGTCCCACATCAAGGACTGTGGAGAGAACTTGGAGGGCAGTGGTCCTTCCAGTGGTCAAAATACTGCCCATGCTTTAGGTTATATTAAATTCGTGCCCCTATGGCATAACTGTGCCATATTTAAGTTCATAGCAAATGATGAGACCATCAACAGAGACAATTCTATTTCTGCTGGTGTGCAATTCCACACGAGATACAACCCAATTATTGGTTTTCACAGGCATGAGAGCACAGGCAATGCCATGAATAGAGAAGAGACATTCACCTGGTACTTTCATTTTTTCCTGTCTCCCTCAGACAAAACCCAGAGCTTAGCCACCTCCTTCTTGATCCTGATGAGAACCTGATGTGAACCAGTGATTCTGAAACCATCCTTTAGCCTGTGTTCATTATCATCCAGTATAAGCCAAACAAACCACTCTCTGGAGAAAGAGGTGACCTTATCAGTCATCCTGATACTTTGCTCCTCAAAAGGCACTGTGGAACCCGGGAGGTGGACCTAAACCTCTCTCAGACCAGGTAACTCCATGTGAACAAGATCAGGGACAATCAGGCTCCCTACTGCTGGCTATAGGTGACCTCCAACTTTAAGTCCTATCCTGTTACCATGGTCCTTCTCACCTGAGAAGTTCCTACCCTTGCTAGTGCTGACTCTATGTCTCTTGGCAGTTCACCAGCCCTAGTAATCTATGCACTACTGTTGACAAGGTCTGTCTGGAAACTATACCACATGCACCTAACAGGGTGTCTTACAACACAGGTCAGACTGGAGACAATGGGAACCATGCTGTTGGCTATTCACATTGGTCAGTCCTGCTAAATGACCACAGATACCAACACTGAGGCTAGCAACCTTCTCCTGTCTCTTCTACTACAAGCAACACCCATTCTGGCTAAGCTTGACTCTTTAGATACCACTTGTGACTCATAGGTGGTTCTAAACCCTCAGGGCCAACTCTGACCTCAAATCAGATGAGACTGACTGTGGTGCCATTAACCACATAGAGCCACTGCCTCCTGAGATTTATGTAAGGAATTGCCCAGAGATAGTATGTACCCAGTATTACAACCAGGATGCTTGTGATGAGTGCAATCATATGAAAAGTGCTGTAATGCAGAGCTATACCAACAAACTCTATGGGATTACAGTTAGATAAAATTATAGCTCTGGCTAATCCCTGACAATAATGACTAATGTAAACCCTGCCAAAATGTATATCTTTACAAATGTTGGTTTCTTTTCTTATCAGTTGTTTAATATAACGACTTTTCCTCTCTTTCCAGTACAAGTCCCATTTATTGAAGCTTGCACTCAAAGAAGTTCGTCTAAGTGACCAAGGACAATTTACCATGAATTTCCTCCCTGGTTGGGAATTTACATGCCGCAACTAAGATCCCATATAATGTAACAAAGATCCCATGGGCCACAATAAAGATCCCACATACCAAAATTAAAAGATCCCATATGCCACAACTAAAGATCCCCCATGCTGCAACAAAGATCCCATATACCACAACTATAAATATCCCACACGCTACAATGAAGAGTCTGCCTGCCACCATTAAAAAGATCCTGTGTGCCGCAACAAAGATCCCACATACCGCAGGTAAAGATCTCATGTGCTACAACAAAATCCTATATGCTGCAATGCAGATCATGCATGTTGCAAGTAGAAGGATCTTGCATTTCCCAACTGATAGATGCCACATGCTGTGACTAAAATATCCCACATGCCACAACTAATAGATTCTTTTTTTTTTTTCACAACTAATAGATTCTGCATGGTGCAACTAAGATCCTACATATCACAACAAATATCCCAATACCACAATTAAAAGATCCTGCATGTTGCAACAAAGATCCTGCAAACCAAAACTAAAAGATTCTGTATGTAGGAAGTAAAGATGCCCCATGCCACAACTAAAGATCTTGCTTACTGCAACTAAAAGATCCCGCATGTCACAACTAAAAGTTCCTACGTGACACAACAAAGATCCCACATATCGCAACAAATATCCCCAAAGCACAAGTAAAAGATCTCACAAGCTGCAACTAAACATATTCCTCATTTTGCAACTAAAAGATCCTACATGCAACAACTAAAAGATCACATATGCTGTAACTAAAGATTTACATGCAACTACAAAGATCCCACACACTACAACTAAAAGATCCCCCATGCCACAACCAAAGATCCTGCATGCCACCACAAAATCCCACACACCAAAGCTAAAAGATCCCATAGGCTGCAACTAAACAACCCGCAAACTAAAAATAAATATCCCACATGCCCTGACTTAAGAGATCCTGCATGTAAGCAATGAAGATCCCATGTGCCACAACTAAGACCCAACATAAACTAATAAGTTAAATACATATTTTTTTAAATTTTATTTATTTTAATTGGAGGCTAATTACTTTACAATATTGCATTGGTTCTGCCACACATCAACATGAATCCGCCACGGGCATACACGTGTTCCCCATCCTGAACCTCCCTCCCACCTCACTCCCCGTAGCATCCCTCCGGGTCATCCCAGTGCACCAGGCCCAAGGATCCTGTATTGAACCTGGACTGGTGATTCGTTTCTTATATTATATTATACATGTTTCCATGACATTCCCCCAAATCATCCCACCCTTTCCCTCTCCCACAGAGTCCAAAGGACTGTTCTATACATCTGTGTCTCTTTTGCTGTATTGCATACAGGGTTATGATTACCATCTTTATAAATTCCATATATATGCCTTAGTATACTGTATTGGTGCTTTTCTTTCTGGCTTACTTCACTCTGTATAATAAGCTCCAGTTTCATCCACCTCATTAGAACTGATTCAAATGTATTCTTTTAAAATTACAATTAAAAAGTCATTAAAAATACCCTCAACTGTCTACAAATGAACTTATCTATGAAACAGAAACGGACTAGAGAACAGACTTGTGGTTGCCTAGCCTGGGGTGGGGGGAAGTTGTAGGGGAGGAATGAATTGGGAGTTTGGGTCTAGCAGATGGAAACTATTATACATAGAATGGATAAACAACGAGGTCCTACAGTATAGCACAGGGAATTATATTCAATATCCTATGATAAACCACAATGAAAAATAATGTAAAAAAGAATGTCTATATATGTAAAACTGAGTCACTCTGTTGTGCCCCTGAAATTAACACAACATTGAAAATCAACTATACTTCAAAAAAAAAAAGAAAAGAAAAGAAAAAAAAACCCTCAAGTGCCTAGAAGCAGGTTTCCTCTTTTATGTGGACTAAGACGGACACGATATCCTGTCAGCACCCTGTCAAAAATCTAAACCATCCTGAACTGGGTTATTGTTACCATCTTTCTAAATTCCATATATATGCGTTAGTATACTGTATTTATGTTTTTCCTTCTGGCTTACTTCACTCTGTATAATTTGGCAAAACTAATACAATTATGTAAAGTTTAAAAATAAAATAAAATTAGAAAAAAAAAATCTAAACCAGCTTCATTTGCAAGGCTTTTGCTGAAACAGAGAAGTCACTGGTTATCGCTAAATATCACATAGTTTCCCAGAGAACAAACAGCAGAGAATACCCCAGCTGTCACCTTTTGAGGGCCGTGCCTTCTCCGGCACACATACAGACGCATATAGTCCTATGTATGCACATTCTTTCCCTTGCTCCCTTCTCTTCATATTGTGAGTGAGCCAGAAGCACGCACTGAGGCAGCCTCTTCCTCTTCTCCTCTCCAGCTTTTCTCCAGAGGATGGGGCACAAAGACTGGGTCAATGTCACCAGGCAGGATGAGAGGCTGGGATAGAGTGCAGGCATTTGGGCAAGTGGAGAGGAGAGGAAGCAGGCAGAGGGCAGCCGACAGAAAAAAAGAATTACTTCAACCCCCTAAAGAGCCCCATCTTGGAGTCAGCATGGACACAGCTCTCCATGTTGGTGGGGATCCATCCAGGGGCAGCTGACTGCACCAGGAAAAGTAATCTTCCACCCTCAGTGCCCTCCTGAGCTGAGCTAACAAGCCTACATTCTCCTGCACAAAGTCACATTATCTGAGCTGGGAATGACATTTTGTTGTCACAACCATGTTAACCTTTCTCTTGTATACCTGTTTTTAGAACTGGGAATGTGGCTTGACACAAAGAGAGAACCTTCTGGCTTTACCCAAAAAATTCATTTCAGATTCTTAGGCTTTAAGGCTGTCTTCTCAAAGACATTCATTCTGGGAACTGGCATTTCTCTCATTAATCATGTGCTTCCAGCCTGGAGGTGTCTTGGATGAGTATACTCAAGTACCCAGCCTGAGCCCTACAGGTATCTGGCCTTCCCAAAGCTTTCTGATGTGTCAACCAAGATACCTGAGACTTTTGGCAGGTAGGTTTCCTTCCCAAGGGCATGGGAATGGGAACAGGCCCTGAGCATAACTGTGATCCTAACATATTTTCACATGCTGATCAAGGAACATCAGTTGCTGCAACGTGTGACTGTGTGTTCACTTTATATCCTATAAAGTCACTACAAGTAATGAATTAGTGGCCACTAAACCATTGCTCCCAGCGGGTATATAGGGTTAGGTTCCTATGCTCCTTGTGAATCAATATATAAATTGTCGTATGGCTGCTTCTGTCTAAAGTTACAATTTAATCCAACTAGAAACCCAGAATTTACTAAAAGAATTTATATTAACAAAATGATAAAAGCTTCTTCCAACAAAAGACTCTAGAATCTGTCCAAGGCTAAAACAATGGACACTCCCAGTAGTGTCTCCAATGAAGCCTCTTCATTGCTGATGCTTTAGTAACCTTTGTTCATGCCCCCTGGCATCTCTGGACTACCCATGATTGCTATAAGTTGCCCACAGGCTACTGATGCAAGAAGCTGCCCTTCTTGGCTTTGTACTACAAACCATTAGAGTGGCAAGTATCAGCCACATAATGAGCAATCGTCAAAATAGAGGTTCTCAGAGTCCCTGAGCCAGTGACACCCTGTACTCAGTTGCCCAGCATGCCTTGGATCAAGGAACCAGCACCCCAAAACCTCAGCATGGTTACTGAGGCCTCCGTGTACAAGACAGTTTCTGGCATATCTTTCTTGCAAGAGGGCAGATGAGATAGTGGTAGAAGAAGCCATCCCTCTTCCAGACCTGTTGGCTACCTGGGGAGCCCCTTGGAATCCATTGTGTGGAAAATATTGAATGTTTGTGCACTACATATGGTATTGTCACCATCATCCCCTGGAGGGATGGAAAGCAGTAATACTGATGGATAGTGGCAATACCCATGATAAAGGACAGGACCAGTGGGTCAGCACAATTGGCCCATCCTCATTTTAGTCCTGGATGCCCTGGCTGGCAAATGGGCCCATCTGTACATTATTATAAACTCTTGGGCCATTGCCTAAAAGTTGTCCCAGTTGAGGTAAAGAACTCTGGGAATCACTGGCCTCACAGGCACACAAAATATACATCAAGATGTTATGGACTGAATCCTATTCTCTCAAAATGTATATGCTGAAGCATTAACCCCTACTTGACTGTGCTTGGTGACATGGATGTCATAAGCACGGAGCTCTAATCCAATAGGGGGGCATCCTTATAAGAAGAGGAACAGACACCACAGAGGTCTCTCTCTCCCCCCACACTAAACAAAGAAAAGGCCATGTGAGGACACAGTGAGAAGACAGTTGTCTGCCAAGGACAAAGGTCTTACCGGGGTATAAATTCTTTTAGCAAATTCTAGATTTCCAACCAGATTAAACTGTGGGCCTTTGCATCAATTTAAATTCATTCCTCCCTCTGTATTCAAGTTTTCTGATTTGTTTCTCTCTGATCCTTTTCGCTTGTTTGTCACTGGATATACTTTCTGTGTGTGATGGGGGAGGTGTCCTCTCTACACTGCTCACATTTATGCATTTTTTTCCTTCAGAGAGCCTCAAATCAGTTTCATTAGCACTAGGGGTCTCCTCTATGACAATGGTTGCTTAATAAATTTTAAAGTCTCTGGCTTGAGTTGGGTTGAATTCATTTCACCACTGTGTCACAAAAGTGCTATGGTCATTTTTCCCTGTATCAAGGATGATCAGGACTTTTGCTACATTAGGGACAAAGGTAACAGGCACAGCAGAAGATTTCTGGGCCACCAAGCCAGCGGGGTAAAGACTGAAACCATCTTCTGCTATGTGCTGCCACTTCAGTTGGCATGAATTTTTTTTGTGTGTGTCTTTTCTCTGTGTACAAATCCCCTCAGAATATTTCACACTCCTAGCAGTGCAAATTTACAGCTTTGGATTTTTATCTCGTCTAATCATGAGTGGTCCAGACCTTCTGGGTGGTTATGGGGATAGTTTAGAGACACAGTGACTCACTTCGTGGTCAGCCCAGGAAAGGTGGACATCACAGGCCCATGTAGGACATATAGGAGTTACATTCTGGAACAGAGTGAAGCAGAAGGGTCTGTGGGAAGAGGGATTTGCAGTATTTGGAGGGTGAGGTAGCCCCTGGTTCCTGAGCAAGGATGTGACTGGTTTCTTTGAATCAACAAGAAATCTGACAAGGAAACACTATACAGCAATATTAAGTGGGAATGCATCTGGTGCATTCAACATGGAGGTTTGTTGCTACAGGACCCTATCTGGTGGAGCAGAGCGGGGAGAGAAACTTGAGAGTAGGCCATTCAAGGCTCTCTCAAATATACCACATGTCAACTCAGTGCAAAATATTATTTTTAGCCATCATCTCACAACTGGCCGCTCCCTGCTTACACGCACAAACACAAACACACATATACACACAAACACAGAGGCCAGTACACATGACTGAGGAGAACTCAGTCCCTGGACATGGATGGGCGGACCCTGGATGGCAGTTCCCCAACCCCCACGACCGGGGCACTGTTAGCTACCACAGTAACATAGGCACTAGAACAAGGGGGCTCCGTCTAAACTGCACGTTCCCGCCTTCATCACCAATTCCTCTAGGAACTGGCCAGTAGGCAGGGTGCGTGGACAAGGGTTTAAAACCCCAGGCCATCTCCCCCAGCCGTCTCCTTCTAAAAGTTTGTCCATTCATCCACCGCACCCCCAGTTCCTGGCAGCCTGGCGACCTCCGCTTACCAATTAAAGAAGTCCAGAATGACATCAGGAACATCAGAGGAGGCTGGGCTGGACGTCAAACTGGAGTTTCCAGGTGGTATTGCAGTTGTTGCCCTTCAAGAGCAGGATCCTGTGGAGCAGTAGGAATATGACTCGCAGCACCTCTGGACGCCATAGTTCCTAGTTGGAGAACACTGCAGGCAGCTGTGGACCCGGAGGAAGACAGAGGACAGGGTGAACCGATAATCTATGAGGTGGAGGGAGTGGAGGGGGTGGGTGGGTGCGGGGGAGTAGAGCTTGGTTTTCCTCTAAGAGCCAGCCTTTAGGGTGAGCCCATCTTACCTTAGGGAAGGTGGGGATGGATCAGTGACCCTGAGCCTGAGAGCGGCAAGATCAGCAGCCCAGCAACTCCACTCCAAGAAGCACGCCAAGGACGAATCCATCTGCTTTGGAGTGCATAGCCTCTGAAGCACTTTTGCCTGCCAGGGAGGCTTCAGGAAGCCTGGCACACACCTGGCTCTGCCCAGCCCAATGCCATCGCCAGGTAAGCAAATCCCGCAGATGCCAGGAGCCATTCAAAAAGACACGGGATTCTGCCTGTTATTATGGCTTGGGCACCACCTAGCCCTCTGCTCATTCTGGCTACTGCGGTCATTCCTGGGTCAGCTCCAGCACCCTGGCAGCTGGAGAACTGGGCTGCATGTTCGCAGCAGTGGGGCACCCCACCATGCACATTCCCTCTGCAAAAATGCAAAATCTGCTTTTCTCTTCAAACAACATATGCCCAAGAGTTTGCTTTTCATTGTGAAAGGAGTAAATGGAGTGTCCATGTTGAATTCTGAAAGCTCTCAACAACTTTGAGGGATCAGAAGATAGTTGACTGGGGATCGTTCTGAGATCCTTGGGCTTCCAGGCAACCCAAGTGCCTCTCTTCTGGAAAGGGTAGAAGAGGTTCAGTCAATGTGTTTTATGATAGGGCTCTGGAGGGTCATCAGGACAGAAATTGGGCACCTGGAGTGCCTCCCTCCCATAGCTAAGGGGTGCAAAGTTGACGTGAGGCTTCTTGGCTGGCATCATAGAAGGGGAAAAGAAGGCAAAGGTCAGTGTATCAGATCTTCAAGGCAGTTAGCCCCTGGAGAGCAGGCCACTCTAATTCTCCAGCATCCTGGCCCCAACATGTAGACAGAAAAGCCTCACAGTTTTACTGTTTTAGTTTACTTACTAAGTTGTGTCTGACTCTTGGGACCCCACTGTAGTCTTCTCTGTCCCTAAGATTTCCCAGGCAAAATACTGGAGTGGGTTGCCATTTCCTTCTTCAGGGGATCTTTCCAGCCCAGGGATCGAACTCATGTCTCCTCCATTGGCAGGTGGGTTCTTTACCACTGGGCCACCAAGGAAGTCCCCCTTGTGACTATGGAAATTACCAAAAGCTTGATGGCAAAAATGAATTTCTTTCCAGAGCTTACATCCCAGATATATATGAGAAAGATTCCAAAAGACAGTAAGGAATATGAGAAAGTCACTTTGTGCTTTTTGAGTTTTTGTCTTGGTCATTTATTAGAATGTTCATAGATATCTAGATTGAATGGACTTAAACATGAATATGGTATTATGACTTAAACGTGAATATCGTATTTTGAGGTAGAGGAAATATCACTGACCTAGGTGTTAGCCTATCTGTTATCTGACTTGGCCCTGTCACATGACAATGAGTATTTCAGTTTTGCTAAAGTATAAGGTGGATTGGGAGGTAAGACAAGAGGTAAATGAAGTAAGAAGCAAAAGAATAGGTAGCATCTGGCCTAGTGAGGGCCACACATTCAGTGCAAAGGAAATACCTACTCAGTGAATAAATGAAGCTAAGAAAGAATGTTTTATTTTATAAACAGCAAACATTTATTTTTCACAGTCCTAGAAGCAGGTTTATCCAGGATCAAGGCACCAGCAGATTTGGTGTCTCCTGAAGTCCACTCCCTGGATCTTAAATGCCAACTTTTCACTATGTCCTCACTTGGCAGAAGGGGCAGAGTATCTCTCTGGACCCTCTTAAATAAGGCGCTAATCACATTCGTGAGGACTCCACCCTTATGACCTAGGCCCCTCCCAAACACTCCACCTTCTAATACCATTACCTTGGGAATTAAGATTTCAACATATAGATTTTGGGGGAATGCAGACATTCTATTTATGACACTTACACGATTTCCATACTGCCAATAAAGTGCCATGTCTAAATCCAAATAAAATCACATCATTTTCTTACTTTAAAAATTTCAGACTTCTCATTAACTGGCAGAGAACTTTTCTTCATGTTTTCTCTCCATAATCTACTCCACATACTCCACTTTCCATCCACATCTCTTATTTTTAAGTTAATTTTTATTGGAGTATAGTTGCTTTACAATGTTATATCCGCTTCTGCTGTATAACAAAGTGAATCGGTTATCCCCTCTATTTTAGAATTCCTTTCCATTTCGGTCACCACAGTGTATTGAGTAGAGTTCCCTGCGCTATACAGTACTTTCTCAGAAAGAGCATTTTCGATCTGATTGTCCAAACTGAGGAATTTGATTTCTAATTTACATTTAGCAGCAAGCTTTTGGAGGATTTGTGCAGGAAAATAACGCCATCAGAAAGAAACTTTCAGTTACTTTCTAGAGGAGAAACTGGAAGAAAGAAAGATTGGTGACAAGAAGTGAAGTTAGGAGGGTGGTGAACACCTCTGCTTACAGTAATGGCAGGCTTAGTAATTTGGACTAACCATCCCAATGAGGACAACTAAAAATTACTGGATGAAATGTATAAAGAAAGTATCTTTGTTAAGCACTAAGAAACTATGAGACTAAACTCTTCAAGAAGACAAGAACCCAAATAGGAAAGCCCAGCACTCAGAGCCAGTTTTTCCTGAGGGCATTAGCTGAATCTAGAAGAAAGAATTATGGAACTGATCTGTGGTTTTGGTGGCCTCATGGGAAAAGAAAATGAAAGTCAAATCTCACAGCTCCAATGAGTAGGTCTGATGAGCTCTGCCACCACTTTAAGCTGAAAATAAGTGACTACCCCTTTCAGGTAATAGTGAACCAGAAGTAACAAGCGCTGGAATAAATTGCAGCCTAGATATACATCACTTAGTGATCCAAGGAACTTCAAGCCCTGTTCCTTATGTAGGCACATAAGGAAAAAAAAATATATTGTAAGTGACAGCCAGAATGAAGAGTAGAGTATAATCACTATGGCCTACATTTCAAAAAATTAAAAAGTATGTTTTAAAATATCTTCAGGGAACAGAAAATCATAAAAAGCAGCAGAGAGTGAATTCTCTTGGTCTCCAGCCATTAGGACTCATGCTTTCAATGTGCTTTGCAGTGGCTTGGTTTTAATCCCCGGTCAAGAAAGGAAGATCCCACAAGCCATGAAGCTCAGCAAAAAATAAATAAATAAATAAAAATTGGCATAACCATTAGATCATGATAAATGTAATCAAGAAAAATAAACCTAAGACAATTATTGAATTGGAAGATAGATTATAAGAAATCATCCAGAATTCTGCCTGGAGAAATAGATTAATATGAAAAAAAGTAGGATAAGAGATACAAAGTATATGTTTAATTCAAATCCCAGAAAGACAGGAGAGAGAAATGGGGAAGAAAATGATGGCCAAGAATTTTTCAGAGCAATTGAAATGCAGATTCTAAAAGTTCAGTGAGTGCTAGGCAGGATAAAAAACAAAAATTTACTCTTAGACACATCATAGTGAAAGTGCAGAAAATCAGAGAGAATGAGGCTGTTAATGATCCAAGTTAGAGATAATCAATCTTGACCTTGGGCAGGAGCAGAATAAATTGAGACAAAGGGATGGGCCTCTAGACACTGGCCTTTAGAATACCTTTTTCTCAAACTTATCTTGAAAGACTATTTTATAAACATGCTATCCATTTCATTCTTAATTAAGAAAATACATTTGTTAACAAATGTGTTTGTTAGAGCAACCTGACACCTAGGAGCTGTTCAAATTGTCTTTGTTATACGTGGAAAGTCATCATCCTGTAAGTATGTCATCTCATGGGCAATGTACAGGGTGAGTATTCTCCACAAGGATTATGATGGTTAATTTTACGTGTCAACTTGACTGGGCTAAGGGAGAATTAATTTCAAACAAGCTTTTATTTCCAATGTGAACAATACTATCAAATTATCTGTAAAAGGTAAGAGTAAAGTCAGATGTCAGTAGTTAATATCATTTTGGGGCGTTGAAACTTTGAAACAAAATTAGCATTTCAGGCTAATGAAAACAAGAATATCCATGAAGAACAAATTCATCTTTTCTTTTGCTGGCTGCTTCTTTCTATGCCTTCCCACTGTAGGATGAAATAAGAGCCAGTTAACAATTGTACCTCAATAACATGCACCAGTGACTTTCTAAATATGAGTCAATACTATGTACATCTATTTTCTCAACAAGGAGAAAACAAAAATGTTTTCTTCTTGTAATCCAGACCCTTGGTGATCAGGGTGCACATCATTGCTCACGCAAAAGTTACCTCCCTCTTGCCCACCACTATAAATGCTTGCTGTTTCCTTGAAAGGCCACACTGTGATTTAAATAAGCCATTCCCCCTAAAGATCTGGTGTTCCCTTGCACAAATCATAAATCCCTTATATTTCCAGACCTTCAGTTTCCACATGTGTAAAACGAGGATGAGGCTTTATCAAACATCCACATGCATGAAAACTAAGAAAGAGTGAGACAGTGAGTGACAGAGACTAACAGATGAATGAATAGAGGAACGAGAAACAAAGATTTAATTACCAGCCCAGTGACAACCAATAATATTACTGAGACTAGTTTTCTTTTCTTTTGAATAAAAAATCTAAATTGAACTAATATTTGTGAATTAATCCTGAAATGCAGTTCTCTTGAAACCCTTAACATCTTACTACTTTGTAAGGAATTGCTTTCTCAAAGTCATTGTCAGTACAAGAGACTACAATTCTGTGGCCAGGTGATGATGACACAGCTAATGCATGGCCTAGTCACTTTAGCTGCTGCTTCTGGTGACTATTCTCTAAACAAGCACTGGTCTCCATTGCCAGGTCTGGTAAATTTCCCATCTGTAGTAGACTTAAAGCTACAGGACAAAGGACTTGTGGCTATAAATGCAATACATTTCAGAACATACTGCCTCCTACATTATCTAGAATACATTATTAACAATAAACTGTTTTTCCAAAATTAAATTTCAACAATTTTCTTATTTACTTTACAGAAAAAAATTAAAAAACGCAAAGCTGTTAGTAACAGGTATGTGTCAGGAATGGTTATGTCATACAAAAGCGTATACAATAATACCTGTATTATCCAGAGCTGCTCTTTGCTGAGACCATATCCATTCAGAGTCCTTCAGGTTTTTCATTTCTATCCTCTTCCTCTTCATCAGCATTTTCATACTGATCCTCACCCTCATCATTGGGGCAGAATGATGCAGACATTGGGGTCAAAAGTTGGCAGGGAAAATACCTCAACTTCAAATCAGCAGCAGAGTCTAGGCCTGAGAGAAGAGAAATAGGTTTAATAAAAGAAACAACAAATAATACCTGGATACATTTCTAGCCCCCCATCATGTCTGCTGCTTGACAATGTTCACAAACGTTTTTCCCCTCTTTCCAGTAGATCAGCACACAGATCTCTCTGATTATTTCTGGCCCCTTTGAAGAAGGGATCCGAATCATTTGATACTGATACCATTTTGTATGTGTGTGTCAGAACTTCAATGGTAAAAAATGTTCATTTGATTTAAAGACAAATTCTATGGGGACGCTCACAGATTCCTCAATCGCTGAAAAGTGTCCCTGTGCTATGTCATCATTGTCTCAGATCCTCCTACCGAGAATATTCACATTTGTTAAAGCCGTTGACCAAAAGGGAGGGATGCCACTTGTTTGCCTCTAGGTTGGTAGAAGGCAGCATGCTGTTTCTCGAGACCATGAAGGTCTCCAGAACTGGGCTTCCACTTGTGTAAATTGTGCCCGGAGGTTTTTGAGAGTTTTGACCCACTGCGTGACTGCTAGAGACCTACCTGCCTTTGAGCTCAATGGCCCCACAAGGGCCTGAAGGCTAAGCCACCACTTGCCCGCCGCAGCCCCTCCGGGATCACAGGCCTCAACCTCCCAGTCTCAGAGGCAGCAGTCAGGGCTTCCTCGCCCAGATCTCGGCCTCCACTGCTGGTTCGTCTGTCTTCTAGGATGCAACCCCCTCCGCAGGATCCCGCCGCTCCCAGGGTGGAGCGCCCTCCACCGGGTACTCACCCTGCAAGACTCTGCCTCCGTCTCCTAGGTCTTCCTGCTCCTGAGGAGGCACCGGACCTTCTCCAGGGTCCGAGGGTGGCTGGGAGCGGCCCCTGGCCATCAGGCGGTCAGTGGAAGGCGGGAAGAAGACATCTTTGTTGTTACAGAAATTGCGTAGAAAGGAGTCAACGTGACTCCGGAACAGGGGCCCAAATGTCTCCATGCAGAACCCAAGGCCTGTAACCACTGCTGCACCCTCCTGCTCATTCTTGTCCTCCTCTTCCTCGCCCTCTCCAGACAGGTGCTCCTTCTCCTCCACGCCTTCCAACTCGAAATCAATCTCACCCTCTTCCTCGTCCTCCTGCATCTCTAAATCTTCCTCCATCTCCTCCTCCTCTAACGGCTCTCTACCACATTCCTCTTCCACTGCGGCCTGTGGCCAACCCTGCTCCCCGGGAAGGGCTCTGGAGACCTCCAAGGAAGCCAGAAGAGCCGTGGCCTCCTCGACTCCTTCCGTCCCCTCGCAAGCAGATGCTTGGACCCCAAGGAGACTGGGGTCACGGCCCGCCCCGCCACCAGCTCCATCTGGGCCACCTGGGATCCAGTCGTGCTCCTCTGTGGCAGACATGGCAGGAGAGACGTGCCAGACAGTGATCGTCCTGCAGTGATGTCTGCGGGGAAGATGGCGGCCGCCGGGCTGAGCGTTGTGCTGAGGAGACGCTGTTGGCAGTGGGACCCCAGGGTGGGGGTGGGGACAGCAGAGACGTCGGCTGCACAGGGAACAGGAGTCTGCGAGTTGCTGGTGTGGGCCCCACAACAGGAATGGTGAGGGGGCGGCCCGCAGACCGGCCCACCAACACCGAAGCTGAACTGGCGGCGGACAAGGCGGGAAAGACCCTGATGGGCTGGCGACGGTAGGTGGAGCTGGAAGGGTCAACCGCGACCACTTCCTCCAGCGCCAGCTCTAAGCTCATTTGCCAGGAGGCAAGGATTGGCATGATCGTCGTCCAATGAGTGATCAAGGCTTTCAGATTGCAGGGAAGCCTTCCAGCACCAGGTCATACTTAGAGCCCACAGGAGTCCCTTCCTTTACATTGCTGCTGCTGCTGCTGTTAAGTCGCTTAAGTCGTGTCTGACTCTGTGTGACCCCACAGACGGCAGCTTACCAGGCTCCCCCATCCCTGGGATCCTCCAGGCAAGAGTACTGGAGTGGGTTGCCATTTCCTCCTCCAATGCATGAAAGTGAAAAGTGAGTGAAGTCGCTCAGTCGTGTCCGACTCCTAGCGACCCCATGGACTGCATCCTACCAGGCTCCTCCGTCCATGGGATTTTCCAGGCAAGAGTAGTGGAGTGGGGTGCCATTGCCTTCTCTGTCCTTTACATTGCACTATTGCAAAAACGAAATGGCAATGTCCCTATAGGCGGCACCCTGGGGTATGGGAAGCTGGGTGTGGTCCCCAGTTGCCACCTTTGTCAGCTCAGGTCATCAGAGATACACTTATTTTTAAAAACTTCATAAAGGCTTGAGAAAGAACATCAAAGGTAAGAGATGGAGAATTTGGAAAATATAAACTGAATTAAACGGGAGCACTGAATATGAAATAGAAGAAAATGAAACAAACTAGATAAACCTAAAAGATCATGGTTATGGTCCAGTTTATTTTAAGCATGGCAGCTCATTAGCAGCATATCTGTAGCTTTGGACAATAAAAGCAATACCTTCACAGTTTTCAAAAAATTCTAAGGTTGTTCTGATATGTGTCAGGTTTTTCTATAAAATGGTAGCTTTGGTGATATAGAATTCTACTACTTTTGTGTTGACCACTCATGGTACAATTGTATTAAGTGAATAACGGTTACTCACTAGTACATATAATATATATTTTAGATAACTTATGTTTGCCTAACTAAAAAATTTATGACATTTTGATTCCACTTGTTTGACTTACTATGAATAGAATGCTGGATCTCTAATTTTAAAAAAAGATGTGCAACAAACAACAAAGTTTTACTATATAGCACTGGGAAGTGTAGTCCCTTTGTCAATCTCTTGAAATACCTATAATGGAAAATAAACTGAAAAATAATATATGTGTATATGTATAACTGAATCACCTTGCTGTGCACCTGGAACTTTGTAAGGCAACTATACATCAATTATGTATATATATATATATATTTTCTTTATATATATATAAATATAAAGAAAAAAAGATAAAGTGTATAGATCACATATGAGCAACTGCTTCAACCTTCTGTGAGAGACAGAAGGAGAATTTGGAGGTTTTAATGTTGCTAAAGTTACTTAGAAAAGAACATACAAGTTGACATGGATGCCTCGAGAATGGAGACTGGAGAGTGGAAGGAGTAAAAATAGGAGCTGAAAAGGGATTCATCAGAGCTCCCCAGTTCACTTCAAGGCTCCAAGAAATGAAGAGAGACTTCTTTTCATGACTGGGCTGATCACCTGCTCTACACTAAACAGTGACACCCCCTCCCAAATGCATATATTTAAATGTTTACCCACTCCATCCCCCAGGTGATGGTATTTGGGAGTTATGGCCTTTAGTAGGAGACACAGTGAAGATAATCAACCTTGCCCTATATAGAACTTATGCATTATAGATTTCACCCCTTATACCGCCCTTGTTTTGTTTTACCTAACTCATACTCAGTATTTTCAGTGGGGATAGTCCATTGGGTCCCAAGCTGTCAAGCCCATTTCTAAGTGAAAAAGACTCAATTAAACTTTATGAGCCATATGTCTGAGTGCCTATGCCCACTACGGGATATTTTAGGAGAATGGCTGCTATGATCTGGAGCACTGAAACACCACAATAATAAAATTCTTAAGGCAAATACACCTATTGGCTCTCTTCAGTAGCTTCCTTAACACTATAGGGGTATCTTTTAAAAATTTCGTGATATCTTCAAGTATTCCTCTCTTTTGTCCCCCAGTGTTATGTTCAAACTGTTTTCCTAAAGCATGCATTTCAGCATTTGCTGAAAAGTGAAAGTGAAAGTCACTCAGTCATGTCATGTCCGACTGTTTGCAAGCCCATGGACTACACAGTCCATGGAATTCTCTGGGCTTGAGTACTGGAGTACTGGAGTGGGTAGCCATTCCCTTCTCCAGTGGATCTTCCAAATCCAGGGATCAGACCCAGGTCTCCCACATTGCAGGAGGATTCTTTACCAGCTGAGCCACAAAGGCAGCCCAGCATTGGTTGAAGTCAGTTCCCAATCTATTTGCAGAAGTCTTAAGCCAATAAGCACTTTTTATGTTTAAAAATATTATTGCACTATTGTGGTGAATGTCACAGGCATTTAGTACGTTCACAATGCTTCTCAGCCATTCTCTCTATTGTGCCTAAATAAATCATCACTTCTAAAGGAAACCCCATGCCAGTAATCAGTCCTTTTCCATTTCCCCCTCACTGCAACCAGGCTCTGATAACTACTAATCTTCTGTTTCCCTCTATGAACTTAAATTTTCTAGATAGCTGAGAGAAATAAAATCGTACAATATGTGACATTTTGTGTCTGGCCTCTCTCATTCCTTTTTGTGGCTGAGTGCTATGCCCATGTACAGAGGGTCACTTTTGTTTATGAATGTGAAACAAGTTGAGGACAAGTTGGTGGATCCTTGGGATGTTTCCCATTTGGATTCCCATTTTGGTTAGGGCTGCTATGAACATGGGGATAGAACTTTTTGTTACCTTTTGTTTGAACAAATACTTCTAATTCTTTGGCTTATATAGCCAATAGTGGAATTGATGAGACAACCATACGGTTTTTACCTTTTTCAGGAGCTTTCAGACTCTTTTTTACAACTACTTGCTGTTGTTCAGTTGTTGTGCTGCTCAATTGTGTCTCACTTTTTGCAATCCCATTGACTGTAGCATTCCAGGCTTCCCTTTCCTTCACCATCTCTCAGAGTTTGCTCAAACTCATGTCCATAGAGTTGGTGATGTCATCCAACCATGTCATCCTCTGTTGTCCCCTTCTCCTCCTGCCCGATTTGGCTCTTCGCATCAGGTGGCCAAAGTATTGGAGTTTCAGTTTCAGCATCAGTCCTTCCAGTGAACATTCAGGGTTGATTTCCTTTAGCATTGACTGGTTTGATTTCCTTGCAGTCCAGGGGACTCTCAAGAGTGTTCGCCAACACCTCAGTTCGAATGCATCGATTCTTTGGTGCTCAGCCTCCTTTATGGTCCAACTCTCACATCCATACATCACTACTGGAAAAACTTTGACTATATGGACTTTTGTCATCAAAGTAATGTCTCAGCTTTTTAATTCACTGTCTAGGTTTGTCATATCTTTTCTTCCAAGGAGCAAGCATCTTTTAATTTCATGGCTGTACTCACCATCTGCAGTGATTTTGGAGCCCAAGAAAATAAATCTGTCACCGTTTCCATTGTTTCCCCATCTATTTGCCATTAAGTGGTGGGACCAAGTGCCATGATCTTAGTTTTTTGAGTGTTGAGTTCTAAGCCAACTTTTTCACTCTCCTCTTCCACTTTCATCAAGAGGCTCTTCAGTTCCACTTTGCATTCTTCCGTAAGTGTGGTGTCATCTGCATATATCAGGTTATTGGTACTTCTCTCGGTATTCTTGATTCCAGCTTGTCCTTCATCCAGTCCAGCATTTCCCATGATGTATTCTGCATATAAGTTAAATAAGCACGGTGACATTATACAGCCTTTATGTACTCCTTTCCCAATTTAGAACCAGTCAGTTATTCCATGTCCGGTTCTAACTGTTGCTTCTTGACCTACATATAGGTTTTTAAGGAGGCAAGTAAGATGGTCTGGTATTTCTGTCCCTTTAAGTTTTTCTATAGTTTCTTGTGATCCACATAAGGAAAGGCTTTAGCATAGTCAATGAAACATAAGTAGATGTTTTTCTGGAATTCTTTCTATGATCCAGTGGATGTTGGCAGCTTAATCTCTGATTCCTCTGCCTTTCATAAATCCAGCTTGTAAATCTGGAAGTTCTCAGTTCACATACTGTTGAAACCTAGCTTGAAGGGTTTTGACCATTAGCTTGCTAGCATGTGAAATGAGTGCGTTTGTGTGGTAGTTTGAACATTCTTTGGCATTTCCCAACAGTAATGTACAGGGATCCCAGTGCCTCTATGTCCTTGTAATTATGTTTTATTTTTCACTTAAAAAAATCTACTTACTCATCTTTTTTAATGTATTGTGACATCATGTGGTGGCTTTTCCTTGTATTTCCTTAATGACTAATGATGTTAAGCTTATTTTCACGTCCTTATGGCACATTTGTATATCTTGTTTGGAAAAATTTGTATTCACATTCTATGCTCATTTCTCACTCAGATTCCTTGGCTACTTGTTGAGTTGTAAATGTTTTTCATGTGTTCTGGATACTAGACCTTTATTAGATATATGCATACCACAAGATTCTTATCCTATTTTCTAGGTTGTGCTTTCACTGTCTTGTTAATCTTCTTTGATATAGAAATATTTTTGGTTTTTATGAAATTCAATGTATTGTAAAGTAATTAACCTCTAATTAAAATAGATTAAAAATACATAAATATATATGTGTAAAAAATAAATAAATAAAAGAAAAAAAAGAAATTCAATGTATCTGGTTCTTCTTTTGTTACTTACGCTTTTATCATCATATTTACGAATCCATTGCCAAATGAAGGTTATGAAGATTTACCCCTTGTGAGGACTGAATTATGGACCCCCCCATATTTCCACATGTTTAATGTCTAAGCCCCATTATCTCAAAATGCGGTTGTTTTTGGTGACAGGACCTTAAGGTCAGCAGAGGTCATATGGTTAGACCCTAATGAGTCTGACTGGTATCCTAGACAAAAGTATACTTGGTGACAGGAAGACATGCCAGAGATGGGTATACACTGGAGGAACGATCATGTAAGGATGCAGGGAGAAGCTCGCCATCTGCAAGCCAGGAGAGCCCTCACAAGAAACCAAACCTGCTCACACCTTGTTCTTGGACTTCTAGTTTCCAAAGCTGTCAGCAAATAAATTTGTGCTGTTTAAGCCATTGGTCTGTGGTATTTTGTGATAGCAAGCCCAGCAATCTAATACACCTTGTATTTGTTCTAAGAGTTTTATGCTTTTAGCTCTTACAGCTAATTCTTTATCCATTTAATGTCCATATTTGGCATAATGTAAGAGTCCAACTTTATTCTATTGCATATGTATATCCTGCTGTCCTCATACCATTTTGGGGACAAGATTCCCACTTCTCACCACTTAATGATCTGATATGCCAGGGGAAAATCAACTGAGGGTAGATATCTGGGTTTATTTCCAGACTCCCTGTTCTATTCCATTGATCTGTATGTCTTTCATTATCTCAGTACCACACCGTCTTGATTACTGCTGCCATGGTACATTCTGACACAGGGTAGTGGAATCTTCCAATTTTCTTTTTTAAGATTGTCTTAGCTATTTCTGGTCTCTTGTAATTGCACATGAATTTTAGGACCAGCTTTTTTTTCTGCAAAAAAAAGTCACTGTCATTTTGAACGGGATTGCTTTTCATCTGTAGACCTCATTATATAAGATTCCCATCTGTATATTAAGACCTCAAATTTTCAATGCTGCCTTAATGCCTTTGAGACTCATATTACTCCACTGGCCCAACTCTGGTTTCTCCTGCTCTCACCTGCAATGTCCCCTTCCTTGTGGGAAGACTACCCCACTCAGCTGATTCTCCCCTGTCAACCAGACTAGCTGTACCGGACCCATTCCCCCAGCCACCAAGTTCTACTTCCCTGCCAGCCAGTGCAGTATTCCAATAGGACAATCATCTCCTCGTGTGGGAACGTGGGTGTGCCCCATCCTCTTGTTACTACAACATTTATTTCCCATGGTCCCTGCAGGTGAACTGTCCTCTTAAGTCCCACACCCTCATTGCCCTGCTTGGCGTTTCCTGTTGCCACCCCCACCCCCACCCCCACCCCCGGCCAGCTGTTAGTCCATGAGACTCACAAACAGCTCGCTGTCCATCTATCCAGTGTTGCATGCTTGGCCATCTCACACTACTTAGGGTACGGGATCCCTCCTTTATTAGTGCATTGGATGGGAGATAAACAGAACTTTAGTTGTCACAACAGGATGGCCCAACCATGACCCTGGACAGCTTTAACTCACTTCTCCTTTGCTAACTAAATTTTTGTTTTTTTAGTTTAAGGTGAAGGCAACCTGGGTTGAAACTGCCAAAGGTGCCTGGATTGTGCTTTGGCTTGTGCCTATTCTGTTGTCTCTCTCAACCTCAGCCATCTCTTCCCACCCTAACTTATTGTTCTAGCACCTGAGGAGGGAACTATGGGTAATTGACTGTATCCTGGCCTGAGTGGTACTGGGTTGCCCCTGGTGCTTGGCCCCTCCCAGCATGCATTCTGAGACTAGGGATCATCGATTAATCCATAGAGTGGAAGCCAAGGGAGTGTTCAGCCAATAGTGACAGGGAGTGCTGATGACATAGTTTCTTAACTGCTCCACGGTCAATTCCCACTTTCTGGGGGGCACCCTAGAGCCTCTGGAGATAAGAATCCCAGTGTAGTGTGTGTAGGCTGGTCACTGCAGATGGATCATGGAATGCAGTAGCAGGTAGATCATGGGGCAATCATCCAGAAAGGAGCCCACAGGGCAGGTTCAGGTTGGCTTTCTAAAGAGTTGTGGAAAAGCATAGCTCCAGGCCACCCACAATGGAAGAATTGTGAATAATGCTTCCTGGTTGCTTCTCACGTGTGTCCGTGTCAAGCAAGGGTAGCAAACTTTCCTTCTCCTTTGCTGTAACTTCCCTAACACATGTGATTTTCTCGGCGGTGTGCTCTACAGATGTTAATTAGTTCTGGGGGTTCCTTCCTTAATTTCATTATTGGTCTTCTGTCTGTCTGCCTATCCCTCATTGAAAAGAGAGTATTGAAGTCTCCAGGAATTATTGAGAACTATGTACTCCGTTCAGTTCTGTCATTTACTGTTTTATGTATTCTGGGAGTCTGTTAGGACTATATGGATAAATAACTGTTACATCTCCTCTTACTGATCCTTTTAAAAACACAGAAATCCGTTTTTGGCATTCTGTTTAAAAAAAAAAAAACACTTTTGTTAAAATCTATTTCATCTGATATCAGTATAGCCACTACATCTATCACTTTAGGATGATTTACATGGAATACCATTGTCTATCCTTTTGTTTTCAAACTATCTGTCTTTGGATACAAGGCAAGGCTCTTGTAGATAACATATAGTGGATGACATTTGTTGTTAATTCCCTTTGCCAATCTGTCTTTTCATTGAAAAGTTTTATACATTGGTATTGTGGTGATTGCTTCCAAGGAAAGATTTTTCCTGACATTTTCTTACTTTCCACATGTCATACCTTTTTTGTTCCCTCATTCCTCAATTACTGTCTTTTTTCTGTGATTAATTGGATTCTTCTAGTGTACAAAGTGACTATCACTCTTTTTCTTTACTTATTTATTTATTTATTTTTTTAGGTTTGGGGCCTTTAAATTTTTTTTCATTTTTTTTGTGTTTTTTTTTTGGTGGGGGGAGGCTGGGTGGTCATGCTGTGAATTATACTTAGTATCTTAATTTTAGAATAATCAAGTGTGTATTGTAGTGAGATAGTTTTCATAGTATTCTAAACTCTGCTTCTTCCCAGCTGTGCTATATTCCCTTATTTAGTTATTGTGACAAATATCATGTTTGTACATGGTTTCCATTAACAGTTTTATGGTTACTGCTTTATACATCTCTATTTTAAATCAACATACAAAGAGGAGAGCAAAAAGAGAAGTTACAGGGATTTCCCTGGTGATCCAGTGTTTAGAATCCGCCTTCCAAAGCAGGAGATGAGGGTTCAATCCCTGGTGCAGGAACTAAAATGCCACATGTGGTGGAGCAACTAAGCCTGTGGGCCACGCCTCCTGATCTGCATGGTCTGGAGCCCGTGTGTCACAACTAGAGAGAAGCACTCATGATGCAACAAAGATCCTGCTGCAACGAAGACCCAGTGAGGCCATTAATAAATAAATGATTTTTTTAAAAAAAAAGAAGAGTCAGAAAGAAACCCCAAATGCAGTAATTCTGGCGTTTACAGTAATACTGCACATAATCTGTGCAATTCCCTTGACCTTTGTGGTTTATTTCTTCACATTCCTCCAAATAGGTGACCAGTGTTGTGTCACTTCACCCTGAAGGACTACTTTATTATTTTCTGTCCAGCAGGCTTACTAGCTGTGTAATCCCTCAGTTTTTGTTTCTCTTGGAATGAATTTATCTACCTTCCATTTCCCCCTCATATAGAATTCTTGGTTGAAAGAAGTTTTCATTTGTTCATTGTCTGTTTTTTTAATATATCATTCCAATGTCACCTGTCCTCTATGGTTTCTGTAGAGAAATTGGCACAAATCTTACTGAGGATTACTTGTAATGTGAAGAGTTTTATCTATTGCTTCCAATAATCATATACCATGAATTGTGTGATTCCATTTCTAGTAAAAGTCCAGAAGAGACAAATGTATAAAAAAAGCAACTAGTGCTTTCCTATGGCTCAGAGGGTGGAAAATTGAGAGTGTCTGCTAATGGATAAAGGAAGTACTGGAGGAAATGAAATGTTCTGGAATTAGGAGGAGCCAAGATGGCGGAGGAGTAGGACAGGGAGAACACTTTCTCCCCCACAAATTCATCAAAAGAGCATTTAAAAGCCGAGTAAATTCCACAAAACAACTTCTGAATGCCGGCAGAGGACATCAGGCACCCAGAAAAGCAACCCAAGTCTTCAAAAGGAGGTAGGAAAAAATATAAAAGACAAAAAAAGAGACAAAAGAGGGAGGGATGGAGTTCCGTCCCGGGAAGGGAGTCTTAAAAAGAGAGAAGTTTCCAAACATCAGGAAACCTTCTCACTGCCAAATCTGTGCCGAGCTTTGGAAGCACAGAGGGCAACATAACAGGGAGAAAAAATAAATAAACAATTAAAACTCACAGATTGCGAGCTCTACGGTAACTTCCCCAGTGGAGAAGCAGCGCAGACGCCTGCACACGCCATTAGCAAGTGGGGGCTGGGCAGAGAGGTGCAGCGTGGGCTGCATTGCTTAGAGTAAGGACCTGGCCTGAATACCCTGAGCGCTATCTGAGCAAAATAATCTGGGCTAGCAAACCAGACTGTGGGATATCTATCACGCGAAAAGCCAGCCCTAACTGAAGACACCGCCAGGCCCGCACACGGAACAAAGGACTGAACAGAGATAGCCGGCTGCAGACCTCCCACCTCCGATGACACGCAGCCAGAGCAGGAAGGGGGCAATCGCAGCCCCAGAGAGACATTATCTATAAAACTGTAGGCAGGCTTCTTTGCTAACTAAAACTTCTTGGGGGTCTGGACGGTCAACATCTCCCTGAGAGGGTGTGCCTGTTGTACATGTAGATAACCCAGCGGCAGGGAGGCGATAAGTCACAGCAATCACGCTCGCTAAACACCTCATCACCTGAGCTGCTTGGACCTGGGAAGGGCACAAAACGCAGGCCCAACCGAGTCTGCGCCTCTGAGGACTGCCCGAGTGCCTGAACCTGAGCAGCTTGGACCTGGGAGGTGCAGGCAGCCCAGGGCCGGCCACGATAGTTCCCGGCGGAACAACCTAGAGCCTGAGTAGTGTGGGCAGGGAGGCTACAGGCGCGGTGAGCGGGGGCAGACCCAGTGTGGCTGAGGCACTGCGAGCACACGCCAGTGTTACTTGTTTGCAGCATCCCTCCCTCCCTCCCCACAGCACGACTGAACAAGTGAGCCTAAAAAGAAAAAAAAAAAAAAAAGTGTCCTCCACCGTCCCCTTTGTGTCAGGGCGGAAACCAGACACTGAAGAGACCAGCAAACAGAAGAAGCTATAACAGAGGGAACTGCATTGGAAGCTACAGGCAATAGATTAAAACCCTGTGGTTAGTACCGTCTACATAGGAAGGGGCCTATAGATCTTGAGAAATAAAAGTCGGACCAAGGAACTAGCCAAAAATGAGCTGAACCCACAATACTCACAACAAAACCAGAGAAAGTCCTTGATATATTTTTACTATTTTTAACTTCATTCTTTCTTTTTTTTTTTTAATTAAAAAAAATTTTAAGTCCTCTATTATTCCTTTAATTTTCACTTTTATAACCTATTACTTTGCAAAAAAAAAAAAAGATCCTATTTTTTTCTTCAGCAAACTTCACATATATATTTTTTATAATTTTTTGACCTTTTTTTTTTTTTTTTTGTCTTCTTTTCTTTAACATTGTATTTTTGAAATTCCAAACTCTAGTTTAGATTTTTTATTTTAGCTTTTTGGTATTTGATATCAATTTTGTACCTGTATTTTCTTTATAATTTTTGTGAAATTGTTTGTTTCTGTTTTTGTTTTTTTCTATCTTTCTTTTTCTTCTTCTTTTTTTTTAACATTGTATTTTTGAAATTCCAAACTCTACTCTAGATTTTTAACTTTTGCTTTTTGGTATTATCAATTTTGTACCTATATTTTCTTTATAATTTTCGCGACCTTGTTTGTTTCTGTTTGTTCGTTTTTTCTCTCTTTCTTTTCATTCTTCTTTTCTTTAACATCATATTTTTAAAATTCCAAACTCTACCCTAGATTTTTAATTTTTGCTTTTATGTATTTGTTACCAATTTTGTACCTTTAAGAACCCAATCTTCAGTACCCATTTTTCACTAGGGAACGAGATTACTGGCTTAACTGCTCTCTCTCCCTTTGGACTCTCCTTATTCTCCACCAGGTCGCCTGTGTCTCCTCCCTAACCCCTCTCTACTCTACCCAACTCTGTGAATTTCTGTGTGTTCCAGAAGGAGGAGAACACTCAGGGAACTGATTACTGGCTGGATCTGTCTCCCTCCTTTTCATTCCCCCCTTTTATCCTTCTGGCCACCTCTGTCTCCTTCCTCCATCTTCTCTTCTCTGTATAACTCCGTGAACATCTCTGAGCGGTCCAGTTGTGGAGTGCACATAAGAAAGTGATTATTGGCTAGCCCACTCTCTCCACTATTGATTCCACCTCATCTCATTCGGGTCACCTCTAACACCCTCCTCCCTCTTCTCTTCTCCATGTAACGCTGTGAACCTCTCTGGGTGACCCTCATGGTAGAGAAACTTTTCATCTTTAAAGTAGATGTTTTATCAGTGGTGCTGTATAGAAGGAGAAGTTTTGAAACTACTGTAAAAATAAGACCAATAACTGGAAGCAGGAGGCTTAAATCCAAACCCTGACTCCAGGGAACTCCTGACTCCAGGGAACATTAATTGACAGGAGCTCATCAAACGCCTCCATACCAACACTGAAACCAAGCACCACACAAGGGCCAACAAGTTCTAGGGCAAGACATACCAAGCAAATTCTCCAGCAACAAAGGAACACAGCCCTGAGCTCCAAGATACAGGCTGCCCAAAGTCATCCCCAAACCATAGACATCTCATAACTCATTACTGGACACTTCATTGCACTCCAGAGAGAAGAAATACAGGTCCACCCATCAGAACACCGACACAAGCTTCCCTAACCAGGAAACCTTGACAAGCCACCTGTACAAACCCACACACAGCGAGGAAACGCCACAATAAAGAGAACTTCACAAACTGCCAGAATACAGAAAGGACACCCCAAACTCAGCAATTTAAACAAGATGAAGAGACAGAGGAATACCCAGCAGATAAAGGAACAGGATAAATGCCCACCAAACCAAACAAAAGAGGAAGAGATAGGGAATCTACCTGATAAAGAATTCCGAATAATGATAGTGAAATTGATCCAAAATCCTGAAATCAAAATGGAATCACAGATAAATAGCCTGGAGACAAGGATTGAGAAGATGCAAGAAAGGTTTAACAAGGACCTAGAAGAAATAAAAAAGAGTCAATATATAATGAATAATGCAATAAATGAAATTAAAAACACTCTGGAGGCAACAAATAGTAGAATAACAGAGGCAGAAGGTAGGATTAGTGAATTAGAAGATACAATGGCAGAAATAAATGAATCAGAGAGGATAAAAGAAAAACAAATTAAAAGAAATGAGGACAATCTCAGAGACCTCCAGGACAATATTAAACGCTACAACATTTGAATCATAGGGGTCCCAGAAGAAGAAGACAAAACGAAAGACCATGAGAAAATATTTGAAGAGATAATAGTTGAAAACTTCCCTAAAATGGGGAAGGAAATAATCACCCAAGTCCAAGAAACCCAGAGAGTCCCAAACAGGATAAACTCAAGGCAAAACACCCCAAGACACATATTAATCAAATTAACAAAGATCAAACACAAAGAACAAATATTAAAAGCAGCAAGGGAAAAACAACAAATAACACACAAGGGAATTCCCATAAGGGTAACAGCTGATCTTTCAATAGAAACTCTTCAAGCCAGGAGGGAATGGCAAGACATACTTAAAATGATGAAAGAAAATAACCTACAGCCCAGATTATTGTACCCAGCAAGGATCTCATTCAAGTATGAAGGAGAAATCAAAAGCTTCTCAGACAAGCAAAAGCTGAGAGAATTCTGCACCACCAAACAAGCTCTCCAACAAATATTAAAGGATATTCTCTAGACAGGAAACACAAAAATGGTGTATAAATTCGAACCCAAAACAATAAAGTAAACGGCAACGGGATCATACTTACCAGTAATTACCTTAAACGTAAATGGGTTGAATGCCCCAACCAAAAGACAAAGACTGGCTGAATGGATACAAAAACAAGACCCCTACATATGTTGTCTACAAGAGACCCACTTCAAAACAGGGGACACATACAGACTGAAATTGAAGGGCTGGAAAAAGATTTTCCATGCAAATAGGGACCAAAAGAAAGCAGGAGTAGCAATACTCATATCAGATAAAATAGACTTCAAAACAAAGGCTGTGAAAAGAGACAAAGAAGGTCACTACATAATGATCAAAGGATCAATCCAAGAAGAAGATATAACAATTATAAATATATATGCACCCAACACGGGAGCACCACAGTATGTAAGACAAATGCTAACAAGTATGAAAGGAGAAATTAACAATAACACAATAATAGTGGGAGACTTTAATACCCCACTCACACCTATGGATAGATCAACTAAATAGAATATTAACAAGGAAACACAAACTTTAAATGATACAATAGACCAGTTAGACCTAATTGATATCTATAGGACATTTAATCCCAAAACAATGAATTTCACCTTTTTCTCAGGCGCACATGGAACCTTCTCCAGGATAGATCACATCCTGGGCCATAAATCTAGCCTTGGTAAATTCAAAAAAAAAAAAAAAAAATTCCAAGCATCTTTTCTGACCACAATGCAGTAAGATTAGATCTCAATTACAGGAGAAAAACTACTAAAAATTCCAACATATGGAGGCTGAACAACACGCTGCTGAATAACCAACAAATCACAGAAGAAATCAAAAAAGAAATCAAAATTTGCATAGAAATGAATGAAAATGAAAACACAACAACCCAAAACCTGTGGGACACTGTAAAAGCAGTCCTAAGGGGAAAGTTCATAGCAATACAGGCATACCTCAAGAAACAAGAAAAAAGTCAAATAAATAATCTAACTCTACACCTAAAGCAACTAGAAAAGGAAAAAATGAAGAACCCTAGGGTTAGTAGAAGGAAAGAAATCTTAAAAATTAGGGCATAAATAAATGCAAAAGAAACAAAAGAGACCATAGCAAAAATCAACAAAGCCAAAAGCTGGTTCTTTGAAAGGATAAATAAAATTGACAAACCATTAGCCAGACGCATCAAGAAACAAAGGGAGAAAAATCAAATCAATAAAATTAGAAATGATAATGGAGAGATCACAACAGACAACACAGAAATACAAAGGACCATAAGAGACTACTATCAACAATTATATGCCAATAAAATGGACAACGTGGAAGAAATGGACAAATTCTTAGAAAAGTACAACTTTCCAAAACTGAACCAGGAAGAAATAGAAAATCTTAACAGACCCATCACAAGCACAGAAATTGAAACTGTAATAAAAAATCTTCCAGCAAACAAAAGCCCAGGTCCAGACGGCTTCACAGCTGAATTCTACCAAAAATTTAGAGAAGAGCTAACACCTATCCTACTCAAACTTTTCCAGAAAATTGCAGAGGAAGGTAAACTTCCAAACTCATTCTATGAGGCCACCATCACCCTAATACCAAAACCTGACAAAGATCCCACAAAAAAAGAAAACTATAGGCCAATAACACTGATGAACATAGATGCAAAAATCCTTAACAAAATTCTAGCAATCAGAATCCAACAACACATTAAAAAGATCATACACCATGACCAAGTGGGCTTTATCCCAGGGATGCAAGGATTCTTCAATATCTGCAAATCAATCAATGTAATACACCACATTAACAAATTGAAAAACAAAAACCATATGATTATCTCAATAGATGCAGAGAAAGCCTTTGACAAAATTCAACATCCATTTATGATAAAAACTCTCCAGAAAGCAGGAATAGAAGGAACATACCTCAACATAATAAAAGCTATATATGACAAACCCACAGCGAACATTATCCTCAATGGTGAAAAATTGAAAGCATTTCCTCTAAAGTCAGGAACAAGACAAGGGTGCCCACTTTCACCATTACTATTCAACATAGTTTTGGAAGTTTTGGCCACAGCAATCAGAGCAGAAAAAGAAATAAAAGGAATCCAAATTGGAAAAGAAGAAGTAAAACTCTCACTATTTGCAGATGACATGATCCTCTACATAGAAAACCCTAAAGACTCCACCAGAAAATTACTAGAACTAATCAATGATTGTAGTAAAGTTGCAGGATATAAAATCAACACAGAGAAATCCCTTGCATTCCTATACACTAATAATGAGAAAACAGAAAGAGAAATTAAGGAAACAATTCCATTCACCATTGCGATGGAAAGAATAAAATACTTAGGAATATATCTACCTAGAGAAACTAAAGACCTATACACAGAAAACTATAAAACACTGGTGAAAGAAATCAAAGAGGACACAAATATATGGAGAAATATACCATGTTCATGGATTGGAAGAATCAATATAGTGAAAATGAGTATACTACCCAAAGAAATTTATAGATTCAATGCAATCCCTATCAAGCTACCAATGGTATTCTTCACAGAGCTAGAACAAATAATTTCACAATTTGTATGGAAATACAAAAAACTCCGAATAGCCAAAGTTATCTTGAGAAAGAATAATGGAACTGGAGGAATCAACATGCCTGACTTCAGGCTCTACTACAAAGCCAGTCATCAAGACAGTATGGTCCTGGCACAAAGACAGAAATATAGATCAATGGAACAAAATAGAAAGCCCAGAGATAAATCCATGCACATATGGACACCTTATCTTTGACAAAGGAAGCAAGAATATAAAATGGATTAAAGACAATCTCTTTAACAAGTGGTGCTGGGAAATCTGGTCAACCACTTGTAAAAGAATGAAACTAGAACACTGTCTAACACCATACACAAAAATAAACTCAAAATGGATTAAAGATCTAAACATAAGACCAGAAACTATAAAACTCCTAGAGGAGAACATAGGCAAAACACTCTCCGACATACATCACAGCAGGATCCTCTATTACCCACCTCCCAGAATATTGGAAATAAAATCAAAAATATACAAATGGGACCTAATTAAACTTAAAAGCTTCTGCACATCAAAGGAAACTATTAGCAAGGTGAAAAGGCAGCCTTCAGAATGGGAGAAAATAATAGCAAATGAAGCAACTGACAAACAACTAATCTCAAAAATATACAAGCAACTCCTACAGCTCAACTCCAGAAAAATAAATCACCCAATCAAAAAATGGGCCAAAGAACTAAATAGACATTTCTGCAAAGAAGACATACAGATGGCTAACAAACACATGAAAAGATGCTCAACATCACTCATTATCAGAGAAATGCAAACCAAAACCACTATGAGGTACCATTTCACACCAGTCAGAATGGCTGTGATCCAAAAGTCTACAAGCAATAAATGCTGGAGAGGGTGTGGAGAAAAGGGAACCCTCTTACACTGTTGGTGGGAATGCAAACTAGTACAGCCACTATGGAGAACAGTGTGGAGATTCCTTAAAAAACTGGAAATAGAACTGCCTTATGATCCAGCAATCCCACTGCTGGGCATACACACTGAGGAAACCAGATGGGAAAGAGACACGTGTACCCCGATGTTCATCGCAGCACTGTTTATAATAGCCAGGACATGGAAGCAACCTAGATGTCCATCAGCAGATGAATGGATAAGAAAGCAGTGGTACATATACACAATGGAGTATTACTCAGCCATTAAAAAGAATACATGTGAATCAGTTCTAGTGAGGTGGATGAAACTGGAACCTATTATACAGAGTGAAGTAAGCCAGAAAGAAAAACACCAATACAGTATACTAACGCATATATATGGAATTTAGAAAGATGGTAACAATAACCCTGTGTACGAGACAGCAAAAGAGACACTGATGTATAGAACAGTCTTATGGACTCTGTGGGAGAGGGAAAGGGTGGGAAGATTTGGGAGAATGGCATTGAAACATGTACAATATCATGTATGAAATGAGTTGCCAGTCCAGGTTCGAAGCACGATACTGGATGCTTGGGGCTAGTGCACTGGGACGACCCAGAGGGATGGTATAGGGAGGGAGGGAGGAGGGTTCAGGATGGGGAACACATGTATACCTGTGGCAGATTCATTTTGATGGTTGGCAAAACTAATACAATTTGTAAAGTTTAAAAATAAAATTAAAAAAAAAGAAATGTTCTGGAATTAGATAGTAGTGTTGATTGCAAAATTCTATAAATAGCATAAAAACCATTGATTTGTACACTTTAAATGGTATAGATTATGATAGACTAATTATTTCTAAATAAATTGTTATATAATGTTATTGATACAGTATAATCATCCATTTAATAGCAATAAATTTGACAATTTAGGTAGGTCAAAAAATTCCAAACCTAAGAAAAATGCAATCTTAACCCTAGAATTGATAAAAGCTGAAATAAAAAGCTTCTTTTTATTAAAAATTTGAATAACTTCACAAACTTCCAAATACCCCTCTATTTCCATATATTCACATAGGTGAATTCTATCACATGCTCAAGAAAAAAATAGCATCCATTCTTTAGAAATTTTCAGAAAATGCAGCTGGCATGGGAGGTGATTACTACCCAAGTTGTTAATGAATTTTATTGACATCTGAAAAGGGCAGTTTTAAAAACCTCAAAATTACACTCAAATGTCATTCTTGAATATAGTCACAAAAATCAACATGGCGATACATAAAATGATAGTAAATTATGACAAAGCAGAGATTATCCCAAGACTACAAGATTGGTTTCATGTTTTTAAGAAATCAGTCAACGGCAGGCTTCAACTCCTGTTCCACATACGAGGAGATTGGACGTTGCCATTCCACCCTAACTGCAAGTTAAAAGTTGAACACACTGAAAAGTCAGCAACTCATCTTAGATTCATAGAGAAGAGAGATCATAGGCCAAACTGCTCCCTGAACATTGGAGAGACAAGTGAATACAGAGAATCCTAACTTAGCAAAGCAAAAATTCAAGGTCAGGAACCTCTGTAGGAACCAGCGGTGTGGACAAGTCTTTGAGTTAAAAACCCCAGGATGACCCAGTTATAGGAGTTCTCCACACTTTTGTTTTACCTCTAGGAACTTAGCCAGGTTCTCACAGTACAATAAATATGTCACTGTGAAAACTTCTCATGCTTCCAGCAGGAAAGGGAAAGAGGGGAAACGGAATCATTTTTAAATGTGCCAGGGCACTCTGTTCTTCTTAACAATGTTTGCCCTCATGCTTAGAGCCCAACCTAACCATGTAAAATTGTGTATAAAGCTCTTGGCTCAAGAAAAGACTGCATACACTTGGATCTCAAGCTAAGAACAATATCAAATAATTTTAGAACTGATCAAACAAGTAGACTACTGTCTAGATCCCACTTTCCTCAGTGGGTGGCCCATATTTGGGCCAGATATGAATAGCACTGCAAAGACTTTGAAATTTTAACTGAGACTGCAACAAAAAATTAGGATAAAAATTTGTGGTCTGAACCTAAAACAAAACTAAACTAAACAAACAAACAAAAAATAAACACACTCCTTAGTATTAAGTCAGATACCATGTCTAACAATATAATACTAAAATGTCTAGGATATACTTAAAATTAATTGGTGTATGAAGAACCAGGAAAAAGTTTAAAAGTTACAAGCTAAAATTCAAACAAGAGAGACAACTTCAGGATGATGCAAGTATTGGAATCACCAGAAAAATATATTAAAGCAGCTATTATAACCATACCACCTGAAGTAATGACTGTTGCTTACAAACTAAACCAAAATTAAATTCTTAGGGACTTCTTAGGGACTTCCCTGGTGGCTCAGTGGTAAAGAATCCGCCTGGTAATGCAGGAAACACGGGCTAAATCCCTGATCTGGGAAGATCCCATATGCCTCAGAGCAACTAAGACGATGGGCCACAACTATTTAGCCTGTGCTCTTGAGTCCAGGAACCACAACTACTGAATCCCATGTGCCCTAGAGCCTGTGCTTGGCAACAAGAGAAGCCACTGCAATGAGAAGCCCACGCCACTGCAACTAGAGAGTAGCCCCTCCTACTTGCCCTAACTAGAGAAAGCCCCCCTAGCAACAAAGATCCAACACAGCCAAAAATAAATAGATAAGTAAATAAATACCATTGTCTGATCTCTCAACCTCTATACACACACATGAACAAACACACAAATGTAGGCATGCTTGTATACAAATACAAATGTATGCATATAAGTACATGTAAACACATATGTGAATATACACACATATATGAAGAGTTATGCATATATATATATATCCACAAAGATGTATATATAAATATAGATGCAAATGCACAACACACACACACACATTAGAGATCAGTATCAAAGCAAAAACTTCAGCATGCATTTCAGTGTGGCACTGAAACCATCATCAGTCAAATTCAGCCACAACGTATGTTTGCAGCTTTTCTGAGTATTCAGAGAGTTCCACCAAACTTAGTAGAGACAAATAAAGAGGACATACACAAATGTCATTTTTTCTATGTTATGATCTTTTACTTTTATCTAGTTTGTTTCACTTTTTCTATTTCATATTCAGTGCTCCGATTTCAGTTAGTTTATGCTTTCCAATTTCTCCCTTTCTTTTTTGTTTGATGGTCTTTCTCAAGCCTTTATCAAGTGTAGTAGAAAAGCTTTTGCATGCATATATGTAAATAGTATGCATTATATATATATATTTTTTTTCTTTTTTAGAAAACTTAAGAATTTTTGCCTAACTAAAATTTTTGACATTTTGATTCCACTTGTTTGACTTAGAATGAATAGAATGCTACATCTCTAGTTTTAAAAAAAGATATGCAACAAGCAACAAAGGTTTAGGTGGCTCAGATGGTAAAGAATCTGCCTGCAATGTAGGAGACCCAGGTTCGATCCCTGGGTTGGAAAGATTCCCTGCAGAAGGGAATGGCAACCCATTCCAGTATTCTTGCCTGGAGAATCCCATGGACAGAGGAGCCTGGCAGGCTACAGTCTACGGGGTCGCAAAGAGTCGGACAGGACTTGATGACTAACACTTTCACAGGGAACTATAATCAATAACTTGTAATAACCTATAATAGAAAATAATCTGAAAAATAATATATGTGTATATGTATAACTGAATCACCTTGCTGTGTACCTGAAACGTTGTAAGTCAGCTAAAGTTCAATAAAATATATATATTAAGAAAAAAACCAAATGTATTCTTTTTTTAAAAAATCAGTTTCACTGTGAGTTTTTTCCCCTCAAAATGGGATTGTTCAATGCAAGCCATTCTATAACTTGTCATCATTATACAACTTGATATCATCTCATACTTCTTTCTCCAAAGGGATGTGAATCAATACTTACATTCTTCCCTTCAACCTCATCTTCTTAACATCTGTGTTATCATTCTGTTGTTTAGAAAACATATTTTGTATGAAAACATATTTTGTATGAATGAAAAACTTTAAAGTTTATTAAGGCTAATTTTCTGATCTAATATAAGGTCTGTCCTGGAGAATGTTCCATGTTCATTTGAGAAGAATGTGTATTCTGCTGCTGAGTAAAGTCCTTTATAGATGTCTGTTAGATCTAACTAATTAATAGTGTTGTTCAAGTCTTCTACTCTCTGGTTGCTCTTCTGCCCAGCTGTTCTATTCATTTGTGAAAGTGGGTTGTTGAAGATTCCAATTATCATTGTTGAATTATGTACTTTGCCTTTAAATTGTATCAGTTTTTCTTTCATGGATTTTGGCACTCTCTTGTTAGGTGCATTTATATTCATAATTGGTTTGTCTTTTCTATGAATTGGCCCTTTAATCATTATTAATGTTTATCTATTTTTCTATCCTTTAACTTTTAACCTATTTTGAATCTAAGGGGTGTCACTTGTAGACAGCATGTCATTGGATTATTGCTTTTTAATTCTATTCTACAAATACCTAACTTTTCCTTGGAAGATTTAGTACATTTATATTAAATATAATTAGTGATAGGGTAGGATTTATGTTTACCATTTTGTTCTTTTTGTAAACTATTTTTTATTGGAGTATAGTTGCTTTACAATGTTGCATTAGTTTTCTGCTTTTCAGCAAAGTGAATCAGTTATACGTATACATGTGTCCCCTCTTTTTTAGGTTTCCTTCCCATTTATGTCACCACAGAGCTGTGAGTAGAGTTCCCTTTGCTATACAGTATATGTTACTGTGTTATACATTAGTTATCTATTTTATACATAATAGTGGATATATGTCAGTCCCAATCTCTCAATTCATTCTACCCTCCTTCTGCCTTGGTATCCATAAGTTTGTCTCTATTTCTGCTTTGCAAATAAGTTCATCAGTATCATTTATTTTGCATTCCACATATAAGTGATTTAATACAATATGTGTTTTTGTCTTTCTAACTTACTTCACTCTGTATGACAGTCTCTAATTCTATCCATGTGTCTGCAAATGGCACTATTTATTCCTTTTTATGGCTGAGTAATATTCCATTATATATATGCACCACTTCTTCTTTATCCATTCCTCTGTTGATGGACATTTAGGTTGCTTCCATGTCCCGGCTATTGTAAACAGTGCTGCAATGAACACTGAGGTGCATGTATCTTTTGAATTATGGTTTTCTCTGGGTAGATGCCCAGGACTGAGATTGCTGGGTCCTATGGTAGTTCTATTTTAGTTTTTTGAGGAAACTCTATATTGTTCTCCATAGTGGCCTCACCAATTTTTTCCTTATATTTTATGTGTTTTGTTCTTTATCCATTTATTTCCTTTTTTGGTAAGCAGATATTTTTATTATACAATGTAATTACCTTATTGTCAATTTTACTACACTTTTCATTAGCTTTTTAAAAAATGTTGTGGAGTATTTTAAAAATAATTTATTGGTGTATAGTTGATTTACAATGTTAGTTTCAGGTGTATAGCAAAGTGAATCAGTTATACATATATCCACTTTTATTTAGATTCTTTTCCCATATAGGCCATTTAGAGTATTAAATAGAGTTCCCTGTGCTATATAGGAGGTCCTTATTAGTTATCTATTTTAGGTATGGTACTGTGTACATGGCATCTGGTCCCATCACTTCATGGGAAATAGATGGGGAAACAGTGGAAACAGTGTCAGACTTTATTTTTTTGGACTCCAAAATCACTGCAGATGGTGACTGCGGCCATGACATTAAAAGACGCTTACTCCTTGGAAGAAAAGTTATGACCAACCTAGATAGCATATTGAAAAGCAGAGACATTACTTTGCCAAAAAAGGTCCGTCTAGTCAAGGCTATGGTTTTTCCAGTGGTCAGGTATGGATGTGAGAGTTGGACCATAAAGAAAGCTGAGCGCTGAATAATTGATGCTTTTGAACTGTGGTGTTGGAGAAGACTCTTGAGAGTCCCTTGGACTGCAAGGAGATCCAACCAGTCCATTCTGAAGGAGATCAGCCCTGGGATTTCTTTGGAAGGAATGATGCTAAAGCTGAAACTCCAGTACTTTGGCCACCTCATGCGAAATGTTGACTCATTGGAAAAGACTTCGATGCTGGGAGGGATTGGGGGCAGGAGGAGAAGAGGACGACAGAGGATGAGATGGCTGGATGGCATCACTTACTCGATGGACGTGAGTCTGGGTGAACTCCGGGAGTTGGTGATGGACAGGGAGGCCTGGCGTGCTGCGATTCATGGGGTCGCAGAGAGTCGGACACGACTGAGCGACTGAACTGAATTGAACTGTGTACATGTCAATCCGATCTCCCAATTTATCCCTTCCTTCTTATCCTTCTGTTATTTTCCTAATGGTTGCCTTAGGTATCATAATTAATATTTTAGCTAAGCATTCTAAGATGGAGTAATACCAACATAATTTCAATGGCAAACAAAAGCTTTGTAACTACTAGCATTTTCTCTTTTCTTAAGGGTACTATTGTCTTATAAATTATATCTGTACATATTAGAAACTCATCAATGCAGTTTCATGATTACTTTTTCCTATAGGAAATCATATGAGAAAACGAATCATATGAGAATCACTGAATCATATGAGAAAACAAAAATCTCCATATCCTCTGTCTTTAAATTACTTATCCAGTTACATTTCTTGGTGCTTCTTATCTCTTCATGCAAATTCGGGTTATTTTCTAGGATCCTTTCATTTCATCTTGAAAGATTCCCTTTAATATTGCTTGTGGGACAGGTCTACTAGTGAATCTCTAAGTATTTGTTTACCTCTGAAAGTCCTACTTCTTCTTCAGTTTTGAAGGATAGTTTTTCTATATATAGATTCCTTAATTCACAATCTTTTTCTTTCAATACATCATTACACTACCTCTGAGTCTTCCTGGATCTTGCTGAGAAGGAAGTATCTCCTATAGGTGATGAGTTGCCTTTTTCTTGTTGCTTTCAAGATCTTCTCTTGGTCTTGGGTTTTGAAAGTCTGATTATACCATGTCCAGCTGTGTCTTTCTCAGAGTGTATCCTACTTGGATGCTACTGAATTTCTTGAGTGTATATATTAATATTTTCAACTAATTTAGTAAGTTTAGTGATAATTTCTTCATATATTCTTTCTGCCCATTCCTCTATCTCCTTTATTTCTGAGGCTACCATTATGTGTATGTTGATATGCTTGATTCTTGTCCCATAGATCTGACTCTGTTCTGTTTTCTTCACTTGTTTTACCTTTTCTGTTCCTCAATTTGTATAATGTTAGTAGACCTACCCTAAATCTGCTATTGACTTCCAATGGGAAGTTTTTCATTTCAATTACTGTACTTTCAATTTTAGAATTTCTATTTCTTCTTATTCTTTTTTAAAAAATATATTCTTGTTGATATTCTATATTTGGTGAGATACATTCTCAAATTTAACTTTTATTGTGTAGATATACTTACCTGTACTTATTTGAATATATTTATAACAGTTGATTTAAAGTCTTTATTTGGTAAGTTCAATGTCTAGGCTTCATCAAGAATGGCTAACAAACACATGAAAAGATGCTCAACATCACTCATTATCAGAGAAATGCAAATCAAAACCACTATGAGGTACCATTTCACGCCAGTCAGAATGGCTGCGATCCAAAAGTCTACAAGCAATAAATGCTGGAGAGGGTGTAGAGAAAAGGGAACTCTCTTAACACTGTTGGTGGGAATGCAAACTAGTACAGCCACTATGGAGAACAGTGTGGAGATTCCTTAAAAAACTGGAAATAGAACTGCCTTATGATCCGGCAATCCCACTGCTGGGCATATACACTGAGGAAACCAGAATTGAAAGAGACACGTGTACCCCAATGTTCATCGCAGCACTGTTTATAATAGTCAGGACATGGAAGCAACCTAGATGTCCATCAGCAGATGAATGGATAAGAAAGCAGTGGTACATATACACAATGGAGTATTACTCAGCCATTAAAAAGAATACATTTGAATCAGTTCTAATGAGGTGGATGAAACTGGAACCTATTATACAGAGTGAAGTAAGCCAGAAATAAAACACCAATACAGTATACTAACGCATATATATGGAATTTAGAAAGATGGTAACAATAACCCTGTGTACGAGACAGCAAAAGAGACACCGATGTATAGATCAGTCTTATGGACTCTGTGGGAGAGGGAGAGGGTGGGGAGATGTGGGAGAATAGCATTGAAACATGTATAATATCATGTATGAAATGAGTTGCCAGTCCAGGTTCAATGCAGGGTACTGGATGCTTGGGGCTGGTGCACTGGGCGACCCAGAGGGAGGGTAGGGGAAGAAGGAGGGTGGAGGGTTCAGGATGGGGAACGTGGGTATACCTGTGGCAGATTCATTTCGATATTTGGCAAAACAAATACAATATTGTAAAGTTTAAAAATAAAATAAAATTAAAAAAATATATACAGTATAAAACAAACAAAAAAGAATGGTTTATATGACTGTTTTTTTTTTTTCCTGTTTTCATGAGTCATTCTTAGTTGGTTATTTTCACGTTTTATATAGTTCTATTGTTTTGATTGTTATTTTTTCAAGTTAGATATTTAAAATAATACATTGTGGGACTTTTCTGGCGGTCCAGTAGTACACCTGCCAGTGCAAAGTACATGGGTTTGATCCCTGGTCAACGAAGACTACACACCCTGCAGGGCAACTGAAGCCACTTGCAGCAACTGCTAGAGACCACCAAGCTGCAGCTACTGAGCCCATGTGACATAGATACTGAAGCCTGAACACCCTAGAGCGTGTGTTATGCAACAAAACGAATCCATTGCAATGAGAAGCTCATGAGCTGCAGCTAGAGAGTATCCCGCACTTGCCACAGCTAGAGAAAGCCTGTGAGCAGCAATGAAGACTCAGCATAGCCAAAAATAAAAATAGATAATAATAAATTTAAAAAACATTGTGGAAACTCCATCAAAAATTGGGCCAAACAACTAAACAGACATTTCTCCAAAGAAGACATACAGATGGCTAACAAACACATGAAAAGATGCTCAACATCACTCATTATCAGAGAAATGCAAATCCAAACCACAATGAGGTACCATCTCGTGCCAGTCAGAATGGCTGCCATCAAAAGTCTACAAACAATAAATGCTGCAGAGGGTGTGGAGAAAAGGGGATACTCTTGCATTGTTGGTGGGAATGCAAACTAGTACAGCCACTATGGAGAAGACTGTGGAGATTCCTTAAAAAACTGGAAATAGAACTGCCATATGACCCAGCAATCCCACTGCTGGACATATACACTGAGGAAACCAGAGTTGAAAGAGACACGTGTACCCCAATGTTCATTGCAGCACTGTTTACAATAGCTAGGAATGGAAGCAACCTAGATGCCCATTGGCAGATGAATGGATAAGAACGTTGTGGTTTATATATATAATACACAGCTATTAAAAAGAACACATTTGAGTCAGTTTTAATGAGGTGGATGAAACTGGAGCCTATTACACAGAGTGAAGTAAGTGAGAAAGAAAAACACCAATATAGTGTATTAATGCATATATATGGAGTTTAGAAAGATGATAATGACAACCCAATGTGCAAGACAGCAAAAAAGACACAGATATAAAGAACAGACTTTTGGACTCTGTGGGAGAAGGCGAGAGTGGGATGATTTGAGAGAATAGCACTGAAACATGTTTATTACCATATGTGAAATAGATGACCAGTCCAGTTCTATGCATGAAACAGGGCACTCACAGCTGGTGCACTGGGATGATCCAGAGGGATGGGATGGGGAGGGAGGTGGGAGGGAGATTTGGGATGGTGGGACACATGTACACCTGTGGCTGATTCATATCAATGTATGGCAAAACCCACCACAATATTGTAAGTAATTAGCCTTTAATTAAAATAAATAAGTAAGTAAGTAAGTAAGTAACCTTATAACATCTCCTTATGATAAAGGGACACTGTGTGTATTGAGCACCAGTGAGGACTCTCAATAAGAGATGAGACAATTACACACCTACTTTACTCACTTGGAAGTCATAATGGAGATCTTAACTTTGGCAAAGGATGAAATGATCCATGTGTTTTTAGTCAAAAATATCCTTTATTAATTTCTTATAGTAATAGGGATTTGGAATTCTTGCCCATAGCAGAGTATGAGGTAGGAATCCATAGTAATAAGATGAGAAACACTCATCAAAATGGTGGAGAAAGAAGTTGTGGAGGTCACCTCTCCCATGAACATACCAAATACATCTATGTGTGGGACAATTCTCACTGAAAACTAATTGGAAACTGGCAGAAACACTCCTGTATAAGCCAGGCTATAAGAATGATACACACATCATCAGGTAGAAAAGGAAGAGAAGTGATTGGGTCCGGACATATGCCTCTGGGAAGAGACTAGAGGAAAAGGATGATTACATGGGCAGACACCTGCCCTGGGGAGTGAGTGATCTGAGCCAGAGACTGGGTGCCGCAGTCCTGGTGTTCTACATGGAGGAGAAAAACCTCTTACTGGTTTGAGGACTGCTGCAACAGATAGAAGGACTGTGGAAGCCTGGACTCTGCTGGTGAAGAGTGCACGTGTACTGACTTGCCCCCCAGGCAGGGTGCAAGTGTTCTGCCCTAGCTGCTGCCAGCTGTCGGGTGACTACCTAGCCACAAGCCCCAGCCTGCAAATGCTCTGCTCACTCCACATCACACTTTGGCACTGGATCTGGGGCAGACATGACTGGGCACAAGACTGGATCATGGAATGCAGAGGCTATGGAGTCCCTGGGTGGAGCCTGAGTTGCACCATAGGGGTTATTATTAGCAATTACTCAAAAGAGTGCCTCAGAAGCAGCCCAGATCTTGGATAGCAGCCGCTTTACCACAACTTGCCCCTGATACATGCTAAGATTTCATTCAGGCACTGCCTGCTCGACCAGTGGTTCCACCACAAGGTGGGGGCATGGGTTGGGGCAGAGGCTGGGAGTGGTAGTTGGCTATGAAGGAATAAATAAGGGTGGGAACATGCACTCAAGGCTGCCTCTGAGTAGAGTCATGGGAACCTGCACAGGCAATGCATTGGACCTTCCTCGGCAGAGGCCCTGCTTGCTTGAGCACTAAACTTCCCTTGGGACAGGGGTTCCAGTGCAGGAAGAGGGAAAAGTAAATACACACTTAAAGGGAACAGAGTCAACTTGGCTCTGTTCCAACGAAATTACCACCAAAAAAAGTGTTACAGCTAATAAATGAATTCAGCAAAGTTGCAGAATACAACTATGCTCCAATAAAAAAAAATAATAATAATAGGAGTGAATCGATGACCAATGTTTTATTCTTTCAAAAAAAAGTGCTACATTTATGTAGATTGGCCAAGGGAAAAACCGAGAAGATTTTATTTAAAATATCAGGAATGAAAGAGGTGACATAAACAATTGTTAAAACAAGACAATAGATCCAAAATGGAGTCATTTACGCTAAGCTTCTGGGTCATCAAACAGAGACTTAACTTCATTACCAGTTTCAACTCTCCCAAAAGTGTAATCTTAAAAACAAGTCAGTCAGAAATCAACTAATCAGCACTAGTTTAAACAATCTTCATAGACCTAGGCCATCCTCTATAGGAAAGTGACCTTGCCACAACCTTTCTGCTTTTTGCTAGCATAACCTCTTAATTCTTGTTCCCTTTGCCTATAAAAGTCTTTCACTTTGTAAAGCTCCTTGGAACTCCTTTCTGTCTACTAGATTGGATGCTGCCTTTCATGAATCATTGAATAAAGCTAATAAGATCTTTTAAAATTTACTCAGCTGAATTTTGTTTTTTTAACACTACAATGCTACAACATTAAAAGGATTATAAGGGAGTACTATGAAAAAACTGTATGCCAACAAGTTAGGATAAACTATATGAAATGCAAAAATTACAGGAAAATACAAAGCAATAAAACTGACTCAAAAATCAATAGAAAACCTCAATAGACTTTTCACAAGAGATTGACTTATTAATCCAAATATTTATCACATGGAAAACCCAGTATCAGATATTTTTCACAGATTGTACTCTATATTTAAGGAAAGCTTAACATCTTTTAAAAACACTTCCAGTATATGCACTTAACATAGGAGCACTGCAATATGGAAGGCAAATGCTACCCAAGTATGAAAGGGGAAATTAACAGTAACACAATAATAGTGGGAGACTTTATACTGCATTCACACCTATGGATAGGTCAACTAAACAGAAAATTAGCAAGGAAACTTCCAAAACTTTAAAACGATTGCAATGGACCAGTAAGACCTAATTGATTATCTAATAGGACATTTTCACCCCAAAACAATGAATTTCACCTTTTTCTCAAGTGCACACGGAACCTTCTCCAGGATAGATAA